>NC_079162.1:111904008-112529008 GCF_947563725.1 Argiope bruennichi
TTAATTATCATCTAGTCGATAATTAAATAGAATTTTGTTTACTTATCTTTGAATATGATGAAGAACTGATTTTAAAATATCAAAATATAATAATGAATTATAAATTAGAGAATAGAAGGTAGAAAATAATTAAGATAAAAATAGAACTTTTCAGTATACTTATAGATGTGAATTTTTAAAAACTATCTTTATTATCTGTACTTATTGCAAACAGAAAAGAAATTTGACGATCCAACAAATAGCAACATATTAAAAAAATTCGTTCAGCATTAAAAAGAAGTCTTCTTTAATGTTTCCTTACTAAAACAAAGTTACAGATATCATCTGCCTTTCCTAAGAGAAAGCACTTAAACTTAAGAGAAGATTAAAAGCAACTTCAGATCTAGGGAAACCTTTAATGATTCTATCTTTTTGTTAAGTGCTCTTTGGATTTCCTTTCTTCGCTCAACGTTAATTTTAGAAATTATAACTTTTTTTAACTATTTTTCTCGTTCGATTATTTCATCTTCAAATGAACATATTTTTATCGCTAAGCATTTGATCAGTTGTTTAATCCAGCCAATTATGTTCTAGAAATATTATAGGAATTAATATTTTTGCAAAAATTAGCTATAAATGTATTTTTTTTGTGTATTTAACTTTCATATTTGGCGTTTGTTTCTTGCTTTTATCTTAGTTAGATAAAAATTTAAGAATATATGATGAATTTTTGAATCCGAATTTTATACTTCTCTTCTGTTTTTCTTCATTCATGCATAACTTAGTCAATTTTGAATACATTTATCAAGATATTTGATTACAATTCATTGCGTTTGATTTGCTATGAATGAACTTAACTTAGATTAGGTTTTATTTCTAGAATTCTTTATTGATTTAACTGGTATTGTTCAGTTTTTTCTTTAAGAATTTCTAACCTTGAGTTTAATTTCGACGCATATGATTGTAGAGTTTTTTTTTAAAGTTTATTTTGACGTTTTCGATTAGTGTTATCACTATTTACAATGACTGAAAAATTCCTTTGGCTGATGCTTTCTTATTTTACTGCTAAATATTAGATTGTATAAACTTAATTGCAACAAAGCCTTTCTGCAGTCGCCTTGAGCTATCTTTTAGACGCTAATAATTAGTCATGATGGAAGAATTTTTCAAATCATATTATCATTTTTCCCACTTTAATCGGGGTTACTTTAACTTTATTATATACTAAAAATATAACGAATAAGTACTTATTTGTACATTCGAACATGAATATAAAGAAAAATATAACGAATAATTGTCAAAAATTTTGACCTTGACATTTTGAATATCTCTATGTATCCTTTTTTTAATTATGTCTACCTTTCTGTCTATGAGCACAATAA
Source organism: Argiope bruennichi (assembly GCF_947563725.1). Lineage (NCBI taxonomy): Eukaryota > Metazoa > Arthropoda > Arachnida > Araneae > Araneidae > Argiope > Argiope bruennichi. The sequence continues at coordinate 111,905,370 of NC_079162.1, forward strand.
CTTAACTGTCTATGAGCACAATAACTTAACTGTCTATGAGCACAATAACTTAACTGTCTATGAGCACAATAACTTAACTGTCTATGAGCACAATAACTTAACTGTCTATGAGCACAATAACTTAACTGTCTATGAGCACAATAGCTAGACTATTCAAATTTGTTACATTGTCTCTAAATAGAACTGCAGATATGCATTAAATTTTGGATCTATTATATCGGAAGAATTAGTTATTTTTCGAAATGTATATTCGATTTTTTTTCACTTCTCTACTAAACTAAAAATTCGAAACTACTGCTGGTTGTTTTATGCTACAGCACGTAAGTTTCGCCCCTCATCGATTTCTCTCGTTCATATTGGCACTTGGGTATTTTATTTGGTTTAAATGCTTTGTCCTTGGTAGTTGTTATGTCAATGTTCGGAATGAAGTTTTAGATCTTTGTAAGAGTTTCCGTGTCTACAGAACAGCTGCATGCGTGTTAAGTAAACGGTTATTTCTTTCTTTTCTTTCTTGCTTGAGGATCATAGAAGAAAACTCTTTTTTTTTTTTCAAATATTTGCTAACGTTTGGGCTGACAGCCCCAGACAAAGCGAATCTTTGTTTCTAAAAGGCTGGCTCAATCTGATCATATTATTTGTTAAATGTATTATATTTTCTCATTTTGCTATTCTTATAAATGTGATTTTACTTAATATTTTCACCGAGTAAACAGAATACCTGCATCAGTTGATTTTTTGAATTGATGACAATTTTGATCTTTTAAATTTATGACAAAATACACTCTTTGCCTTTAAAATTTGGTTTAAAAATTGCCTTACTTTTGTATCTGGATGGGACGTTTTCTTAGCCTTTTGATTTTATGATTCCCATATTTTGTATTTTGTTTTTAAAATTACATTTTATTTATTCGTTTATTATGCGAATGTTGAGGATATCTTTAAACACTTTTGTTTAATTTGTCTTGTTACATGCTTATAAAAATGAGAATTTCCAATCAGTTTTTTTTATCTCATTTCCTTATATGTTAGTATTTTAAAACTTGAGCATTTTCAATGGCATTATAGTCTGTTCATAACGTAATTGTCAGCTAATAGATTTATTTAATCAAATTCTGATTTTCTAAACATGGCGCCATCTGGTAATCAATTCGGGGAAAAATTTATTTCAAAATTCTGTAATATTGATAATGTTGGATTATAAATTAAAAAAACCTTTAAAATAAAAATAGTGAACTAATAAACTTGTGTTATAAAAACTAATTTTATTAAAAATGTTAATTCTTATTTACTTTCTTACTTACTTACTCATTTTTTCCCACTGTAATTGAAAGAGAAGTGCAAAGATTATTATACGATCACATAAAATGTTATATGGCCTTATATGTTTAATATGCATATCCAGTTTCGTTTCCAACAAATATGAGAAAAGAATTCTTGCGACTTCATGAGGAAGAATAAAAGGTCAGAGAAGGTTTTCGCAATTCTCCAAGGGCTTTACTTCTATTAGCATCTCAGCATTGTGATGGAAAGAATAATTTCCTTTGGGGAAAGGGGTTCTCTGAGCTTCGGACCTTTAGAGGTTTCATGAATGCACAAGATAACTTGGTCAGAAAGAATAGTAAAATCTTGCAAGGTTATACAGAAGCTGATGGCACATGTATAATATAGCACTTCAGACATAAAAAGGTGCTGGATAATTGGAAATAACTATATTTTATAAGGGAGCTTTTATATATTAATTGTCTATAAAAAGCTTTTTTTATCGCTTGCAACCCTTGAAAGATAGCTTTATGAGATACTTAATAAAGGCTGAATTCATAGAAATTCTATCTTTATATAGGCAGGGATCTATTTCAGTTCTCTAAGTATAATTAAATCTATGCAGTAATGCTCAGATTTATGCTATTACAACAGACGTGAACTCGAAATTATACCATTTCATATATTTTCCATTTTAAAGTAGAATAAACAAATCAAAATTTAGAAATAAAAAGGATATTAGAAATAAACACTAAATTCATTGCCAAGCTATAAGTTTGGAAGCAGACATCAATGATGCCAATGAGTTGTTGGATTTAAGGAATTTCAGGAGAAACTGATCTACATTTTTGTTTCACTTGGAGAAGAGCAAGATGTCTTGTAATAGCCTGCAAACTATGATACTGCACATAAGATATATTATTGAAGTTGCTTCAAACAGCAACCTAGGAATAGAAATCAAAACCTGAAGAGTCGATAATCTGGTGATAATAGAATAGATAAAAGGAAAATAAGTAATCTGGTGCCACGAATTTGGTTTTAGAAAATTAATTCAGCAACAGAAGGCGTGATTTTTAGAAAATCAGACTTATGACTTCTTCTTCATATGATTACCAGTATTGTTTTTTATAATGAAGTACATAACTAAATTCAAGGCAATTTTCAATTTATATTTTTGAACATCTATTTAGTTAAATTTAATGAAATATCTGTAAAATTTCTTTTTTCTGTGTGTTTTATAAGTTTAAGTTAAATCAAATAGTTCAAATGCCAGGAAAGTGAAACTCATTAATAATATAAAGGATAATTATAAGAAAACGCGCATATATGTAACCCCATATTGTGCATAGGATCAAGATTAAAATGTAGGTATTATTCGATATGCCCTTAAGAATTATAAGAGAAATAATAATCTGGTTCTTGCAGTTACGATTATAGAGAAAATATTCGAAATTTTCAAATGGCAACATGAACATTTTTTTCACTGCAGCATGATCCTCATAGTAAAATACTAAGAAGGAAGTTGGGACAGTACTTTTAGTATAAAAAAAACACTATTCTAGGCTGAAGTAAAGTTCTAGGCAAATGATAAAAAGGCTAGGCAGAAACAAAAAAGTGAAAACAGTAACCGTAACATTCATCAGTACAAGAATTGCTTTTCCATTGGCCTCAAAGTCTACACCTCGTCTTCTGCTCTGAACTTAGCGTGCTTCTTACTCTTTCTCGAAACCACATAAAGGTACAAAGATACGCAAATTTGCAACTCTGACTCGGAGTCAAAGGACAAACACATTGACTTTCTATTGGCGAAATTTGTCTGAAAGTTTGTCTTCCCGTTGGTGTGGTGTGTAAGTTTGTATAGAGGGTGCCAGCTCAGATGTCATCCCCGTCATCTGATTGAGGTTCAAAATTACGAGGTCCGTCCAAAAATAGGCCTAGTGTTGTTTTAAAACGGGACATTAATATAATTAAATTAAGCTAAACTTTCCCAAAATTCGAAAGAATCCTACATATACGGTATAAAGGCCAAAACTCAAATTTCATATCTCTTTTTGAGCCGTTTTTGAGTTTCGACCTACAGACAGAAAAACCAGAAAACCACAAAAAATCTCCAAGAATATTTTCGTGCATATTCATCCAAATGTGGAGAAAGAATTTTTCGGTAAATCTATTGGTATATTAATTAAAAGGAAGTTAAGACTTTTATTCAGAGCTTCATTATAGCAATAGACAATTACATTGCTTATAAAATAGAGATGCCTTTCACTCTTTCTCAGAAGTTGTTATCGTCGCGAAAGGTTTCCCAAGAATTTCCCTTTCACTTAAATATCATTAGTCTTAAAGTTGCGTTTAATGCATCGATAATCAAGTTACGGAAAAATATAAGATTTTCTTAATCCTTTTCAATCGATTCCCATTTGCAGCCTTGCCTCCAATTCTAAGATTTTAAGCTTATTTTCTCTCTCACAGTTTTAATGTGTTGCTTCGCAGTTTTAATGTGTTGCTATTTGCTTCGCAGAATATGGGTTAAAACCATTTAGAGGCCATAATTTGAAAAATAATATTAGAGCAAATATTTCTATATTCGTCTTTTAATATATTTTATGGTCCTGACAAAATTGATGTCAGAAAATAATTAATATGAGTGAGGTGGAATCTGTAAGCATCCAACAATTTTTATGTTGGCATTTCAAGCCCATCAAATTTGGTATTTTCTGCTAGCGATGCACATTTTTTTAAAACAGAAATCCATCGTTTTATGTCACATATGAATTTAATTGAATAGCTATCAACACGTGCCATTTCCTACATTAGTTTCAAAATCCCTCTACAATTATTTTTATTATAATTTATCGTTAGGTGGCACACATTTCGAATTTGCTGGTATAATTATTATTACATGCCATTTCATTGACATGACTGAAAAATCAATTTAACAAATATTATATTGGTGATTCTTCACTGGGTAGAATATATTTGAAATAATTTTAATTCATTGATACAAACACACCTGATTTGTTTCATATTGTGGCATTGAATGCCACTTTAATTCAGACTTTTAATAATTCTCACTTTTTTATTAAACAAAAGCAGTAAAAATATTAAAATCAAAATAATAATAACTGTTTTCTTTTTATAAGGTAGTTTTTATTCTTTTATTAATAGCAATAACAAAACACTTGATAACAACAAGTGATTCATGAAATTTTGTCTTGTGGTCAGATGAAAAATTACAGCATGTCAGTTGATCTCTAACAAACTAAATGTCAAAAGATTTCAGTTCGTCTTAAGGTAAAATACTTTACACATTTTTCAAAAAGGTTAGAAATTACATGTGAAATTGATTTGCTTATACATATTTTTCATCATATCAGGAATGTATCAAAATCAGTTTTATTGAAAGATATTTATGATAAAATATTTATTCATTGATATTTTATAATTAAAAAAATATTTGAAGTAAATCATGTTCATACTTGCCATTAGAATATTTTGGTTTCGGGCTCTGATTCTTTTTATATCTTCATTTCTTGCAATATAAAGTTAAACAATTCTAAAACATTTTAAATGTTGCTACATAATTTATGACAAAAAGATATTTAAATTGCTTTTCTTGTAAATGAGAGTTAAAAAATTATTTTGAAGTAAAACTAAGAGCAAGCGGATACTGAAATCTTTATTAAAGTAACAATCTTGCAATAAAGATTTGCAAGAACAAATAACAAATAATAAATGCCATAAATTACAAGAAAATTATCATATGATTTATAAAATATTTTCTCCAAAATTTCCCAATGTACTAAAATGATATGTAAAATTTCTAAGATTTATAATGTAGAAAACAGACACTAAATATAGATCCAGCTTTAGAATATTTAATGATAAAATATTTTAAATTCCATAATTTTTATCATCATTAATATAACAGTTGAGGTCTTGAAATTAAAATTTAAGTACTTTATTGATTATAACCTTTCAATTAGAAGTCTTTAAATGAAATATGGCGAAATATGTATTTGGTTTAGAAAAAAAATGAAGCTTGATAATTTTCTCATTAATTTATGATATGTAAAATTTCTAAGATTTTTAATGTAGAAAACAGACACTAATTATAGATCCAGCTTTAGAATATTTAATAATAAAATATCCTAAATTCCATAATTTTTATCATCATTAATATAACAGTTTAGGCCTTGAAATTAAAATTTAAGTACTTTATTGCTTAAAACTTTTCAATTAGAAATCTTTAAATAAAATATGGTGAAATATGTATTTTGTTTAGAAAAAAAAATGAAGCTTGGTAATTTTCTCATTAATTTAAAAAGTGTGGATTATGTATTAATTAGTATGCTTAAATTTACGACTGTTTAAGGACTATTTTTTTAGTTATTGAATGCTCTGTTGTCGGTTTTTTCCTCTCAAATTTCTTCCATACGCAACGAATTAATATTCCCTAAGTAATTATTTGCAAATCAGCATCCTAAAGTATTTTTATACGAAAACATATCTGACGTATCTTAACATTTTTTTTGGATAATAAACAAATGGAGTTATTTTAATGAAGATATTCAGAATATGAAAGAAGGTAAAGATTATAAATCAACTAATTCGGAAATTAAAATTTTAAAAGCATTAGCCTATATTAAGTATTTTTATCTTTTATTATTTTTATTATTAAATGTAAGAAAGTCTCGTACTTTTTAGATTGCTTTTTCTTAAACAACTTAATAAATTATTTCTTAATAATTTTATCTTTTTTAAGAGTATTCAGCTTTTAATTCAGCTACAGGCTGAATAATTATATTTAATTATAAACTTTCATCCATAAAATATCCTGTTTATTAATTCCTGTTGCTTAAGCTTAAATTCTGAAGTGGTAACAAGTGAAAAAAATCTCATTAGAAATAAATAATAATTGCGGTCTTGTTTTCAATTTTATTTTGTCAAAAGAATGGAGCAGTTTCAAATGAATCAACATTTTAAGCTTCTTTTCAAGCTTATCGGTCGATTTTAGAGTCACATAATATTTACTTCTCTTCGGGTAAATGATTTTAATGAATGTATATATTCATAGAAAAAAATCAGAAATAATTACATTATCTTTAGTGGACATTAAACCTAGTATCTTGAAAATAAATCATTAAAAGACTAAAACAAATCATTAAAGAGGGGATTTCGAAAAACAAATCACGAAATAATGCGCTTCCATTTAAATCATGAGATAGTCGTTAAATTGTTAAGTAGACATGAAACCCTACTTGTATTTTCAAAACAGAAAAAAGAAATGCGATAGTCATTAATTTTGAGGCTCCATCATTGCGTTCTATACAATACAATAGCCACGAATATGATGCTTCAGGGTATTGACTTCCTTTTCTGCAAGAAATGTCTTTGGAAATCCCAAAAGTAACTTGCGTACAGTCTGCCTACTAACAAATGATAGTATTTGCTGACGCATTTCTAAGGCATCAATTTCGATTATTATCTTGATGATTTCATATCTCAATTTACTTTTATCATATCTACAGTGCATCTATGACGCAGTTTCATTAAAAGGTTGAAGCAATCATTCTGTAGTAATGTAAGATGGCATATACGAATAACAGAGTGTCATTTTCGTATGACGCAAACCAAACGCTCATTAAGATTCAAAAACCATTAGGATACCAGTTTCAATTTACTATTTTCCTAATCTGATTCTAAGATTAAATTTCCCCTCAATGCTTGTAATTTTTTTGATACTTTAGAGCAATTATCTTTATTATGAGAGATAGTCTTTTTTTCCCCTTAAACAAGTAAAGAATTCGTTGTAAATAATTTACGAAGTAACTACTGTAATCAATGTAATTCCAACCTGCACAATATTCTACTGGTGCATATTATTGGCCTCCTGCAAAAACGAAAATAGCCATTTTTGAGCAAAAGCATTACTTAACTATTTTCTAATAGTTAACCTGCTAGAAGAAATAGTGATTGTTTGGTTTTTATATGGAAATAACTAAATTTTATAGTTGAAATTTTACCCTCTTTTGGCATCATATGCATATCATTTTTATTTACTTTTATTTAAACTGACATGCTTTACGTTCATAGTCAATTTTTCTCTTTCTTCTTAATGGGCTAGAGTTTAAAGTTTTGAATTCGTGCGAACACACAATTACTATCTATTGTTTTAATATTCTAAAAATTTAACTTTCAGTTAATGCATTCTCTAAAGTAAATTTACCTTCCAAAAGAATAACGATGCCTAGTAAAACATTTTAAAAAATTGAAATAGAAAGACTTAAAATCAAACTATCAAAATAAAATTATTCCGCTTCAAATTATACCAATAAAATCGTTTTCTTTTTCAAAACAAAGTAATTTCATAGAATTAAAACAAACCTTTGTCCAAGCCTACGTCTCCATTTTTTCACAATATTCTTAAGAATCAAATCAGATAAAAAGAATAAATTTGCTTTTTTTTATCAACTTTAAATTAAATAGTTGTTTAAAATGTTTAGCAGGCATTTCCTAATGAATGCAGAAAATGCAAGATTTTTTTCCTGAAATTACTTATAAAAAGGTATTACATTCCATGGTTTTGCCAATCGTTAATTAAAAGTCATTTCAAACAATTGCGTTTGAAATTTTATTCTGTAATACACAAGAATTTTATTTTTGAAACTCTAAATAAAAACTAGACGTGGGTGTAGAAACGCCCAAAAAGAAAAATTCTAAAGGAATTATTTTTCAATTACAATCTCATTAAATCTTTTATTAAGATTAACTATTGTTTCTCTAAAACAAATCAACAAACTATCCGTAATTTTGAAATATTAGAATAAACTTTTCAAAGAAATTAATTGGTTTGAAGAGGTTAATTGAAATACTTCAAAATTTATTTCATGATAGGATTGAGCTTTTTATTCAGTTGTTAATTTAACTGTTCAATAACGATGATCACGTTTGAAAACACCCACTCACCCCCCCCCCATATATATATATATATATATATATATATATATATATATATATATATATTGTACATTTCTAATTAAATGTAATAAATTGTTTTTATATAATAACAAACATGCTATCGTTAAATGAATTATAAAAGATTCATATTTGTTCTCTTTCCTATATTTTCGTAAAGTCTTCATTTAAACCAATAAAGCAATTTATATACTTCGTTGATAAATTAGTTTTTTTTCATGGTTTTGTTATTGCCTGATGAACTATTCTAAACTGGAGGTAATTATGCTTATGAAATGAACTATAATCAACACATTTTGAGTTATAAGTATTTTCGTAAAACATTTTAGAAAAATTCAAAAGCTGAATTTTTCACACCTCATTAATACTTCATAAGTAGTTTGTAGGAGATGTGGGAGGGTGTTCTTTTTAAATAAGATTAAATAATAGAAAAATTAAAAAGATGAGGAGAAAATATATTTCAATTATGAAACAAAAAATAAAATAGCATAATCGGTGACTAGCAAGTTTAAAAGTTTAATGGCAAAAGCATAAATGTTCCAAAATCTTGTTCCAAAAAAGACTCATATTAGTTTCTGGAACATTAGCAGGAGCAAAATTTTTACTGCTTAGAAGACTATTTTTTACTGCAAGAACTGCTTAGAAGACTAACGAGAGCTTTTCACCTTTCACATTTTAGAAATCGCCCCTCATTTGATATCAGAAGGTGAAAAATTCAATTTTTTTGTCACTTTTATCATTTACTATTTTTTGATAAAACAGTAATTTACAACCCTGAAAAATAGCTAAACACATGAAATGACGCTTAAGGGTTATTAGTGATTTGAATTTTTAATATTCAATTCTGGGGGCGGGCGGATAAACATCTATAAGGAATGTAGTTAATTATTAAGAAAACTAGTTCCAACTTGCTGAAAGAATGAGATATACTGTCCTAAGCACCCTGAGATTACACGGTATTCAAAGAGGAATTATTCACATGGTTTGCCAATACCAATTCTTAATTATAATAAACTAATCTACGTTTGTACAGCGTCCTTAAAAGACCCTGAATAGTTTTCAAATATTATTAATCCGACGCTTCATTGTCATTCAGGTTTATCTTAATTTTTTTTCTATATCCTAAACCTCTTTGCTAATTATAACAGCACGTGTAAAATTTATCTTGACTTAACTTTATTAATTGAACACGATATTTTACATAACAATGCTTTAAGCTAAACTGCGACGAAGAGATTAGCTCGTAGAAGAATAAACTTCAAGTTAATGAGATTTCTTTCGCTGTTAACACAAAGTATCACGATACAATCTTCCTCTCATTAAGAGACTAATCAGTCTATTCAAAGTTTTAAAATAGCTTTCTTTAGAGACTTTAATTGGGAGAGAATGTGTTGCTTTTGTGTGAAAAAGCTTTCTCGAATCTTCAATCTTTCTTCCTAAGAAATAATTGCTTTCACTATAATATTTTAAAATGCGCGTGAAGGTAATTCATTCCAGTTTTTTACTTTCCAGATTTATGACGTGTTATTGTTTAATTATATGATTTGGTTTCGTTTTGGACTTTTTTTGATGTAATAGCTATACTTGGCTAAACCATGCCAGTTTAATGATAAGTATTTTATATAAATTATAGTCATTTCACCTTGAAATAAAAAGAGTTTTACTTTTCTTTTAATGCTTTTTGTCAATGAAGCTTAATTAACACTTTCTAGTGCCACGGGAAGCTTCTATGCAAGTATGCTTCCCATCAAATCCATCACTCTTTGTATGAAATTATGCAGGCTGGCATAAAATCTGACAAATTTTTCGATAAGGCAGAAACTTAGATGCTTCAGTTCCTTATCTCAAACAAAATAGTGCGTCTTGATTTGTAACTTAATTATTAATTAACCAAATTAATTAATTAATTAATCAAAAAATTATCTAATAAGCTAACTGAGTCACTTTTAGTAAGCCATTCACGATACTAAAAGTATTTTAATATACCATGATTAAAAAAAATGACCTTTTAAAGAGTTAAGTTAAAATTGTAGAAAAATTTAAAAATCTTTCTTTACATAGCTAGTCTTTTAAGAAGCTTCCTTTTCATAAGCAGAAATTTTAACTATAAACAACACGTAAACATCTGGTGGAAAAATATGTTGAATGCATATTTATATCATCATAACTTATGTATTGAGAAAATGTTAAAAGTGTGAATGAAGTATATTCATTCTCACCACAAACCATTTCAATGAATTGATTAACTTGATTTGTTAGATTAAGGTCTCGTTTTAAAGCTATAAGTTAGCTATTTTGTAACGCAATAGTAATTTTGTACCGTGGTCAGTTTGATAAGAAAGCGTGACTTCTGCAACTTCCATATTAGCAGTATAACATTTCACCCCATCTGCTTGGATATGCTTTATGCCCCTCTCCCATGGCCTTTATGCTCCTTTCGTCCTGCGCCTTTTGGCCTCTTTCCCCTCAATTGTGGTTATCTGGGGCTCTTTGATGTCTGCTCATTTTACCGACAGTTAGCGGAAAGTTCCCGACCGATGTCCACAGCCGAGGGTAGTCCTAGAATGTGTCAGATGTCAGATTTAGGATTATATCCGTAAAGAGAAATGTTCATGGGAAAGGGGACCCACGTGCATGAAATATAGCTGGCGAAATCGGGTATGGAATACCCGACTCTACCATGAAGCTGAATTACTACCACCATTAGCATTAAAATCAATGAGTTGATGAAAGCTTTTAAGAAATCTTTTTACTCATCGAAAAGATTACAATTATCGAAACCTCTAATTTTTAATTTGAGCTTCACTAATATGATTTTAAGTAACCTAGAGGCATAAAACCTGCAAAAAGGAGTAAACAACAAACTTTTCCAAATTTGTATGATTTGTAATGAACTGATTTGGGGGGGGGAGGGGAAGATATCGCACGTTATTTTAGCAAGATTATGAGAGTGATTTAAGGTAGATTGCCTTATATAAAAAAACAAACTGAACTATTCAGACATCTTTCCTAGATGGAATCTAAGGTTTTATTATAACTAAGCGGCTTATAATCAGTTTAATTGGATAAACTGATTATAAGTTTATAAGTCCAATTAAACTGATTATAATCAGTTTAATTGGATAAACTGATTATAAGTTTCACAAATTCCATGTAAGTTTCATTGTTTATGATCTACTTTAATACCTTTAAAGATGAATTCAGTGAAACGAAGTGTCACAATCTTAATTAATGAATTGATTGAAAACTCTTAATTAATCCTCTGGGAGATTATTTTAAAGCCATACGTGGATTAAAAAATGGATGATAAACAACTGCCGGACGAACTGTGATTTAGGATGAAGCAGATCAATATTATAAATCTCTCCGTATTAATTATTTTAATTAATAATCAATCTTTTTTCATTTAGAGCACTGCTAATGATTAAGAGAAATGAAGTAAAAAGAAAAAAAAATTGTCATAGCATTATGCATCCATTAAACAGAGCGCTTAATCTTGATTTTAAACGTAGAGAAATGAAATATTTGTTTTATTTTTAACAAAATATTTAAGAAATGTGTTTTTTTTTCTTTTTTTTATAAGATGTATGCAAAGTGAGAGAGCATTTGAATCATCAAAAATTATGCCCTCGAGATTTTAATATATCATCTTTGAACTCTGAAAACACATCTTGAATTATATATATATGGCCAGGATAGCTTAAAAATTCAATTTACTATAAACAGGAAATTTGGCACTTGGTCATAGAAAGTTTAACCCTTTAACAGGAGAAAGGATTTCTGTTTAATTCGTTGATATTCTGGGAGATTATTTTAAAACCAAACATAAATTGAAATAATTGAGAAACTGCTGTCGACAAACTGTGATTTCGTATGAAAAGATCAATATTATAAAATTCCCCGTGATAATTATTTTAACTAATGATATATCTTTTTGATTTAGTACATTACTAATATTTAAGAGAAATGAAGCAAGAAAAAAACTTTGTCATAGCATTATACATCCATTAAACAGAGCGTGTAAACTTAATTTTAAACATAAATAAACGGAATATTTGTTTTATTTTTAACAAAATATTTAAGAAATGTTTTTTTCCCCTTTTTTCATATAAGAGGTGTACAAAGCGAGAGAGCATTTGACTTGTCAAAAATTATGTCCTCGGGATTTTAATGAATCCTCTTTGAGCTGTAAAAGCACATTTTGAATTATGTATATGATCAGGATAGTTCAAAAATTCAATTTATTATAAAAAAATGAAATTTGGCACAGATATATAGAAAGTTTAACCTGTTAACAGGGCAAATTATTTCTGTTCAATTCGTTTCACTAATAAGTATTTAGTCTGCTCGTTTAACAGGTTAATCATAAGGTTAAGAATCTTTGAGACCCAGAAATGAATTTTTTAATGTTAACTTCTGTCTGCTTTTTATGTGATATTTATAAGTATTAAAAGGTCAAAAGTTGGAAGTACATTGCTACAAAAGCTTGAATTCTGAAAGAAGCTGCCTTTGCTTGTTACCACAATTTTCAGGCGTTGGAGGGGCAGTAACAGTAAGTAACAATATGATTTGCCCCACACTCAAAGCTTTGAAGCAATATTACACAGAAAAATTCGCAGAACGAGAAATTGAGTTTTGTCTGAGAAAAAGCAAAAATAGATTGATTTGTTGAAAAAAGATTGAAATAGCGCTAAAATAAACAAAAACAAAATTGTTGGTTCTATCGCCTTTCCGCGCTAAGAAAATAGGTTTTCTGAAAGAAACGAAATAGATAGAATAAAAATACTTCTATCCAATAGGAAAATAAAATAAAGGCAATTTTAACTCAGTGCAGTTTTGAATAGTGTTAAAAAAACATTTTCTTGAAATTGGCAAAAGAAAAAATGCTTCTGAAGAAATCAGTATTACTTAATTTATATGTAACGGTTTTAATTTCGACTTCAGAGGACAAAGTACTGATTTTTTATAACTTTCTTGCTTGATCCAAATATTCTGCTAGAATACAACGTGAATAAATGTAATTTAGTTTTACATTCCTTGTATAAAAAATAAACATGCGATGGACAGGAAACGATATAAAAAAACTCAGAAGCAATGTAATTATTTCTTACTTTTTATTTACTTTTTCCGTATATTTTATTAGAATGAAGCTTAAATAGATGTCGTTTTATTCTAATGTTACTGACTGAAAAAACAGACATGATAGCAACAGGAAACGATGTAAAAAAATCCGGGAGCAATAAACGGATTTTTTTTCCGCGATCAGCTTACATGTGCTGAATATTTTGATAGTTAAATCTTAAATAATTGCTATTTTACTCTGAAATGACTTGACAAAAAAATACAAAAAAATTGGAGGCAGGCAGGAAAGGAATAAGAATCAAGGGTGCAATTTAATTTTAAACTTGTTTATTCACGATATATTGTTAGCATAAACTCTGTTTATCCCTTTGTTAGGTGTGGATATAGCATCTAATGTTTGGTGTTGTGGTCCCTTATATCACGTGTTTCTGCTTAACTTCAATATCATAACAATTAATTTTTATATTTAAATGCCTAGAATTCAGAAAAGTACTGTTTAAACGTCTCTCGGTTTATTGGTTATATGTTGTTTCATGCCAATCCGGATTGGCATGAAAAATGTAAACACAATATTATGCTAACGATAATGTATTTCATTTATATGACACAAACATTGTAAATTTATGAATAATTAAAAACTGAGGAATTAATAGAAAATAGATTATTTGGTACCTAACTGAAACGATGATGCAACTGTACGTGATGAAGTTAATATACTTTCCATTATAAAATCAGTGGACTCCACTTAAATACTTTATACTTATTTATTAAACTTTTACTTATTATACTTATATCCAATCTCTAATGAAAAATAAATAAATTAAGTGAATTTTATTCTATTCATAATGCTGCATTTAAATCTCACAGGCAATTAACAAGTCAGACGATAGTTGGATTTTTTTTTTTTTTTTTTTTTTTTTTTTTTTTTGTATAACTACCTGCTTGCATATAAATCTTATAAAATAAGAAAAGTTTAAAGATCTTCTCTTACTAAAAGTTTAACTAAAGTTAAAGAAGTTTCTAAACTAAAAGTTTAACTAAAGTTAAAGAAGTTTCTAAACTAAAAGTTTAAAGATCTAAAAGTTGAAGTATCACTTTTATGATGAACTTTTAATATGAAAGCTTAATTATTATTATTTTAATTATTGTTTTCAATACTCTGTGGTTACATACAAGAAGTATCTTTGAAGTTATTATTTTTAATTGAATTGTATTATTTATATTAACTTGGCTATAATCGAAGTTATTTTTTTAATTTAGATTACGCATTCGTTTTTTCATTTAATTCACCAATTTACACTAGTCTTTAGGAAAGAATATAAATGATGCTTTATATTTATTTTTGTGAATTGTATTTTATTTCTCAAATGCTGAAAAAGCATTCTCCAGGTATCTTGCATTCTCTCGCAAAGTGTTTGCTTTTTTTAATCAATCATGGGTCAAATAAATAACTAAATAAAGTAAAAAATAAATTAATAAATAATAAATAAATAAATATAAAAAATGAAATCATATAATATAATATAATAAAGTAATAAATAATAAATAAATAAATATAAATAATAAAGTAATAAATATAAATAATAAAGTAATAAATAAATAATAAATAAATATGAATAATAAAGTAATAAATAACAAATAAATAAATATAAAAATAAAATCATATAATATAACAAATAAATAAATATAAAAATAAAATAAATGAATTGAATATAAATGAAAATAGTGAAAAGGACATAAGGCATTAAAAAGTTATCTCAAGAATGAGTCCATGATAAATATTTTGGAATAAAAGAAAACAATTATTTCACTCTCATGTTATTCTGTATCTTAAGATATATTTAAATGTTACAGAATTGTTCCCAAGTATTATAAATAATTCGAAAATATATTTCGCAGTATTTATAAATAAAGTAAAAAATAAATTAATAAATAATAAATAAATAAATATAAAAAATGAAATCATATAATATAATATAATAAATATAAATAATAAAGTAATAAATAATAAATAAATAAATATAAATAATAAAGTAATAAATAATAAATAAATAAATATGAATAATAAAGTTATAAATAACAAATAAATAAATATAAAAATAAAATCATATAATATAACATATAAATAAATATAAAAATAAAATAAATGAATTGAAGATA
Source organism: Argiope bruennichi (assembly GCF_947563725.1). NCBI lineage: Eukaryota > Metazoa > Arthropoda > Arachnida > Araneae > Araneidae > Argiope > Argiope bruennichi. The sequence goes on from NC_079162.1 coordinate 111,920,847, forward strand.
TATGAAAATAGTTAAAAGGACATAAGGCATTAAAAAGCTATCTCAAGAATGAGTGCATGATAAATATTTTGGAATAAAAGAAAACAATTATTTCGCTCTCATGTTATTCTGTATCTTAAGATATATTTAAATATTACAGAATTGTTCCCAAGTATTATAAATAATTCGAAAATATATTTCGCAGTATTTATAAATAAAGTAAAAAATAAAGTAATAAATAATAAATAAATAAATATGAATAATAAAGTAATAAAGAACAAATAAATAAATATAAAAATAAAATCATATAATATAACATATAAATAAATATAAAAATAAAATAAATGAATTGAAGATATATGAAAATAGTTAAAAGGACATAAGGCATTAAAAAGCTATCTCAAGAATGAGTGCATGATAAATATTTTGGAATAAAAGAAAACAATTATTTCGCTCTCATGTTATTCTGTATCTTAAGATATATTTAAATATTACTGAATTGTTCCCAAGTATTATAAATAATTCGAAAATATATTTCGCAGTATTTATTAAGTTTCCTGGTTTCGAGTTTCCCAGGTTATCTAAATTTGATATGCCAATGATTATCTTTCATCAAATTGTAAAAGAAATATTTTTATATTGGTTATAAACGCAAACTTCTTGAATTTCTTATTATTTTTCACTTTGATTTTCTCGTATACAAAGAGGGTATTGCAATCATGATATTTTGAGTGAAAAGGCTTTGATCTAGACGAATGAAATTTGGTATATGGCCTTTACACTAAATGTGTACATTCTTATCAAATTTTGAAAGAAATCCGTACTTGGGAAGCCTGTCTGTCCAGATGTCTGAATAAAAATGAACATTATGACTCGAAAATGGAAAAAGCTAGACAGATAAAATTTAGTACCAGGTTGGTACCGTTGTAGATGCACGTAAATTTTGGAACCAAATCTATCACTGGTTTGGTTATATGTCTTTCTGAACTTGCATGTAAACGCGATAATTCTAAAATATAAAAAGAAAGATAAATGAAACTTGGTTCTAAGTTTCAAAATATAAAATGAAGATTTATATCAAGTTTCAACCAAATCTGTCATTTCTGTTTGTGAAGGTGCAGACTCCAAAAAGTAATGAGAAATGAATGATATTTAGTATGGGGTCATGTGACTATAATTGTGGTTTTGTGTCAAATTTTGGTTTCAGTCATTTGGTGAAAATGTGATAAAAATACATATTCGGTTTTCTAGCACTTATGTATTGACCACAAAGCAGGGATTAATTGCCAAAAAATGTCCAAAGTTCGTTTGGTAATAGACTATTCCATAACTATTTTTCGCCAATGGCATGCGGTTAATATTACACAAGTATAGTTATTTTATACTATACTCCCCTATTCTCGTTTGCAGAATTCTGAAATAAATATGTAAACACTAGTTGTGTTCATGGCCTTGTCCTATTTGCACAGTTTATTCTGGATTGGGGCTAAAAATAATTCCTTTATTTTATAGTATGCGAGAAAGCTTGGTGGAACCAGAGCCGCTGATTAAGATTGATTGCCATTAAGGCCCAGAAATTAAGTTTCAGTTAAATAAGAAAAAAAAAATTACGTACCAGGTTTTCTAGAAGAAAAAAATTGTCCTCCTATTTTCTAGTATCAAAAGAACGTCTTTTTCAGAAAAAAAAAGTTTTTTTTTTTTCTCGAGTTTGAGTTTTCGAGTTTTTTTTTTTTTACGAGGGTAAAAACATTCGAATAACTCATTAAGTTTATTCGTCATGCGGAAAATTCAATCATTTACTTTTAATACTTATACGGCTGAGGAAATTCTTTTATCAGTAGAATTTTATCAAAAAAATCTTGAATTTAGATCCATCTAATAGTTTTACTTTTAATTAATGAAAAAAAGAACTTAAAAAAACCTCAATGAATTTTATTAGATTTCGAAGCATTTCGACGTATTTTTTTTTTCTCTTCCTTTCAATAAAACCAACGTTGCTTTTTTAGTAGAAAACCAGAAATGAGGAAAGATAAGCTTTAAACTAAATGAATTATTTTTTTTCCTTTGCAATTTGAATTATGATGGAGAAAATAAAATAAGATTTTGATAAATATATGTCGAAGTATGGACAAGAAAGCTGCTTCGTTGTAAAATAAAATAAGCCATTTAAATTTTTAAAAAATTCTTTAAAGGAATTATTATTTTGGAAACAATGGAAAATAAAGAAACCGAACCAAGATAAATTTGAAAAAAATATTGTTCGTTATGTTGCCACAATTGTAATTCTTAATTTCGTAAATGTGAAATTGTTTCTAAAAGTTTCGAGATTGTAGCTTAGTTTATATTAAAAAAGTTTTACTAAAAGAAAGTACTCAAAGCTTAATACAGTGAATGTACTCTAAGGTTTCAGCATAATAACCTATTTCCATACCATGAAATAAATCATTTAAATTATATCAAAAAAAATTCTGGAAAAATATTGAACTTTAAAAACTTAAGAGTGTAAAGAAAATGAGCTTGAATAACTATGTAAAAACAGTTCTGTAAAAACACAGAAATTATTTCTAGAAGTTTCTAAATTTTAGATTAGTTCTTTAGAGGTAGGTTGCATTAAAATGAATTACTTGAACATTAACATTATAAAATTTACTTGAAGTCTTTGGCTAAATACTTCAATATGCTCTTTTTTCCTCCACAAAATCTATGTTCTGTTTAAATTCTTTCACTTCAATTTTTCTTAACGGCACATTATGAAAGAGGCTTTCAACAGTTTTTCCAACTAATAGGCAAGCTTATTTTTAACTATAATATTTAGCAACAAATATGTAAATTGAGCTAAAATAAAGAATGTTGAAGTAATATTTAAAACAAATTTTCAGGAGAAAAATGTATTCTTTAATGTGACTAAATATTTCTTTGGCATATTGGAAGAATGTCTATTTATTTTTCTTATTTCAGATGAAAAATGCTTTATTTTCTCTAGTTTTGAAAAAAAAACACTTTATTTTTAACACTTTATTTCTTGTATAATTATCTAATTCTTAAGAAAAACTACGTACTTTACAGAATTCTTTTATTTTATTTTTAAACTGATTCCTTTCTTTTTTTTTGGGGGGGGGGGGTTGGTATGCACAGAAAGCGGCAGAAAATGAATAATCGGTTTTAAAAACTATTTCTTTAGATCTTGACTACATTCGGGTGAAAAATTTCATTAAATACGTTATTTTTTAATTATTGCATAAAATGTATTAGAAAAATACCTATGAAATAAAATTATATCAATTAAAATTGTTTTGAAAATAGGGAGAAATGAAGTTTTCATTGTTAAAAAGTAGTATAAAGCAAAAGCCTTCTACTTTAGAAGTTTAATAACTGATTTATTCAAACATTTGGAGATAAGTTCGAAACATAATAAATAGGTCCTGAACTAAGAAATAATCTGTATTTCTATCCACTCTTAAAAATCTGGTGCTAGATAATAATAACATTAAATTAATAAATAACATGAATAAATATGATAATAACATGAAATTAATAAAAAACATCAAAAATATGATAATAACATGAAATTAATAAAAAACATCAAAAATATGATAATAACATTAAATTAATAAAAAACATCAAAAATATGATAATAACATGAAATGACATGATAAATATAATTAATTAATATGAAAGTAACATGAAATAACATGAAATTTTCCATTTTCTTTCTCACTATGAAGTCTCAAAACAATTGTTAAATATTTTTGAATAAACAAATAACTTATTCTGTAGCTCAGGAATTTCAAGCATATTCAGAAATCATTATTACCAAATTTGAACGAAAGAAACGCATTAGATTTTAATTCATGAGACGTTTCAAAAGCAGATGATGCCAAAATTTAGAAATTCTTATTTTCAGTATAATAATTTTGTTTCCCAGCGTTGTTTACTTCAAAAATGCATACTTTGTTTTTAACGACAACAAATACTTCTGAAGCAAAAAACTCAGATCAATTATTTATAAGAGTTATCTTAAAATTATGCATCCTACGAAATCAATAATAAGATCCTTTTTCTAATAAAGTTTGCATTGAACTTTCACATTCCTTAAACAGTGAACCCAAAAGAATTTTTATATAAGTAATTCATATCAGAAAATAATTTACGATGAAATATCTGTATTCCAGAAAATCAATAAAAAGAAATATGTTTAATGCTTGCTCTAGAGTTCTGATTTGTAACACCTTCAAAGAAGAGCTTAGCGAAGAGGTATTTTAATAAATGAAGGAAGTAAATTTTTGTATGTATACATATTTTTAAAAAGAGACTTGTTTTTAACTTTCTGTAATAAATCTTAATTTATTTTTAATTTCTTTTAAGAAAGTGCTACAGTTTCTATTATTTTATGAGTTAATTATACTGGAAATTGAGTTGCAAATATAATATTATTAGAGAGAAATAATTTTCTCCTATGATCATTTCAAACTTTCAGCTTTACTTTTAAATAAATTCGGCTCAAGTGTTAGTTCTTAGGTAGTGATTTTATTATGGAAAAGAAACTAAGCACAGGACTTCATTTCTGTTAGTGTTTTATATAGAGTTTCCAAGTAGCATACTATACTATATAATATTGCAAAATTAAGGGGGAAAAATGTAAAGATTTGATAGAAGTGCAGTTTATTTCTTAATTTAGTATTATATTTAATAACTTATCTGCAATCCTTTGAACAATAATTGATAAACTCCTAAACAAGAAGTTTTTCTTTTCTTTTCGTCTCTTTTTAACTAAAAAACTATATTTCTCCCGATTTTTAAAACCTTTTTTTGCTTTTAAATGATATATGTTTATTTTATAGGTATTTTTTTTTCAATTTATTCTTTCCGAACATAATTTTATATCTTAAAATTATGAATATTTTTGCCAAGAAAAAGAATTCATAAAATACTCTTTATATTTACAGTGGCCGTTATTAAATAAACTTTTCATGAAATAAAACGTTCATTTTCACATACGAGTGGATTTACAATTAAAATGCTTTAATATCTACTGTAAACAGGTACTACGGCATAATGTCGCGAACTTTTCATAAAATAAAACGTTCATTTTCACATACGAGTGGATTTACAATTAAAATGCTTTAATATCTATTGTAAACAGGTACAACAGAATGTAAAAGTCAAGTCATTGTTAAAAATATATTTTCTAACCAAAGGCATTTTTAAATAAAACTGTATTTTATCGTTAAATCTAAATTATTCAATGCTTTAATAGTCTTTTGAATTTGGTACTATTTAATAGCAGACTGCAACAATGATTGCCAAAATCACTTCTGAAATATTTTAGCTATCTCTAAAAATTAAGTAGTGGAATCTTTCTTTAATTCTTATTGAATTTTCGACTTTTGCCATATTAAATTTTCTTGTATTCTATTTCCAATAAGTTCTAAAATCCGACAACATTTAATAGCAAAAATAGCTATCCTTAAATCTGAACTAATATACTGTTATATATAGTTCAGATTTAAGGATAGGATTTAACAAAATAGAACTAAAAATTCTTTATAGAACTTTAAAAAATGCTTGAAATTCATTTCTTTATATAAATAATATAATGCTTGTTTTTTTCTTTTAATTAAAGAAATTCGATTCTAATGATGTGTTAAAAATATGAAGTACAGTTTTAACGTAAAAGAAACCAAGAGCTTTGCAGAATTTAGTTTCAAATTGAAATGCCCTAAAATGCTCTTAAAAAATAATAGATAAAATATTATTACATAATATTTACATAAATAATCATCAAGTTTATGTTCAAGTTTATGCTCTTTTTTCTTTTAATTAAAGATATTCGGTTATAAATGGTATGTTAAAAGCATGAAGTTCAGTATCAATGTGAAAGAAACCAAGGGCTTTTCAGAATTCAGTTCTAAATAAAAATGCCGTAAATTGCTCTTGAAGAATAACAAATAAGACATTATTACATAATATTTACATAAATAATACTATTCAAATTCAGGCATTTATTTTCTTTTAATTAAAGATATTCGAAACTGATGATATGTTAAAAGCATGAAGTTCAGTATCAATGTGAAAGAAACCAAGGGCTTTTCAGAATTTAGTTCTAAATAAAAATGTCCTTAAATACTCTTGAAGAATAACAAATAAGACATTATTACATAATATTTACATAAATAATACTATTCAAATTCAGGCATTTATTTTCTTTTAATTAAAGATATTCGAAACTAATGATATGTTAAAAGCATGAAGTTCAGTTTTAATGTAAAAGAAAGCAAGAGCTGCGCAGAATTTAGTTCTAAATAAAAATGTCCTTAAATGCTCTTGAAAAAAAAAGACATCATTACTCTTTTAATTATATGCTAAGTTCATTTCTAATGATTTGTTAAAAAATCAGCCACAGTTTTAACGAAGAAAGCAAAAAATTGCAGAGAATTTTGCTGTCTGGAAAAATTCCGTAAACTTTCTCCTGTATGCTAGCAATATTATGTAAATTTAAACATCAAACTTCAACGATTGGTAAATGTTTGATGTTCCATGTCTTTCTGAAAGTAAAATAATCACAGCCGTTCCAGACTCAAATATTTGTCGCGGTTTCTTTTCGTTTAAACTGGAAGTTAATGCATCACTTCTTTTCTAAACTCTTAGATCAGAACTTTATTTATTGGTGTAGATTTACACAGTGAAATCTTAACAAATGAAACACACCAATTCAATTAAAGATATGGAATAAAAATCAAGCAAAATTATTTTGAATTGTTTGAATAATGGTTCTTTTCAAGCGTGCTGTGTAGGAAAGGAAACCGACTTCATTTGTACTTAGTCTTTATTGTTGCGTTGTGAATATTTGAATCTATGGAACAATGGCGTTTTCTTCTACATAAAACAACACTCTATTAACTTTTGCAATTAAACTAAGTCTCAAGCAAAGTAATTTCTTTTTCAACTGTGCTTTTGGGTTCTGTAAATTGTCATTTAGAATCTCTTTTAAATTTTTGCTTGTTTGTCGGTGCTCTTGGTTTATTCTCTTAAATTGGTAAGAATATTATTTTGTGTTTCATGTGTTCAAGGAGTGCAATTTTCTGAAAGTAAAGTGAATACTTTTTATTGTTTATTGAAATTGAATGTTAATAAATTGGTTAATAAATAAATTGTATTCCCATTTATTTAACTTAAATGGTTTCATGTTTGTAAGGCTGGAATTTTGTAATCAATTTTCTGTCGCTTCCTGACATACTAGTGTAATTTTTACATGTTACTCTAGTACATTAGAAATATTATACAGTACATTTAAATTCTTTAAATACCGATAAGGAATTATACATTAATGTTATTAATTTTTTTCCATTTGATTGGCGCTTCCTACAACAATTCCTTTGAAGATTCCTTGGTATTTAATGAATTTTAAATTAAAGACAGAAAATAGAACTTAATTCTAATCAAAGACGTGTAAAGATGTAAGAAAGACCCTAAAATGTACAATTGAATTGGCGGAAAGCTTTCGATATATATCAATTTATAATGAAATTGCAAAACTTTTGAATTGCAGAAAGATTTACATTCTGTTATTTTCGGATTTAATCTTAATTATTATTAATTAATCAATAGTATAATAAGTTAACATGGATTTAGGGCGGACAGCGACAAGATAATGATGTTAACATTTGACCATTTTTAATAAATTCAGTTTTAGAAGCAAATTCTTTTTTTTTTTTTTTGCATATATTATTGGAATGTCCTTTTCCTATGTTGGTTAATTTTTTTTTATATAATCAATAATATTTTGCTATTTTAAAGCAATAATACATAAATATCATCTTGCAATGATACTAGAGCAAAATTATTAGACCCCATGGCAAGTTGACAATCCTTACATATTTTTGCTATTCCTTTAAATCTATCAGTTTAAGGCAAAAATCTTTGTAGAGGGTTATTCAATAATTTGAAAGGAAATAAGCTTACAAGAGCATCTGAAATGAGTTCCCATTGAGCTGTGTTAGCCGTAAGTATATGACCGAGTAAGTTATCATCGACAACAATAGTCCAGATATTGATGCCGAAGTACTGTATACCATGCTGCTTTGTTGGCCATGGGTTGTCTAATTTGTGTAAGTGCCTATATAGTGACCATTTTATCCCTTGAAAATTTAGTTTTGTTCTTGAAAAATAATTACATTATATGTTTAATCATAACTTTTATAGTAGTAAGTAAAACAGGTAACGCAATGAAGCTAATTCCTATTGTACTTCACGAATATACTTCACATTTTGCTGGGACTTAAAATTACATTAGTCAAAAATAAAATTAACACAAACGATCATAAAATGAAATTAGGCCTCGCATTTTACTTGAATCAATTGATTCCATGATAGGAAATAATGTAATTTCAAACGTCAATTACGCATTTCAAATGAGTCTGTTTCCCGCGAAATAAGCGTAATTTCATCCCGTCCTTGGTTGAGGACCGTCATCGGAGAAAACGTTAATTAATTCCGCGTCTTCAATTCCCCATCTACCGGCACCTGCATCTGTTGCATTTTTATCGATCGACCGTCCTCGGATACGAACAGTCCTCGGGGAAAACATTAACAAGCTCCCCGTCTTTAGTTTCCCATCTACCGGCACCTGTTGCGTACTTGATTTAACGCCTTAATACTCGAGGTTTATTCTGATTGAATTAAAAATTTCTCGTGAGTTCAGGTTTCAATCAGGTCAATATCCCATAGTGAGTTATGAGTCCTTTGTAGTAATTTCTACTGCTTTACGCAATGTATTTCAAAGTCATGAGGAAAACTAATTATATATACTTAGTAACTTCAACACAAATGTTAGGTGATTTATTAAAAATGGCTATTTGCTTTTTTGTAAAATATTTTTAAACTGATTTATACTTCTTCGGTTTTATCTTTCTTAGGTTTTGACATGGTGTTTGCTTTACGGTTCTTGACGTTTTATAACATGGAACTAATTATCATATTAGTTATGGGCGTTTCATATTACTTTTTGTCGCAGGTTCCATTGATTTCTGGCACTTTTTAATAAGTTTTGGAATTTAAGATGATTAATATCAAAATATATTCCGTGTATTCTAATTAAAACTAATTATAATTGATTTATTTTTTACATATTTATATTTCACTTGATATTATGAACTTGAATTATGATGTTTGGGAACTCTACAAATTATAAAAGCTCTTACTATTCTTATTTAAATGTCACAGCTATAATCCTTACTCATTGGTCGTCTTTTATGGTGAGTAAATCTCTTAGCTTTCAAATCTTATTATATTACATAGCATTACTGTTTTTCTCATGAAAGGCCAGAAAAACAGCTGCAAATTTTAACAGAATTGAAATCGACTATTTAGTGTACAAAACGGTTACGTATATGCTTGTGAGAATTTCACTAGAAACTATTCCTAAATGTAAAACATTAACATATAGGATTTGATTTCGTTTTCTGGTTCAATTTCCTTTTCTTCTCGTGTCTCTCCTAGGGCGGCGCCAGTTGGCAATAAGATGCAGTTTTCAGAAACACTGTCGATTCTTTTTATTTTTGATTTGTTTTAAGTCCGATTACCGAACATCAAAATATTTTGCGGAGTTGTCGTTATCTGAGCTATTTATTCATCGAAAACTGAGCAAAAGTTAAGAGTAATAATCTAGAAGAGGCTGGAATACTTTTATGTGTTATGTTATTAATATTTTCCATTCGAGGAGTAGAAACACTGAACTAGCAGAATTTCTATCTTTGTTTAATCTTATTCTTGTTTATAGATAAATTACTAAATGATTACATCTTTACCTTTTCCTATTGAATTTATCATCAATTTCTTTCATTGCTATTTCACTCATCTGTTCTATTTATTCAACGAAAAAAAAAACCTGACAGATTGTGTGGTTGATAATGATGGAAAAAAAGAATGTTAAAACTATAAAAAATGAATCCATGAGAAATTATCATCGTTTAAATTAATGACTGCTTTATTAAATAATTGTGACCTTACCTCCTCCCATTGAATTAATTGGTTTCTGCTTTAATGACTTAACTGATTATTTATTCATATGTTCTATTCAATGAAAAACTGTTTGAGAGATATTTTGATTGTTAATGAGGAAACACAAGAATGCTGACTCTTTCAGAAATCGAGGGGAATGACAGACTTTAACCGTCGCTTTCTTAATACATTGTAAATAATTTTTCGGCTCCTTCTTTGATATCCCTGTTATAAGAAGATTCTTGAGTTTGGATTTAGACTGTAATATAAAGGCCAATATGGAGGGGAATTAAATAATTATGAAGCATAAAATGAATTTAGAGATTAAAGGAAACTAACAGTATTCTCTTTAGTATCACGGTTAATTTTATTTAATCATTAAAATTAGTCACTTTTCTCTGTGGAGGTTCGAAAAGTTAGGGAAAGAATTCTGAAGGCATTTTTATCTAAATCAATAAGTTTTATCTGAGTAAGTTTTACCTAAGTCAATTAGGATTAACTCGGTCAACTGAAACATTATCCTTGCCCTTATAACATACGAACGAAACAACACATTAAAGTGTCTTGTTCTCATTTCAATTAAAATTATACTTTAGTGATTAAATCATTAATTCGCATAATTCTGATTTCAATACAAATTCTCATTTAGTTATTAAATCATTAATTCTCATAATACTGATTTCAATACGAATTCTCATTTAGTGACTAAATCATTAATTTTAATAATTCTGATTTCAATAAAAATTCACATTTCGATATGTGAATTTTCTGAGATTGAAATCATAATAACACGATCTGAGATCATAAAAAACACATTAAAACAAGAATAAAGCATTTCTATGTGTTGTTTATGATCTCAAGTTCCAAGAGGAAGAATAATATTCTTTGACTAAGCTGAATGTTTGGGCTAGAGCCCTGAGAAGAGTCTAAAATCTAAACGTTAAGCTACAGAGATATAACAGCTATGTCAGAAACCGATTAGATGTCTCTATCCTCTCGCCATTACAGAAATCCCATTGTTAGGAAATGTTTAATATTTCTTTCAATATAAAAAAAATCTAGAACCTGTAATATAAAAAAAATATTAAATATTATATGAACACTGAGAATTACTGAATTTTTCACCAGCTTAACATGAATAGAAATTTCATAATCCTTGAAAGGAATTTAATGATTAAAGTAAACTGGCTGATTTCTTAAAAAAATTCTAATGCGAAAATTGTAATTGAAATTAGCATAAGAAGATTTGGTGTGTTATTTTGTTTACTATATCCGAGAGAAAGAATAATGTAGCCTATGCTAATCCCCATTGTCCAGAATAATGCTCTATGAGTTCTTTCTTTACCTCTCCCAGAGAGAGAGGCCGTAATTTGTATTTGATGTGTGTTCCAGGGGAACTCTAATTGAAGCAAAAGAAAGAAAACTACGGGGAACCCTGCCGGGGAGTCTTGTCTACCCAGTCTCCATAGCAACATAATCAATAGATAAAAGTACAAAAGTATTCCATCCAGTTTTCGAAGAGTGTCTGTTTACTTTCTCCAGGGCACCTTTATTTTTTATTTTATTTTTAAGATCCTTTTTGAATCCTGAAATAAGGTTGTTTATTTTGTTCTTCGGTGGAGGGCATCCAACATCCTAATAGATCATCCGAATACTCTTTTAAACCGAAACTTGTTTGTCATGAAAAAAAACCGGCATAAAGAAACGAATACCCTTTTTAACCGAAACTTGTTTGACATGGAAAAAAAAAACTGGCATAAAGAAACGAGATGAGAAATTTTTCAAAGGCGTATTTCTTTACATTCGAAGGCGTGAAACGGAAAATCATATTGAAAGAAGGATGAAATACAACGATTCTAACAGACAAGAATCGTGTTCATCTTTTCGAGTGCGTGGGTTGTGTTAGTATTTCATTTTGAGTAGACGCGGATTCAGTTTGATTTCGGCTTACTTGTGCGTTCAACTTCAGAATACTGAATGTCGGTCTCTCGTCATAAACATTATGTAATCTCAATTCGGGTGTGATTTATGCAAAAAGGGGTTTTGAAGATAGAATTTGATATCGGAGCATTTGTAATTAAATAAAATCGGCTTTTCACAGATCAAAGAAATGTTCGACTTGTATGAATCTGAAAAGTCGAAAGCTTGTAAATTTGATTTTGAAGATAAAGCTAACAGGAGTCCTCGTGATGAAAAGATAAAGTTTTTTTTCTTTTCATTTCAAAACATATTTTCCTCGCATATTTGCTTTTTCTCGTAACTTGTTATTCACCAATTATTTTCAGTTTTGAATTTTGATTGAAACGGAGAAATTTCTCATAATTAAAGATCAACAGCTAACATTTGTATGCAACAATAGTTATTTTTACTGTAAATATTTAATATTACAAATCAATTTTCAAACATATTTCATTTAATCTTATTTAGGAATTTCGTATATTTGTTTTTCCTTGAAATTTATTAATCTTAAATTATTTTTAAATTTCAAATTTGATTGAAATTGAGAAAAATTATAATAATTAAAGACCAACTGCTTACATTTTTATAGAAGAATAGTTACTTTTGTTGTAAATATTTAATATCAACTTGCAAACATATTTAATTTAATCCTATTTAGGAATTCTTTAATATATTTTAAAAGACGTTCATTTGCCCATGTAAAAAGTATGTTTCAAAACATGTTTTCCTCCCATATTTGCTTTTTCTCAAAACTTGTTATTCTCAAATCATTTTCAAATTTCAATTTTAATTAAAATAGAGAAAATTATAATAATTAAGGACCAACTGCTTATATTTTAATACAAGAATAGTAATTTTTGTTGTAAATATTTAATATCAACTTGCAAACATATTTAATTTAATCCTATTTAGGAATTCTTTAATATATTTTAAAAGACGTTCATTTGCCCATGTAAAAAGTATATTTCAAAACATGTTTTCCTCGCATATTTGCTTTTTCTCAAAACTTGTTATTCTCAAATCATTTTCAAATTTCAATTTTAATTAAAATAGAGAAAATTCTAATAATTAAGGACCAACTGCTTACATTTTTATACAAGAATAGTAATTTTTGTTGTAAATATTTAATATCAACTTGCAAACATATTTAATTTAATCCTATTTAGGAATTCTTTAATATATTTTAAAAGACGTTCATTTGCCCATGTAAAAAGTATATTTCAAAACATGTTTTCCTCGCATATTGGCTTTTTCTCAAAACTTGTTATTCTCAAATCATTTTCAAATTTCAGTTTTAATTAAAATAGAGAAAAATATAACAATTAAGGATCAACTGCTTACATTTTTATACAAGAATAGTTATTTTTGCCGCAAATATTTAATATCAACCTTAAAACATATTTAATTTAATTAAATTACTTAATATTTAATTTAATTCAATTTAATTACTTAATATTTAATTTAATTTAATTACTTAATATTTAATTTAATTTAATTACTTAATATTTAATTTAATTCAATTTAATTACTTAATATTTAATTTAATTTAATTACTTAATATTTAATTTAATTTAATTACTTAATATTTAATTTAATTTAATTTAATTACTTAATATTTAATTTAATTTAATTTAATTACTTAATATTTAATTTAATTTAATTAAACATTTTTAATTTAATCCTATTTAGGAATTCTGTATTATATTTTAAAAGACGTCCATTTGCCCATGGAAAACAGCATATCAATATAAGTTATTTGTTTCGAATAATTTTTTATTCGGAAGAATTAAGAAAATAAAAGAAAAAAATATTATTAGAATAATACTATAAAAACAATATTCTCTTAATATAAAAATATATTAAGAGGAAGAGATTTAACAATAAACCGTAATTCCAAATTTAAATACCAGAATCACGTTTTTCCTTTTCATTTAAAATAAATCAAACATTTTATTAAGAAAAACTTTCAGATAATGAATTTCTTTTAGTAACACACCTTTTTCAATTAATTTCTTCCAAGTTCTTAAAGATGAAAACTTTCAATGAATATTTCACCCACTTCTTTATGTACTATATTTCTGACATTTCGCACAATTGAAACTAATACAATATATTAATATTGTCAATTATCAATTATCAAATAATTAAATGATTCCAATTTTATTTTTCCCATCTGAGAGATTCTATTAGCTACAGAATTAAACGAAAAATTAATTATAATGGTTCATAACATTTATAACTGCTAATCATAAAATATACTAAAGACTGAAATGTATAAGATAATAAAAATAAAAGAAGTTTTAAAAGTGCTCCTTTATTATTGTACTTAAATGTTAATTTTTTAAATAAAAAATATGGATGTCAAAAAAAATCATGAATGCGAAAAATGTTGAAATTAATAATATATTGAAATTAAGCTACAAATAAATATCATTGGAAAAAATCCTGAGCAATCTCTTAAAATGAGAATATATTACAAAACTGATTATGATATTATTTTGATGTCTATATTTTTGATTAAAAAAGTGTTTTTTTACTTAATAGTACAATAAAAAGTGAGTAAACTTTATCACTATGAAAAAATTATCATTATTAATACTATAGCCATAGGAATTGTTTTTTAATTGAAATTGAAAAGAAGTTTGCAATAAATTGTAGCTCCAAATGTGATTATAAAAGCTTGCTTCCCCTTTCCCCCATTAATTTAATTAAAATATTTTCCAACTCTGAAATCCCCCGAATAATCCTCTTTGATTTCATTAACATCGCAACTTATGCTCTCCATATTTGGGAGCTGATCTCCACTTTTTTCAGTATAAGCCAATTAAACTATTCAAGTTACTAGGATTGGAATGGAATGGAGGTCTAAGTTTTAGTAATTAACTTAAGCTATTTTGATTTTTGCTGTCTCATGTACAAGAGAAATATTTGCAGATGGAGAATTAACTCTTTCATTTCCCCAACACATCAAGTTTTAGAAAAATTATGTTATAATCGATAAAACTCAGAAGTACAGATTTTCATCAAAGGTTGTGTCTGTTAATTTCAACCAGTCAGTATCGATTGATGTTCAAATATATGCATGAAACTTAATTTTCAAAATGGATAAACTCGATCCCTAGTCTTACAATATTGCTTCATAAACAAATTTCATTTTTAAAGCATTTCTCTAAAACACGGTGATAGATTCCTGACAAAATAATCATTTCCAATGGCAACATTTGGAAATGTTATGTTTATTTCTTTAATTTTTTTCAAAACATGGGTTATCTAAATTTCGATTAAAATTCATTAAATTGAGTACTGAAAATCATCAATAAATTTAGAGATGTTATTGTTAAAGTTCGAAAGTCACTAATATTCAAATTACTTTAATTAATAATTTAGGTTATATTGAGTTTAATGGATTTTCTATGTTAAAGAACGGAATCCTTCCAAATTAAACTTTTCTGCGCATTGCCTTGGTAAAATTGATGAAATCAAATATGATCAGTTTATCAAGAATTTGCGTGAACGCTGTAAATCATATTTTGGGAGTAGTTAAAATTATTGTTATTGATTTATAAATTTAGAGATTTCATTGTTAAAGCTAGAAAATGGCTAATACACAAATTGCTTAAATTAATTACTTAGGTTATCTTCAGTTTAATTAATTTGCGATGTTAAAGAATGGAATTATTCAAAATTAGTTTTCCACGCATTACCTTAGTAACGCACTTGTTAACGCATCTCGAGTGTGCCGTAATTGGTACCTATTTATATTGAATTACATTTCTCGAATTTTTTTCTAAAATCTGCTTATTATCAAGTCAAATTAATTAGTAAATAAGCATAATTATATTTCAACAATTGACACCATATTTTAATCATATTTTTCTGATTATTTTATTATGTTCTTAATATCTTTATGGAGTAAAAATATACTTTGTTTTTCACAGTAAAGAAAGATTCGATATTTTAATTAGTAAATAAATATTATTATGTTTTAGCAATCGAAAACACACTTCAATCCCAATTTGTTAACAATTTTAAGATATTGCTGATATCTTCATAGAATAAAAATATACTAAATTTTTCAATTAGTAACATGAAGTATTTTTGTCAAATTAATCAGTAAATAATAATTCTTATATTTCAACAACTGAAAGTAGATTTTACTCACAGTTTGCTGATTATTTTGTTATATTGCTTATACCTTCATGTAATAAAAATGTATTGTGTTTTTCAATTACCAAAACGAAGTATTAATGCATTATTTGTTTGAATATTAATTTAAGCCTACAAAGCTTTGTTGTTGTAAAGTAAAGATATTATTTTATATTTAACTGTTGTCTGATAGGTAATAAGCAGATTAATAATGCAATAGGAGAAATGGAAAAACAGCAACAACAACAATACATTTTATCTGATAGGCAAATTTAATCTGCCATTAAATGAATATGCACTTATGCACTTTAGCAGTAAAATGAAACCACAAGCGAACTATTTTCGTTCCTCAAGACCAAAAAGGCTCTTTGTAAATGCACCTGTTTATTTTGAGCCCTTTTAAGCTAAAAGGATCAGTGAACATTTAAAGCGGCAACTCCTATTAATATCGAGATTCTGAGTACGTATTTCAGTTAAAATTAAGAAGTTATTAATACGTCCATTACCTACTTTGAAGATTACTCGAGATGCACCATTAAAATGGAGGAATCTTCTCCAAAATAAGAATTTTTAGAGTTTTATCTCAGTGATGCGTTAATTAACGTCTTCGAAATCTTTAAAGTGAACATTAGTCTTACTTTATACTTGAAAATTGTCAACAATCTTAAATCTGTCAGAACATTGATTTAGGTATTTAAAACTTTTATTATTTTTCATTTAAAGGTTATAATTTCTCTTCATCGAGTGTTTAGTACAAAATGCGCAATTTATCTGAGTAATTTATAAATAAATGTAGTAATGTAGTGAATGAAATATTTTGTCGTACTTGTTCTCATTATAGCTATAACATAAGCGAAAATAATTATTAAACTTTAAAAATGCTTGTTATGTTACTTTGTACAATAACAAAGATACTCTTTCTAATTTTCCTATTTTCTACCCTTTACTAATTTCTGTTATTTGTTAGACTTATCAAACAATTTTTTTAACCATAAATTTGATTCTGTAAATTATAATAAGTAAACATATATAATCTCATAATGAATTTTAATGAAACAGCTTAGTTTTTTTGCACATATTAAACTAACTTGATTATAAAAGACTATTGGAATTTTTTAATCCGTTTTCCACTCAGTACCGTATGTGTTAGAGGATTAAAATTCGGTATAATTGTACTTTTCGATGAAAATAACCTATTTAATTATTTTCAGAAAAATATCAATTAAATTAAATTCTTATTCCGTATCAGTGACAACAGTTATTTATGGATTTAAGAAACAGTAAAGGTCTTGATAAAAAAAAGTAGAAAATAAAATTTCACAAAATTGCTGTTTAGTACGCTAATAAAAGTGTATTTTTAATACATGTTTTTGATTTCATGCATTCCTTCATTTAAAGTATTTTCAATCATAATGTTTACAGGCCTATTTTATTTTATTCCAGCTGTTTTCATCGAAAGGTTCTGACCTTCTAAAACTTCCCGAAAATGAAACTTCTTCTTGTCGTCTTCTTTGGCCTCCTCCTTATCCTTGGAGAGGCCAAAGGCTCCCCTTACTTGGTTGACGGTAAGTGAAATCTTTTCTAAATAATTGGAAAAAAATTAGATATTGTTAATATAAACAGGATTTTTTATAGCAAAATATGCACTTTAGTTAAGGCTTAACTCTTTAAATAGGATTTCTTATAGAAAAATTTCCCCTTTAGTTACGGCTTAACTCTTTAAACAGGAGTTTTTATAGAAAAATTCGCACTTTAGTTAAGGCTTAACTCTTTAAAGGAAAAAATCTGGAATTGAGAATCGATAATGTTGATGACAATAGGAAAGACAATTGGCTAGAAGAAGTGGGATAAGATTTACACTTTAGTTAAGGCTTAGCTCTTTAAACAGGAGTTTTTATAGAAACATTTGCACTTTTGT
The DNA here is from genome assembly GCF_947563725.1 of Argiope bruennichi. Taxonomy (NCBI): domain Eukaryota; kingdom Metazoa; phylum Arthropoda; class Arachnida; order Araneae; family Araneidae; genus Argiope; species Argiope bruennichi. The sequence goes on from NC_079162.1 coordinate 111,938,848, forward strand.
TAAGGCTTAACTCTTTAAAGGAAAAAATCTGGAATTGAGAAGAAGTGGGATAAGATTAAAATATACGGAAAAGTAAGGCCAGGCAGTATTGAAGATACACATTTATCATTATACGAAAAAATTAAAGAGAATGCATCGCTGTTAGTCAAACATCCGACCTCAAGATTTATAAAAATCTCCAAGTGTTAGAGCAAAAAAATCTATGAATCCAACAAATCCATTTCCAAAATTTTGTCTTCTTTTTCATCCAATTTCTTATGTGCTGGAGTTTCGTAATTTTTGTATTACAGATGACAATGCATTATTTTAATATTTTCAGAATTTAATTATCAGTGAATCGATTAATTAAATTAAATTTTTATATCGAGAGAATATTGCCAGCTATCACAATATTTAGAAAAATGAATTATTCATTAACGACAAACATAGCAAACTTAAAGTAATTAATTATCCTTTTCTGCTCACTAATTAAAGTGTGTTTTTAAAATCTATTTTCATCAAATTTATTTTAATTATATCTAGCTGTAATTCAGAAATGGAATGATTTAGAGTACAATATATGGCATAAGGTGCTAATAGTAAAGTTCCAGATCTGCACTGAGTTTTTGGATGAAATTCGTCCAATTGAAATCTATTTCTTTTGCACATATGAGCATAAAATTCAGAAACACGATAAGCCTGATGAATGAAATTTGGAATATGATTTTATGAGCAAAATTATATATTTTTATGTAATTTTGGATTAAATGTTTCAACTAGTTGACTGTTTGTCGTTCTGATTATTCGAGTGTACATGATGTAATAATGTCGAAACTCCATAAAATAGATGGGTAAATTTTAGTAAATTATTTTAACTTTAAATCTTCAACACTGTGTCTAATTTTGAGTTAGGTTCGTCAAAGTTTAAATGCCTGTATATTTATCTTACTGTGTGTATGCGATCAGGATGACTTAAAAATGTATCGGATTATATTATCAATATTGGTTTATAGTGTTTATATTAAAACATCTCGTCATATCAAATTTTTAATCAATCGATAAATAGAAAGAGGTAAAAGAATTCATAGTGAGCAAATCTCGTTATATTACTATTAGCAAACACAAGTAAAATACATAGTGGAACAGTGGGTAGTTAAAAAATAATAATTAACTGACTTGGTTGAAAGGGAAAAAATAATTTTAAAGCAGTAGATTGAAAGGAAAATGAATGCGAGAAAAGTAAAAAAGGTACATTCATTTCATTGTTATGATTGCTGTATCTTCGGTGACATTCAAGTTTTTGACTCCATAAAGCTAAATGTATCTCCTTCGTTGAGATTTCGATCTCCATATACTGGTTGGATGATATTCATCAATTCGGTATATCTACATGCTTGACTTAACCTACTACAAGTTACATTGCTTCAAGAAAAAATGTCTTTTCTTTACTTATCAATGATACTGTCTTGTTATTCTAAGATCTACAAATGCCAAGTGAATCAACTTGTTAAGTAAAGAATAAATCGATAATAATTTTTTATTAACTCTTTATACAAAGAAAACGAAGGGATAAATACCAAACTTTCCAAACAAAATATCTTCTTTATCCTTGAAGAACAGATTGTTTTGAACCTCCTGAAAATGAAGAGAGAAAGTACAGCTTTTACAGAATGAATCTTGTGGCCAACGATAGGAAAGAACCACTTCAGGGAATTCTAGACCATTTCGAGCAGAATTTACCAGACTTTTCAGCCGCCATTTCTTTTCATATTTTACTGTTGATTGTCATTTCAACTTAGTGGCCATCATAATCACATGAAATTTTTAAAAGATATGCAGTAAAATTATTAAGTAAAAAATTTGCATAAATTGTAAAAACTTAGTTTTTTTATATCTTTCGTTCAAATAGAATTATTAAATGTTACTATTATAGCTTTAAAATAAAAGTCTGATTTATAATTTTTATCAAAATAAAGAGAACCTTTACCCAGATTTAAAATAAAAATCTGATTTATAATTGTTATCAGAATAAAGGGAATTTATATACAGCTTTAAAATAAAAATCTGATTTATAATTATTAAAATAAAGAGCATTTTTATGCCGTTATATCCTTAAAACTAGTCACGGTCGAGTCATTCTTTAACAAGGGTAGGTTAGAAATACAGATAGGGATGGGGGTTCTTTATCAGTGAATTAAGTGAAAGAAATAGATACGCTATGATAAAGTCTTTAACACATGATTAAGGAAATGCAAATTTACCATAACAAAGAAATATTAGATAAATAACAATATTAGAAACTCAGAATTCTTTCGAGCATTTCTTTGAAGTACTGTTTTAACCATATGATTGGCGCAGTTTAGCCAAATATGGCTCTTGAGCTAAAAAACTAAAAACAAACAAACCATCAAGTACTCAAAAGTTTGTTATTGGTAAAGGGCTTGTAATGATGTAATGGGTGATAATCATTCATCTGTGCTGTTAATGTGTTATTCTGGATTTGTATTCTAATAAACACATGTAAATTTCGTCTATTGTATCATCATCTTTAAATTTATTCAATAGCAAATAACCTTTTTTTGTGCATATTGTGTTTCTGATCTACAATAAAAAGGATAAATTGGTGCATGCCCAATCTAAACTTAAATATTTCATGTTTTAAAAACCACCCTTTATTATACATATAATTGACTTCAATAATATCACAGTAACAAAATACAATTTTTTTGTAAAGTGCATAGATATTTTTGACGGAATCTTTATAACAAATGGTTGCATCTAATGCCTTATGGTGTGACTGATGAGATTTACGAGACATTCAAATTCAGGGTTTCGTTAAAAGTGCTTTCACTCTCGTTTTTATCTCTCCAACGCACTGAAATCTCGAGTGTAAGCACATCGTATATCAATCTCAGAAATTGAGTGGAGTGCTGTTCAGAACACAGAATCTCATGAATATTAGAAAAGAAGTCTCTTCTTTTCCTAATCACTGATTCATGAATTTGTAAACAGAGTCACGCTGTGCTCAGGTCCTGACTTCTTTCAGAAAATATTTGGTGTAGGTTTCAGAAACGCATCCTAAAATCAATTTGAAATAAGCATAAGAATAAATTTACCCCCCTCCCCCCTCCTACAGCAAAGCATAAATTACTTTTTATGTACATTTGATGATGTTGTTATTTTTTCATTTTCAATTTCATAGTTCAGAGGGTTTCTTTTGAAAAAAACCTCTGAAGAATGTTTTTCAAAAGAATGGAAATAGGCACAATAGGTCTTAAGAATGTGTTATTTTTATATTAAGGAGACGCTTTGTTAATATATTACCACGCAGTGTCAACATAATTGCATTTTATTCGAGCGTCTCGATTTCTAAAGGAGTTGACAATAAATGAATTTAATGCCGTTTCGCAAGTTTAGAATTTCGATGATAAAGAAACATCTTCATATTTCATTTGCATTTCTCTTCCAGATGTATATTTTGTAATACAATAACAGTGATAGGCCTCAAAAGTCATTATTTTTCTTTTAGTGGAGTGTAAAATAATGTATTCTCACTCTCAAGATAAATAAATAAATGACTTTAAAATAAATGTCACTAAAAGAATGAATAAAATCAATAATTATTTTACTATTCTTTTCTTCAAAGTTTTTAATATCCCTCAAGAATGTTTCATTATCTAAATAAAATCGCTTATTTAAAATCGCTTATTAATTATGAAATTAAAATAAATGTAAATAAAAAATGAACAAAATCATTAATTATTTTACTATTCCTTTTTATAAAGTTGTTAAGATCCCTCAAAAATATTTCATTAACTAAATAAAATCGCTTATTTGCTCTGAGATGATATAAGAGTGAAATAATAATTAATATTAAAAAGAAAAGAAATAATGCAACAACTTTTGACGAATACTTATGAAATTGAATCATAAGAGTACATGGATTTGATAAAATTATTGTCAAAATATTTTTCTTACCCATTTTTTGTTACTAATATTGATTAATTAGATTAAAGTTCATGTTGAAAAAGATTTCATTTCCTTATTTGAGGGCTGATTCTGGTAGTTTGAAATGATCCATTTAAAAATTTAGCTATCAATAATTTTGATAAATCATTTTAGTATCTCCAACATTTTTTTTCCTTAAACGTATTTTTTAAAATTATTTAGATGAAAATAATTTATTACTAATGAACCTTAAAACAAAAATGAAATATAAATTCTTATTTACCCTTAAAAATCGGAGACATCTTCAGAGGAAAAAAAAAAGACTATTCAGATACCAGTTATTTTACATTACTTTAAATACTTGATTCGTTCATATTAAGAGTTCTGATTCACTTTTACTATGAAATATATTTGTCAAGTAAGTAGAAGTTGATTCATTTTTCTATTTATAACAAAATAATAAATTTTTTTTGTTTGTTTTTCAACCCCCCCCCCCACCTCTCAGAGAGGGCAACTTTATACAAATTTGAGAAGAAAACCAGTGTCTTGAGAAGTAACCAGAGGCAACATATCTATTAAAAGAAACCATTTATTAATGTGTAGATGAGCCCTTTCCGCAGTAGAGATAAAATCACCTTTTGCAGAATGGATTTGCTCGATTGGACACTTTGCAATTTGATTAATTTTAAGCAGTGCACAAATGCCGATTTTGCTTCGCACCACAGCTAATCACCCAGAATGGAGCCAGCGTTTTTCGGCTGAATATTGGTTTTCTTTTTTATGATTGATTTCAAAATTTGAAGTATAATAACAATTACGCTATTTATTCTATATGATTAGTTTCAGTCCTTATATCATGTACTTTTCAGAAGGGCAGAAATCCATAAAAGGAAATATACAGAATACAATTGCAGGGCAAATATTTCCAAACACATAATTACTAAAACTATGTAAATTTATAACTGTAGGATAATTAAGATTATTTGAAATAAACCATTTCATTGTTGAATATGTATATCTATGTTTTCCAGAATTTTTGAAGTTTAAATTTTTTCTGTGGCAGGGCAAAGACTTCTGGAAATTTTCTTGATGTTTCCTCCCATTTAATTAGTTTTCTGTTCAGTGTGATTGGCTGAGTTCCTGATGTACCAAAGAGAGTTGTATCTGATACTTAAACTACTTTTTTCTATTACTTGAATATTTTTGCTTAGAGAAGTTGCAAACGCCGTAATCGAAGTAACATGTACAAAAATGGATAAAGGAACACTTTGTACATTGAAATCTTAGTAGACAATTAAATGAGTTGTAAATGATCCTTAGACTATTATTTTCTATTACGTGAATATTTTTGCTTGTAGAAGCTAAAATCCCCGAAATTGAAGCAACATGTATAAGAATGGATGAAGGAACATTTTGAATATTAACATCTTAGTGGACAATTAATTCATCCTTAAATTATAATATTCTATTACTTGAATATTTTTGCTTGCCCTGCAATCAAAACAACATGTACAAGATAAGACGAAGGAACACTTTGAATATTAAAATCTTAGTAGACAGTTAAATATTAGAGCATCTTCCAATTAGAATCAGTCATAAATTTATTTTGTACTAGAATTTTTAAAATAATTTATTGAATGGAATGTTAATTTGTTAATGATAATAATTTCTACATATTTAAATTCAACTCTCCATTCTAATTAGTTTTTCGAATTGTTCCAAGAGGAGGGGAGGAGGAAAGCATTGGACATTTATGACTCAAAATTTCATCGCGTCAAAGGAATTCTATATTTGGTCGCCATTTTTTTAGAATGTATACCGGAATACTCGATGCATCATCATATTATGTTTGATGGTGGCTTTTTGAAAAATAATACTTATTCCTTAACGAATAAACAAATTTTATTCTGGCATCGATTAGAAAATCAGCTGCGAACTGAAAATATTAGCTGTGGAATTGAATTAGATTCAATACTCTGAGGAATGCCTGTATTGATGTTATGTCCTTCCAATTACCTTCTCCTCATGTGCAATGAATTCAAATTTTCTATTTTAAGCCATTCGGAAAAATCAAAGTCATTTTCCATGGGGAGCTGGCGAAGTTGGTTCTTTCCAACTTTAATCTCACACTTTTATAAGTAACACAAAAGTTATTTTAAAACATTAATTAGTTAAAGTATCAGTTCTTTACTAAAGTAGGATTCATTAGAAGAGGAAAGGCTAAAAATCATTTAAGTAGTGATGCGGTTAAACCCACTGCGGCGAATCATATGCAAATATTTAAAGTTTGATTATTGCCGACTTAAGTAATTAGTACACACACAGCAAACTTGAAAGGAGTTAATTTCGTCTTTCTATTTAATCAATTGCTCTCTTATGTATTCAGACGGATAAATTTACATTCTCGGTGCAGTGAAGCTATTAGTTAAATTATTCCAGAACTTTGACTTGTTTATTGAGATCTTTGTCATTATTGATGGCTTTCGGAAAGGAAAGATCTCTTTTCACCAAAGAAAACCAGAGCATATGAAGAAATTTCAAAGTTTATTTAAAAGCAATTCACTCAATTTCACAAGATTTTTTAAAAGTTCAGTGAAGAGAACAATATTAATTCTAACAAGTATTTGTGTGTTTGTTTTACCACTTTAAAAATACTGAATTAACAAGAGATTACTGTAAATAAGTAAAGTCATGCCGTAGTATATAAACGCACTCATGCACATATTTACCAGTGGCGTAACGACAGGGGTGAAATGGGGGTGTAGATGTTCCGTGAGGCAGTTTAATCGGGCGCCAGCGAGGCAAAACAGTTTCAAATTTTGAAATGAAATATTGTGAAAAGGCGAAAAGATAATCCTATGTTTCAAGTACCCACTATACTTACTAAACTACTGATGGCGATTGGAGGTGAAAAAATTATATTATGCCCTGGAAGTCGATTTATCCTCGATACGCCATTGTTACTTACACGCGTACACGCGCACGTGTAAAGAAACATTCCAGCGAACAGTCATTTCAACAGAAAAAGCGCCAAATTTTTAATATCATGGTATATATAACCCTCCCTGATGAGGATAAAACGTGAAATTCTTTTTATAATTCCTTCTTTTTTTATTCTTGTTTCATAATTTCACTCCATTTTTTTTTATTCTCTGATATATAAACGCAAATCGTAAGACTAAAGTCGAAGTGAATCAGGAAAATAAAACGCAAATAAAATAAAAACTGAGAGATGCTTCCATGGAATTGTTTTATTGTTTTTAGGCTTTTATATTTTCCTCACCAATATCATCTATTAACTGAAAAAAGTAAATTAGATTAGACTATTATTAGAATTGGCCCGTAATATAAACAGGAGATCATTTAGCATCTAATAACAGAAAACTGACAAAAAGGAGATTGGGATACCTTTACCTTTAATGAGTTGTATTCTACCGTTATTACTAATGTTCTCAAAAGTAAACTTCAGATGTTAATGTGTTTCTTTACTTTTATGTTAGCATGGATTCAAAATACTTTGACAAACACAATGTTTATTTTTATTATTATTATTTTAGTTACAAAAATTTCTATCTTAAGCTTTTGAAGCACCATATTTTAAATTCTATTTTTCATTCTGACAAATTGATATAAGAGAGCAAGCAATATCTAATGATGCATTTCGACGTTATTCTCATTTGAATTATAAAACAGATAAAAGGAATTTCAACCTTAATGCTTATTTCATGAAAATAATTATTGAATAAATATGACAAAGTCCTGCCGAAAAATATTGCACGAATTTTAATAAAATTATTATTGATTTAATAATTGTTGTTGAACTATTCATTCGTTTCTATTACATGAAATACAATAAAATTCACAGCTGAACTTAAAAGCCTTCAAGCTAATAAATTAAAATACTGTTGTAACATAATTGTTATTGTAACAATTCTTGACTAATTTATGTATTTCATAATTAAGTTAGCGCCTGGCTTCTTCATCAAAGTTCTTAATAATTAAATTATTAAATGATTTCACCATATATGAGGGGGTATCTGCAAGTAATACAAATAATTTGTATTAAAAATGTAATGAATGATAAGATGAGACGGAATTCAACATAACTGTCATACATGTCGAGGTATTTGTCGTGTTCTAAATCAATTTGAATACCGCGCTCTCATAGAAGGCCTCGATCTGTTTGAAGTGATCATCAGATTCAAACTTCTGACAGCTGAGGAACCTCTTTATGGATCCATATAGATGAAAATCTAGAGGTACTAATTTCGGGCTGTATGGCAGGAGCTCACAGTTATCCATTGGAATTCTGACAGTTTTGCATGAACGGAAACTCTTCTTTTACTTTTTTACTACTTTCTTGTTGCGGAATTTCATTTCTTATGAAAAATTTGAAATCTTGCTTGAGTTCGCGGAAAAAAACTCGTTGTTTTTAAGTTAATACGGAACTATATTTTTAATGCGCTGAATCAGCTTATTTTAATATTTTTTTCTTCAGCCTTTCAAAACTTTTTCTTCTTATTATTATTTGATATTTATGAATTGAATGAAGAAAATCGTTGTGAAATGAGCAGGAAGATTAAAATTGTATAAAATAATTTCGCAAAAGTATCCATAAGCATTCGGATACATTCCCTCTTCTCAAAAGAGAATATGAACCCCTACATTTTTTTTTCTAGGTGATTACGGAGTTGGAGAGTATGGAGATAAACCAGATGAAAACTTCTTGTACGAAAAGTAAGTAATCTGTCACTGAAATGTTTCAATTTCCAAATGTAACAACCACATATTTTAAAAGAAAAATGAGGGCGAATACTTAAAATAAAACAAAAGGGGAGCAGATAGTTCTTTTTATATATCTTTCTACTTCTGTCAAATATGCAAAACAAAAAAAAAACAATCTAGAGTTTTTTTCTGTTTATACATGGTGTCCATACTAATTAGAGCAAAAGATTATTTCTAAATTTTCCGTATATAATTACAAGCAGAAAAATGCTCTAAAATATATATAATTTTTTTTTATTCAATGAATGCACTGATGAAAAAATTATGAAATTTACTTTCCCTAGTTCCTATTATTCGTAGATTAGTCTGTTCTTTTTCGAGGAGTCCGTTCAGTTGGTCTAAAATAGTAACTCTATCAATTGTATTTCCAGAAAAATAGAACTTTTCATGCTCAGTTGTTAGTGTGTCAAAAATATTCTGTTAAATATGACTAATTGTAACAGTGGACTATAGAAAAAATTGCATTTCGTATTTCAGCAATTGTTCTAGTGCCTCTAACAATTCAAAATATAATCTTATGGATCATTTAAATCATTTTTTTCGATTGGAAGTGAATGCCTAACTCTAATGATTCATAAATTCAGCATATATATTCAAAAGAATGATAACAGCATTTTCCGGAGATAGTACAAAATTCTCACACATTTTTCCATAAAAGTTTTGGAATTTGAATTAAAAAACATTAGCTAATCCAATTAAAAATAAATTAAATTAAAAGCTTCTTTCTATTAAGGTTATTTTTAACAAAGAAATTTCCCATCGACGATATTTTTGTGCAATTTTCGCCATCATGACATAAATTAAACTCAAAGCTGATAAACAGTTATTACATTTTGTATAAAAACTCTTTTATGTCCTTAATGTAATTAAATTAATCATGTTTGAACTGTAAAATTCATAGAGCTTCCCTAATTATATGAAGAACTTAATTGCCACTAATTTTGCTCTGATGTGCAATTCAATGATTAAAAATAATTCGTTGCATCGGAAATAAATAATACGTTGCATTCAGTGATTAATTTACTTTATTTATAAGATAATTCCAACGGTTCTTCCTCAAAAAGTACATTCATTATAAATTTAAGCAAATTAAAACATTCATTTACGAATTCTACTTATGGAATATTTCGAGTTTCTGTTAATTCTATGAAGGGGAAAAATATTTTTTTCTTATAAATATTGTTTCTATTTTTGTAGAATGATTAGATACTATAATCACAATTAATGTAGCGCTTTCTATTGATTTTATTTTATGATGCATCTACTAATTTTGATTTAAATTAAAAAAACTTTTAATGACAGTTGTAGTTTCTTATATATTTGAAAGTATACAATAGTTTAAAATTAGTATGTTAATTTAAAAGGAAAAAAAAAAAAAAAAAAAAAAAAAGATCGAAATATTTGAATTACGTGCTCAGATCTCAAAACTTGTTTATTGTTAGGTACCTCTTGATGAAAATTCTAGAAATCTCACATCCTTAAATTTCAATTTTATTCTTTCGAAATTTCATTTGCTGTACTGAATAATTTCTAGTTGCTTTAATTCTCTAACTACTGTCACCTTCAGAGAAAGGCCTCTTACAATGTTAGGGAGGGGGTAAAAATATTTTCGCCTCTCCCTAAATTGAAAAATGAGGAAGAAAATAAAACGTTAATTAAAATTGACAAAGGGTAAATTCAATTCAAAGTTGAAATTTATGAACGATTATTAAATATATTGATGATTACATGTATATCTCTCTGTGTTTATAAAGCAGCGCTAGATTCAAGGTCAGAAGTTGGTTTTATTTTTTTAAAAAGATTTTTTTTCTTATTTTATCTTAATTTAATGCTTGCGGTAACACCGAATACCATTTTAAGTCCCGTTCCCAAGGCCCATTGCCTTTAAGGATATGGTCGTAAATCTCCCATCTGATCCATTGTAGGACCATTCTCGCTTGTGAACATCAGTCGTGGGCTTCCCTCAAACTGTCGGTAAAATAAACAGACATCGAAGAGCCCAAATAACCACAAATAAAGATGAAAGGCGCACATGGGGCATGGAAAAGGGGCTTTACAAAGAGGAAAGGAACTATTTAAAGAAGGGGGGAGGAAAGAAAATGAACACTAAATTGCCAAAAGAACTTTTTCGCTCATTTGATGAATGCATTAAAGTACATTGTTGAGTTGTATATTTTTCAGGCGGAGCTGTATCAGAAGAGGCGGGAGCTGTGATCATCGCCCTAATGATTGCTGCTTCAACTCTGCCTGCCGCTGCAATCTCTGGGGCACCAACTGTCGTTGCCAAAGAGCAGGTCTTTTCCAACGTTGGGGCAAGAAATAAGTTGGATTCCAACGTCTTTTTTTCTCTTCTATGTGTGACAACAACAGGCTCATATGCCTTGTGACGTTTATATGTATGGATAAATGTTCACTATAATATTAGTTGTAACATGAGTGTTGTATTACAAAAAATTTAAGTTTCCGTTAACGGCCTATTATCTGCTTTTGTGTGCGTATGAGTACATGTATATGTATGTCACTAATATACTCGCTGTCTTCAAAGTACAAATCAAATGTTTAGTTTCCTATAACATTGAAGCAACTTATCTGCAATTTATTCCCTTGAATATTTAGCAGACGCATTTGTCCCAAAAATCAGAGAAAATTTTCATTTAAAATGAATAATAAAAAAATATTTCCCATCTCAAAAGAAGTAAATTGCACTGACATCAACTGAAAAATTAATCAGCGAAAAAAAAAAAAAGTAAAAACATGCACGTGAAAACAATATACAATCTATAGCATAATAATTCTGTATCAGTTAAACAACTTTTAAAAGGAGTTTATTTTATAGTTTAATAAAATAATTGTCTATTTAATTTATTCTGATGTAGTATTTAATCTTCGAATTTTTTCAACGTATTTTTGTAATTTTAATTTTACAATATTTTTTTTCTATGAAATAAGCATAAACGTGAAATTCGGAAGCAGTAGTTTTGTTGAAAGGGTTGTTGACTGTTTTAATCGACATGAATCGTAACGTAATTTTTGAAAGAATGTTTTATGTTTAAAGAATGTTTTCATGTATTTTAAACATGGAACGTCCTTTAAAATTACACAACTTAAAACTCTTTAAATGCACTGAAGTAGAAGAATAATATCGGAAGAGCTTCTAAGGAGCATTCCTACTATTTCACGTATAGCAAGTTACCAGATTATCAGGAGATATTTATTATTTTTGTCTTCAGATAGTTTTTACTTTTAGAATGGTATTTTACTATGAAGGATTTATACGCCTTTTTGTATGTCTCTCCTACTTCAAAGTTGGGAAATGATGTGCTATAGAAGGCCTCACCCGTTACCTCATCAACCGATGCTAATCTTTACGTTTTTTAATTTAATAACATAGGCGTGCTAGTAATCATTCGAGCTTTTGAAAAGAACTGGAACATTATGATAAGTATTTTTATGCCATTAGGGAATTTTAATAATATCTACATTTAAATAGCAATCAAAGCAAGCCTTAAAGTAATTTAAGGTTAGTTAACTGTAAATGCTCAAAAATAAAGCTTTTAATAACAAAATGTGAGGAACTGATTCAGGGTAATTCTGAAACGCTTTATTATGTATCAGAAAAGGCCAAAATTATTTTATCCGACAAAAAGCTATCGCATATTTTTCCTTTTGTGGAAATTTAAATTAGTAAATTTTTAAGCCCTATTTACAATTTAAAAAAATGAACAAGAAAACATTAGAAGGTCTACAAATTTATATTCATTTAGAAATTTTTGCTTTATTTTATGAAAACTATACAATTTGTGAAAAGCAATTTGATAAAATATTGTTTTTGTATGCGTTTTAAAGCAAAAATTTATGAGGCGTTTTTTTACGAAGTACAAATAATATTATTTGAAATTAACCAAAAATATCGAGTTCCTTTTTATATATAAGTCTATATATTGTAATTCTTTTGATAATTAAGAATAATTTTTGGCAAATGCGTCACTTTTGTTTTAATTCATATTTTAAAAGAAATCTTGCAAGAAAAGAAACCCATAGTTTACAGGCTTAAGAGCTTAAATATATTTTCTTTTATTTTTTAAAGAATTTTTTCGTACAACTAATAGCATTCCCAAATAATATGTATTTATATTACATGCTAAAAGATTTGTATATAGCCTCCAGAAAACTTCCGGTCTATTAAAATAAAATATATCCTCTCTTAAATATTAGATTTAGAAAATCTCCATGAAATCTGTTAAAGTATTATGAATTCTAGTCTACGAAAATGTTTGAACCAGTATCTGGCCAATTTATAATGCATTATGCAATTAAAAGTATATTATCGGTAACTAACTCATTTTAGAAAGAGGTTTATCCTAAATAGTAAAACTCTTAAAATTGTGTAGATATATTGCTTCATTTTACATATTTGCTACTTTAAGACAGTAGAATGAGCATATTAAAGCTCTTTTGTTTATTTAAGCAGCGCGACTAACCATAAGTATGTTTCATTCAATATGCAGATCATTGTAGATGTAGATTCAGTAAATCTACTTTTAATTTGATGACATTGATTATTTTGTTAATATTTTTAGATTAAATAGCATATTTAATTTAATTTTATTTATTTATTATTATTTATGTAATTATTATTATTTATTTAATTACTATTTATTATCCGTTTATTATTATTTTTATTATTAGTTGTTTATTATTATTTATTTCATTATTTATGTAATTATTATTATTTATTTAATTACTATTTATTATTCATTTATTATTATTTTTATTATTGGTTGTTTATTATTATTTATTTAATTATTTATTTATTATTATCCATTTATTATTTATTTATTTATTGAGCATGTAAGCTTCGGATATGTCATGAGCAATGAAATGATTATTTGCTACAGCATGTGACAAGACATAAGAAACTCTGTATGTATTCATATTATAAACCATAATATTATGTCTCTTTTTTATAGTATTGTTCTACGAAATCATATTTGAACAAAGATAATTGTGTGTTTTAATTGATTTTTTCAGACTTCGTTGAAATATGATGATATTCCAACCCAGATTATTATTTTAACCAATTAATATCTTTCAACTTCCTTATTTTAGCCATCTAAAGAGTTACATGTAAAATGAAGAGGCATTGTTTAATGGAGTAGACATCATGTTTGACATAATAAATAAACTAAATACAATAAGACATATATAAAAAAGATTACAAGAAATTAATTAAAATAAATTTCTGCATTTCATTTATAGAGATTCTTAATTGCTGGTGGATCACTAACAGCTTTAGATTTTCGATGATTCAAAAATCATGAAAAGAAGCAACATTTTTAGTTCTTTTTCATAAACAAACATGGACCTTTTTTGAGACTTTCTAATAAATAAATCAAGCTTTTTTTTTTTTTTTTGAAAAATGGTATTTTTAAAATTAATTTCCTGCCAAGACAGATAAGCTAAGCCAGGAATTCTTAATATGTAATTTAATGCTTTGTGTTGCGTTATTACTTTTAAACATAAATTAGAGCAGATTAATACGGCTTCATAGTATCATGAGCAATATTTTGATAAGTGCCATATTAATCTTTATGAGGTTTTAAATTACGAATTTTAGTTAAAAGATGCATTTGATTAAATGAATGCAATATGTATTGATTTATAAAAGGCACTTATTCAATACAGATGAATAGATTTTTGTTTTCGTAAATTGCCTGATCTTCAATTTATAAAATGGTATTACTAAATCTGTTATCAAATTTTGTTAGTTGAAGTAGAAGCATTATTTATTAATATATCATTACTAAAATGGCATTCTGAAGTATTTTTATATCATTTAGATGCTTGTTAGATATCAGTGTCACTCCATTAGACAATTTGTCTATTATTATTATAATTACTATAACTACAGATTTTAATAACTTGCACCTTTTTAACCAGCTCGCTGGACATTACAAATCCTGGTAATGAATATGATTCACTTGAAAGTTTTTATTGTTTCAATAGTTTGAGGAAACTAACAAAATTGAGAAAAAAAAATCAAACTGACCAGTAATTGAAGCCACATTTGTAAAAATTAAATTTCTTAGAATAAAATAAAATCTTTCTCGAGAGTACTTAAGTTCATGTAATTAATTATTTCCAACCTGAATTCTGTCATTTAAACTTTTAACGCTCTATCTTTCATATCCAGTATTTTTTATCAAACCTTTTTCTGCGAAAAGTTAGATTTGTCCTATAATTGGATATAGATTTATTTTCTGGTTATCTCAAGATAATGACTCAGTTATCTCAAGTTAATGACATTTTCTTATTTAGAAATTGATTTGACTGCCAATGCTTTAGGTTAGATCGCTAATAGTAGGCACGGGAGCAAAACTCAATAAATAATCAGGATGACGGGCATGGAAAATTAGGCCACAATCATTAAAGGTTGACAACTGTTGAAGTGTTCCGTCTTTAAATCAAAGTAATATGAAAACTGGACGGACACTTTCAACGTACTACTGGAGTATTTTACTTCGTGAAATCGAAGTTGTAATATAAGAAATCTGTAATATTCGTCTATGTATTTGAATAGTAGTTTGTGCTCGGAAACTATACGGTCTAAAGAACAAAGTAAACTAATCTTTCTGTTACTTTTGAGTAACATAAGACTGATACTGTTTGCAACAATGTACATAAAAAATACATATAAATGTGTTCGTATCTTTCAATGTAAATATTTGTTTAATGGTTGAATTTGGATTCTAAATGTTCTAAGATTATTTTTTTAATAAAAAAGAAAATTAACTTCTTGTTACGTTTCCCGTAACACAACCTGCTGATACTTTTGAAAAACTGTACATAGAAATTACCTATAAATGTTTTCATATCTTCTTATGTAAATATTTGTTTAATGTTCGAATTTGAAAACTAAATGTTCTAAGAGTATTTTTAAAAAAAGAAAATTAAACTTGTTACGTTTCGCGTAACATAAGACTGATACTGCCTGCAACAATGCGGATAGGAAACGCCTCAATGTGTTCATGCCTTTTTATGTAAATATTAGTTTAATGGTTGAATTTGAAAACTAAATGTTCTAAGAGTATTTTTTAAAAATAAAATAAATCTTTTGCTACGTTTTGCGTAACATAGGGTAAATACTGTCTGCAACAATGTATATAGAAAATGCCTAAATATGTTCATGCCTTTTTATGTAAATATTAGATTAATGGTTGAATCTGAAAATTAAATGTTCTAAGATATTTTTAAAAAAGAAAATTTATTTTTCTGTTTCGCGTAATATAGGGATGATACTATACAACGATGTAAAAAAATGCGTATAAATGTGCTTGTCCTTTTTATGTAAATATTCGATTAATGGTTAAATCTGTAAATTAAATGTTCTAAGAGTATTTTTTAAAAAGAAAACTTATTTTCCGTTACCTTTCTCGTTACATAAGGCTGACATAGTCCGCAACAATGTACATAGAAAATGCGTATAAATGCGCGAGCGCCTTTTATGCAAGTATCCGATTAATGGAGAAATATTTTTATGCTAATGATAGTGTCGTATCTTTGTTATCAGCCTTCTTATCTATGCAATTCTAACTATGCAAATAAACTTCGTTGCCTTTTAAAATTATTCTTGGAAACTAAAATGTAAATTTTGTAAATATTACATTTCATAAATCTCATTTATCATCATTATATATTTAATTCGTTACATTTTTATCATAAAAATATGATAACTATGTTGAATTAAACATTTATCATTGTTGCTTGCTTGCGGCGCAGCGCGTAATTTTTGTTAGGAGGAAATGTAAAATTTTAGTCAATAATGCGAAAATACATCATCAGAATATTTCGTTCCTGAGTTTGATTTGCAAGATAATAATAATTTTACTTTTGAAAATTATAAATAATTTGTGAAAATAGCATATTTGTCTGAAATTAAAACATTTTTCGTAAATAATTTGTTTCTTGCAAGCTAATGCTTTCGATTTTGTTCTTTTTAGGCACTTTTCACCTTATTTAACATATTTAATGTAATTACTCAATATTTAAATTAATCAGCATTTACCTGAAATATAATAGTTAACTTAGAAAATGAAGTGTAAAGTTATGCTTTTGTTAACATATGCTTAAGTTTCAAATCAAATATTTACAATAAATAATTATGTAAATTTTTTGTGCATTACTTTTATCTTAATTTTCATATGTTACATTAGATAATATGGCACAATTTTTATTTATTTCTAATATCAAGGACTAATTTTAAATATAACTAATAATTTTCAAACTTAATTGTAGTTTCTATTATAGGAAATTTAAATAAACAAGTTACGAAAATTCTCAATGATGTAGAAAAAACATTCGCGTACAAATCCTTAATGATGTAGAAAAAACATTCGCGTGTAATTTCTTAATATTAAATTTAATATAATCTTTAAAGAAATTTTGATGGGATATCCAAATATGGGGTTAATTAAGACAAAATAATTTTAATAAAATGCTTAAAATTAGAGCTCTAGTTCCTCTTTTTTCTCCCTGTTTCATGTAGTTTTAAGAGTGCTACATATCTTTTCCTCCTAGCAATGACATTTCTCTTAGCAATACTCCACTATGGATGCATCAGCAATATACGACGCTTTTGAAATGAAACACATACTCTTACAACCCCTTATTTTCATATAAACTTTATTTTATAAAAAATTTAAACATTTTCACGGGTCTATATTTCTATAATGGATAAAAAAATGAATCAAAAATGTCAAATTGTGGGAGGAGGAGAATTTTATTAAAAAATATCGAAGTAATGCAAAATTTAATTGAAAAAAATTTCGAACCAATTGAAAAAAACAATAAAATTATAATATCAATGCATAAATTTTATCAAATTTCTGTACGATATCAGAAATTCGTTGCTAAAGTAGGAAATAAAATAAAATAGTATGATGAGACAGGATTTGTAAGGGTATAATACAATTGTTCATTTTAAAATCACCGCACATTTCTGGTGTATCACTTTCCCCTTTCCCCAAAAGCTCGAAACTCGTGTATTAAAGTAATAACTTGTAATTAGAACTCATTTATCTCTGTGTTTGCTTGTTGTTATTGATGTTAATAACCGTTTATCTATGCAATAATATGTGCGTATGGCACATTTTTTCTAGAATATGCTATATATATATATATATACTTTATTCCAGCGGCAACCTCATGCTAGGAAACTGATTTTCCACCTATTTATATTAAGCACCCGGAATCTTTTGACTTACAAGCCCTCCTAATGCATTTGCATTCAAGTTTCCCGGTAAAATATTTTTCAAGTTGTGGCTACTTGGTTTACAATGATATCAGAATCCAACTTGATAGGACTATATTATAAAACGAATGGTATGATAACATGTACATCTTTAGATGGCTCATTTAAAATATTCTTCAGTATTTCGTATTTTGTCTACAGTTAAAACCCTTTCACAACTGACTCGGCGCAACGAAATTCTATTCTGGCTGGCTAGTTTCAAATGAGGGATACAGGATGTGAAATTAGTATTCACCAGGAATGTTCTCAATTTAGATAGAAACAGTAGCACCAGGATAGAATATGCACGGATGGTTGGGCTGGATATGTAGTGAAAGGGTTAAAATATCAATTTCTAAACATAGACTATAAGAACATTTTATTCGTACGCGTTTCTTCTTGTCTTGTTGCATTCGGTAGTGGCTAAGAAAAAATGGTTTTAAAAACTCTCATATAAAAAAATGCTTATGTTATTAAATTTGTAAGTTAATATTATTTTTACGTATATGAGTGTTGTTTACAAACAACATTTTATGTTTTGCTGCGAGTAAATATTTGATTTATTATCGTAACATTGTCTAATGTGCGTTATAATTGCTGCACGCATTCGTAATTTGATTTGCTTCATGTACCCGCATTAGAATCTGAATCATGTAGTGAAATCATTATTAATAAAAATCAATGGAAAATGCATTTTTTTTATGTTTCTTTCTCTTTTATAACAAACACAAATGCTGAACTCAATTTAAATTCTCACTAAAAATTCAAAAGAAACGAACAATAAAATTATAGCGGTAAGAGTAATGCTTATGAGTAACTCCTTAAAAATTAGCATGTGATAAAAAAAGTGCTAAATGATGGCAATTAGATCATACGAACAACTCGGAGGGGGGGGGTAATAGATAACAAGGAAATAAAAATATACAGTGAAATAATAAAACAGAAAGGGAGACATATACATCCGCGAAGGAATTTCCTTATCAAATAAGATTTTTATAAAAATGGATGAAATAAAGTTACTTAACCCTTTTGTAACGCCGTAAATGTTGAAAATTAGCTAAACATATTCATAGAATTTACAAGAAAATAACATGAAATAAAAATCTAGCAATAACATCATATTTATGGAAAAAATAACTTATAATGTGATGTACCAAATAGCTAAACATATTCATAGAATTTACAAGAAAATAACATGAAATAAAAATCTAGCAATAACATCATATTTATGGAAAAAATAACTTATAATGTGATGTACCAAATAGCTAAACATATTCATAGAATTTACAAGAAAATAACATGAAATAAAAATCTAGCAATAACATCATATTTATGGAAAAAATAACTTATAATGTGATGTACCAAATAGCTAAACATATTCATAGAATTTACAAGAAAATAACATGAAATAAAAATCTAGCAATAACATCATATTTATGGAAAAAATAACTTATAATGTGATGTACCAAATAGCAGCAGCTATCCCTTGCGAAAGATTCACAGATCAATTTCTTCATAGAATCTACAAGAAAATAACATAAATAAAATGAGAACAATAACATCATGTTTCTGGAATGGACTTAAAATGTGATGTACTAAATAACAGTAACTAATCCTTGTGAAAGATTCACAAGCAAAACAACAAATATGAAAAATAACAATGTAATGACAATTTATTCAAATATAAATTGAGCAAAATAAAATAAGTTCACAAATCATTCATTTTTTAAAGGAAATTTTTGATACGTAGAAATGGTGCGACGTCCTGCATTAAATTTTCCCGAACGCATTACAAACGACTTACAGAACAAAGAATCCAGACTACAAATTGTATTTAAATTATTTATTTTGTTGATAACAGATTATTGCTTTGCTTTTCTCTTTTATTGGAAACAAAACGTTCTAGATTTAAAGCAGGTGGTTCTAATCCGATTCGGAGGAAAAATTTTTTTGTATGGTATGTGTTTATGTTTATGTTCTTTTTTCATACCATTAGTAAGCTTCTTTCTTTCAAATTCTATAAACATTTTTTAATCGGGAGATGGAAGGGAAATGTGGACACTTTCATGCTTTAAAAAAACGTTTTTTTTTTCCGTATTTTTTTTCTCCAAAAATAAGAATTAATAAAAAGTGAAATTAGCACATACTATACTCAAAAATCAATAATGTGCCGGTTCATAATTCTCAAACAATAGAAAATACTCTTCACGAGTTATTTACACGATATTATTCAAGCACAAGTTAATAAATTTTTATTATCTTGAGATTTAAAGAACGAGAAAAGAAATCTTTGAATAACGCACAGACATAACTCATTATCTTTTACACTTCATTCATGAGCCTAATATTTAAAACTATTTTCATGAGAAGATCAAAAATTCCGATGATGAATTAAAGAATTTTCTTTTACTCAACAAAAACGAAAATTCTTTCTTATATTTATAGGGCATCTCCTTCATAATAAATATAAATGATATTTATTCTAGCTTCTTAATATCATATTCAAAATATGTCAATATATCAAAAACTATTCTTAGAATAAAAGCTCCGAAATATATTATTAATGGAACATATTCACAATACATCTATTTCAATGATTAAAATACTAATAGTTGTTAGTTTAAAAAAAAATATGTTTAAATAAAATTACAAGATAACAGAAATACTGCGAAAAAATGAAAGCCAACAGAATAACAAGATACATTTTGTCTGTAAAAATGCTTCATTCACTTAAAACACAAGATACTTTTTGGAAACACTATCTTTATTAACTGTTCATTTAAATTTATTTCAAAAATATTTATGTTTTTGTAATAACTCTGCCAATTGTATGAAATTGCGCGGAAGTAGAAGCTTAGCCAATGGCGATACCAATTTTATGACAACTTACAACATGAGATAAATTCAAGCTGACCAAAAAAAAAAAATGAAACAAAAATAGTAATTAAAGCTTTAAGATTTATCATTTAAATCATAGCTTATAACTCTTGTGAAAATTAACTAGAAAAGTTAATTAGAACTAGTAAAGTTTAGAAACTAGATAACTTAGATTGTCTGATGAAATAATTATAAAGAAAAATCATTATTTTGGAAAGCGAAAAGATTAAATCTTAGTACATATTTACATACTTAAAGTTATTAAATGTACAAAATCATACGACTTTTAACATTATGTTCTAGGCTGAAAAATTGTCCTGAATTGCCATTTATTTTAGCTATGAATAATCTAAAAATTAATTTAAATGTTATTAATCATAATTAGCATATAATTACTTCAATATTAATTTATAATATTATTAGTAATTATTAAAATATTATAAATAATTAATTATATTATTAATATTAATATTATTTATAATACAATTAATTTATAGTATTATTAATGATTTTAAAAACGATTTTCTATAAAAAATTAATCTCCACGTCTATATTGTGACTAACATAAAATATGGATATTCTAGCATTTTCTTATATGAATAAAATTATGGAAAATATGAATTAAAATCTCCCAACACGATATGAAAGCACTGAAGCATGTTAGTTTCCCACAAGATAATTTATCGCCACTCTTATATTAAAATGTCTTTTGTCAAAGTTGCTAAAATACTTGTATAGGTTAGCTATATCTACTCTCAAATTGTTATAAGTTGTCATAAAATTATCCGTGCAGCTAATAGACCCAGCTCTGACAAAAAAAAATTTGGGTGATTTAGTGTATTTGTGTACAGTACGATATTTGGGTATACCGACGATGCTGTGTTCAAACTTGTGAGGAATTTCACAAATTTCTTTTAAAGACAAGTAAAAAAAATTGTTATTAAAGGAATTGTGTGATTTTGAATATGATTTAATATATTGGGGAAATATTTGTAATTTTAAATAAAAAATCATAAGCAATCATAATTTATATTTCAATTCCAACACCACATATAATCTGCATTTAGATTGCAATACCAAATGCAATACTATAACATTTGCTCTCATCCAAGATATTTTAAGTACCCCGGAGTGATATTCAAAAAACTTTAATCGCTGTAATTTACCTTAAAAGTATTTAGAAAGATTGTCACGTAAAAAATATGTGAGCAATTCTTACTGATTGCTACAAATATTGTATAGAAATAGACGAGAATTTTATTCTATGAAATTTCCCCCGTGTTTTAAGATCGAAGACACTCCGGGGAATCTTTTATTACTGCGTATTAAGACCTTCATAATTAAACATGATTTTATATTCTTTAAAATAAAAATATAAAATCGCCCAACAAGATATGAAACAGCTGAAGCTCGTTAGATCCACATAAGAAAATTTATTCGTCACTTTTACACTAAAATGTCATTTGCCAAAATACTTGTAAAGATTAGCTATATCTATTCTCAATTTTTTATATGTTGTCATAAAATACTGCAAGGTGCTCTGACAAAAATAAATTCGGATGATTTCGTGCATCTGTGTAAAGTTCGATATTTGAATATAACGGTGATGCTGTGTTCAAACTAGTGTGGAATTTCACAAATTTCTTTTAAAGACAAGTGAAAAGAAATTGTGATTAAAGGAATTTCGTGGTTTTGGATTTGATTCAATATATTGGGAAAATATTTTTAATTTTAAATAAAAAAATCATAAGCAATCATAATTTATATTTCAATTCCAAAAACATATATATTCTGTATTTCGATCGCAGTACCAAATGTAATACAACATTTGCTCTCATCCAAGATATTTTGAGTACACATAGTGAAATTCAAAAAACTTTAATCGCTGTAATTCACCTTAAAAGTA
Source organism: Argiope bruennichi (assembly GCF_947563725.1). Taxonomy (NCBI): domain Eukaryota; kingdom Metazoa; phylum Arthropoda; class Arachnida; order Araneae; family Araneidae; genus Argiope; species Argiope bruennichi. Next base: position 111,961,632 of record NC_079162.1, read on the forward strand.
CTTAGAAAAGATTGTAACATAAAAAATATGCGAGCAATTCTTACTGATTGCTAGGAAATAGAAGATAATTTTATGCTAAGAAATTTCCCTTGTATTTTAAGATTGAAGACACCCCGGGGAATCTTTTATCTCGCATCTACGATACTACATATTAAGACCTCCATAATTAAAAATGATTTTACATTATTTAAAATAAGAATTGGTAATTCAAGTTATACGTATCTAAAGCAGGAAGAAATTTATGAAATGTATTAAAAATATTTCCTCGCTTGAAGCTACACATATTTCCTTTGTGTCTTCCTAACCTTTAAGCATAAATAAATATTTCACTCGGGTACACAATCACCTCATCTCCATAAACCACTCACTCATGTATTTTGGATGAATCTCAACACAAACAACAAAAGAATATGAATTATTTATAAATAATCAATATTAAAACTAAGTACAGTATAATAGTGGGATTTGAGACACACTGTCCTGTTTTTTGTTTTATCGCTCCAGATTTCAAAATAACTCTCAACACTTTTTGTTGGTCTTATTTCTTGGCCATTACAGTCATTCCCCATTTCAAAGACGTTATTATTCCAAAAATATTTGAAAAACATTTAATTGCCCGTCTTACAAAATCCAAAACAAGTTTTAATCATAATCTAATAATTTTTCATATCTCCATAATTTAGTAATTGCCCATTATTTTGGAAGATGCCATAGATACAAGAATATTTTTTCATAAAATAATTGCAATCAATATCCATTTTGTTCATTTTTAGAGCCTAGTAGGGAAGTAAACGAGAATATCAACATGTAAATGAGTTTCGAAAAGATTACTGTGAGGACTTTTTTAACACGAACATTGTTGTAATAGTAGTTATTATGAATAACAGATTACGTGAATAATGAATCAAATTTGTAAAGGTTATAAGATATTTTATAAAACGCATATAAATCAAAAGGGTGTCTCAAAATTAACGCAAGATATGAATTTGCCACCATTCGTCCAATAAAGTGTTGACAGCTCTATTAAAGAACCATTTGACAGTAGATAGTTTAAGGTTAATAAGAATGGAGAGTTACGCGATAGAACAACGAGTTAACGCAAGATTCGAATTAAATAAAAAAAACAATTTTTTTTTCATTAAATTGTTATATTTTATTGAATTGTAAAGTACATAGGACAGCGTTATGTATGAAATAACACATAGGTCCAATGACCTCCCACGGCTTTGGTGGCACGTACGCACTCTTTCGTCGAAATTTTCCATGACCATTTCGTATAAATGTGGCTGAATTTCATTGATGCAGCTTTGAATTTCCTCTTTCAATGTACGCTTTCTTATAGGCTTGTTAGCATAGATCTTTGACTTCAAATAACCCCATACGAAGAAATCCAGTAGTGTCAAAATACAATTTAGGGGACCAATTCTCAAATTTTCGAACTGTGACCGTCAGACTTTCATTATTTTGAAATATTGTTCAACAATGAAAGCAAGTTGTTCTATCGTGTAACGCTTCATTTTTACTAACCCTAAACTATCAGTTGTTGAATGGTTTTTTTAATAGGGTTGCCAACACTTTACTGCACGAATGGTGGCAAATTAAAATCTTGCGTTAATTTTGAGACACCCTTTAGAAGTGCATCTCACCGGTTGGCACCTTGGAAGTTTCTAGTATGATAGTTGGTTCTTGCCATCCCGAAATGGCCTGGTGTCAACTATTTCCCACCGATGACAGAACGTGCCTCCAACTGTGTTATACTGTGACCGGGATAACCCAACCTCAATTCCCGCCTATGCCGTCACGGTGTTCCAGTTATTTGTATTTACCTTGTGTCTTCTGATGAATCAGAATACTCGCTTGCGATTCCTCTACAAGTGCATATAATACTTAATATTTGAAAAAATAAATCAAAATGCAATCTTTCACAATAGCAAATTTAATGCATCCATTTTAAATGTTAACATTAGGTGTTACATAAGGAATTCATAAGAGAGACGGAATAGGACAGTATTTTCTTATTTTGACATATGTTGAAATATGGCTATTTGAACACCTGCCATGATCTTCCAAGAACAAATTTTATCTTCTATAATCCATTATAAACATATTATGGATTTTTTTATTATTCTTATAAAATGATGCGTATTGCATTTTTTCCATCCTATCTTATGGCCATCCCTTTAGAGAGAATTATTCAAAAAAATGTAGATCGTTGTATGGTTTAGAAACAAATTATTTTGAAAGGCTAGTTGCAAAAGCTTTTCTTTATTTTTCTCGAAGCGATTATGTATTAGTCTTCTTGAAATTCCTCCAGAAATGCAACTGATGGTGTTAAGTCATAAATTGCTTTGAGTAACGAAAGATGTCCCCTTTCCCCATTATTACAAATCTTGACTCAAGCTTGACTACTAGACATACTCGACCCCATGGAATAAGTAACGGCACCACATTTCTTCAAACAAAATGAGCTTCTAGTTTGCAGTTTGTATTACTGCTCATTTCTCTTGCCATCAGGATCAGGCATATAATCTAATTTCATTTTTCCAATTTTCTTGGAAAATTGGAAATTGAAATTTCTATCCATCACCATTTTTTCCCAAGTAAGTTTCTCAATCGATTGTTTCGACTGTGAGATTTCCGACTTTTTTTCTTATGTCACCGATTATTTTCTTTCCTTTGAGGCATCAACCATATGCTCCCCACAAATTTAAAAGATAAATTACTTTCTTTGGCTAATATTTTCCGATATTGCGTCTCTCTTGGATAGAATTAAAATGTCTATTTATCAAATTCAGAAGTATGGATGCTAATCTTTGGCAGATTCGTCTGAGATAAAACATATTAGATTCAAAAGGAAACAATGGTCGAATATTCGGGACATGCCGGACGTAAAACAAATAAACAAGCAAATAAAATAAGATATTGCATAAATGTTCGTTTTTTTTAAACTTTCTATCATACAAAGAATATGTATTGTAATTGCTAGAAGATTCGACCATGAATTTTTGGTGAATCTCCAAGTTTAAGGCCTTCCTGAATTGAAAGATCATTTTCGGAATAATATAGTTCTGTTTATTTGATCTTTCTAACTTGATCTCTGTTAATACTATAACCCCAAAATAAGATAAACTTGACAAATGAAATATGTTGTTTGTTTGTTTCTTATGGCACTTGCCACTGACAAGCCCGCTGTTACGAAGACAGCGATTTAAGCCTGAGGGGGACGTCTCTTATTTTTTATAGCAGCGCCAACTAGGGCCAAGAGTACGACTTTGCTACTCACGCATCACTCATTCGCTTGCACAACCCCTTTTTACAGGAGGGCACATTCACACATCTCACAGATAGAACAACAGAAGAACAGCCATGCCCAAACCGGGACTCGAACCCGGGACGCCCAGATCACGGGGAAGACGCGCTACCCCTATGCCAGGACGCCGGCATGAAATATGTAGTATTTACAACATAAATTATAAATTTGTATTCATTTTTGAACGAAACGCATTAAAAGGGAAAATATCCAAATGTAAACTTGATTATCTTTATTATAAACAAAGCACAAAGCGTCCATTTTGCGTTAATTTAAGAGAACGTCTAGTAGAGAATGCTTATATCCTTTCTAAAAATCCGAATCTCATTATTCCAAAAAGGACTGTTTGATAAGAAACAAATACAAAAAGGTAACTTCTGCCTCGTTTTTAAACGTTATTAAGAGGTTGTGATAGCTTTGTAGCTGAATTTCCATTTAGCCATGGATTAAACCTGTTTTACACCCTATTTCACCAAATATCTACCACGTATGTGGACCTGGTAGACATTACATACGTTAGGTCCACATATCATTCTGTTGGAAGAGTTGAGAACAGGTGTGATTCGAATGTACTCCAAATCATCCAATCACGGTTCAATATTGTAAGCTCCGTTACCCTCACATTAAGATAAACCGGCATTTGTTCTTTTTTTGTTGTTATCACTTCTTCTATTTTGAGAGGAAACACTGCCTGCAGAGATTGCTTTAGAAATTCATGTAAAGTCATGTAAAAGTATTCATGTAAATTTAAGTAAGCAAGATGATCATAATTAAGCTTTGCCGAGTCATAGCTGTCTGGAGCTGCAACTAAAGTACGAATTGATTCGAAAATTAGTCGATAGACAATTCAAAGGATTTACTAAAGGATTCCTTAACAAAATCATATTTAAAGAATTTCCGAGAGCACATTGCATTGAAACAAAACGAACTAGAAATTCCTATATAAGCATTGTTTATCTGTTACAGATTGTTAAGCAATATATTGTTCATTGCAGCGCTCCTCATTAAAATATGAATGTACAGTTGATTTTGAACACCTGTAACATAGTAATACGACAGTCACATAATAAATATATTTCCTGAAGCCATGCCGAATACAAAGACAATAACTCAAGCATTACAATAGCTTCACACGTATTAAGAGTGAATACAGTAGTGACCAAAATTCCTGAAATCTTTTGGAAAGAGTGCATTTTTGAGTTTTGAGGGAGCAGAGTATCATTTTTTTAAAAGAAAAATATCATAAAATTGCTTATTATTTTCGAAATAATTTAATCAAAAATATAATAGAATAATTATTATAATGGATATTTGCATTGGAACAATAATTATAAAGAAGAAAAAGAAAATAGAGGAATAAAGACGTATTCAAAAAGTAATAAGGACATATTCAAAAGTCAATTTCAACCCAATATCACTTAGGGCAATTGGTATTTAGCTGATAAACTTTAGCATCAAACATAACATTGCAGCATCGTTCCCATGGAGTTCTCTAATACCTTAGCTCTTCAGCTGTTATAATAATATACCATGATTGAATTATTGCTTTTATTAATTGTTTGTTTGTTTGTTTCTTATGGCACTTGCCACTGACAAGCCCGCTGTTACGAAGACAGCGATTTAAGCCTGAGGGGAACGTCTCTTATTTTTTATAGCAGCGCCAACTAGGGCCAAGAGTACGACTTTGCTACTCACGCATCACTCATTCGCTTGCACAACCTCTTTTTACAGGAGAGCACATTCACACATCTCACAGATAGAACAACAGAAGAACAACCATGCCCAAACCGGGACTCGAACCCGGGACGCCCAGATCACGGGGAAGACGCGCTACCCCTATGCCAGGACGCCGGCGCTCTTATTGATTGAATTTTATAGTTATGTTGCCTCTGTATAACAAATTGTTTTAGCCAGCTCCATTTTTCGGTTGGGTTAAGGTCCGGACTTTTCCGGGCCATTCCGGTAATGAAATATGATTGCCCTGAAATCTGTTTTTATATAAAGTGATAGCATGATATGCAACTGAATCCCTTTGAAATGTTAATTCTTTATTATCTGGGAAAAGATTGCATGCAGAAAACAGCAGACAGCAGTTTAGTAACGAGTATTTCATTAATGCATTATTGGGCATTTATATCCCCATTAATGACCCAAATTCTGCATACGTCCTTTGCTGTTTAATAATCTCAGATTACATCACTAACAGAGTATTAAAAAGTAGGTTGAACACAAACAGGGTGAAAATTTTCTCCTATTATTCTCTTTTGTATTTCACACCATCAAAACTAAATAATGAGAATAGGGTCGTATTTTTTCCGCTGCCCAACTAACATGAATTTTTGCTTAGTTAAATCTTTTGAAATTCTGTTTTTGTATATAAATTTTTTTCGTGGAATTTTTGAAATTTGGATCAGATTCCTGCAATTTCCTCGTATCCAGCTTCGCAGTGCATTGCGACATTTCGTTTTATATACTCCCAAATGATTTTCTTCTATCACTTAGGGGCAGTCTTTTAATTATTCTATCATCGGTGTTGATCACCGTTTCCTGTATTTGCCTTATAATATTTTCTATTAATTGAGTTTCCTTATACTTAGAGAATTTAGAAATATTACTATTAGATTTCAACCTTTTTTTTTTCTAATTTATCTAGAATAAAGCCTTGTTTATGTAGTAATGGCACTTTACATCGTTTAGAGGGTAACCAGTCAACTTTTTATGAAATTTCTTTTATTTTTTACATTTTGACAACTCTATAAATGGAAGAATACATAAAAACAGTAAACAATTTAATAGCAATCACAAAATTCATGTAAAAATAAACTACTGTCAGCTCCGGAACATGGCGTCAATTGTTAAATTTTACTTATCAAAAAATGCCTCCTTGTTGTCAGTCTAAGTACTCGTGTTCATTGGTTAGATTCATTTGAAAAAAAGCTATGTCTCATCAACTGAAGCAAATTGCGTCTCTTCCTTCTGATTATTCCATAATAACTTTTAAAAATTAATGATAACTGAAGATAGTTTAATGCATTACACTCTTGTTTGAATTATCTTTATGATGATATATAACCTTATGGTTATTATTGCAAAACCCATTGTTGTTATAAGCCTTCAAATTTTCAAAACGCATTTTACCCGAAAGGATTTGCAGTTTTGGCCACTACTGTATATTCATATATTCGTATATTCTACTGTATATTTTATAAGCACATAGGAATGAAATCAGTTTATCATAGTTCCGCGTTATCTTCATTAAATTCCTAACGCACTGGAGGACAGTTTTGTACTTCCTTTATCGAATTCTTGTATGAAGTGTATATCCTTACCTTAAAAAAATCACAAGAATTTTTTCTTATCCCTTAAAGAAGTTAATCTCCCAAAACTAATGTATCTTGCTGTTAAAAAGGCATTTGCGTTTTTATTTTTCAGTTGCTGTAATTACCTTTAAAATTGAGAAAGTTACCAAAACATTTCGCGTTCTTGGTGCTTCAATTTTTTTACACATTTTCAGAACATTTGTGCCTGTTTCATCAGCTAAATGTCGAAAAGTTTGTTCCGCATCGAAAAATTTTCCGTTTCTGGAGTACGATAGTTGAATAATTAATAATTAATCTACCTGCTTACTAAAATTTCTATATAATACCTAAATAACATTATTTTATAAGGGTGTGTATCTTTTATTGATTTTGTGTGGTCATTTTTCATTTTGCTCTGCATATATATAGCTCAAAACTCACAGGAGTAAGTATAAAAGACAATTTATAAGATGAATAAGACATTTCTAATTTTCAATGAAAAGGTATGTTTAATTAATTTAAGAAACAACAAATCAAAATAAAATAGAGAAAAGAACTGAAAATTAAATTGCATATTATGAGAGAAAATTCATTCGGAAATCCATCGTTGAATATCACTTATTAGATAAATCGTATTTCACATGAAAGTACAAAGTATACATACAAATAAATAATACAAAGTATACATACAAGTATAAATACAAAAAAGTACATACAAATATATAATTTAAAAATAAAAATGAAGAATAAAAAAAATTTAAAAGACAAAAAAAGTAATTTAAAAAAATACTGACAAGAAAAAATGATTTAAAAATGCAGTACGAACGATGTATAAATATTTCAATTGACCACCAGCAATTATTAGAATATAAACGACTTTTTTTTTTAAAAAAAATTAACCATCTGAGTGGCTGTTGGGTTCTCTATAATTTAATTCTGTTTGACTATATATTTCTTCAAAAAATATCAGTCTATATTCGAGAGATATTAAAAAAAAAAAAAAAAAAAAACTGAATTTATCCTCCATCATTCTCATCCACAGGATGTCCAATTACCCCAGTAAGTGGAGCGCCTCCCTCCAATTTTTCTTTCACACAAATGAATTTTAGTTTCAAACTAAACTTTATGGTCCCAATTTCTTATTTCAAAACTCTATTACTGAACGAGGGGGGCGGGCATTTTTTAAACAATTTTTTTTCAAACCAAAACTTTTCACAATTTTTTTAACCTTCTGAGAGGCTACTGGGTTCTCTATAATTTATTTCTGTTTGACAATGTGTTTCTCCAAAAAAATGCCAGCCTGCATTCGAGAGATATCCGAAAAAGAGCCTACCGAATTACTCCGTCATTTTCATCCATAAGATGTCGGATTACCCTAGTAGGTAGACCGCCTCCCTCCAATTTTTCTTTCACACAAACAAATTTTAGTTTCAAACTAAACCTTCTGATTCCAGTTTCTTATTTCGAAAGTCTATTACATCACGAGGAGGAAAATGCATTTCTTAAAAAAAATTATTTTTCAAACTAAAACATTTAAATTTTTTCCTTATTTTAAATTATTAGCACACATCTTCCTTCAATTTCATTATTTTTTCACAAGAAAACAGAACATTACTAATTTTCTTTTCATAAGTAATTTATAGCATATTAAAGAAAAAAATTTCAGAAGCATAAATGCATCAGCCATGTTATAAATTTACACTTTTTTGACCAAACTTAGAAGCAAGGCCTAGTGCAAATAAATTATTATTTTTTAAGAGCATATTAATTTCAATATTTGTGCCTCGTATGGTTTATTTTTTCCCGAAGACCTAAATTAAGAAATTTTTCGTACTGAAAGATAAAAATTTAGAAACTTTTTAAGTTATGTGACCACGTTCGGGGTGATTTTTTTTTTTGAAAAACATTCGGAAATATCAATTTTTTTTTAAGAAGAAAGATTGAAAAATATCTAGGAAACCAAAATATACCAAGTAAGTGGCAAAACAAAAGCTTAAAAACTGGGGAACAAAAGGTTTTTTTTTTTTTTTTTTTTTTTTGTTAAAAAGTGGTATAAAGCAAAAAGTTCGAGTTTTGAAGTTCATCAAAATATTTGCGTAAAATTTTGAAGGTAGCATAAAACATATAATATCTAGTTCCTGAACTAATGTATAAAATGTATTTCTATCAATTATTTAAATATTGGAGTCCGATTAATAAATAACTCGACAATTTCATTTTTTTCATATTGTGAAGCACTAAAATAACAATAAAATATTTCAAATCGATAGATCACTTATTCTCTTGTTCAGGAACTGCAGAACATGCTGACAAATTATTTTACCAAATTTAAGCAAAAAAAAAAATAAATATGCATTAGATTCGAACTAATGAGGTTTTTCGTAAGAAAATATCAGCAGAGATTAGAATTTGAGAAAATGGCATCTATAGAGGTAAAATAGCGTTTATATTTCCCTTTACATACGTTTTTTTATATTTCCCTTTACATACGTTCTAATACGTATGTAAAGGGAAATATAAAAATCAGTGTAAATTCCAAAAAAATGGGCTTAAAAACTAACGGTTCTAAATTCTAACGATTTTATAAAGAAATCTGTTCAAATATTAGGAATATTAAATAAAAAATTCGCACAATTTCGCTATGTATATATATATATATATATATATATATATTTCTTTTTTTGACGATGACTTGCAAAAATGGATGTATCTTATAAGTGTTTCGACAAAATTATAAATAAATATACATTCCATTGCAATTTGAAGATTTGCCTATAGGCTTGGAAATAACCTTTTAGGGAGATTAAATACCTTCCATTTGATAACAGTAGTGTAATTGATGATAATTAAATTTTGAGTCCAAAATTATCCAGCAATTAATTTCTAAATTCTCAGAAACCTTTAAACCAACAGAACAAATTTTAGTGAGATATTAGATGAAGTTAATTATATCTCGGGCCACGAATCATATCACTGCTTACTTTGTATTAAGAGTTTGTGGTATCGAATTTTTTTTCACTGAAATAAAGCAAAACAACTTTATGAAAACCATCATTTGCTCGTTATTTGCATAATAGTTTTTTTTCTCTTTACACTTCCATCTATTTAAAATGATCTTTGATAAGAAAACATATCTACCTTTAAACTAATTTTTATAGAAGTTTGAAGCCGCTGTCCTGGCATAGGAATAGAGCGTCTTCACCATGACCTGGATGGCCTGGATTCGAGTCCCGGTTCGGGCATGCTCGTACTTCATCCGTTCTATCTGTGAGATGTGTGAATGTGCCCCCTTGTAAAAAGGAGTTGTGTAAGCGAATATGATGCCTGAGTAGCTAAGACGTATTCTTTGCCCTAGTTGGCGTTACTAAAACAAGCTCCATTGGCTTAAATCACTGACTTCGTCAGCGAGTTTGTTCATGGCAAGTGCAATTATAAACAACAACAGAATTTTAAATACCAGAGTTCATAGAAAGGTGCATTCTTTTATTATGAATGGTTGGTTGGGTTTTTTTTTGCCGCAAGAGCCAATCTTGGCCATGCTGCGCCAAGCATATGGTTTTACTTAAAATGTCGAATGTTTCAAATGAATGTAGATTTATAACTGTAATATTTCCCACCAAAGTTAAAATAGAATAAAAATCGAAATTAATGCTACCGTATTTAATAATTAGTGCACATTTCTATCAAATGAGCAACTTTCAAAGCTTATTTTTATAATTTGCATTTAAAATGCTCGCACTGGTATTTTAAAATTCATTTTTATTCCTTTCCCAAACAAAATAATCTTAGTGAAAAAAAAGGTAAGATATACATTGCAGGATATTTTGCCTGAATCTATAGTATGGCCATAAAATAATTTTCTCTGTTTGGCGGCATCTGCAACTAAAAGGAATGAACGAAATGAAACCACATTTCATGAACAAACTGTAGAAAGCATGAGAAGATAAATTTTCCAGAGAAAAAAAAATAGTACTAAAAGTGACCGATAGGGGAAATACTAGCACTGTAGGAGTAAAATTATGAAGGAATTCATGAAGCTCACAAAAAATAATCTTTTATTCAACTTCAGGGTCCCCTGTTTTCCGTGCAACATTTTCAATACGTTGACCTTCCCTGTGTACAACATATTGGATATGATGTATGGCGTTCTCTTCTACTGCGTTAAACTGTCACTTTCGATGTTCATAACAGCCTGTTTTATGTTCTGTTTCAAGACATACTGGTCTGGAACGCCACCAGCCTACATTACGGATTTCAGGTACCCCCACAGCCAAAAGTTATATATGGTGTTGTCCGGGAAAAAGGGAGGCCATTTCATTTGAAAATATTGACTGACATCTCTCAGATCTCTCAGTACCGCACTGCTGTCTTAAAAGGTTCTTTAAAAAGTTCCGTCCTATTATGAAATTGACCGTGGAACCACACCACATAGGCACATGTGGGGAATGCATTGGCATTTCTGGGATTTCTGTAGGACGTGCCCAAATACAGCAGTTCTGGGTGTTGGCAGACCCATTAAAATAAAAATAAACCTCATCTTTCCACAATATTTTCCAAGGCCAGTCAATATCTATTTCCATTCGGACAAGAAATATTATAGCGAAAGTGAGGAGCTTTTTATGATATGTGATTTGTAATGCTTGCACACGACTGATCTTATACGGATAGAAATGCAGCGTTTTGTGTAAGATTTTCCATACAATAGCATTGGGCGTATGGGTTTGGCGAGCAGTTGCATGAGCGCTTGGACTACTACTATAGTCTATGTATTTTCTGTAGGCGGTTCAAGGTCACATTTTCTACCTCGTTATTGGTTGTCTGGTACCAGTAACGCGGTAGAAAATGTGACCTTGAACCGCCTACAGAAAATACACAGACTATAGTCCATGTGTCGTCGAACACTGCTGTAGCAAAATCTGTTACTGCATTGTCTGGTACTGCTTTTCGTCCTCCCCCGGCTCTAAATCCTACTGAACCAGTTTTTTTAATAATTGCTTTCAGTGTTACAGCAGACATTGGATCTTTACGCAGGTCATGAAGGGTTCAAAATTGCTTAAATGCGGCCATGGCACTGTCTAGTGCAGAACCCTTTTATCAGTAAAACACGATGAGGTAAGGTCCCATATTAAGCACACATCAACAGTCAAGAACATCTCAATAGCCATGAACGAACTGCTGGCACGTCGTTTTCTCTTCCTTTTTTACAAGGAATGCATGGCCCTACTGTTACGCACGCACTAGGAATTTTACATTATGCATCTCAATATGCAAATTTCCTCGTCCGTATAGCGGCAATATTTCTCCTATCGGCAACTTTTGGTACTAATTTTTTTTCTTCCTGTGGAATTTATCTCCCCATGCCTTTCACAGCCTGTATATGAAATATGATTTCATTTCTTTCATTCGTTTTAGCGGTAGATGCCGCCAAACTGGGAAAGTTATTTTATGGCCATCCTGTAGATATGATTTATTTTATTTGTATTTTATTCGAATGTCTAAAACTTTTTTTTTCTTTAGGTTAATAACCATTTGTTGAATACAAGTAAGAATGAGTTTGATTATAAAATTTTATTAATTAATTCCCAATTTTTTAAAAGTATTTTTTACTTTTGTTTATTATGATTCACGCTATTACAAACCTTTATAATGTTCATATTTTATAAATCGCTACATTTTGGCTAGCATATTTTAAGTTATTGTTGTAAACAGGCTAGCTGAATACGGTCAGGTTTTATTGATATTTTTTGTGTTTGATATTTTAACCCAATTTTCTCACTGTGCTTCACCTGAAATCACATTTTCCACAAGATATAAAAAGTCAAGCAGAATGTAATTTTTTCTGTATTTTCTTTTGTGTAAGCTTAATTCTTTCAAGAGCGTTGGTTTCCTTTAGAAATTTTAGCCAAGCTTTAAAGTCAAAATCTATCCACATTTGATTTTTCGAGAGCTTAATATCTTATCTCTACTATACAAGAACTAAAATCATCAGCTTATCTGTTTTAATATTTATCACTGCATAATTCCCAATTCGAATACTACATATGCAGTTTGCAGCTATTATGCTTTCTTGTTTCTTTATAAACTTCAACAAAACCATTTATAAGCACTTTTTTAACAAGGAAATCTGTTTACAACATTGATCACTTGACTGAAACATATATTCCGCACCCATACAGCCGTCCCCCATTTTATATAGGTATTCATCATTCCATTTTTAAAAAAATACGAAGACGAAATTTTTCATAAGAACGTTGCTCCAAATGCTTATTTATTTACAATCAAGTGTCTTCCTGTACTCTTGGTTTCAGTATTCTGAGGCGACTACTTTTCGACGATTCTGTCTCACTAAGGGGTGAGACACGGAAAGATGAGGGCATTTCCGAAATTTATCATTCTTTGACCTTGTTCCAGCCTTATTAGATACTTTTTTGCTCATTTCTTTTTCTTTTTTTGCGTTGTGAGTATCGTTTCTTTTCTAGCCTTATTATTTTATTTTAATTTAATCTGCGAGTAATCCGAATTTATTTTATTGTTAAATATAAATATCTCCTTCTTTCATCTTTCTTTTCACCCCTATTTTGACAAACTAAACCCATCCGAACGCATGCACAAAAACGTGGTGGGTTTTAGAATCCGTTGGCAAACAATGCACATATTGCTGCAAATTTTGAAAGCGCCTCTTATGAGTATTCCAATGCTAAAAATTTTCCAAATAAACCTACAACGCCTGCAAAATGTTTCTCGTGAGTTTTGCGGCAATTCTAAAATATTCTAAGAATATCCTGATTATAATAATAAGTGGTTTGAAGGAAATTATTTTTGAAACTATTTGATTTCGAAAAAATAATTTTAAAATAATTTTTAATTATTTTAAAAGTAAGACAGTTAAAATAATCCCTGGATATATTACTTAGCAGTAAAGATGAAAATTAATTAATTTAAAATTAATACTACTTAATTTTCAAAATTAAGTAGTTTCATGCTCTTCAAGGGTGGTAATTTCGAATAAAAACCGACTGAAATGACGTTTTGTTTTTCAATATATTTCATACGTGCATCAGAGGTCATATTTTTCAAGAATTTTTGCAAATTTTTTAAAAAGGCGCTCTAAAGGGCCTAATTAAATATAGAATATCATTATCAGAAAAAAATTTAAAAATAAAGAAAGTGAAATATCTAATCTTTTACTAGAAAATTTACCCATATTTTTGAGAAAATATATTTATTCTAAGAAACTAAATCAGATAATCAAAATCCGAACCGTAGTTTTACTATCTTTTGAGAATCATTTAGAAAAAAATCAGAAAATGCTCAAAACTAAACCAGAAAAAGGATTTTATAAGAATCTGTCTTTTTTCTATTTTCAAATTTGTAAACGTTTCATACTTTAATATGACAAATATTTTTGAAATTTGTATAATCTAATAACTTTTACAAGTAGTTAGTTTTATAATAATATATCCCAATTTGTCTATAATCAGTTTCATTAATCATTTTTTATTTATTTGCATAGTGCTTTAGACGAATAACTATGCATTTCATATGTTTTTTCCTTTGTGTTTCCTTAATATTGTTAAATGACGAAAAGAAATATAAATGCTGCTTTATAGAAAGCAATTACAAGTATATATTCAATATTTTTGAATAAAATATTTACGTCGAATACTCATTATGGAAAGTAAATATTTTTGTTTTGCAAAGATGAAAAAATGACCTTCAGTTAATTTTATTACAAAGGAATTTCTTAGGTCCATTTCCTGAGCTAAATAATTTATTTATGTTAAAGACCACTTTAAAAGCAACACTAGGGCAATTTCAGGACAGACCTCGTAATTTCGAACCGTGGTCTGATGACGAGAATGACACCTGAGCTGGCACCCCCTCTCCAAACTTCCCCGCCACACCAGCAGGAGGACGTTTGTCCCTGACGGATTTAATGTGCGTCAGATCCGCATACACTATGGTTCTCCGGTGGAATTGGGTCTCGAATCTGAAACTCTCCGATTTCAAAACCGAGAACTTACTACCAGGCCATCGCGGCCTCCGGAGTTAAATAAATAAAATTCCAAGAAATTTATCTAAGAGAATTTAACATGTATTGTATGTCTGCTATAAGGTCTAAATAAAATTGAATTCATTTAGATTTTCAATATTTTTTCCTTCCCCTTTTCTAATCATAAATTATGATTAGCTTAAATTCAGTTTTGAATTTAAAGTTTAGCTTAAATTCAGTTTCAAAATTTAGCTTAGGTTCAGTTAAATTCAGTTTTGATTATTTTTAGGAACTGAAATATCATATTTCTTTCGAGATTTTATTCAGTATTTGAAAAAGAAAAGAAAATCTACGAATAAAGAAAATATGAATATTCTTATGTCAATTCACAAAGTAACCGCGACAGATGAACGCTTTTTATTTTTAGCAATGAAACTTCTCACAAATATTTACGTTATGGACAAACTCTGATAAATATTTTTACACAAAAGAGTAAAAGTTTCCGTCTGTTTTTATTTTGTTATTCCTATGAATGAAATGGGTTATTTAAATATTGTTCAATGATGTTTTTTTATAATAAAAGGTCTTCAAAAACAATTTATTTTGTACACGAAGAGCAGTAGCTTCTCACATCAAAACGATAAAGAATTCGTCCATGCAAAATAGCTCTTTTTCTATCGGCTACTGTTCTATTGTATAACAGTAATCAAACTATTATTGTCAAATACGTCAAAAGAGGGAGATCGTAAAGGTGAAAAAAAGAGTTGAAGGCACTTCCAGTGCAAAATTCTAAATAAGAACAAACCGGCTGCAACCCTCTTGAAAGCAAATGAAAGGAAGAATTAAGACGGCTCTACACAAACGGAAAAGGATTTGATTTGCGGAAAAATACGTCTTCATTGCTAGGAGGGTTAAAAATTTCATTTCATTTTTGTTCACTAAAATCTTGTAATATCATAGCAGTAATTCGTAATTCTTCAAAATTCAGATCATTTAATGTAGACACGCCCACTGCATTTATCCCGTATAAAAACCCGATTGTGGTATCCAAGTAAATGTCTTCACATCAGAAGCCCAAATCCCACCTAAAATTCAATACGTCTACTGATCTGGCGAGAATTAACTATTTTGTTCGCCAAATGGTTTCACAGTCAGGTGGTGCAGTAGTTTGAAGAAGCAGTATTTAAAGTTTTCCTGTTACGTGATTAAGAGTAAAACAATCATAATTCACAATGGCTTTCATCTACATTCAAAATGAGCCTTCCGTTTAGCAAATTATGGAAACTTGTGTAATGCCATTTTTATTTCTGAATTTCATGAAATATAAATGAATAATAGAAAAAAAAAACTTTTAATGGAAATACTTCAGCGTAATACAATGATTGCTTCTTTTCATTAAAAAAATGTACAGACGAATGTAAATTTTACATAATACGGCTGAAAAACTACCAAAACAATTAATTTTATTAATGAAAGACAATGAATTATTTTTTCAGTGTCATATAGTGTTTCTGAAATTATTTACACAGTTAAATCAAGCATAATTTTAAATATCAATTATTTTCAACCACTCTTTGTCCCATTCAAGTTAAAGAAGAAAAAAAAAATTAAGAGAATTAACAAGAAAAGGTATTAAAGAACTTTTCAAATACGCTCAAAGCAGATTTGTCTCGTATTGCCATCTATCGGAATTTCCTAGTAATAATTATTTGATAAGTAAAACTTTCTTTTAAGTTTTAACTTCGTCTTGATTTGACAGTCCCAAGTATCATAATACGTGAAAGGATATTTTTGCTGTACAAAACAGAATTTCAGGAATCTAATAATATTACAAGTATTGTCGAATATTTGTTTGGAAAATAACAAACAAAGACAGAATTATGGTTTAACAAAAAATTTTACTCAACGTTTTTAAGAGATTTTTTTTTTTATTTTGAGTATCTGTTGAATTAAAAATTTTAAATTAATGATGGTAACGTTGGCTATTTTTAAGAAGAGCATTTTTCATTGATTAGTCAATAAATTAAAGTGGAGTTCAAAAATTCATCAAAATATCAATATATTTTTATCAGCTCGTATAGTAACTTGAATCATTCGAAATATAACTGCGAATTTCCAGAAATATATCTGCATTTTTTGTTTGTTAGTAAAAAAATTTTGATCCACGAAAGGAGAGCAAAAATAATATCACTCTCGCTTTCCAAATCCTCTGATGGAATAGAATCGGATAGATATTCAATTTCAAAAGACATTTGTTATCGACTTCCTTTTGATGTAGTCTTTTAAGTAAAGCTATAGATATAATCCTTCGATTTGAACATATTTTAGATATAAGATGTTCTGATGTTTTTTATACGAATCGAAAGTTAAAATTGGATTGGAATGGGTTTTCTTTTTTTGCGTTTTATGTATAAAATATATGGAATTTTAAATAATAAAAATGCAAATGTAAATATTTGTGTATGTTGTTGTTCTATACATCTATGTGAATTTATATCGGTAGCAGAAATGGTAGCAGATCATATATATATATATATATATATATATATATATATATATATATATATATATATATATATATATATATATATATATATATATATATATAATGTAAGGATTATATTTTTGAAGCAGAAGCAGAGTTGTGGTCGAATACATCGAAAAGACACTTTGAATTTTTAACTTATTTTTATTCTCTTCATCCCGGGAAGCGCGCTTTACGGATAAAAGGCGCTACAAGGCGCGTCCGCTCACAGCGCGACACAAGAGCAGAAGAGGCATAAAAGAGAAATAAATTAATTATCCCTTTTCTTATTTACTATGAGATTTTGATAGGGATTTCTCTACCGCACCAATTTAGACAAGGGAAACACAGGGATCTTTTAGAAGAATCTGTTTAGATCAGTAATTTCTTGTCCCTTTACTCGGAACGTGGAAACCTCTGATGAAAGCATTTTACAAAGTTTCAGTTGAATTAATTAAGTAGAAAAAGTGGAATGGAATCAGGAAATAAGAGCATATTTCAGAATGAAGTTAATATCAAGCTAATAATTATGAAATTAATTAAGTTTAAATTAGATTTTTAAATATAATTATACACAAACAATAACAAATATAATTATACACAAACAATTATACACAAACAACAAACACACATATAATATATATATAAAAAATCGTTGAGATTCATATAATATTGATCTTTCGTTTTTATTTCTTTTATACATTCACTGTGCAACTATAATATTTTATTGTCCCATATTCTTAGAATATTTTATGGTGAGCAGTTTGAAATAAGTTACCTCTATTCTATGAATTTTATATCATACTGTTTTAGGATGAAATTGTTATTTGTATTTTTGTTTATATCCCATTTTTTGAAACTTCAAGGTTTTTTTAACAATTGAAGTAGAGGGGCGAAATTTTTTATGAACGCTCATATATATATATATCTTTTTATTTTTGTATACCTAATTCTCTATAACTATCGTATACAAAACATTTGGGATACATTTTAAAGTTTTTTTAAAATTTAAATATTAAAATTTCTTAAAACTATTTAAAAAATCATCCTAATAGCTTTTTTAAACATGCATACTTTTTTTGCAACAAAATTTGCTACTGTATTTTCTATTATTTGGATAAATAATATATAAAAGAACTGGATAATTCCAGCATTTTTTTTACATCAAAATTTCAACGTGAATTCCAAATGTCACAAAGCACACAACTAGTCAATGCGTGGGTTTATAAATCATTGATTAGTACATTTGGAGTGATTGATGCAAGAATTACTTTAATTCTGGTTTTCAAATCGAGTAGGTCAGTTAATTGGGAAATTTATTCACAAGACTCATTACGAATTCCCAAATATCTACTCTCCTTTCCCCAAATTTCATAGGACAACGCGTGATATATTGTCTTACATGTTCAATATTTTCTTCTGACACTCTTAGTCAGCACGTGCTGTTCTTTCCTTTGTTACATCTTGAATTTTTAAATTGATAATATCTTATTATCAATCAGGGAATCACAATGGTGGCTGGAAAGATGTTGAACGGCAATCACAGATTCGCCTTTTGCAAACTACCAAGGAATTCTATTTTGCCACTAAGAATTTTACACGGAAAGCAACAGTTTATAAGCATGCGTAAAAATAAGCTGGCATTTTTTTATTATTAAACGCTGAACCATTATTGTATGTCTCTGTTCAGCTATATGATCAATAATTAAAACTTTAATAATAGTTTGTAAACACCCTGTATTTAAGGATGTTTATAAAATTATTTACAGCTTTCTCTTTATTATTAATGACGTTTTTTACTAGAAATTTCATGCACGCTTCTGATATAGCATAAAGACAAAATGTTCTCCATAAATTTGAAACTCACTTTCTAGAATAAAGCTAAGCTGTTTCGCTTTCGTAAGTCCAGCTACAGCTTCAAGACAGTTTGAATAATGATTGCGCAAACAAAAGTACACGGAAGGGAGAAGACGTGATGTGGAAGAGAAGTCTACAAGTTTCTGTGCAGTGAAACTATTTTTCTCAAAGTTCGTTATACAGCAGACTCGTCCGGAACAATAGGTTGCTGAGATTGATTGCAACACTCGCTGTTAATGAACAACCTGTCATTCTTCGTTACGTGCTTAAATCTGTGAATGCAACGGAAATAGTTCTATGAAAGAATTTATTTCAAAGTAATTTTCAAAGTGTCATAAAAATATAATGGGAATGAGAAATACTTTAAAGTCTTATCATAAAGAAGGAATATTATTTTTAATTTCATGTGAGAACCAGCAAAGGACAAGATTTCGGTCTATATATATGTGTGTGTGTGTGTGTGTGCATTACTGTAAAAGACCGAAATCTGGTGAATGTCAACATATACCTAATACCTCGGTGGAAGACCGAATATTTTATTATATTCTTATATATTCAGACTATCACCGGTGTATGTCGACAATCACTATGCACTGATGATGGATGTTGAGAAAACTATTTTTGTTACGTTTTTAAATCATTCTTTATTATTAAAACATTATGACATAAACATATAAACATAAAACATATAAACAATATAACATGTATGGCAAAATAGGAGAACGCTGTAGTAACTAAACTTTAAAAAAAAACTATAGTAATTAAACTATTATACTTAAAGATAATAAAATAATAGTAATTAAGCTATTAAACTTAAATCTATAGTAATAAACTTAATTATGTGATTGCCATTATACTATTTTATGTGTTACAACAATTTAAACTATTTCTTTTTGCAATAACAGTTCGTATAGCCTTGCCCTCCACTTCTCGAATTAGCTGCAGCGGTTTCTCTTCTTGAGAGTACTATTTTTGTTTTCTAATTTCTAAAAGTCTGAGTCTTCTATTGAAACAACAACAGCAAACACATTTCGGGCATTAGTACGGCCACGGTCGACCGTAGGGACTTGTATTCGCACAGTGGTGTCGCCTCTCCGTAGACATCGGTGTCTCGTTTCGACCCCCGCCAGAGCATGTCGGTGATTGTCGACTTACACCGATGATAGTCCGAATATATAAGAATATAATAAAATATTCGGTCTTTCAGCGAGGTATTTAGTATTTGTTGACATTCACCGGTGAGTGTCGATTTCTCCAATTTCGAACATTCGTGGTAACATATATATATATGAAAATATAATGGTCATTATTTGTAAATGTATTTGAATATTTACAATTTGAAGCAAGAAATGCAGGTTTCAGAAGAATCAAAATGATTACTATATTTATTATTCTTACAGTACGAAAGAAAATGTTTCAATAATTGTATCTCAAGTAACTTACCAATTTATTTTTCTCTTGACATATTGCAATGCAATATGAATAAATTTATAATTCCATTCCATGCAATTACAAGATGATAAAAAAATTCTTTAGAGTTTAAAAAAAATTAGAATACAACTAAATCAAAGGGTGTTAAAAAGCTTTCCACATAATAAGATTTTTTTCTGACTTTAGTCCTTTTTGTAGAGTATGAAAATGAAAAATAATATAATGTTATATTAAAGTGACGTTTTCCTTAAAATTTCAATTCGAAACAAATTTTCTGTGGTGAATTATGATATTCTCTGAAAGAATCGACAAAAAAAGGAACTAACATATGCTGCTAAATCTCCAGATTATCTGCCATACGAATTGCTAACAATTGTATAAAATATATACTCTTTCATTTAATTGAATGCTTTGAATTCTTGTTTCAAACAAAAGCTTAAGAATGCAACAAACGATGTCATAATCAAAATCTAACTAACTGGAAGATTAAGAAGAGATATTCCATGGAACTACTTCTGATGGTGAACTGTTACTTCCAATATAAAAAAAAAAAAAATCTAAATACAGGGTGACCTTTAAAGCCCTTTTACCCCACATTAACTTGAGAAAGACGATAACTTCTTCCACAAACTTAGTGTCGATGCGGTAAGATCAGTTGCAGCGCTACCTGGCGGCAAACAACGGGTTAGCATTCCTATCTCGAAAATGGTGAAGGTACGGGAAAAAGTCAATTGCAAAATTGTAGAGTGCCTTCGGTTTAGTATGAAAAGATACCTAGAACGCAATAATGCCAAGAATATAACGTGTGAAGCCCACATTTGTTTGGTCACGACGTAACCATGTTGATTTGTGATGAAACAACTCACGAAAACTGTAGAAAAAACTTTCTTTGAAAAATAAACGTCTACCTGATAGTGGAGCTGACGAAGAACATTTCGAACACAGAAAGTAAAGATATTTTTTGATGAAAAAATAATTGTTCTTTCTGATTTTTCACACTTTACTGGTTGGGAGTATCCGAAATTACGGCAGAACGAACCCGCTTTTTACAGGTTTTATTCTTGGCATTATTTCTCTCAATTTGATTTTTCATACTAAATCAAAGGCCTTCTACCATTTTCTAACCGACTTTCTCCCCGTATCTTGTTTTTTTTTATCTAGACAGAAAAAAGCTATCTTTATTATGTGCCACCAGATGGCCCCGTACTCGTTTTCACAGTGTAACGAATGATCACTTTACTGTATTTAGACACCAAATGTGTAGCAATACTTGTCACCGTTCTCATGTAAATCTGGGAATGAAGGAATATTAACTCTTTAACATCCAAGCACTTTTCAAGCGGCACTTATTTTAACATCCAGACTTTCTGAGCGTGTCTCTGGAAGACAAGGACTCTTCCAAGCTGAAGGGCTGTTCCAACCCGCCCTCCGAAGTAACAAATCTGTCGACGCTCTACTTTGAATAATTGCCTTGCGGTTTTCGCCAACGAGAATCATTTTCTATCAGCTTAAGAGTTTTAATCTAACGATTCATATTTTTTAGTGCGAAGCGTTTCTCGTATTTGTGGGGTACTTTTTTTTACAAAAATATGAAATTTATTATATAATTGAGAAAATAAGTTTTTCTTTGCAAGTTTTATGTTGCAAGTTATGTGTTTCTTTGCAAGTTTTCAAACCATTTAAATAGAAACTGGCTTTACTAGCAATTTCAAAACATCTTTTCAGCTAATTTTCATTAGGCTGTTACATTTTTTTTTTTTTTGCCAAAATAATATGTTATTTATTAGCATGTAATTTTTTTTTACATAGTAATGTAGAACATACATTGTGCATATATCAATGCAATTAGTACATTTTTTTACATAGTATAGATGTCAATGCAATTCATTGATAGATGAAATAATGTTTTAAATCTTCATTTAATACCAAAATAAAAACATTCGTTGAATAATATATATATATATATATATATAAATATATATATCGAAAATGTAAAATATTATTTTGCATTTTCGATAGTGATACTAAGAGAAAAGTTTTAGAACTTTAATTAAATTTTTAAAGAAGTTTTCACGTTTTGTTTCCAAAACCTTCCGCCTTTTTACTTTTACATTAAATAATCGGAAAACAATGTGGAGTAAATATAGCTAAAGTGTTTTATTTATAAAAGGAAGAATTATTTGGCGAATAAAACAAAGATTGTTCTAATGTGAAGAGTATGCACCTGAGAACATAAATAAAAGGCTATCACATCTCATACAAGAATATTTCAAATGAAAATTCTGTCGAGATATAAAGAAATATATAATAAAACCTACCCACATTAGAAATATTTATACCACTATTTTTAAAAGTGTAAATTATATATAACGATTCCGAGAATAGTAGAAAGCATCATTAAATCAGGTTAAAGTATTTTATTTGCAAAAAGAAAAATTACTCGGCGACACTAATTATGACGATAAAACAATGATTGCGTTAATGTGAAGTCTATGCATCTGAGAATATAAATAAAATGCTATCACATTCGAAATGAAAATTCTGTCAGGATATGCTCAAATATATAATGTAACCTATTCATGGTAGATTTATTTCCTACCACTATTTCTATAAAGAAAAATTACATATAGAATTTCCGAGAGATCACTGTAGCATACTTACATGGGGTCGGAAATACCCTGATCATGAAGGGGGCTTTCCCGATCTGAGGCCGTACATTGTACTTTGGGCGGTTGACGGTCGCCACCACTGCATTTAGCAGTGGCTGGGGCGCCTAATTTTTGGAATCGGGACTGCGTTCGCGCTGCTCCCGGCCTTGTTAAAAACAGAACACACTCAACATAATATTTACGCATCTATGTCTTTGTTCACAGCGAAGAATATTTCATTGATACTTCCAAATATATTTTGTATTTAAGAATATGTTTTTTAAGTCAATTAACCGAGTTCCTCTAACCAATCGCAGGGCCATTCGTTCTTTCCATTAACGCATTCTTGCAATGTTCGCTGGCTACTAGTATGATTTGATTTACAAAACATAGCATATTTCGACAGCTTACGTTTTACTTTTTGCATGTAAATTATCTAGATTGAGCACAGTTACTATACATCGTTTATGAAACGTATAATGATATATCTCGGCAAATATATTAAATTACGTGTTTGTGGTTCGCTGAATGTTAGAACTACGTCTTATAAATCTTTGAAAATTGCTCTAGAGCAAATAAATCTATATGTTTTAAAACATACAGATGTTATGGCTTAATTGAGTGAAAAATTTGTAATAAATGAATTTATAAAATGCATTTTCTTTTTTAACATTATTTAAAGAACTCTGACTATTACTGTGCGTGCACTCTGACGATTTGAAATGCTTTCCATATGTAGTGGCATATGATTCATTAAATTGAGAAGAATTAGGTCACTCTTTATCTTTAATTGAACAGTAATGAACATTGGAACTGAATAAATTATTTTCCTTTTTAAAAAATTAATTTTGAATGATCTAATACCATATAGAATTCTACTACATTATTTTATCAATAATGTTGTAGACCCATTAATTATTAAAATAATTTCAATATCAGCTGTAATTATTCTTTCGATTATTTTTTTCTCTTTTGCTTTCGATTTTTATAAATATGAAGTCTGTTGGATTTAAACAAAAAAAAATGATCCTGTAGCGTAATGATATACAAGTGATAATTGCTTTATACATTTACTGCATTATTTAGTCATAATCAATAAGTATGACATTTAGTATTTTTATTAATTTAGAAAGAAAAAATTCATGATGTAATTAAAATTTAAAAAAAAAAATTAATATTACAGAAAATTAATCAAAATCCTTTTGCCTCATTTTTCTTACTGCGGAAAGATCACAATCTTTTATGTTGATATATGTACGAAAAAAATGTTTTTTCCCCTTGAATTTATTTATTTTGCATGTACAGTACGACAAAGAAAATATCTTATCGGTATTGCATTTTTCTATAGATGTACTATGATATTTTAAATTAGAAAATGGAAAAAAATTTGTGTTTTCTCAAGTTACTGTATTTTATTCTTAGACTGAGCTCTTTCAATTATGAGTCAAAATCCTGAATGCAATATTGCGGTTGCAGAAAATTCGAAACATCTGTCTGAGATTTTTTATTGAGAATTGAATTTCGAACGATTTCAATTAAATTTAAAGACACTAAAAATAATTTAAAATTATTTATTGTTCCTAAATGAATTTTTCTTCATTTTCTTATTTAATGTGAAGTTTTAAGCACTCAAAAAATTTGTACCCGATGCAAGATTCAATTGTCTATTAAAAACTATGTAACTAACATCTCTATTACTGTCCTTGATGCTCATAAAAAGAACTCAAACTAATTAATTAAAGGCTCATTTAACGGACTGTAATTCGCTTTTAATCACACTCATTAATTTGACGAGAGCCGATGGTACACACATATCTTTCCGGATGCTCGCCGCTCTTCAGACTGTTTTACACCAAAACTCTTTTTTCATAAAGATGGCGCGACGGTAGTATGCGCAAATGTAATTACTACGCTTTTTCTCGTTTTCTTGAAAGACATGATAATTCAAAAGTGGTTTTCTGTTACTGTGTATATGCAGTAGAGTGAAATAGGAACTGAGAAAAAATGCAATCCGTTAAAGGAACTGAAGCACAGAAGAAATGTTTAGTGACAACGAGAGAGAAAAATTGTACTTATGTCCTGATTCTGATTCTAAGATATGGGGACAGCAATATTTAAACTCATTAACAGCGAAACGAAAGTATCCAATTACATTCGTTTCTGAGGCGATCGTCGTACTTTTTTTTCTTTCTGTGGCATATGTAGTTTCTAGGTCTATATATTCCACTTTTAGTTTTTTATACCTTCCTGTTGCGTTTGAAACCAGGTTTCTGTCGGTAACATTTGCGGATGAATGCTGCAATCATTTTTCCACATTTTTTTACCTTGTAATTTGTTTATGAGAAGCTAGAAATATTACAAAAATTGAACTCAGAACTTTGAAACAAGTATTTTAAATAATTTGTAGATACAAAAAAATTAAATTTCTTTTCTCCAGCAAGAAAACGCTGTAAGCTATTATTGCATAACAGAATTATTTTCTTCGTCATGATGTCTCTAACTCATGCAATTTCATAAAGAGACTATGTTCGTTAATCAGTCCTATTTGATTTAAAGAAATGCCTTTTCAGCTTACCAAGATATATGATGCATAAACATCATCATTTACAGGAGAGGAAAATTAATGATGTGCATTTATTTTAAAGAAGAAGGAACCATTTCAATAACTCTTGAGAGTCATTAGAATTAAATATAAAAACGAGAAAAATATATTATTCTTTTAATAACAATGCATTTTTAGTAGCAATAATCGAGAAAAACTAAAAACAGAAATCTTAAACGGTTATCCCTTTAAGCCAAAATTTATCCCACATGCTTAAAACAATTGTTTTGATTTCAATTCATAAAAGCAAACAGTCTCATAACGGAATCTCTTTTAAGAATCGTTGAATCGCATTCAATTTTTTTTATTCACATGGTTCATGGGAATCCGTTGAATGAAATTGTTTTTACTGTGATGATTCTATATAGTCATCATACTCAAATTATAATACACAAATAATGCATAATATTACGTATAAAATTACTGAAAGGATAGAATAATTAGCTTTTTTAAACGGATTCATTTAGAAACAGAGAGAACTTTTCGATTATTGTTTTGTTATTCCAGGCATGGAGGTGAGATTTCGAAAAATGTATTATTTTTAATTAAGCGCCATCTACATTTGATTACCGACATTAACAGATTGATTACCGATATTAACAGAAATTAAGATAAAATACAAGAAAATTGACTAAATAATTGTCCTGACAGGACTCTTCTGCAGATTTATTAATATTAATAACTAAAAAAAAAGGCGTTAGCTTTTAAGTTTTTAAAAATTAAAAACTTTATTATGAAAGCTTTTAAGTTTTTAAAAATTAAAAACTTTATTATGAAAGCTTTTAAGTTTTTAAAAATTAAAAACATTATTATGAATTCAAAATTAATTAAAATATATATTCAGAAGATAAAAAAAATTATATATTATATGTCATTCACTAGAATTTCGAAAAAATTAGTACTTTTTCTGAAAAACTGTAATGTATGTAATATTTTGTGTGTAGGCTGGATTTCATACTTCCCTGGCAATCAGGATGCTTACATCAACAAGAAGGCTGTTTCGAGCATAGACATTCCATTGCTCTTCGAAGGGTTGATGCTCGACACATCAACAAATTCCTGATGCTTAGGGTGCAAAGTTTTGGGCACATTTGATTGAAAGGAGAGGAAAGGATAATGATTATTACTCAAAACTATATGCCTCAAACGAATAAACATAAGTTTCTCCGGCATTGAAATGAAAGGAAAGGATGCATTATTTTAGCATCTCTTTTTATCACTCCAATATCTCTGTTAGTTTCCGAAGGAATTCGATTTTGAGCTATTATTTGCTTTAAGTAGTTCAATAGTTAATGTGGATAAAATGATGGGAACTGTTTCAAAACTCCTTGACAACAAATAGTACCGAATAAGATCTTGAGACATGATTCATCTTGTGATCCGGTGTAGGTAGATGATACAGATAAATGACATTTGCGCAAAGCAAATATGGTATGAAAGCTTAATAACTTCCGACATCATGTATGCTGATTTTCGCAAGTCATGGGGACGGTAATTTTTCGTAATCAATGTCGAATAATTCTGTTCCTTGCTCTTTTCATTTGGAAGGAAATATATCAGATCATGTCCATACCAGATGTGGGAGGAAATCATAAATATTTATTAATTTTCGAAAGATGGAGCATTTTCTCCTCATGAAAAAGTTTGATAGGTGCTCCTACATAGCCGACGAATAGCAATTCTTATGAACAAAATTTTAATTTGTTTCTGATTTACTAATTGAACTTTCGTACTTTTCATCACTATATAAATATAATTTTTAAATATCTTTTCTCAGCAACATTGTTACCATTTCATAGAAGGAGACAATCGATTCACATGGTTTGTTTGTTTCATAATTTCCAGATGAACAAATGAACTACTTTCAGCGTTTGAGGAAGAAAATTTTTTTTAATAATTGCAATGACTTGAATGATCGATGAGATTTCATTTTCAATGTTTCAAGAATTAAGTGTGATTATATCTATGTACGCAAATTTTAAAATTACTTAATAAATAACTAACAACAAAAATTAATGAAATCAAGAGAAAAAATGAAATACGTACAAATAAAAATTGAATATATTTATGTCAAATAAAATTATAATTAACACAGTTAGAAGTATGCAATACAGCTAACTAATTAAGTCCCCCCCCCAAAAAAAGGGAATATGAGCTGAATTTATGCTATAACTGAAACTATCAGACTCCCAAAATATTAAGAACTGATTTCATTTTGTTCGCGTCAATTACATAAAAAACGGAACTTTATTTTTTTCCCCAACTTTAAAAAAATAACTTGCATTTCCGAAGAGTTTGTCGTCGATGTCGAATACAACAATCGTAAGTTAATGATTTCTGTTGATATAAAACAGAAACATTAAACAGATCAATCGGCAAAATCGGAAGGAATAATTTCCGGAAAGAGACGGTCTGTATGTTCCGTCATTCGAACACAAATCTTTCTTTAGAAGAATTTGTGCAAAAAGTATAAATAATTCGCATCGCATGTTTTAAAAACCGAAGTGAGTATCTATTATTTATACAAAGGGACACTGACTAATTATTCCAGTGGTAATTTAAAAGTTCCTATTTTGTGATTAAATATTTACGCTCTTTGTGTACGCTGAAAATTATTATTCCTGTACATTCATGACAATATTTTATGAGTTTAAGCATCTTCAGTCGATCCAACACTTCTGCATTTTTTTTTTCTTCTTTTTCTTTCCTTTTTTTTTGTGTCATAGGACCACCAACGTAATTTGATAAATTCCACTAATTTGAATTAAATTTCTCCAATAATCAATTCGAACTAAATCTCAAAAATAGTTATGCACCAAGTAACAACTCCGAGCTCCAACAACTTGACGTAAAAGCCATTTGCAAATTTTAAGAAAGGACTCATACCATCGCGCTTAAATGTTATTTTACTAAACCATCCATTAAGTTCTTTGCTTTATATTTGGTGAATAACAATTAGTCCATTTTTTCCAAATAATTTCCTTTTTCCATTTTTGCATCCAAACTTCGCATTTTACTGACAGTTTAATTATTTAAAAAAAATTGCAATATATGTTTTTTGAACTGACCGAGGAATCAAATAGTACTGGAACTGTGTAACACTTGGGACAAATATGGACGACAAAGAAAATAAGTTTCGAAACAAGCAAAAATTGAGTAGAGGATGATGCTAATCTCTGATAAAAATGGAAAAAATTTATCAGAAAGTAAAGTTTCAAATTTATGTATTATTATAAAATAGTGATAGATTATCTACCACTATTTTTATACAGGTTTATTCTTTATAGATTTTGAGTACTACTGTTTTCCGAACATTTGAATGAAGCTACAATGTTAAAAATTGTAGCTCGCTCCGATGTTCTTATTATTAGAAAAGACAAAGAACTGTGTAGCGTTTAGGCCAAACACAGTTGATGATGTAAATGATTTTTGACGCAATCGAAGATTGCGTTGAGTAAAATGTTAATCACTGATTAAAATGGCAAAAATACTACATTAATGCGATTAAAACTACAAAACAACGTATTATTATAAAATAGTGATAGATTATTTACCACTATTTTTAAAAAGGATTATTCTTTATAAATTTTGAGTACTACTGATTTTCAGGCCTTGGAATTCAGTTACAACGTCCAGTATTGTGACCAAATTCCAATGTTTATATCTTATGAAAGCATCGCTTCGGTTATTCCTAATTTCAAAGAAGGATGGGACACATTTGCCGATTTCCCCCCTATCGGCAGCGTTTTCTCATCCACCCGTCGTCGAGAGAATCAGAGTTTCATCGTAAAAAGTGTTTAAACTTTCTAAATGGTTGTAAAGGGATGCGCGTTATCGAATATAATTATTTAATAACCGCTTTGAAGTTAATATATTAAAACAGTCGAAATATCCAAGTAGCGATTGAAGTGTTTCGAATATATTTGGCACAATAATCGATTGAGTGGTAGTTGAATAATGTGACACATATTTTACAGTTAATTTTTGATAGACCAACTAAGAACTGATTGCAATGGATGTCGAAGATGTTAAGTTTGCAGATTTTCAGACATCTAATTCAAATGTCGTTCATTGTGATGAAAATGTGTAATACTTTTAACATGTGACCGACAATTTAACAAGTGAATACGATATCGACAATTTGATAACTGCATTTTGTTGGCAATCTTTGATCGACCGACTATGAACTCAGTACTGTGGAGTGATTTAAAAGCATGTTGAAATATAATACTAAATTAGCTAGTTTACTAAGCGATGGGTCCCATTTCATAGGATCACAAAGTGCCTTAATTTGCCACCGACAGAAGAAAAATGATATGAAAATAATAATAATTCTTGTTATAAATAATAAATAAAAAAGTCTATTCTATATTGTCGTAAGCGCGTATGTATGGATGAAATATTTTAAATAATTTCAAATATATTATTGAAAAATATACTTCAAACTTTTTTTTAAAAAAATTTAAATCGAGGAAAAAGTTCTATTTTAATGAAATTCTTAAAATTAAAAAGCACACACACACAACACCACACACACTATATATATATATATTTATATATTATTTCAAATAGACGTCTACAAGCCTTGAAAAATTTTTCATTCAGGGAACATTAAGTTTCTACTTTCAGTACGTTTTTGAAAGTCATGTATTAGGGCTTATTCAAATTAAAATCAGGAATTTTTTAGATTAAAAATTATTATTTTCAGATTTGTTTTCAGGTTTTCAAATTTGACTATAAAATGTTTTTTTTTCTGTTGTTGGTGGTGATGGCTGGATAACACTAATGCACAACTCAACAAATCTGACAAACTTTGAATTTATGTTAAAAAATTTTGTAATTGTTTAAATATTTTATTTGAATTTATTTTTAATTAAAATTCTTTTTATATGCGAGACACTGAAATCAAGTCTTATGAAAATGGCCCACAATTAAAAGTTTCGCATTGTAATTTTTCATAACATTTTATATGAAAATAATTTGCTTATATAAAAATTAAATTTTTATAAAATAAAAAGAGATTTTTGATGTTTGCAGAGGAAAGGAAGATAGTGACCTTGCATTATTTAAAGAGCCATAGAAAGTTCATTCCCTGTCTGAATATTCAGCCCATAATCATTATGATGTTAAAATAATCGATCATAAGAGAAAAACCTTCTTGTTTCCTATTTTATTTAAACTTATTTATTTTATATCTGTAACCTATATTACAATTAATAAAAGTTTGCTTTTTCTTGATCAGCAACAAAAATTAAACAAAAAATGCCCGATTCTATAATCTCTATTCAGGAAAGATAAAACAACATTGAAATAAGAGGATTCAATTGAAAGAAGTAGTTGCTTAATAAGATAAATTTAAAATATTATGAACTCTTATTAAGTGTCCTCAGAAGCGAATTTATTCATTTTCTCCTCTGTCTAGTAATAGATGTGATATATTTGGTTTTTTTCAAAGTAAATAAATAATTTGTTATGGTAGCAATGCTCGTCACTCAAGTAAAATTTATTGCATATTTTTGTTAATAATGTCTTAAAAATAGGAATAAAAGAGCATGCAAAAAAAAAAAAATTACAGAACTAAAGTATTTGATTTAATTCACTTCATGAAAATAATGTAGCATAAATAATTTCTGAAATATGTTTTTTTAATATTATTATTAAAACAAAAACTAAAATTAGGTAATAGAAGCATAGTCGTAACCGACTCCAACGCTTTTTTCAATAAAAATCTTTTACAATTAACACTCCCTGAAATCTCCAATATAAAAAATATGTCATGACCCCCCCCCCCGTCCCCTCCAGAAAAAGTAA
This sequence comes from Argiope bruennichi, assembly GCF_947563725.1. NCBI lineage: Eukaryota > Metazoa > Arthropoda > Arachnida > Araneae > Araneidae > Argiope > Argiope bruennichi. The sequence continues at coordinate 111,993,107 of NC_079162.1, forward strand.
ATCTCACACTTTCTGATTCCACGAACTGAAAAATTTACCTCCCATAAAGCACTTCCATTTTGCTAGACGAGTGTCCAAAATTTGTTGTGATAAAAGAACTAAACAAACACCTTGTAATCACTGAAGGTTAACTACCAGTTTTCTGCTAAATGATATCGAAACATCTGCCTCTCCCAACCCCCTGCTTTCTGATTCTTTTCAGGGCATAACGACAAGCATGATAATAAGACAAGCATCTGTCTTTTTATCTCTGGGAGGTTCACGCATGAAATTAGCAAGTTCCACACTGTCGTTCGCGAACGGAAATAGGCAGGTCCACACAGTTAATTAACGGGAACAGACGGGTCCGCACAGTCGTTCGCGAATGGTAATATCTCAGGCCACAGAGTTAATGAATGGGAATAGCTGGGTCCGTACAGTTAGTAGACTTATTCAGGAAATGACTATGCATACAGTTCGTTCACTTAGAAGACCAGTTCGTTTCACCCGTTTGTTCGCGAACGACCACCTCTAATTTCAATTAGAAAATTTTTACCCCCTTGGCGGTTTTTCCCTACAGCCTACACCACAAAGACTTAACCCTCGAAAGATGAGTCCTGCTATCTCTATCACTCGCTCTTTCATGAGTCATCACTATAAAATGATCGTGAAGCCGGTTAACAATCTCTCTGCGCGAGGTGAACGACCTTTGGCGTTTATAAGCCTTCATTTTTTTAATATTTATTTCTTGATCCAAGATTGTGTTATATTGAAATGGAAGACATGCAAATGCACGTTTAAGATACAAGTTTATTGAAATTAAGAGTATTTCTTTTATTATCCTTCATAACAACTTAAGGTAAGATTGAATCTGTTAATGTTAAGCCTATTTAATCTTCTTGTTTTGTTTTGAAAACAAATTATAATTGCGATTTAGTTTTTCAATATTATTTGTTCTCCAAATAATGTAGCGTTGATTAGGAAAGAACTTAATGTAATTAGAATAAATAGCTGCAATCTATTTATACAATTTCTCTATTTCTTTATGTCAAAAATCTAATCGATTTTTGGACTATCATTTGTTTATCTATGATAGTCCTGCCAGTGTTCTTACTTATTCCATTTTTATTAACTTATTCATTATTTTGGTATAAAAATTGTGTTGAAAAAACCTCTTTATAGAATATTTTCATCAATTAATCTCAAGCTTATCTTTTTTTTTTTTTGACTATTTAATTCAATATATTTTTTAAAGGTGCATCCATTCTCTCTTAAATATTTCAAATCATGACAGTAAGTTTTATTTTTCAACGTCCAATGTAAATTAATATCACTATGAATATCTGTAATCAGAAATTTTTATTACTTTATTTGAACTTTTGCTTTAATTACATCATTTTATTTTGGGCAAATAAACTTTACCTTTTCTTTAAAAAAATAAAATGTCATATAAATGCTCAGTTCCCGCTTGTCAAGGAAATTATGATAAATAAAACAAAGTCGCTGTTTTTGGATAACCCATTGATGAGGCTTTAAGAGAGAAATGGCTGCATGCAATTCCAAGAAAAAAAAATGTTTACCATGACAAAGAATTCTAAAGTTAGCCAAAATGAGCATTGATAATTAATATGTTTTAATATTTTGAAATAGTTTCAACTATTTTTATCTGTAAAATATTATGATTTGTGTTAGTTACAGTCTAAATTGTTAAAAAAAAATTAATATAATTCTGATTAATTAAAACTTATTTAAGATGCATTCATTTTAATTCAGTCCTGGCTTCGATATTTTGTTAATGTAAAATACAGGCCATTTATCTTATATTAGTTAATAAAAATGATGTTAATTGTTTGTTAATTTTAATTTAAGTAGAGTTAGAGTTGGTTCATATTGATTTATTTTTTTAATAAAGCATGAAAATAACTGTGATTTTTAAGCAGTAATATTAAAAAATTTTTATAACTAAAAAAATTCTTCATGATTTGCAGGATTATGGATATAAAAAGTTATTTTACATAAAGGATAAATTTTTTTTCCTTCATTTTCTTTCAGGTATGTGTGAGACATTTTAAAAATTGTGAAGTGTTTTCAAGAACGAATTTCTACAATGCAAGTACTTGTAAAACATTATCTGCTCCTCTGAAATGCCGAGGCTGAAGGAAAATACTGTGCCAAGTATTTTTCCTGGCTACCCAACATATTTGTCATCATCAACAATCTCAATTAGCGAGATTCTTTCAAAAACGATTCGACGATTACCAGCCCAAAATGAAATTTCCATAATTGAAAGGTTAAATTTCAAACTGAACTATAACAGTAATATTGTATTTAATAATTTTAATGAATTAAAAAGTGATAGTTGTTTTAAAGTTCATACCTTTTCTTCTTATTGGAATGTCTTTCAAAAGAATGAAAGTATGTTATTCATTCATCTATATGTTAATGATGGCATTTTTCCGTAACATATGCTGTAAGTATTGACAATGATTTCTTTATAAATGCGTCGTTTATGGGAGAAAGGATTTTGAAACATGAGCAATTCTCATTACCAATAAAAGTTAATAATATAAATCAAATATTTCATAATCTGGATTAGTTTGAAAAGGGCCACTTTGTTTGATTATCCAGCTCAGTAAATGTCAAAATTAATATTATTGAATCTGTCATCAAAAATTCAGAAGATGTATTTGCTGACAAATGTAAGTTTTTCTCTGAGTTTTTTCTTCAGCAATTGCACCTGCTGAAGTGTAAACCTGAACGCTATAGGTATTAAACAAATATCATATTTACATCTTTATTATTTTACATTTCTCCACAAGCTTACAGCTTTCTCATGAACTCCCATTATGTGATTCTTCTAGATCGAAGTGCTATTCGAAAAATTGGCGCCAATTACAAAAATTCATCACAAACAGAAGAAAACAATCATTTTTTTGTTTACACCAAACATGCCTTTCAAAACTCAAAGGATGATGACCATACTTTAATTATAATGGTTGATGAAATTCATTTTAAATCATTTCTTGATTATAATGTAGGGAACATACGAGGAACAGCATACAACAGAACTAAATTAAAAAATTGTGATCATATGTTTATGCTGCAATGTTTTTTATCTTCTTCTAAAGATGTTATTCATATTGTATCTACTAATACACATGATTATTTACAAATTTTTAATTTAATTACGAAAATTAAAAAGGGGCTTGTGGAAATAGGTGTGAAAGTAATGGGAATTGTAACAGATAATAATTCTATTAATCGAGCAGCAGCGACCAGCTTAACTAATACTACTAAACTACAAATTAAATATAACCACCCAGTACATAATTCACGTCGTCCATTTTTTATATAATTGATTCTGAGCATATTCTTAAATGTGTTCGAAATAAGTGGCTCAATAATCATAAAAATGGTTACTATTTTTCTTATACAGATATTGATTATTTAAATTATGTTTGCACTGCCTCTTTAAAAATTGTGAGGAAGCTTTATGATTTAGAGTGTACAAAGTTATAAAAATTTGTTTATGGTTTAACTCTTATAGCTCTGTGTCCAACCTCTTTGGAAAGGCAAAATGTAAATTTAGCTTTGAAACTTTTTAGCACTGATGTTGTTCATGCTTTGAATGAGATTGGGGGAAAACACCATTTGAAATCTGTAAACAAACATATCAGTTCATAAATGCGGGATATTGCTTGTACTTGGTGGGATATTGCTAATGTCAAGGCTTCCAACTAAGGAAAGTTAAAGAGAAATCCTATGTGTGAGATTATAACACATACCCCATTTGATAAACGATTGACTTTTTTCAAATAGCTAGTTAAATAGGTAAGCAAACAGGAAAAGCTTGATTCAAATGATGGAAGTTTTTCCAAATAAACATTTCTTGCCCTTCATCACACAACGCAAGCCTTCGTCGAAATAGCTGATTATTGCACCAAGATGTTAAAAAAGAATTATATTATCTTATGTAAAATTTAAACAGATAAGCTGGAATCTAGATTTGGGCAGTATAGAAGTATATCTGGAGACCAATATCACATTTCTGTGACACAAATTTATGAGACTGAAAGTAAACTAAGATTATCTCATAAATTAAAACTTGCTTCTCGTAATAAAGGTGTTATAACTGTTAATATATTTGATGACAACGATGAGAGTATTGATGATAGAAAAGAACCTATAGATTTAATTTTCTGTGACGAAGAATCTGACATAGATAAAGTAGAAGATACATTGCCCATATAAGAATATTTAGCTGGTTACTGTTCGTGTGTTGCTTTAAAAAAAAGTGTTTACATTGTTGCAAAAATTTATAACAGATGCAAATTCCATTCCTTCTAAATTTAAACTAATAGATGTAAATATAAGGGTGAGTTATTACTTCCTAGTAAAATAATTTTTAATACTGTTCCATACGTATATAGTTGTTGAAAGAGTAATTAGTGAAAAATATGAGAAAAAATTTATTGAACTTCCTAATCACCGAAATTTGATCATAAATCTTATTTAAAATATTTAATAACTAAAAATATGTTTCTTTCTTCAGATGTTTGTGAGGATGGGCACGACAAATTACCTTTACTCGTTTTAATTCTAAGGTCAGTAACTAAAAGCTTATTAAATAATTATTATAAAGATAAAAAAGATAAGGAGAAATGTAAATATAATATAGCTATATGTTTCTTTCTTCAGATGTCTGTGAGGATGGACATGACAAATTACCTATACTCGTTTTAATTCTAAGGTCAGTAACTAAGAGCTTATTATATAATTATTATAAAGGTAAAAATGATAAGGAGAAATGTAAATATGATATAGCTGCTTCTAAGAATAAAATAGAACGAGGAACTTTTTTTAAGAATTCTTCCACTCATAAAAAAGGATCTTGCAAAAAAATGGATCAATTCTAAGGGGGGAAAGTAAATAATATTTCAGAAGTATAGAAGGAAAAATATTTTTTTGAAAGAATAAAGTGAAAATTATTTTTAAAAATTTAATTGGATAAAAGTGTAAAATAAAATGTATTTATATTAATAAAGATTAGTAAAATTATATCCTGTGCAGTTTATGAATATCACAATTTCGGTCATCATATTTGTTTTGTTAAAAATCATATTTGAAGTCATATTTTTAATCTGTATGTACGTTTTCTAATTATTGTATTTTTTTTATTATATATTACATAAAAATAATTCTTATTTGTTAATGACATTTTAGTTGTATTTCTGTCTTGTATATACACGAGTTCTGAATAATTGTATTGTTTTTTCTTGTTATTTATTATGTCGAAATAAATAATTGTTTATTAATATGTGTCTTGAACTGGTTCATATTTCATTTCTTAATTCATTCATATTTATAAACTTAAATATGTTATTCCTTTATACAAGTACACATCACAGATATGCTATAGTTTTTAAACAAACATTTCTAGTCAAAAATTTAAAATCCAATTTTTATATAGCTCATAAAAAATGGATGAATAATCTCCCTATATTACTAATCAAATTTTTTCACTGAAATTTTTCGTTTCTACATATAAATGTTTTACGATTGAGTAGCTTCCTTCTTTAAGAAAATAAAATCTCTGAAAACTACAAAGTTTCCATTTCAAAGAAAACTTAATGTAAACATCTATTTTGCAAAAACAAATATTAAATAACTCTTAAATTACAAATTATTATTCACCTATTTCTTATATAAAATAATGTTTTTTATTTAGTGTCTTTGCAATTATTTGATAATTTAGAGAATTAACGAAAATTGTCGAAAAATACTAACGCTGTAAATAGCGTTATGATAAACTCAGCCCTTCTCTGAACGTTAGCCTAAGAGTGAAGATTGATTCCAACAGCCAGCAGGCCTTATCTCTCGAGGGTCACAGATGGAAACCGCAATTTTTCCTTACCATTGGGGTATATTTCTGTTTCTTACACTTTGCATTTGGAAGGAAATATTTGACCTCATGCCCATTCCAGATGCGGGAGGATATCATAAATATTTATTGATTTCGAAAAATATAGCTATTTTTGCGCATGAAAAAAATTTGATAATTGCTGCTTGTTAGGCAACGAATAGCTATTCTTATTAACAAAATTTTAATCAGTTTCTGATTTACTATTCGAATTTTCGTAATTTTCAGCTCTGTCTAAGTATAATTTTTAAATATCTTTTCTCAACACCATTGTTAACATTTCATAGAATGAGAAAATCGATTCACTTCATTTCTTGGTTTAATGAATTCCAGATGAATGACTTTCAGTGCCCGAGGAGAAAAATTTTAAGAATTGCAATGATTTGAATGATCGATGAGGTTTCATTTGCATTGTTTCAAAAATTAAATGTGATTATATATATATATATATATATATATATATATATATATATATATACTCGAATTTGTAATTACTGAATAATTAACTATCAACAATAATTGATGAAATCAATAACAAAAATTAAACAAGTGCAAATAATGATTGAATATATTTATGTCAAAGAAAAATATATTTACAAGAGTTTGAAGTATGTACAACAGTTGGCTAACGAAGGTTCCCTAAAAGTGCAATATGCCCTGAAGGTTTTCTATAACTCTGACTATCTGTCTCCCAAAATATTAAGAAATGATTGCGTTTTAATTGCGTCAATTTCATGAAAAACTAAACTGTATGTTTATTTCCAACTATTTAAAAAGCATCATAGCACACCCTTCCATATACCCAATATGTTGTAGAGTTTCTCGTCGAGGTCAATTACGACACTCGTAAGATAATTATTTCTAATGATATAAAACAGAATTTTAGCAAGATCAATCGGTAAAATTCAAAGGCATAATTTTCCAGAAAGAGATGGTCTATATGAACCATCATTCGAACACAAATCATTCTATAGAAAAATTTGTGCAAGGAGCACGTCTGATACGCATCGGACGAAAAGCAACAGTCTTATGAGAATTTTTATTTATAAAAATAGGTCACTCTTTAATTATTCTAGTGGTAATTATTAAGGTCCTTTTCTATGCTTCAAATTATTTTTCCTGTATAATCATGCCAATATTTTTAGAATTTATTTTAAGCATCTTCAGTTCATACAACACGTCTGCAAATTGTCTTTTACATCAAAGGACAAATTATGTAATTGATAAATTTCACTAATTTAGAGTTAAATTGTTCCAATGGTCCATTTAAACTAAATCGTGAAAATAATTATGCCCCTGGTAATTTAATAAGACAAGAATTCTCGAGAGGAACAAAGATGTTTTATGAATTAAAATTGATGAAAAATTGGAAAATTAGTCAAATGCAAAAATTATATTTAAGAAATTATGAATCTGACTAACATTAATTTGTGCAAGTTGATGTTATAAAGCATTTGTCATCTATAGGAATATTTAATTACTCAAAATAAAAATTGCATTTAAAATTGATAATACCCGTTTACAGCGTCACCCTTCTTGATTTGTAGGATTCGGTTACAAATATAGAAAGTGCGAAGTGGATTATTTTTATTACATCAAATAAAATAGTGAGACTAATTCAGAGTGAATAAAGAAACATTTTGCAGTAAAAGAAGGGAATTCATGCAGCATTTATTTATCTTAATAACAAAAATTCCTCTTGACAAGCTCGGAGGCGAAGGTGGATTCCTTTTCATCTAAGTCATTATTATCTTCAAATTCCTCAAGTCATTAGGCAAAAACCTACAGAAATTGTCTTCCAGAAGCATTCCAGCCACAGAGAAAGAAATCCAGAGGTCACTACGAAGTTTGGTAAACGATTGTAGCGCTACCTGTAGAGGAACTAAACGAAAGCCGCGAATTTTCGAAACGAAACCGAAACTCGCCGCCATTTTGAGCCTGTTGCTTGTTGTTTTGAGCGTGTATTTGAAATCTTGAGGGTTCTCTTTTGATTCAATTTCTTTTTGCATTTGAAATTCTTATTTTGCTTGGATTTATTTTTTTTTGTGCATTTTCTCTTTTTTATTTGTTTAGATTTTCCTTCCGTGTGTATTGTGTTTCTTGCATATTTTTAGAATGGATGCGAACTCCAGACCTCGTGTGACTCCGGATAAATCACCGAGAATATTCTCTGTGAGCAAATTTAGATGTTGTCTTTGTTGTAGAAGTCAGAATGAAACATCTGGATTGATATTATTCTAGTTTCTTTCGGAGGAGACCAAGGATGTTTAACAATTGTTTTGAAATTAAATATGAAAATAAATTTGAACGAATTAGAATTACCTTATTTAGAAAGCATGTGAAATTTCATTTTGTGTTATTGAATTACTGTCACATTTTGTAAATTTAACCATATAAAAAATATTTCTAGTTATATTTGATTGATTCTAAAATTTGTTTTCATAATATATTTTTAATGGATTTAATGCTATAAATATGATGTGTTATCAGAATGTTTCCCACCTTTTATCGTAATTTTGCTAGTGTAATAGAGCTCTGAATTTGAACATTTAATATTTTCAATGTGCTTGTATCAATCTTGTAATAGATAATAATATTTTCTAGGTATAATGAATGGTTTGCAAAATTGAAATAGGACGTGACACTAGAGAATATGCAGCGCCGCGAGTGATTCAATATAGCGAAGAACCCTCTTTGTTTTAACATCTCTTTCAACAAAGTGAATTGATAATGTAATAAGAAAGAAATTTAGAATCTTTGACTTCCGAAAGTATTTGGAGAGAAAGATTCTAAATTTTTGCCAAATGGACAAATCAGAAATTTTATATTAATGCACTGCAATCATTTCTAGTGGTGGTAACATTTTAATTATAAAACCAATTATATTCACTGAAAAAAATTCTTGTAATAGATAATAATATTTTCTAGATGTAATAAATGGTTTTCAGCATTGAAATGGGATATGACACCAGACAATTTGCAGTATGTCTTGAGAAATGCTAAATTGTGTGACAAACATTTTTTTGATTCTTATTTTACTAGTACTTTAAGGCGTAGATTAACAACATTTGTCCATTCTCCTACAGTTAGTGACCTACACATCCATTTTCTACAATTCTGATATGTCCTACAGTAACATCATTTAACATAAGGGAGCACCTGCAAGTCACTTTCGAAACAAGGAAAATTAAAAGTTTATTATCAAATGTTTCGAAATTAAAAAAAAAAAAGTCAATTGCATTTTTATCTTGTAAAATTAGCATTGCAAAATTAGCATTTTTAAATGAAATTTCTTTTTCAAATTAGATTACGCTATTGTTATGAAAATTTTTGAACGATAATATTTCTTGCCATGTAATATGTGGATTGTTTTCAATTATTTTTTTCTTCAATAAATTAAGAAAACATTATTTGGGTTGTTTGTTATTTATTACATGATTATTCTGTAATACTAAATATATGTATTTAATTTTGTTAGAATTTGTATAAAATTTCTGAAATTAATTTTTCACTTTTAAAATAGCAAAGCTAAAATAAAATTAGAGAAGCCGAACCTGATATATGTGAGTGATTAAAGCTAGAATAAATACAGAGTAAAATTGATTAAAAGTGGTCCGAATTGGAATAAAATATTTTAAAACTCATAAATTGCAGTTTAAAATCTACTGATATATATTATAATTAATAGAAAGTGAAAATTAATAATCAGTAAGAATTTAATATAAAATGCAATTCATCCACTGTAAAATTTCAAATTTGTTCTTTAAGTATTCTAAAGTAAGTATTTACCTTACATATGAAGTTAAAGAAATCATTTCTGGGGGAATAGATTTTTTTTAATAATTTGATGAAATTTCATAGTGAAGGGTAAATGTAATTTAATTCATTTGAAATATGGTAATAATGCATCTGAATTTTACTAGTAAACAACAAGCAGGATTTTATATATATATATATATATATATATATATATATATATATATATATATATATATATATATATATATATATATATATATATATATATATATATATATATGTGTGTGTATAAAAAGGGAAAAAATAAATGAAAAAAATCAGATTACAATTTACTAGGGGATATTATCCCAAGACTGAAATTTGGCCGAGAAAAGTCAATATAATAAATGCAGTTGCTTTGTTGACATCCGTAGCATGACGTCACGAAGAAAGACGACGTCATTCCACCGTGCAATAGTTCCAAGTCGCAGGAAACAGCAAATATGGCGCTGCTGTCTATGTGAATAGCCATGTTCACTCTTTTTAACATCAAAGCACTTTTCAAGTGGCACTTATTTTAACATCCAGACTTTCTCAGCGTGTCTCTGGAAGACTTGGACTCTTCAAAGTTGAAGGGCTGTTACCCCCTGCACTCCGAAGTACTAAATCTGTCGACGCTCTACCTTGAATAATTGCCTTGCGGTTTTAGTCAACGAGAATCATTTTCCATCAGTTTACGAGTTTTATTCTAATGTATTCATATTTTTTAGTGCGAAGCGTTTCTCGTATTTGTGGGGTATTTTTTTTTTTACAAAAAATATGAAATTTATTATATAATTGAGAAAGTAAGGTTTTTTTGCAAGTTTTATGTTAGGCTTCCAAACCATTTAAATAAAAGCTGGTTTTACTAGCAATTTCAAAACATCTTTTCAGCTAATTTTCATTAGGCTGTTACCTTTTTTTTTTTTTTTTTTGCCAAAATAATATGTCATATATTAGCATGTAATTTATTTTTACATAGTAATGTAGAGCATACCTTGTGCATATATCAATGAAATTAGTACATTTTTTTACATAGTATAGATGTCAATGAAATTCATTGAGAGACGAGATAATGTTTTAAATATTCATTTAATACCAAAATAAAAACATTCGTTGAATAAAACAAAAAATATTACTACACTTTTTGAAAGACGTTTCGAAAATAATACGCTCTTTCAACACTTAGCTATTATTATTTTTTTTTTTATTGTTTTTAGCATTCTTTTTTTTTTTTTTTTTCTTAGTATAAATGGTTATCTTCATTGAAATTTTAAATGTAAATATTATTTTGCATTTTCGATAGTGATACTAAGAGAAAAGTTTTAGAACTTTAATTAAATTTATAAAGAAGTTTTCACATTTTTGAAAGACGTTTCGAAAATAATACGCTCTTTCAACACTTAGCTATAATTTTTTTTTATTGTTTTTAGCATTCTTTTTTTTTTTTTTTTTAGTATAAATGGTTATCTTCATTGAAATTTTAAATGTAAAATATTATTTTGCATTTTCGGTAGTGATACTAAGAGAAAAGTTTTAGAACTTTAATTAAATTTATAAAGAAGTTTTCACATTTTGTTTTCAAAACCTTAAGCATTTTTACTTTTACATTAAATAATCGGAAAACAATGTGGAGAAAATATAGCTAAAGTATTTTATTTATAAAAAGAAGAATTACTTGGCGAATAAAATAAAATCTCTGAAAACTAAAAAGTTTCCATTTCAAAGAAAACTTAATGTAAACATCTATTTGGCACAAACAAATATTAAATAATTCTTAAATTAGCAATTATTATTCACATATTTCCTATATAAAATAATGTTTTTTAATTAGTGTTTGTGCAATTTTTTGAAAATTTAGGGAATTAATGAAAATTGTCGAAAAATAATAACGCTATAAATCATAAGTTACGCGTTATAATAAACTCCGCCCTTCTCTGAACGTCAGCCAGTGAAGATTGATTCCAACAGCCAGCAGGCCTTATCTCTCAAGGGTCACAAATGGAGACCGCAATTTTTCCTTACCATTGTTGAATATTTCTGTTTCTGGCACTTTGCATTTGGAAGGAAATATATCACCTCATGCCCATACCAGGTGTGGGAGGAAATCAAATATTTATTGATTTCGAAAAATCGAGCTATTTTTCCTCATGAAAAAAATTTGATTATTGCTGCTTGTTAGGCAACGAATAGCTGTTCTTATTAACAAAATTTTAATGAGTTTCTGATTTACTATTCGAACTTTCGTACTTTTCAGCTCTGTCTAAGTATAATTTTTTATTATCTTTTCTCATCACCATTGTTTACATTTCATAGAATGGGAAAATCGACTCACTTCTCTTCTTGGTTTAAGGAATTCAAGACGAATGACTTCCAGTGTCTGAGGAACACATTTTTTTAAAAATTGCAATGATTTGAATGATCGAGGAACTTTTATTTGCAATGTTTCAAGAATGAAGTGTGATTATATATATATATATATATATATATATACTCGAATTTGTAATTACTGAATAATTAACTATCAACAATAATTGATGAAATCAATAACAAAAATTAAACAAGTGCAAATAATGATTGAATATATTTATGTCAAATAAAAATATATTTACAAGAGTTTGAAGTATGCACAACAGTTGGCTAACGCATGTTCCGTAAAAGTGCAATATGCCCTGAAGGTATTCTACAAATCTGACTATCCGTCTCCTAAAATATTAAGAAATGATTGCGTTTTAATTGCGTCAATTTCATGAAAAACTAAACTGTATGTTTATTTCCAACTATTTAAAAAGCATCATAGCACACCCTTCCATATACCCAATATGTTTTAGAGTTTCTCGTCTAGGTCAATTACGACACTCGTAAGTGAATTATTTCTAACGATATAGAACAAACATGTTAACAAGATCAATCGGAAAAATTCAAAGGAATAATTTTCCAGAAAGAGATGGTCTATATGACCCATCATTCGAACACAAATCATTCTATAGAAAAATTTGTGCAAGGAGCATGTCTGCTACGCATCGGACGAAAACAAAAAAAAAAAAAAAAAAAAAAAAAAAGGAATAAAAAAGTTTTATTTATAAAAACAGGTCACTGTCTAATTATTCTAGTGGTAATTATTAAGGTCCTTTTCTATGCTTAAAATTATTTTTCCTGTGCAATCATGCCAATATTTTTAGAATTTATTTTAAGCATCTTCAGTTGATACAACACGTCTGCAAATTGTCTTTTACATCAGACGAAAAATAATGTAATTGATAAATTTCACTAATTTAGAGTTAAATTTTTCCAATGGTCCATTTAAACTAAATCGTGAAAATAATTATGCCCCTAGTAATTTAATAAGAAGAGAATTCTCAAAAGGAACGAAGATGTTTTATGAAATAAAATTGATGAGAAATTGGAAAATGAGTCAAATGAAAAAATTATGTTTAACAAATTATAAATCTGGCTAACATTAATTTGTGCATGTTGATATTATAAAGCATTTGTCATCTATAGGAATATTTAATTACTCTAAACATAAATTGGAATTCAAATATTGATAATAGCCGTTTACAGAGCTAACGTTCTTGATTTGTAGGTTTCAGTTACAAATATAGAAAGTGTGAAGTGGACTGTTTTTCTCTCATCAAATAAAATAGTGAGACTAATTCAGAGTGAGTAAAGAAATAATTTGCAGTAAAAGAAGGGAATTCATGCAGCATTTATTTATCTTAATAACAAAAATTACTCTTGACTAGTTGGCAGGCGAAGGTGGATTCCTTTTCGTCTAAATCATAATTATCTTCAAATTCCTGAAGTCATTAGGCAAAAGTCAACAGAAATTGTCTTCCAGAAGCATTCTCGCCACAGACAAAGAGATCCAGATGTCTCACTTCGAAGTTTCGTAAACGATTGCAGCGCCACCTATGCGGATGCCTTTGTACAGGAATTAAACGAAAGCCGCGAATTTTCGAAACAAAACCGAAACTCGCCGCCGTTTTTAGCGTGTTGCTTGTTATTTTGAGCGCGGTGTTTAAATCTTGAAGGTTCTCTTTTGATCAATTTTTTTGCATTTGAAATTATTATTTTGCTTAGATTTATATTGTTTTGTGTATTTTCTATTTGTTATTTGTTTAAATTTTTCTTCCTAATGTACTGTGTTTCTTGTATAATTCTAGAATGGATGCGAACTCCAGATCTCGTGTGACTCCAGATAAATCATCGAGAAAATTCTCTGTGAGCAAATTTAGATGTTGTCTTTCTTGTAGAAGTCAGAATGAAACACCTGGACTGATATTATTCAAGTTTCTTTCGGAGGAGAGCAAATATGTTTAATAATTGTTTTGAAATTAAATATGAAAATAAATTTGAACGAATTAGAATTACCTTATTTAGAAAACATGTGAAATTTCCTTTTGTGTTATTAAATTACTGTAATATTTTCTAAATTTAATCATATAAAATAATATTTCTAGTTATATTTGATTGATTCTTAAATTTTTTTCATAATATATTCTAATGGATTTAATGCTATAAATATGATGTGACAGCAGAATGTGACTATCTTTTATCGTAATTTTGCAAGTGCAATTGATCTCTGAATTTGAATTTTTATTATTTTCTCTGTGCTTGTATCAGTCTTGTAATAGGTAATAATATTTTCTGGATAAAATAATTGGTTTTTAGCATTGAAAAGGGATGTGACACCACAGTGTTCGAAATGCCGCATATGATTAAACTAAGCCATGAACCTTCTTTATTATAACAACTGTTTCTAAAAGTAGCTTTGATGATAAATTAATAAACGAATTTAAAATCATGATATCCGAAGTGCCATGGAGACCATGATTTTAAATTCCGTTGCTTTGAACATGATCAGAAATTTTATATTAATGCACTGTAATTATTTCTAGTGGTGGTTACATTTTAATTATAAAACCAACTATATTCACTGAAAATAATTCTTGTAATAGATAATAATATTTTCTAGATATAGTAAATGGTTTTCAGCATTGAAATAGAACAATATGACACTAGAGAATTTGCATTATGTCTTGAGAAATGCTAAATTGTGTGTCAAACATTTTTCTGATTCTTATTTCACTAGTACTTTAAGGCGTAGATTAACAACAGTTGAAGAAGATTTGCCTAATACATTTGATGTCATTTTTTTCGCTCTAGCTTCACATATGCCTGAGGCGCATAGTCCATTCTCCTACAGTTAGTGACCCTACACATCCGTTTTCTACAAATCTGGTATCTCCTACAGTAACATCATTTAACACAAGCAACACCTGCAAGTCTTCTTCAAAAGAAGGAAAATTAAAAGTTTATTATCAAATGTTTCAAAACTAAATAAAAAACAAACCCAATTGCTTTTTTATCTTGTAAAATTAGCATTGTTATTAAAAACCTACTACTAAAAACCTTTTTCCCATAGATTTTAATTTTATGAAACTGATCACTCCTCATTTTTGATTGAAATTTCTTTTTCAAATGAGCTGGTGCTATAGTTATTAATATTTTTGAGCGATAATATTTTTTGCCATGTAATATGTGAATTGTTTTCAATTATTTTTTTCTTCAATAAATTAAGAAAACATTATTTGGGTTGTTTTTTATTTATTTGTTTGTTGTTATTAAAGTTTGTTGTTATTAAAATTTTGTTGTTATTTATTACATGATTATTCTGTAATACTAAATATACGTATTTAATTTTGTAAGAATTTGTAAAAAATTTCTGAAATTAATTTTCACTCTTAAAATTACTAAGCTAAAATTAAATTAGAGAAACCGAACCTGATATTTGTGAGTGATTAAAGCTAGAATAAATGCAGAGTAAAATTTATTAAAAGTGGTCCAAATTGGAATAAAATATTTTAAAACGCATAAATTGCAGTTTAAAATCTACTGTTATATATTATAATTAATAGAAAGTGAAAATTAATAATCAATAATAGAACTTAATATAAAATGCAATTCATCCAAAGTAAAATTTCAAATTTGTTCTTTAAGTAGTCTAAAGTAAGAGCTTAAAGAAATCATTTCTGGTGGAATAGATTTTTTTTTAATAATTTGATGAATTTTCATAGTGAAGGGTAAATGTAATTTAATTAATTTGAAATATGGTAATAATGCATCTGAATTCATATTTTTTAGTGCGAAGAGTTTCTCGTATTTGTAGGGTATTTTTTTACAAAAAATATGAAATTTATTATATAATTGAGAAAATAAGGTTTTTTTGCAAGTTTTATGTTAGACTTCCAAACCTTTTAAATAGAAACTGGTTTTACTAGCAATTTCAAAACATCTTTTCAGCTAATTTTCATTAGGCTGTTACATTTTTTTTTTTTTTGTCAAAATAATATGTTATATATTAGCATATAATTTTTTTTACATAGTAATGTAGAACCTACATTGTACATATATCAATGCAATTAGTACATTTTTTTTACATAGTATAGATGTCAATGCAATTCATTGATAGAATAGATAATGTTTTAAATCTTCATTTAATACCAAAATAAAAACATTCATTGAATATATATAGAATATATTTGAAAGAGTTTCGAAATAATACGCTCTTTCAACACTTAGATAAGATTTTTTTTATTGTTTTTAGCATTCTTTTTTTTTTAGTATAAATGGTTTTCTTCATTGAAATTTTAAATGTAAAATATTATTTTGCGTTTTCGATAGTGATACTAAGAGAAAAGTTTTAGAACTTTAAATAAATTTTTAAAGAAGTTTTCACATTTTGTTTCCAAAACCTTACGCCTTATTACTTTTACATTAAATAATCGGAAAACAATGTGGAGTAAATATAGCTAAAGTATTTTATTTATAAAAAGAAGAATTACTTGGCGAATAAAACAAAGATTGTTCGAATGTGAAGAGTATACACCTGAGAACATAAAAAAAAGGCTATCACATCTCATACAAGAATATTTCAAATGAAAATTCTGTCGAGATATAAAGAAATATATAATATAACCTACCCACATTAGAAATATTTATACCACTAGTTTTATAAGTGTAAATTATATATATACGAGAAAAAAAGAACGGGTACTTCCGCTCCGTCGGAAGCGTCCTGATCATTAAAACCACTGATATTTCATTAGTTCAGGCGAAAATAATTAGGAAGGTGAAACATAGATTGCTTTAATGTGAAGTGTATGCACCTGAGAATATAAATAAAATGCTATCACATTTGAAATGATACTTTCTGTCAAGAAATACAAAAATATATTGCGTAACCTATTCATGGTAGATTTATTTCCTACCACTATTTCTGTAAAGAAAAATTACATACAGAATTTCCGAGAAAATTATTTTACATTTTGCCTGCGTCGGAAATGCCCTGATCATGAAGGGGGCTTTCCCGATCTGAGGCCGTCCATTGCACTTGGGGCGGTTGACGGTTGTCACCACTGCAAATAGCAGTGGCTGGGGCGCCTAATTTTTGGACTCGGGACTGCGTTCGCGCTGCTCCCGGCATTGTCAATAATAAAACACACTTAACATGATATTGCCGCATCTATCTCATTCTTTCCAGCGAAGAGTATTTCATTGATACTTCCAAATGTGTTTTGGTATTTACGATTATGTTATTTTAAGTCAATTCACCGAGTTCCTCTAACCAATCGCAGGGCCACTCGTTCTTTCCATTAACGTATTCTTGGAATGTTCGCTGGCTACTAGTATGATTTGATTTACAAAACATAGCATATTTCGACAGATTACGTTTTACTTTTTGCATGTAAATTATCTAGATTGAGCACAGTTACTATACATCGTTTATGAAACGTATATGATATATCTCGGAAAATGTATTAAATTACGTGATTGCGTTTCGCTGAATGTTAGAACTACGTCTTATAAATCTTTGAAAATTGCTCTAGAGCAAATAAATCTATATGTTTTAAAACATACATATGTTATGGCTTAATTGAGTGAAAAATTTGTAATAAATGAATTTATAAAATGCATTTTCTTTTTTAACATTATTTAAAGAACTCTGACTATTACTGTGCGTGCACTCTGACGATTTGAAACGCTTTCCATATGTAGTGGCATATGATTCATTAAATTGAGAAGAATTAGGTCACTGTTAAATTTCTCTGTATCTTACCCCATAAATAATCTAAATATTATTTTAATTAATTAATTGTATCAAAAATAATAATAATATGAATTAAATACCAAATTTCATGACGTTAGAGCTTTATTGCGCTCGTCCAAACTAGTTCAATTAAATTTAACTTTTCCCTAAACTAACAAATTAAAGTATCTATTCCAAATTATGATGTGGAGGTGCTCGTGACCACTTTGTCACATCGCGGAACTCCGAAACATCACGACGTTGCCGTTGCCGTTGGAATGTTCGCTGGCTGCTTGTATGATTTGATTTACAAAGCAGATCGCATATTTCAACAGCTTACGTTTTACTTTTCACATGTAAATGATCTAGATTGAGCACAGTTACTATACATCGTTTACGATACGCATAATGATATAACTCGGCAAATGTATTAAATTACGTGATTGTGTTTTGCTGAGTGTTAGAACTAAAAAAAAATCTATAAATCTTTGAAAATTGCTTTAGAGCAAATAAATCTATATGTTTTATAACATACAGATGTTATGGTTTAATTGAATAAAAAATTTTTAATGAATGAATTTTCTTTTTTAACATTATCTAACGAACTCTGACTGTTATTGTGTATTTACTCAGACAATTTCAAATGCTTTCCATATGTAGTTGCATATGATGCAGAAAAATGTGATGAATTTAGTCACTCTTTATCTTTAATTGAACAGTAATGCACATTGGCATTGAATAAATTACTTTCCTTTTAAAAAAATTAATTTTGAATGATTTAATACCGTATAGAAATCTACAACATTATTTTATCAATAATGTTGTAGACCCATTAAGGATTAAAATATTTTCAACATCAGCTGTAATTATTCTTTCGATTATTTTTTTTTCTCTTTTTCTTTCGATTTTTATAAAGATGAAGTCTGTTCGATTTCAACAACAAAATGATCCTGTAATTATATACAAGTGATAATTCCTTTATAAATTTACTGTATTATTTAATCAAAATCAATAAGTAAGACATTAAGTATTTTTATTAATTTACAAAGAAAAAATGCATGATATAAATAAAATTTTTAAAAAATATTAATATTACTGAAAATTAATCAAATTCCATTTTGCCTCATTTTTCTTACTGCGGAAAGATCACAAACTTTTATGTTGATATATGTACAAAAAAAATATTTTTAAACCTTGAATTTTTTTTTTTTTTTTTTGCATGTACAGTACGACAAAAAAATATTTTATCTCTATTGCATTTTTCTATAGATGTACTATGATATTTTAAATTAGAAAATTGAAAAAAATTTGTGTTTTCTCAAGTTACTGTATTTTATTCTTAGACTGAGCTCCTTCAATTATGAGTCAAAATCTTGAATGCAATATTGCGGCTGCAGAAAATTTGAAACAGCTGTCTGAGATTCTTTATTGAGAATTGAATTTCGAAAGATTTCAATTAAATTTAAAAACACTAAAAATATTTTAAAATTATTTATTGTTCCTAAATGAATTTTTCTTCATTTTCTTGTTTAATGTGAAGTTTTAAGCACTCAAAAAATTTGTACCTGATGGAAGATTCAATTCTCTATTAAAAACTATGTAAATAACATCTCTATTACTGTCCTTGATGCTCATAAAAAGAACTCAAACTTATTAAATAAAGGCTCATTTAGCGCACTGTAATTCGCTTTTAATCACACTCATTAATTTGACGAGAGCCGATGGTACACACATATCTTCCCGCCTGCTCACCGTTCTCTCTACACACTGTTTTAAACCAAATACTCTTTTTCCGTACAGATGGCGCGGCGGTAGTATACGCAGATGTAATTACTACGCTTTTTCTCTTTTCTTTGAAAGACATAATCATTCAAAAGTGGTTTTCTGTTACTGTGTATATGCAGCAGAGAGCAATAGGAACTGAGAAAAGATGCAATCCTTTAAAGGAGCTGAAGCACAGAAGAAATGTTTAGTGACAACAAGAGAGAGAAGAATTGTACTTATGTCCTGATTCTGATTCTAAAATATGGGGACAGCAATATTTAAACTGATTAACCGCAAAACGAAAGTTTCCAATTTCGTTCGTTTCTGAGGCGATCGTCGTACTTTTTTTTTCTTCTGTGGCATATGTAGTTTCTAGGTCTACATATTCCACTTGTAGTTTTTTATATCTTCCTGTGGCGTTTGAAACCAGGTTTCTGTCGGTAACATTTGCTGATGAATGCTGCAATCATTTTTCAACATTTTTTTACCTTGTAATTTGTTTATCAGAAGCTAGAAATATTACAAAAATTGAACTCAGAACTTTGAGACAAGTATTTTAAAAAATTTGTCGATACAAAAAAATTAAATTTCTTTTTTCCAGCAAGAAAACGCTGTAAGCTATTTTTGCATAACTGAAGTATTTTCTTCATCATCTTCATCTCTCTAACTCATGCAATTTCATAAAGAGATTATATTCGTTAATCAGTCCTATTTGATTTCAAGAAATGCCTTTTAAGCTTAGGAAGATATATGATGCATGAACATCATCATGTACAGGAAAGGAAAGTTAATGTTTTGCATTCATTTTAAAGTAGAAAGAACCATTTCATTAACTATTGAGAGTCATTAAAATTAAATATAAACAATAGAAAAATATAGTGTTCGTTTAATAAAAATGCATTTTTAGTAGCAATAATGGAGAAAAACTAAGAACAGAAATCTTACACGGTTGCGTTTTATCCCTTTAAGCCAAAATCTATCCCACATGCTTAATACAATTGTTTTGATTTCAATTCATAAAAGAAAACAGTCTCATAACGGATGTATTCTCAGAGTTTTGAACAAATATATTCTCTGTCTATGGATGGTTTGAAAATCCAAATATCATTAAATATTGAAATAATTGAGACATTAGTTAAGATCTTTGAATAATTAATTTTGTCTCGCTTTTCAGAATCGTTGAATCGTATTCCATTTTTTTTTTTTTTATTATTATTCACATGATTCATGAGAATCCGTTGAATGAGATTGTTTTTACTGTGATGATTCTATATAGTCATCATACTCAAATTATAATACACAAATAATACATAATATTACGTATACAATTACTGAAAGGATAGAATCAGTAGCTTTTTAAAACCGATCCATATAGAAACAGAGATAACTTTTTGTTATTCCAGGCATGTATGTGAGCTTACGAAAAATATATTATTTTTAATCCAGCGCCATCTATATTTGCTTATCAACACTAAGAATTATTAACTGAAATTTGGATAAAATGGACTAAATGATTATCCTGACACGACTCTTCTGCAGATTTATTAATATTAATAACTAAAAAAAGGCGTTATCTTTTAAGTTCAAAAAAATTAAAAACATTATTACGAATTTAAAATTAATTAAAATATATCTTCAAAAGATATAAGAAATTATACTTTATCTGTCATTCACTAGAATTCCGAAAAAATTAGCACTTTTTCTGTAAAACTGTAATATTTTGAGTGTAGGCTGGAATTCATACTAACCTGGTAATGAGGATGCTTGCATCAGCAAGAAGGCTTTTTGGAGCATAGACGTTCGAAGGGTTTCTTCCCAAGGGTTGATGCTCGACACAACAACAAATTGCGGATGCTTACTGTGCAAAGTTTTAGACACCTGGGATTGAAAGGGGTGGTAAAGGATAATTATAGTTACTCAAAACTATATGCCTCAAACGAATAAGCATAAGTTTCACCGGCATTGAAATGAAAGGAAAGGATACATTATTTTAGCATCTCTTTTTATCACTCCAATATCACTGTTAGTTTCCGAAGGAATTCGATTTTGAGTTATTATATGCTGTAAGTAGTTCAATAGTTAATGTGGATAAAATGATGGGAACTGTTTCAAAACTCCTTGATGACAAATAGTACGAATCAGGTCTTGAGATATGATTCATCTTGTGAACAGGTGTAGGTAGATCATACAGATAAATGACATTTGCGCAAAGCAAATATGGTCTGAAAGCTTAATAACGTCCGGCATCATATATGCTGATTTTCGCAAGTCATGGGGACGGTAATTTTTCTTAACCAATGGCGAATATTTCTGTTTCTTGCACTTAGCATTTGGAAGGAAATATATCACCTCATGTCCATACCAGATGTGGAAGGAAATCATAAATATTGAATAATTTTTGAAAGGTGGAGCATTCTCTCCTCATCAAAAGGTTTAATAGGTGGACATACATAGCCGACGAATAGCGATTCTTATTAACAAAATTTTAATTAGTTTCTGATTTACTAATTGATCTTTCGTACTTTTTATCTCTAAATATAATTTTTAGATATCTTTTCTCAATAACATTGTTACCATTTCATAGAATGAGACAATCTATTCACATGGTTTGTTTGTTTCATAATTTCCAGCTGACCAAATGAACTACTTTCAACGTTTGAGGAAGAAAAAATTTGTTTAAGAATTGCAATAACTTGAATTATCGATGAAGTTTCATTTCTAATGGTTCAAGAATTAAGTGTGATTATATCTATCTACGCAAATTTTAAATTACTGAATAAAAAAACTATCAACAAAAATTAGTGAAATCAAGAGCAAATATTAAATACGTTCAAATAATGATTGAATATATTTATGGCAAAATAAATAATAATTAACATAGTCTGAAGTGTGCATTACATCTGACTAATGAAGTATCCCCCCCCCCAAATAGGGGGAATATTCCCTGAACGAATGCTATAACTGAAACTATCAGACTCCCAAAATATTAAGAACTGATTTCATTTTGCTCGCGTCAATTTTATAAAAAACGAAACTTTTTTCCCCATCTTTTAAAAAAATAACTGGCATTTCCGAAGAATTTGTCTTCGATGTCGAATAAAACAATCGTAAGTTAATTACTTCTGATGATATAAAACAGAAATGAAAAACAGATCAAATGGCAAAATCGAAATGAATAATTTTACGGAAAGAGACGGTTTGTATCACACATCATATGAACTCAAATTATTCTATAGAAGAATTAGTGCAAAAAAGCACGCAAAATACACATTGGATGTTGTATAATATGTAGTGAGTATTTATTATTTATACAAAGAGGACACTGACTAATTATTCAAGTGGTAATTTAAAAGTTCATAATTTGTGATTAAATATTTACGCCCTTTCTGTACGTTTAAAATTATTATTCCTGTACATTCATGCCAATATTTTAAGTGTTTAAGCATCTTCAGTCGAATCCAACACGTCTGCAATTTTTTTTTCTTTTTTTGCATCAGGACAACAAACGTAATTTGATAAATTCCACTGAGGAATTCCACTTCTTGAGGAAATCCTGCATATTTTCCTTCACTTCATCGTCCGAATGGAAACGTGTCCTCTGTAAACTTGTTCCCAGTACTGCCCTCTCGTAAGTGCCCCAAAGATGTGAAAGTCACAATCTGACACAGTCGCAAGTTTCCATTTAGGCAACTCAAATAGTATTAGACAATTTTCAATACATGTATATTTAGTTTTGAAATCTATATTTTTTAAATATTTAATTTGATTTAACCTCATTATTAAATTAGTGTTACATCAAAGTTATCATCAGGCATTGTTTGTGAAACAGTTCCATAACTCTGTTTATTTTGCGAAAAAAATTATTTCACTCCAAATATAATTTAACGGACTTTTTTTATCTTTTCCTTTAATTTGAAGTTTTCAATTCATGGTTGTTTTTATAATAATGAGAGTCCAATGCAAAAGTTAACAGTCAGTATGTACTATAAATTTGTATATTATTTAAAATTTGAAAATATCATATGAGTTTACTTATTAAATATGCTAAGTGTACATGCATTAAAAGAATTTTGAAAGACTAGCAATTTGAAGTGATATCATTTATGTTTCATAATCAAAAAATGATCCCAATATCTTAACAAAGATTTTAATAAATTTTTGTTATTATTAGCTCCTTGTCTTTGTGTTTTCTTTGATCTGCTAATATCTAAGAGATAAACACACAAACATTTACTAATATGTATAAAAAAAAGTGAAATATTGTTTTAAAATGTAAATGTTAGTAATTTTTTATATTTATATTTATTAATAAATTTTATAAATATAGAATCTTAAGGTGATGTTTAAGAATTCTAAAATATTAATAAGAAATTGATCATAATGAAAATTATGCATATCTAAATAATTAATGATAGATGAATTATTTGAAGATGAATTATAAATGTTATAAGGCGCGCTTCTGTTCCTTAGTATTTAGTACAGAAATATAAAATAAATAAATAAATAAAGTATGTGTTAATATTTTCTAGTTATCAAAGTTAATTTTTAAGGCATTCTTTGACAGCCAGATAGTTCGTTAAATATTGGTTGTATTTAATTTCTTTACATGTCTTTGTCATAATATTATGTTCATGACAAAATATTTTTAAGCATCTGATTGTCATAGACATTAAAGCCATGTTATTTAATTAATCCTGCATATGCTCTGTTCATGGTGTACATGAACTTTCCTCATGGAAATCTACCCACGATATCATTCTATTAAATGCATGATTGTTTGGGACATATCTTTTCTAACTTAGGGGATATTATAACTTCCTTTTTTATTTGTATATTATAAAGATATTAAAAAGAATCCTTTCTTCGCAGGTTTTTATATAAATAATTGGTGAAACAATAAAAATGGTTTGAAATTCAGCAGTTTAATATATTGTTTGAAATTAGGTATAATTACAATTTTAAAAAGATAATTTATGTTCATGAAAAACGTGTGCAATTATTAAACTAATTTTATGAAAAAGAGTATTTTTTTAAAATTTCGAAATGGTGTTAGGTTTGAAATTATTTGTGTGCTGAAATATTTTCAGCAATATCAAAAAATACAGGCTAATTTTAAAGTAATAGAAATTATACTTTCCAAAAATTGCTCTCAGAATTCTCATACTCCAAATTATGTATGTTCTAATTTGATACTATAAGTTAAACAAGCTGGTCTGTAGACAGTCGACACACATACATTAAACGTTATTATTATTATAGTAGAGATTATCCTTTAAAAATATAGATCAAAAGTCATGAATTTTATGTTGCTCCCTTTTCTGAGAGTAAAATCATTTATTATTTGATTTAAAATAGTATGTAAATATATAATATATGAAAAGAAAAAGAATAAATATTTATTTCTTATCAATGGAGAGATTTTTTTTATAAAATAACCAATTAAAGAAAAATAAAAAAAGTAATGAATTTTTATAATATTTAATTTTTTCCATCTAAACAATATCTTATTTAAAGGTTTATATCAGCATATATATTGCTAATTGAAGCATAGCAATAAGATTTCAAAAGAGATTGGGAAGAAACCATTACTGCTCTTCGAAACATGTTAACCACTGCAGTTATGTTGAATGTATACAAATAAAATCTGGAAAATTAGTGTCATTTTTTATAATTATTTAATTGTTCAAAATATATTTAATAGTTTAAATGCGTAGTGCAAATAATTTTAGAGACTGATTTTTGCTTAGGAAATGAAAGAAATTTTGAATAAAAATTAAACATATAAATCAAATAAGGATGAATTCAGAAAATGTCTTCAGAAGTTTATTTAGTTTGAGACACCCCGTTATAAAATTAACAACAAAATATTAAGTAATTATAATAATAATCTTTGTATAACACAAAAGCAGTGGTAGTGCTAAAGATGAAAATAATTTTAAATTGCTTTGTATATAAAAACACTTTTGATGCGAATTTTCAGAAATGTGCACGTATACGTTTATCAAACAAGTTTGTGATTTCTGTTGTTGAGTGATTTTAGAAATTTGATTGGGGAGGGGGAATGCGAACAATTGATTCATTTTTAACCTAGCACATATCTCTCAATACAAGAGTCTATGCCGCAGCAAATATTTTAACGATACCAGAATATAATAGAATATAAAATAATAAAATAAATGATTTTAAAGTAGTTAAAAAAATTCCTAAGTAAACTCCTTAACAAATGAATTTGAATAGAAATTACATGGTACCAAAAACTATAGGAGCTGACTATAACAGCACTTTGTGCTGTTATAGTCATCTTCTATGATCCTGTTTTCTTTTTTACACATTGATTTGTAATTATTCAGTCGTTTATTAATGAATTTAAAGCTTCACTAAATAATTTCCATTAATTTTGTTAAGTAATTTGGATTGATATTTTTAATCAATTTTTACAAGAAGCATTTCTTAAATCCTCAATAAAAATATTGTTTAACAAATGTCTTCATTTTTTCTGAAAAATACTATCATATTAAAATTTATGTGATATGTCCATTTTTCAGTTATGAAGCGTGAAATATTTTAATCATCTGGAATAAATATGATTATAGAATCAGTTTTACATGATATATGTTTTAATTTATCATATATAAATATTTCGGGACATTAAAATCTATGTAATAATAATGCTTTCTAAATAAATGTTCTTGTAAAAGAAATGTACGACGTTGTTTTTAGTAAGCTTATTTTAACTTATTGCTGATAGATAAATGTATAACTTTAATTTGATGCAAAGTTTAAAACATTTAGAAAAAAATTGTTTTCGCAATGATTTTGGTCTATAGAATTTGCATTGATTCATTTATTTTTCATGCCTTGAATATGAAAATTAAATATTAATTTATTGATTGTTAAAGATTAAAAATGTCCTGAAAGAAACATAATAAAATTGAGTTGGTATATTAAAATAATTTTCTGATGAACTGAAAAAAATTTGTGAGCTATAAGAAAGTTTCAAAAGAATGTATGCATGCAATTTAACAATTTGGAAAATACTCTATAAATCTTAAATGTTTGAAGCGTATCTTTAGTATACTTCAATTAATTTTTTAACATTTTGAGAATGTCGTCAATTTTTTCTGTCTATTAAAGAAACAGATATTTTGATTTTAAAAAAGATACTTTTAATTTATATGGTTTTGATTATTTAAGTAAACAAAGCAAATAATCAACTTTTCTTAAATTTAATACAAATGAAATAAAAAATGCAGTAGAACAGGTGCTTCCTAAAACATGAGCTCTATTTTAATGCATAAAAAACACAACTTTCAACCACGATTACAATGATTATATTCGTAACCACAGTACGTGCAAATATGGGCGATCGCAGCGCCACTTCAACATAATTAATCAAGGAATTCAACACACTCCCCCAGATTAATTAAAATAATTTCAATAAAGTTCCAAGGAAAATTAAATTCTTTAACAAACAGAAACTATGAATTTTAAAATATAACATAAGTAAACAACAGAATTTTCAAATTATATATTGCCAAACAAATTATTTTAAAGAAATGCACAGCAATATACTTCACAAAATTTATAAATATCTCATTCAACTGGGAGAACAAGAGTTTTCGTAATTGTCTTTTTTAAATTCTCCCGTTTTAGTTTTATTCCTTACGTTTCTAACCTTGTTACCAGAACCTAAATATGCTGCAAATAGACGAAAAAGCCATTTACAAACTGGTAGAAGATGACTAATACTATCACGCCTAAAGAAATGTTATTTTACTAAATCATCCATTAAGTTATTTGTTTTATAGTTGGAAAATAATAGCTAGTCCATTTTTCTCAAATAATTTCCTTTTTCCTACCAGTAATTTGTATTTTACTCAGTTTAATGCTAAAAAGAATTGTAATGTATGTTTTTTTAACTGGCCGAGTTGGCAAGTAGCCGTAGAACTGTGTAACACTTTTCACAAATATGGACGACAATGAAAATAATTTTCGAAACAAGCAAAAATTGCGTAGAGGGTAATGCTAATCTCTGTTTAAAATGACAAATATTTATCTGCAATTAAAGCTTCAAAATTATCCATTATTATAACATAGTTGTTGTTTATTTACCACTATTTTTATAACGGATTACTCTTTATAAAATTTGAGTACTATTTTTCTGTGGTCAAGGAATTCAGTCACTATATGAAGTATTGTGACAGAAATTCATGATTCTAATCTTTTCAATAATAATTCTGCGGATTTTCCTTATTTTTTCAGGGATGAGGCACTGACCGCGTTAGCGGTGGTGTAATTGCCCCATGTTGGCGGGGGATTGAGTTTCGTCGGAGAAAGAGATTTAAATTTCAGGATGGTTGTAGAGAAATGCGCATTAACGAAATGCGATCATTAAGAATTGCCTTGTAGTTAATGTATTATAAACAATCGAAATATGCAAGTAACGATTGAAGTGTTTTGACTATTTTTGGCAAAATAATCGATATAGTGGTAGGTGAATAATGTGACAAATATTTTACAGGCAATTTTATATAGACCAACTAAGAACTGAATGCAATGAATATCGAACATGTTATGTTCGCAGATTTTCAGACATCTGATTCAAATGTAGTTCATTCAGCTTATAATTTGTACTACTTTTACTATATAACCGACAAGATAACAAGTGAATAAGATATCGATAATCTGATAGGCGCATTTTGTTAGCAATTTTTCATCGGCCAACTGTGAACTCAATACTGTGAGTGTCGAAGATGTTAAGTCTGCAGATTTTCAGACATTTGATTGAATTGTCGTTCCTTTCCCTTATAATTTGCTCTAGTTTTGGTAATATATCCAACTGAATAAGATTCTGCTCACAATACCTGCAGATTTTCAGACATTTGATTCAAATGTTGTTCATGAAGTTTTCAATTTTGACTATTTCTGTCAATATAACCGACAAGATGACATGTGAATAAGACATAAAATATTTCCCATTTTGACAAAAAAAATTTGATCCGTAGTCTAAGACTTCAATGCGATGTATGTCAACGACAGTAAGTCCAAATTATCAGTCATCTGATTTATATTTTATAATGTTCTTTCAGCAAATACTTTATATTATATTTTGCAGAATAATCGATAAGCTGGCAAATGAATAAGACGTCACATTTTTCTCGTCTAATCGTTTTCCCTTCGGCAAAGATTTTAATAAAAAGAATAAAAAAGAGAGGAATAAAATATTTGATTTAATTCACTTCATGACAATAATATAGCATAAAGAATTTCTGAAATATGTTCTTATTATTATTAAAACAAAAGCTAAAATTAAGTATCATAGCAGCATAGTCTTACGCTTTTTTCAAAAAAGATCTTTTACAATTAACACTCCCTGAAATCTCCAATATAAAATAATTTCATGACCCACCCCTTCCCCACCGCCAGAAAAAAATATTCCCATACTCTTTGATTCCAGCAACTGAATACTTTTCCTCCCATAAAGCACTTCCTTTTTGTTAGACGAGTGTCCAAAATTTACTCTAATAAAAGAGCTAAACAAACAACATGTAATCACTCAAGGTCAGCTACTAGTCTTCTGCTTAGTGATATTGAAACATCTGTCTCCTCTCTCCATGCTTTTTCATTCTTTTGCGGACATAACCATAAGCATCTGTCTTCTTATATCTGAGAAGGTCACTCATGAAATTAGCAAGTTCCACACCTTCGTTCGCGAACGGAAATAGCCAGGTCCACACAGTTAATGAACTGGAACAGCCTGGTCCGCACAATTGTTCGTGAACGAACTAATTCAGAAAATGGCGACCCGATACAATTCATTCACTTAGAAGGTCCGTTCGTTCGAGAACGACTCACCTCTAATTTTAATTAGAAATATTTTTTCCAAATAGGTAGTTTTTCCCTACCGCCTACACCCCAATAGCGTAACCCTCGACAAATAAGGCCTGATATCTTTATCACTCGCTCTTTCATGAGTCTTCTCTATTAAGCGGTCGTGAAGCCGGTGAGAAACTCTCTGCGCGAGGTGAACGACCCCTAGCGTTTATAAGCCTTCATTTTTTTATATTTATTTTTTGATCCTTGATGGTGTTATATTGAAATGAATGACACGCAAAAGCAAGTTTAGGATACAAATTTATTGAAGGTAAGTGTATTTCTTTTATTATTCTTAATAAAAACAAAAATTATGTTTGTATCTGTTAATATTAAACCTAAATGTTCTTCATGTTCTGTCTTAACAGCAAACTATAATTTTTAATTTAATATTTAATTCTTCAATATTATTCGTTCTCAAAATGATGTAGCATTCATTAAGAAAGAACTTAATGAAATAATAATAAATAGCTGCAATCTATTCATACGAATTCTCTATTTCTTTATGTCAAAAATCTAATCAATTTTTCGATTATCATGTGTTTATCTATGATAGTCCTCTCGGGGTTCTTACTTATTCGATTGTTAGTAACTTATTCATAATTTTGCTTTAAAAATTCTATTGAAATAATCTCTTTAGAGAATTTTTTCATCAATTAATTTCAAATTTCCTTTTTTGATGATTTAGTAAAATAATTTGTTTAAAGTTGCGTCCATTATCTCTTAAGTACTTCCAATCATGACAGCGAGTTTTGTTTTTAAAGGTACAAAGTAAATTCATATCATTATGAATATTTATAAACAGAAAATTATATTACTTTATTTGAACTTTTGCTTTAACTAAATCATTTAACTTTGGGTAAATAAAGTTAACTTTGTTTTTAAAGAAATAAAATGAAAGGAAGAAATGCCATATAATTGCTCAGTTAAGGCTTGTCGAGGAAATTACGAAGAAAATAAAGTCGCTGTTTTTTCATATCCCATTAATGAGGCTTTAAGAGAGAAATGGCTGCATGCAATTAAAAGAAAAAATTTTACTATTACAAAGAATTATAAGGTTAGCAAAAATGAGCATTGATAGTTAATATGTTTTAACTATTTGAAATAGAATTAATTATTTTTAGGTGTAAAATATTATAATTTGTGTTAGTTAAAATCTTAATTTTTGTAAAAAATTTTAATATCATTTTGATTAATTAAAAAGTATTTAAGTTGCATTAATTTTAGTTCAGTCCTAGCTTAAATATTTTATTAATGTAAAATATATGCCATTAAACTTACATGAGTTTATAAAAGTGATGTAAATTGTTTGTTAATTTAAATTTAAGTAGAGTTAAAGTTGGTCCAGATTGATTTATTTTTTTAATATGAAAATACCTGTGATTTTTAAGCATTAGTTTTAAAAATTTTCAGAACTGAAAAAATTTCTCTTAATTTGTACGTTTATAGATATAAAAAGTTAGTTTACATAAAAGAGATTTTTTTCTGTTTCTTTTCATTTTTCTTCTTCTTTTTTTTTCTTTCAGGTATATGAAAGACATTTTAAAAATGGTGAATTGCTTTTCAGAACTACTTTCTTCAATAAAAGTACTTGGGAAACATTATCTGCTCCTCTTAAAAAGCCCAGGCTAAAGGAAAATGTTGTGCCAAGTATTTTTCCTGGCTGCACAACATATTTGTCATCATCAACATCCGCAATTCGAAAGATTCTTTTGAAAAATAGGTGACGATTACCAGCCTTGAAATTTCCATAATTGAAAGTTTAAATTTCAAACAGAACTATGACAGCAAGACCGCATTTATTAATTTTAATGAATTAAAAATTTGTATTAAAGACCATACCTTTTCTACCTTGTGGACTATTATTGAAAAGAAGGAAAATTTGTTATTCATTCATCTCTCTATTAATGATGGCATTGCTTCCATAACATTTGCTGTAAATATTTACAAGGATTTCTTTATAAATGCATCCTTTATGGGAGAAAGGATTCTGGAGCATGAGCAATTCTCATTACGAATGAAAGTTAATAATATAAATCAAATATTTCATAATCTAGATTATTTTAAAAAGGGCCCCTTTGTTATATTATCAAGCTCAGCGAATGTCAAAATTAATATTATTGAATCTGTAATTAAAAATTTAGAAGATGTATTGATTGACAAATGAAAGTTTTTCTTTGAATTTTTTCTTAAGAAATTGCATCTGCTGAAGTGTAAACCTGAA
Source organism: Argiope bruennichi (assembly GCF_947563725.1). Lineage (NCBI taxonomy): Eukaryota > Metazoa > Arthropoda > Arachnida > Araneae > Araneidae > Argiope > Argiope bruennichi. The sequence goes on from NC_079162.1 coordinate 112,024,736, forward strand.
CGATATAGCTATTCAACAAACATCTTATTTGCATTTTTATTATTTTACATTTCTCCTCAAGCATACAAATTTTCCAAAAACTCCTATTCCGTGATTCTTCCAGATCGAAGAACTATTCGAAAAATTTGCTCCAGTTTAAAAAATTCTCCACATACAGAAGAATACAATGATTTTCTTGTTTGAGCTAAACATGTCTTTCAAAACTTAAACGATGACGATCATACTGTAATTTTAATAGTTTATGAAATATCTATTAAACCCTTTCTTCGTTACAAAGGATGGAACATAGTAGGAAGAGCATACAACAGCATTAAATTTAAACCCAGTAATTCACGTCCCCTTTTTTATATAATTGATTATGTTAATATTCTTAAATGTGTTGGATATAAGTGGCTCAATAATCATCAAAATGGCTTCTATTTTTTTTAATCCAGAATTTGATTCTTTAAAAGTTGTTTATACAGTCTCTTTAAGAACTGTGAGGAAGCTTTATGTTTTAGAGTGTAAAAACTTGTTTAAATTTGGTTCTGGTTTAACTCTAAAGGCTCTGTGGCCAACCTCGTTGGAAAGGCAAAATATAAATTTACTCTTAAAACGTTTTAGCACTGATGCTGTTCATGCCTTGAATAAACTGGCGGAAAACCACCATTTGAAAGCTATAAACAAACATCTCAATTTACAGATGCGGGATATTGCTTCAACTTGGTGGGATATTGCTAATGTCAAGGCTCCCAACAAAGGAAAGTTAAAGCGTAATCCTATGTGTGAGCCTGTAACAGATACCCCATCTGATAAACGATTGACTTTTTTGACACAGCTAGTTAAATGGGTAAGCAAATAGGAGAAGCTTGATTAAAATGATGGAAAACTTTCCAAAGAAACAGTTCTTGCACTTCATCACACAACGCAAGCTTTCATCGAAATAGCTGATTATTGCACCAAGTCATTCAAAAAGACATATATTGTTTTAGGTAACATTCAAACAGATAAGCTGGAATCTGGATTTGGGCAGTATATAAATATGGATGGAGACCAATATCACATTTCAGTGAGACAAATTTATGAGACTGAAAGTAAACTAAGATTATGCCACGAATTAAAACTTGCTTCTTTTTATAATTGTTTTATAACTGTGAATATATTTGATGACAGCGATGAGAGTAATGATGATTTAAAAGAACCTATAGATTTAATTTTCTGTAATATATCTCTCGAAGAATCTGACATAGATAAAATATAAGATACCTTGCCCATAATAGTATATTTAGCTGGTTGCTGTTCTTGTGTTTCTTTAATAATAAAGTGTTTACATTTTTACCAAATATTAATAACAGATGCAAATTCCATTCCTCCTAATTTTAAACTAACAGATGTAAAAATAAGGATGGGTTATTATATCCTAGTGAAATAATTTTTGATGCTGTTATACATAGGTATATAGTTATTCAAAAATTTATTAGTGAAATGTATGAGAATAAATTTCTTGAAGTTCCTAATCAATAAAATTTCATCATTAATTTTGTGGAAAATATTTTATTAACTGTATGTTTCCTTCATCTGATGTTTGTGTGGATCAGCATGACACATAACCTTTACTCGTTTTATTTCTGAGGTCATCAATTAAGAGCTTGTGGTGGTAATTGCATAAGCCTGATAACAACATCCGGAAAGGCGTGATCACTTCTGTCTAGCGGTTATGTTACTCGGCTATGTGATCTATGTTGCGAGTTCGAACCTCATGCAAGCACAAGCTTATTAAGTAATTTCTGTAAAGTGAAAAATGATAAAGTGAAAGGTAAATGTATTATAGTTGCTTATATGAATGAAATAAAACTATGACCTTTTTTGAAAAATTCTTCCACTGAAAAAGAAGAATGTAGCAAGAAATTGAATCAATTGGAAGGGGGGAAATAATTGTAATTTCAGAAGTACAGAATGAAAAAAATTTTTTTTTTCTTAGTAATAAAGTGAAAATTATTTTTAAAAATTTAATGGAATATAAGTGCAAATTTAAACTTATTTATATTGTTAAAGATTAGAAAAATTATAACCTGTGCTGCTTCTGAATATCACAATTTTAGTCATCATATTTCAAGTCATATTTCTAATTTCTATATATGTCTTCTAAATAATTGGTTTTTTTTTGTTATATAGTACAAAAAAAATTATTGTTTATAAATCACATTTTAGTAGTATTTCTATTTTGTATATGTAGAAGTTCTGAGTTATTTTATTTTATTTATTTATTTATTTTTGCTATTTATTATTTCGAAATAAACAATTGTTTATTAATATGTGTCTTAATCTGTTTTATATTTTATAATTTATTAATTTATTCATATTTATTAGCTTAAATATGTTATTCCATTATACAAGTACAGCTCACAGATTTGCTATATTTTTTTAAACAAACATATTGAGTGAAAAATTTAAAACCCAATATTTATATAGCGCATAAAAAAAAATAGATGAATAATCTCACTATATCAATAATATTTTTTTTGATCATAAGAGATTTTTAATTTCTGTATGCAAATGCTTTACTATTGAGTAGCTTCCTTTTTTAAAAAATAAAATATCTGAAAACTAAAAAGTTTCCATTTCAAAGAAAATTTAATGCAAACATCTATTTTGCAAAAACAAATAATTAATAATTCTGAAATTAGCAATTATTATACAAATATTTAATAATTCGGTGAACGTGTTTTTAATAACAAAAGTTGTCAAGAAATTGTGGGTATTGGAATTTCTCAGACAGCGATTATAATTAATTTAAATATCAATTTCTTATATCAAAAAATATTTTTTAATTAGTATCTATGCAATTATTTGATAATTTAGAGAAAAAACAAAAATTGTGGAAATCATAACGCTATAAATTGGAAGTTACGCGTAATAATAAACTCCACCGTTTGTGAACGTCAATCTAACAGTGATGATTCGTTTCAACAGCCAGCAGGCCTAATGTCTCGAGGGTCACGGATGGGGACGGCAATTTTTTGTAAACATTGAATGGCGAATATTTCCGTTTCTTGCACTTTGCATTTAGAAGGAAATTGTCATCTCATGTCCATACCAGATGTGGGAGGAAATCATAAACATTTAGTCATTTCGAAAAATGGTGCTTTCTTACTTCATGAAAACATTTGATAAGTGCTGCTTGTTAGGCAACGAATTGCTATTCTTATTTACAAAATTTTAATCAGTTTCTGATTTACTATTTGAACTTTCGTATTTTTCAGCTCTGTCCAAATATAATTTTTAAATATTTTTTCTCAACACGATTGTTAACATTTCATAGAATGAGAGAATTGATTCACTTCGTTTCTTGGTTTAATGAATTCCTGATGAATAACTTTCAGCGTTTGAGAAAGGTGTAAATTTTCTTAAGAATTTTGATGATTGGAATGATCGATGAGCTTTCATTTTCAATTGTTTCAAGAATTAAGTGTGATTATATATATATACTGAAATTTTAAGTTAATGAATAATTAACTATCAAAAAAAAATTATGAAATCAATAACAAAAATTGAACAAGTGCAAATAATGATTGAATATATTTATGTCAAATAAAAATATATTTACAAGAGTTTGAAGTATGCACAACAGTTGGCTAATGAAGGTTCCCTAAAAGTGCAATTTACCCTGAAGGTATTCTATAACTGTGACTATCCGTCTCCCAAAATATTAAGAAATGATTTCGTTTTTATCGCGCAATTTCATAAAAAAATTAAACTGTATGTTTTTTTCCAACTATTAAAAAAGCATCAAACATGCCCTTCCATATGCGCAATATTTTTTAGAGTTTGTCTTCGATGTCAATTACGACATTCAGAAGTAAATTATTTCTGAATATTTAAAACAGAAATGTTAACAAGATCAATCGGAAAAATTCAAAGGAATAATTTTCCGGAAATAGATGGACTATATGACCCATCATTCTAACACAAATCACTCTATAGAAAAATTTGTAGAGGGAGCATGTATGATACGTATCGAGCGATTAAGTAAATTTCGAATTGAGAATCTTTTATTTATAAAAACAGGTCACTTTATAATTATTCTAGTGGTAATGTAAAGTTCCCTTTTGTGATTAATTATTAACGTCCTTTGTCTACGCATAAAATTATTTTTTCTGTACATTCATGCCAATATTTTAAGAATTTATTTTAAGCATCTTCAGTTGATAAAATAAGTCTGAAGATTGTCTTTTACATCTTAGGACACATAATGTAATTGATAAATTTCACTTAATTAGAGATAAATTGTTCCAATTGTCAATTTCAACTAAATCGTGAAAATAATTACCTAGTAATTTAGTAAGACAAGAATTCTCGAAAAGAACGAAGATGTCCTATCAAATAAAATTGATGAGAAACTGGAAAATGAGTCAAATGCAAAAATTATGTTTAACAAATTAGGAATCTGGTTAACATTAATTTATGCAAGTTTTCGAAAATGTAAAAATTGCATGGGAGGTAATTCTAATATCTGATAAAAATGGCAAAAAAATATCTGCAATTAAAACTTCAAAATTATGTATTAATTTAAAAGAGTGAAAGATTATCTACCACTATTTTTATAAAAGTTTGCTCTTTATAGAATTCGAGTACTTCTGAACTGTGGACATTCGAATTCAATCACACTGTCAAATATTGCGATTGAATTCCAATGTTCATCTCTTATTGATAAAATGAATTCGGAGATAGATTATATCAATTAGAAAAGATTTTTTCCGTGTTTGGCTTTCCCTAAGAAATGCATCCCAATACCGTGACCATCTATCCCCTACTGTTGAACGATTTCTCTATGTTAAGCGATAGAAGAGACGGTTAACAATCTCTCTGCAAGTTTCCTGCGCGAAGCGAACGACATCTGGCGTTTAAAGTTGTTAAAACTGCTTTTGATTCAGAAGTGTTTCGATATATCAGGATCTTTAAATCTACCAGGTTTCTTCTTTAATCTGGTGAATTACTCAAATGATGATAAAATACGTCAGCAAATAGAGTCACTTGCACTTTAGACATTTATTTGATTTAGACGCAACATCTTTTTATCAATTCACACACAAAACACGGCTATATACAAAGTTTATATACAATCAGTTACGAAACATATTTCACAATGATGAAACAAGAGCACGCAGGCTGGTGAACAGTCCGTTCACTTCAGTTCGTTTTTAAACGTGGGCAGTCTTCTTCACATCCTCCCCACTTTTTGAGTGATTACTGCAACTCAAAAACATACATAGTTTGGTTGAATAAATCAATCTTATTGGGAGCTTTGATACATCTGCCAGATCGTGTAAATTTACATTCGGTAGCTTCAGAGATGGAGGAAGTGTGAGAAAAATCGCCCTTACATATAGTTTCATTTTTAATACTTTCATTATCACTCTTAGAGAGAGAATCTATTTCATTAATGTTTAATTCTAGAGGGAAAATTCGCTGCACAGGTCTCAGAGAAACCCCAGACTGGGTTTTTACTTTAACGGTACGAATTTTTCCGTCGCGACCAGGCAACACATCTACCACTATCGCCAAAGGCCAATTCAATCGTTTTTTACTGTCGTCTCCTATAATACAACTTCACCAATCTTGGGTTCATGAATGTCTTTTTTCTTATTTTGTTTTTGAATTAATAAACTCAAATATTCTTTTCGGAAACGAAGTCTTAAATCTTTCAGCAACTTAGTTCTATATCTTATCCTTTTTCTTAAACGTTGGGTCTCTACCATGTCTATGTCATTAGTACTAAAATTTGGATTCTCAATTAAAAACATAGAAGGAGTTAAAGGAATAAGATCATCTGAATTTTCAGAGATATAAGTTAGGGGATGCGAATTTATAACAGACTCGCAGTCACATAACAGAGTCTCGAGTTCCTCAAAAGACAAGATCGATTTTCCGAGAGAGCGTCTTAACAGTTCTTTGAGAACCCGAATCAACCGTTCCCAAAAGCCTCCCCACCAGGAAGCTGTGGCAGGATTAAATTTCAACAAAATTCTACGAATGTTTGCTTCCCTAGTGATTTTTTCCCAATCCAGTTCAGATAATTCATTATTTGCACCTCTGAAATTAGTGCCATTATCTGAGTAGACGGTTCTTGGTCTATCCCTTCTAGCTATAAATCGACGGAATGCCTTTAGAAAAGAATCGGTACTTAGAGAAGCCACAAGTTTTAGATGAACAGTTCGGTATACAGCGCAAGTGAACAATACAATCCAAACCTTCGAACTGTTCTTCAAGAAAAGTGGTCCCGCTAAGTCGACTCCCGTCACTTCAAAGACCACTGTGTCGGAAACTCGATCTTCAGGCAGCGGACAATACTCAGTAGACAAAGGTTTTGATTTATAACGTTTACATTTCTAATAGTTTTACATGATTTTACAATCCAAAATTTTTCTCTTAAAATAGACAGCATAATCTGAGTACCAGCATGACAATTTTTTCTCTGAATAGATTCAATCAAACACTTAGTAAATATACAATAACTTGGCAAAAGAATTGGACTTAAAAAGTCTGGTACATTTTTACGTTCAGTTATACGTGTCTTAAAATACCAACATCATCTATAAAAATGTTAATTGACAATATCGAACTTTTAGCAGCAAAATATTGTTTTGTATTAAACGTATCAATACAATTTCTGCGTTTTCGATTTCTGACAGAGAAAGTTTTGAAGATTTAGAAACAGAATTTTTTTTACAGTTATTTATGAAACGTAAAGTACATGAAACTACATTTATAATTTTATAATAATCAGAAAACCTAGAGGCATACCAGGGGGTGGTCTCTTCCGACAAATTTACATTACGTAATTTGGTTTTTCTTCTTTCTGTCTCTATTTCGATTAAATTGGGTCCAGTAAATAAACATTGGTTTAAGGACGGTTTTCCCTTTTCTCGTGCCGACACATCGAAAACTGGTCTTATCTTAGTGCTTTGGCTACTATTTTTAATAACAGGTCTATGCGGAAGATAATAGCATTTTTTGTTTAATTCTAATTCTGGGACTCTTTCAACAATTTTTAAATTTTCCCAGTCATTGAATATTTTTTGATATTCGTAAAGATAACCATTATTTTGCGCTCTCGTTATAGCTTTCTCATGTCGTTTCGACGCTAATTCTTTATTATCTGGCAAGTTTGAAGAATCTAATTTCCATGGTAATTCCAACTCGTACCTGCCATCGGGAAGAAGAGTTGATTTTTCATGGAACTCTTTTAACTGCTCGTCAAATAATTTCCTTTTTGAAACATTTTCAATCGGATCACGAATACCTAAAGTATCAATTTCCCACAATTCTTTTAAGGAAGTATCATTAACATACAACGACAGAACTGTTTGCACAGAAGAATCTACAATTATTTCATCATTACTGGAACCGAGCCCAGTTTCTTTGCCAACAACAGTCCATCCCAATTTTGTATGAATTTCAGCTAAGCCAAAATTTAACTGAACACACTTTCCCGTTAATAATTTCCCAATTAGATCTGCTCTTAATAAAAGGTCAATTTCATCTTCGTTACAAAAAGCATCAGATAATTCGAACTTATTTATTCTTAAATTCTCTAATATATGCTGATTTTCTATTTTAGGAACAAAACCACAAATCTTACGTTCAGAAAAAACTTCACTGCACAATTTGAATTTGCCATTTAAATCATTAATTTCTATCGCATATATACCATGCTCTCTAATGGAGCAGTTTCTTTCCCTATGAATAGGCCATGAATTACCTTTTCCCGTCTGAGAGGTTTTAGTTTCAAGTACTTAATAACTCTATCACTAACGTATGAACGGGAAGACGCACTGTCTAAGAGTCCCCGAACTCGAATTTTATTTCCCTGACCTATAATTTCTACACAGATAGTCTGCAAATATACTTTATCATTATAATTATTATTCGACAGATTATTTGCAACTTCACAACTTTCATTAGCTTTAAATGAATGAATTTCTTTTTCATCAGAACACATTAAAGTTACACGCTGCTTATTACATTTTAAACATTTTAGTTTAACTCTGAATTTTCTACTAAAATGGCCGTAATTTAAACATTTAAAACAAATTCCCTTTTTAAACAATACTTGCTTCTTTTCATCATAAGACATTTTTTGAGCCAAAAAACAATCAGAACTCAAATGAGATTTCTCAAAAAATACACAATTTGGCTTACCTTTGGGTATCCCATCATGAGAAGCATTAGTCCTTACTAACATGGCTGCCGTTGCTACATCCGCGACATTTGAAACTATATTTTTATTATTATTTCGTTTAACTACTCCATTATTTTTACCAAATCCCTCTCGAGCTAAACTTATCATCTCCTCAGATTCTACTTCATGACGCACAAAACACCTTAATTTTTCAAGAGATCTTTGACTTGAAGAGTCATCATTATCTTCCGAAACTCGGCTTCTTTCCCAGGCACGTAGAACACTTTCAGGCAGACATGATTCGACAAGAAGTCCAGGAAGTCCGCAAATTTTTCTTTGGTGCGTCCCAAGCTTTCCAAAGCTCTCAGTTTCGTTTCCAACATGTCGTAGAGGCTCGCTAAATCAGAAGAATTCCTTCCGGCAGTAGCATTCTTCATAACAAGAGAGATAAGATCTCGCACATAGATCTGTACTAAAAGATACTCTCTACCAAATCTTGTTTTCAAATGTTGAACCGCTTTAGAATAAATTTCAGACGTTATTGGAAAACTGTAAACCAATCTAGCAGCTTTCGATTCAGGCACCATCGCTTGATATAAATACTGGAATTTATCGATTTCAGATAACTCATCCGATTCATGAAGTTTAGAAAAAATACTCCAAAATGTGAGGAATTCTTTCGGATCACCAGAAAATTTCTTCAATTCAAATTTCGGTAGTTTCAATTTCGCAGCATTATTTTTTGAAGAACATTCTGAAACACATCTGGAATTTTTATTCAAGAATGTCGCCACTTTCGTTTTCAGTTCGAGATATCTATCTCGGTAATTTTCAGCCGCTTCAAAATCTGTTTCGTATTCGACCGTGTTCTCTTCTAACAGTAATGAGGATTTCATTTTGTATCTCATCCAAACGAGAAAATTTATTCTCTAGTTGTGAATTTAATACGTGAAGTTTATCAAAATCCTTGACGTCAGTTTCAAGTATCGCCAAGAGTTGCGCCATATTTCTCTCTGCATTGGTAAATGAAGTTCTTAAGGCCTTTCGCTTCGTTTAAAGAACATCCATCATTTCAAGTGGAAATAATATTCTATAAATCACTCACCAGATTAAAGTGTCATGTCACGGATGCCACAAATGTTACAACTGCTTTCCTTTCAGAAGTGTTTCGATATATCAGGATCTTTAAATCTACCCGATTTCTTCTTTAATATGGTGAATTACTCAAATGATGATAAAATACGTCAGCAAATAGAGTCACTTGCATTTTAAAACATTTATTATACAAGGCTTATGTACAATCAGTTACGAAACATATTTTACAGTGATGAAACAAGAGCGCGCAGGCTCGTGAACAGCCCGTTTACTTCAGTTCGTTTTTAAACGTGGACGGTCTTCCTCACAACAGGAATATCTTTTATGCGCTGAATTATCTTACCTTTATAATCAAAATCCTCAAAAAGTGAGGACGCACATGCTAACCAGGTTTCCTTCAAAAACTCGATCTCTTGAAAAGCCTTACTACACCGATCAATGACATTTGCAGCCAAGTAACTTGCCACACTCATATGACAATTTTTGCTAACGTATTTAATCATAGATGTCGATTCTTTATTTCTGTCTTTTCTTGCACTTTTAGGGAATGGGAATCTGCACTCCGCGCACCGAAACATAAACCATAACATATGTAAGTTATGGTTTAATTGAATGCATGATTTAATTGAATATGTTTATAAAATGCATTTTCTTTTTTAACATTATCTAAGTAATTCTGGTTTTCATTGTGCATGTACTCTGACTGCTTGAAATGCTTTTCATATGTAGTGTTATATGATTCGTAAAAGTGTGAAGAATTAAGTCAATTTTTATCTTTATTAGTACAGCTATGCACACTGGCACCGCATAAATTTTTTGCCTTTTCAAGAAGATTAATTTTGAATAATTTAATACCTGGTATTGAAATCTACTACAATATTTCATCGGTAACATTAAGCATTAAAAATTTTCAATAGAATATCAACTCTAATTAATATCTCGATTACTTTTTCTCTTTTATTTTAGATTTTTGTCAAAATTAACGCCGTTCGATTTGAAAAGCAATATGATCATGTAGTGTAAAGATATACAAGTCATACTTATTTTATAAATTTAATACATTTTTTAGTCGAAATTAATAAGTACGACATTAATTATTTTTATTAATTTACAAAGCAAAAAAACATGACGTAATTAAAATTAAAAATGCTAATATTACTGAAAATGAATTAAAAGCATTTTGCCTTATTTTTCTTCCTGCTGAAAGATCACAAACTTTTATGTTGATATATGTGTGAAATAATGGTTTTATCCGTTGAATTTATTCATTTTTTATGCACAGTATACGACAAAGAAAATATTTTATCTCTATTGCATTTTTCAATAGATGTACTATGATGCTTTAAATTAGAAAATAAATTTTGACATTCCTCAAAAATTTATATTCTCTCAGGTTACCATATATTATTCTAAGACAGAGCGCTTTCAATTATGAGTCAAAATCCTAAGCGCAATATTACAGTTACAAAAATTTTGAAACAGCTTTCTCAGATTCTTCATGTTCCAAAGTAAAGGTTTTTAATTGAATTTTGAAAGATTTCAATTTAACGACACTAGAAGTAATATTGAATTGTTTTTTTAAGAATTCCTCTTCATTTTTTTAATATTTAGTTTGAAGTTTTAATCTCTCAAAAAATTGTACATGAAGAAAGCTTCAATTCTGTATTAAAAACTACTTATCTAATATCGCTATTACTTCGATTTTCTACGTTTCCTTCAAATATATAATAATTGAAAATCTGCTTTCTATTTCTGTGTATATGCAGCAGAGTGAAATAGGAACTGAGAGAAAATGCAATCCCTTATAGGATCTGAAACACAGGAGAAATGTTTTCGGGAAAACAAGAGTGAGAAGAATTGTACATATGTTTTAGTTTTCATTCTAAGATATGGGTACAGCAACGTTTAAAATGATTAAGTACAATAAGGAGGTTCGCCATTAGGCTCGTTTCTTAGACGATCGTCATATTTGTTTTCTTTTTTTTTCTATCGGCTATGTATTTTCTAGGTCTATATTTCCACTTCTAGTCATTGCCGTTTTTTATACCTTCCTGTTAAGTTTGAAACCATGTTTTTGGCGGTAACATTTACTGATGGAGGCTGCAGTCATTTTTAAATATATATTTTTTAACTTGGCATTTTCTTAAACAAAAAGCTAGAAATATTACAAAAATTGAACTCAGAAATTTGAAACCGGTATTTGAATGAATTTGTAGACTGTATTGTATTAAACTGTTAAGCATTAAAAATTGGCATGCCTCAAATATAAATTTTCGACTTAACATGTCCGGTTCCTCAATCATACACATAAAATTGGCATGTTATTCTATGTTATTATTCCAATACTTTTCTTAATACAAATCTTAATCCTTTTCTCCATCATGAAAACGCTATAAGCTACTATTGCACAACTCAGTTAGTTTCAAAATATTTTCGCTTGTTCAGAATTTTTTTCTTCATTATCATCTCTCTACCTCATGCAGTTTCATTAAGAGAAAATCACATCGCATATAAGAACATTTCAAATGAAAATTCTGTCGAGATGTAAACAAATATATAATATAACCTATCCTCATTCGAAAAATTTATACCACTATTTTTATAAGTGTAAATTATATATATTAATTCCGACAATTAATGAGAACATACTTACAAAGCGTCGGGAACAGAGTGATCATTAAAACCATTTATATTTTATTAGTTTGGGTTAAAGTAATTTATTTATGAAAAAAAAAGTGTTTGGTGAGACTAATTAGGACGGTAGAACAAAGATTGCTTTAATGTTAAGAGTATGCACCTGAGAGTATAAAAAAAATGCTATCACATTTCAAATAAAAATTCTGTCCAGAAATAAACAAATATATAATGTAACTTATCCACTGTAGAAGTATTTCTTACCACTATTTCTATAAATAAAATTTACATATAGAATTTCCGAGAAAGGCTTCTCCCATATTCACTCGGTGTTGGAAATACCCTGATCTCGAAGGGGGCTTTCCCGATCTGAGGCCGTCCTTAAGGGCAGTGGGTGGTTCGCCTAATTTTTTGACTCGGGACTGCGTTCGCGTTGCTCCCGGCATTGTTAATAATAGAACACACTAAGCATGATATTTCCTCATATATGTCATTCTTTACAGCGAATAGTATTTCATTGATAGTTCCAAATGTGTTTTGTCATTTACGATTATGTTATTTTAAGTCAATTCACAGAGTTTCTCAAACCAATCGCAGTTCCACTCGTTCATTCCATTAACTCATTCTTGGAATGTTCGCTGTCTGCTAGTATGATTTGATTTACAAAACAGATAACATATTAGGACAGCATACGTTTTACTTTTAGCATATAAATTATCTAGATTGATTACAGTTCCTATACATCGTTTATGAAACGTATAATGATATATCTCGGCAAATGTATTAAATTACAAGATAGTGTTTTGCTGAATGTTAGAACTACGTCTTATAAATCTTTGAAAATTGCTTTAGAGCAAATAAAGCTATATGTTTTAAAACATACAGATTTTATGGTTTAATTGAATAAAAAATTTGTAATAAATGAATTTATAAAAAGCGTTTTCTTTTTTAACATTATCTAAGGAAATATGACTATTATTGTGCGTGTACTCTGACGATTTGAAATCCTTTCCATATGTAGTGGCATATGATTCATAAAAGTGTGAAGAATTAAGCCACTCTTTATCTTTAATTGAACAGTAATGCACATTGGAACTGAATAAATTATTTTCCTTTTTAAAAAATTCCTTTTGAATGATCTAATACCATATAGAAATCTACTACATTATTTTATCAATAATGTTGCAGACCCATTAAGTATTAAAATATTTTCAATATCAGCTGTAATTATTCTTTCGATTAATTTTTTTTCTTCCCTTTTGCTTTCGATTTTTATAAAGATGAAGTCTGTTGGATTTAAAAAAAAAAATTACTCTGTAGCGTAACGATATAAAAGTGATAAATGCTTTATACATTTACTGCATTATTTAGCCAAAATCAATAAGTAAGACATTAAGAATTTTTCTTAATTTACAAAGAAAAAATACATGATATAAATAATTTTTTTTTAAATATTAATATTACTGAAAATTAATCAAAATAATTTTGCCTCATTTTTCTTACTGCGGAAATATCACAAACATTTATGTTGATATATGTACGAAAAAAATGTTTTTACCCCTCTCATTTATTTATTTTGCATGTACAGTATGACAAAGAAAGTATTTGATCTCTAATGCATTTTTCTATAGATGTACTAAGATATTTTAAATTTGAAAATTGAAAAAATTTGTGTTTTCTCAAATTACTGTATTTTATTCTTAGACTGAGCTCTTTCAATTATGAGTCAAAATCCTAAATGCAATATTGCGGTTGCAGAAAATTTCAAACAGCTGTCTGAAATTCTTTTTTGAGAATTGAATTTCGAAAGATTTCAATTAAATTTAAAAATAATTTTAAATAATTTATTGTTACTTAAATTAATTTTTCTTCATTTTCTTATTGAATTTGAAGTTTTAAGCACTCAACAAATTTGTACCTGATGGAAGATTCAATTCTCTATTAAAAACTATGTAACTAACATCTCTATTACTGTTCTTGATGCTCATAAAAAGAACTGAAACTCATTAAATAAAGGCTCATTTAGCGAACTGTAATTCGATTTTAATCACACTCATTAATTTGACGAGAGCCGATGGTACACACATAATTTCCTGGCTGCTTGCCGCTCTCTCTACACATTGTTTTAAGCCAAATACTCTTTTTTCATACAGATTGCGCGACGGTAGTATGCGCAGATGTAATTACTACGCTTTTTCTCTTTTCCTTGAAAGACATAATCATTCAAAAGTTGTTTTCTGTTACTGTGTATATGCAGCAGAGTGCAATAGGAACTGAGAAAAAATGCAATCCCTTAAAGGAGCTGAAGCACAGAAGAAATGGTTAGGGACATTAAGAGAGAGAAGAATTGTACTTCTGTCCTGATTCTGATTCTAAAATATGGGGACAGCAACATTTAAACCTAATAACAGCAAAACGAAGATCTCCAATTTGGTTCGTTTCTGAGGCAATCGTCGTACTTTTTTCTCCTTTTTATGTGGCATATGTATTTTCTAGGTCTATATATCCCACTTGTAGTTCTTTATACCTTCCTGTTGCATTTGAAACCAGGTTTCTGTCGGTAACATTTGCTGATGAATGATGCAGTAATTTTTCAATATTTTTTTACCTTGTAATTTGTTTACCATAAGCTAGAAATATTACAAAAATTGAACTCAGAACTTTAAACTAAGTATTTTAAAGAATTCGTCGATACAAAAAAAATTAAATTTCTTTTCTCCAGCAAGAAAACGCTGTAAGCTATTTTTGCATAACTGAAGTATTTTCTTCATCATCGTCATCTGTCTAACTCATGCAATTTCATAAAGAGATTATGTTCATTAATCAGTCCTATTTGATTTCAAGAAATGCATTTTACGCTTAGGAAGATACATGATGCATTAACATCATCATGTACAGGAAAGGAAAGTTAATGTTTTGCATTTATTTTAAAGAAGAAGAAACCATTTCAATAACTCTTGAGAGTCATTAGAATTAAATATAAACACGAGAAAAATATAGTGTTCTTTTAATAAAAATGCATTTTTAGTAGCAATAATGGAGAAAAACTAAGAACAGAAATCTTACACGGGCTCGTTTTATCCTTTTAAGCCGAAATCTATCCCACATGCTTAATACAATTGTTTTGATTTCAATTCATAAAAGAAAACAGTCTCATAACGGATGTATTCTCAGAGTTTTGAACAAATATATTCTCTGTCTATGGATGGTTTGAAAAATAAAATATCATTAAATATTGAAATAATTGAGACATTAGTTAAGATCTTTGAATAATTAATTTTGTCTCGCTTTTCAGAATCGTTGAATCGTATTCCATTTTTTTTTTTTTTATTATTATTCACATGATTCATGAGAATCCGTTGAATGAGATTGTTTTTACTGTGATGATTCTATATAGTCATCATACTCAAATTATAATACACAAATAATACATAATATTACGTATACAATTACTGAAAGGATAGAATCAGTAGCTTTTTAAAACCGATCCATATAGAAACAGAGATAACTTTTCGATTATTTTTTTGTTATTCCAGGCATGTATGTGAGCTTACGAAAAATATATTATTTTTAATCCAGCGCCATCTATATTTGCTTATCAACACTAAGAAATATTAACTGAAATTTGGATAAAATTTACTAAATGATTATCCTGACACGACTCTTCTGCAGATTTATTAATATTAATAACTAAAAAAGTCGTTAGGTTTTAAGTTCAAAAAAATTAAAAACATTATTTCGAATTTAAAATTAATTAAAATATATCTTCAAAAGATATAATAAATTATACTTTATCTGTCATTCACTAGAATCAAGAAAAAATTAGCACTTTTTCTGTAAAACTGTAATAATTTGAGTGTAGGCTGGAATTCGTACTACCCTGGTAATAAGGATGCTTGCATCAGCAAGAAGGCTTTTTGGAGCTTAGACGTTCGAAGGGTTTCTTCCAAGGGTTGATGATCGATACAACAACAAATTGCGGATGCTTACTGTGGAAAGTTTTGGACACCTGGGATTGAAAAGGGTGGTAAAGGATAATTATAATTACTCAAAATTATATGCCTCAAACGAATAAGCATAAGTTTCACCGGCATTGAAATGAAAGGAAAGGATGCATTATTTTAGCATCTCTTTTTATCACTCCAATATCACTGTTAGTTTCCGAAGGAATTCGATTTTGAGTTATTATATGCTGTAAGTAGTTCAATAGTTAATGTGGATAAAATGATGGGAACTGTTTCAAAACTCCTTGATCACAAATAGTACGAATCAGGTCTTGAGATATGATTCATCTTGTGAACCGGTGTAGGTAGATCATACAGATAAGCGACATTTGCGCAAAGAAATTATGGTCTGAAAGCTTAATAACGGCCGACATCATATATGCTGATTTTCGAAAGTCATGGGGACGGTAATTTTTCTTAACCAATGGCGAATATTTCTGTTTCTTGCACTTAGCATTTGGAAGGAAATATATCACCTCATGCCCATACCAGATGTGGAAGGAAATCATAAATATTTAATAATTTTTGAAAGATGGAGCATTCTCTCCTCATCAAAAGGTTTAATAGGTGCCCCTACATAGCCGACGAATAGCGATTCTTATTAACAAAATTTTAATTAGTTTCTGATTTACTAATTGATCTTTCGTACTTTTTATCTCTATCTAAATATAATTTTTAAATATCTTTTCTCAATAACATTGTTACCATTTCATAAAATGAGACAATCTATTCACATGGTTTGTTTGTTTCATAATTTCCAGATGAGCAACGTTTGAGGAAGAAAAAATTTGTTTAAGAATTGCAATAACATGAATTATCGATGAACTTTCATTTTTAATGGTTCAAGAATTAAGTGTGATTATATCTATCTACGCAAATTTTAAACTACTGAATAAAAAACTATCAACAAAAATTAGTGAAATCAAGAGCAAATATTAAATACGTTCAAATAATGATTGAATATATTTACGGCAAATGAAAATATAATTAACATAGTCTGAAGTGTGCATTACAGCTGACTAATGAAGTATCCTCCCCCCCCCCAAAAAAATAGGGGGAATATGCCCTGAACGAATGCTATAACTGAAACTATCAGACTCCCAAAATATTAAGAACTGATTTCATGCTCGCGTTGCTCGCGTCAATTTTGTAAAAAACGAAACTTTTTTTTCCCATCTTTAAAAAATAATAACTCGCATTTCCGAAGAGTTTGCCGTCGATGTCGAATAAAACAATCGTAAGTTAATTATTTCTGATGATATAAAACAGAAATGAAAAACAGATCAATTGGCAAAATCGAAATGAATAATTTTACGGAAAGAGACGGTCTGTATCACACATCATATGAACACAAATAATTCTATAGAAGAATTACTGCAAAAAGCATGCGTAATACGCATTGGATGTTGGGTAAAGTGAAGTGAGTGTTTACTATTTATACAAAGAGGACACTGACTAATTATTCCAGTGGTAATTTAAAAGTTCCTAATTTGTGATTAAATATTTACGTTATTTGTGTACGCTTAAAATTATTATTCCTGTACATTCATGCCAATATTTTAAGTGTTTAAGCATTTTCAGTCGAATCCAACACGTCTGCATTTTTTTTTTTTTTTTTTTTTTTTTTTTGCATCAGGACAACAAACGTAATTTGATAAATTCCACTTCTTGAGGAAATCCTGCATATTTTCCTTCACTTCATCGTCCGAATGGAAACGTGTCTTTAAACTCGTTCCCAGTCCTGTCCTCTTGTAAGTGCCCCAGAGATGTGAAAGTCACAAACTGACACAGTCGCAAGTTTCCATTTAGGCACCTCAAATAGTATTAGACAATTTTGAATACATGTATATTTAGCTTTGAAATCTATATCAGTGAAATATTTAATTTGATTTAACCTCATTATTAAATTAGTGTTATATCAAAGTTATCATCAGGCATTGTTTGTGAAACGGTTCCATAACTCTGTTTATTTTGCGAAAAAAATTATTTTACTCCAAATATAATTTGACTGACTCTTTTTACCTTTTCCTGTAATTTGAAGTTTTCAATTCATGGTTGTTTTTATAATAATGAGAGTCCAATTCAAAAGTTAACAGTCAGTATGTACTATAAATTTGTATATTATTTAAAATTTGAAAATATCATATGAGTTTACTTATTAAATATGCTAAGCGTACATGCATTAAAAGAATTTTGAAAGACTAGCAATTTGAAGTGATATCATTTATGTTTCATAATCAAAAAATGATCCCAAATTTTTAACAAAGATTTCAATAAATTTTTGTTATTATTAGCTCCTTGTCTTTGTGTTTTCTGTGATCTGCTATTATCTAAGAGATAAACACACAAACAAATACTAATATGTATAAAAAAAAGTGAAATATTGTTTTAAAATGTAAATTTTAGCAATTTTTTATACTTATATTTATTAATAAATTTTATAAATATAGAATCTTATGGTGATGTTTAAGAATTCTAAAATATTAGTAAGAAATTGATAATGAAAATTAAGCATATCTAAATAATTAATGATAGATGAATTATTTGAAGATGAATTATAAATGTTAGAAGTCGCACTTCTGTTCATTAGTATTGAGTACAGAAATATAAAATAAATAAATAAATAAAGTATGTGTTAGTATTTTCTAGTTATCAACTTTATTTTTTAAGGCATTCTTTGACAGCCAGATAGTTCTTCAAAATATTGGTTGTATTTAATTTCTTTACATATTTTAGGCTTAATATTATGTTCATGACAAAATATTTTTAAGCATCTTATTGTCATAGACATTAAAGCCATGGAATTTAATTAATCCTGCATATGCTCTGTTGATGGTGTGCATGAACTTTCCTCATGGAAATCTACCCACGATATCATTCTATTAAGATCATTCTTGTTTGGGATATATCTTTTCTAACTTAAGGGATATTATAACTTCCTTTTTTATTTGTATATTATAAAGATATTAAAAAGAATCCTTTCTTCGCAGATGTTTATTTAAATAATTGGTGAATCAATAAAAATGGTTTGAAATGCAGCAGTTTTATATATTCTTTGAAATGAGGTATAATTACAATTTTAAAAAGATAATTTATGTTCATGAAAAATGTGTGCAATTTTTAAACTGATTTTATTAAAAAGAATATTTTTTTAAAAAAATTTAGAAATGGTGTTAGGTTTGAAATTATTTGTGTGCTGAAATATTTTCAGTAATATCAAAAAATACAGGCTAATTTTAAAGTAATAGAAATTATACTTTCCAAAAATTGCTCTCAGAATTCTCATACTCCAAATTATGTATGTTCTAATTTGATGCTATAAGTTAAACAAGCTGGTCTGTAGACAGTCGACACAAATACATTAAAGGTTATTATTATTATTATAGTAGAGATTATCCTTTAAAAAAATAGATCAAAAGTTATAAATTTTATGTTGCTCCCTTTTCTGAGAGTAAAATCATTTATTATTTGATTTAAAATAGTATGTAAATATATAATATATGAAAAGAAAAAGAATAAATATTTATTTCTTATCAATGGAGAGATTTTTTTTTATAAAATAACCAATCAAAGAAAAATAAAAAAAAGTAATGAATTTTTATGATATTAAATTCTTTTTCCATCTAAACAATATCTTATTTAAAGGTTTATATCAGCATATATATTGCTAATTGAAGCATAGCAATAAGATTTCAAAAGAGATTGGGAAGAAACCATTACTGCTCTTCGAAATATGTTAACCACTGCAGTTATGTTGAAAGTATACAAATGAAATCTGGAAAATTAGTGTCATTTTTTATAATTATTTAATTGTTCAAAATATATTTAATAGTTTAAATGCGTAGTGCAAATAATTTTAGAGACTGATTTTTGCTTAAGAAATGAAAGAAATTCTGAATAAAAATTAAACATTTAAATCAAATAAGGATGAATTCAGAAAATGTCTTCAGAAGTTTATTTAGTTTGAGACACCCCGTTATAAATAAAACTAACAACAAAATATTAAGTAATTATAATAATAATCTTTGTATAACACAAAAGCAGTGGTAGTGCTAAGGATGAAAATAATTTTAAATTGCTTTGTATATAAAAACACTTTTGATGCGAATTTTCAGAAATGTGCACGTATGCGTTTATCAAACAAGTTTGTGATTTCTGTTGTTGAGTGATTTTAGAAATTTGATTGGGGAGGGGGAATGCGAACAATTGATTAATTTTTAACCTAGCACATATCTCTCAATACAAGAGTCTATGCCGCAGCAAATATTTTAACGACAGCAGACTATAATAGAATATAAAATACTAAAATAAATGATTTTAAAGTAGTTAAAAAAATTCCTAAGTAAACTTCTTAACAGATGAATTTGAATAGAAATTACATGGAACCAAAAACTATAGGAGCTGACTATAACAGCACTTTGTGCTGTTATAGTCATCTTCTATGATCCTGTTTTCATTTTTATACATTGATTTGTAATTATTCAGTCGTTTATTAATGAATTTAAAGCTTCACTAAATAAATTCCATTAATTTTGTTAAGTATGTTGGATTGATATTTTTAATCAATTTTCACAAGAAGCATTTCTTAAATCCTCAATAAAAATATTGTTTAACAAATGACTTCATTTTTTCTGAAAAATACTATCATATTAAAATTTATGTGATATGTCCAGGTTTCAGTTATGAAGCGTGAAATATTTTAATCATCTGGAATAAATATGATTATAGAATCATCTTTACATGATATATGTTTTAATTTATCATATATAAATATTTCGGGACATTAAAATCTATGTAATAATAATGCTTTCTAAATAAATGTTCTTGTAAAAGAAATGTACGACGTTGTTTTTAGTAAGCTTCTTTTAACTTATTGCAGAATGATAAATGTATAACTTTAATTTGATGCAAAGCTTAAAACATTTAGAAAAAAATTGTTTTCGCAATGATTTTGGTCTATAGAATTTGCATTGATTCATTTATTTTTCATGCCTTGAATATGCAAATTAAATATTAATTTATTGATTGTTAAAGATTAAAAATGTCCTGAAAGAAACATAATAAAATTGAGTTGGGATATTAAAATAATTTTCTGATGAACTGAAAAACATTTGTGAGCCAAAAGAAAGTTTCTAAAGAATGTATGCATCCAATTTAACAATTTGGAAAATTTTCTATAAATCTTAAATGTTTGAAGCGTATCTTTAGTATATTTCAATTAATTTTTTAACATTTTGAGAATGTCGTCAATTTTTTCTGTCTATTAAAGAAACAGATATTTTGATTTTAAAAAAGATAATTTTAATTTATATGGTTTTGATTATTTAAGTAAACAAAGCAAATAAT
This sequence comes from Argiope bruennichi, assembly GCF_947563725.1. Lineage (NCBI taxonomy): Eukaryota > Metazoa > Arthropoda > Arachnida > Araneae > Araneidae > Argiope > Argiope bruennichi. The sequence continues at coordinate 112,045,976 of NC_079162.1, forward strand.
CAACTTTTCTTAAATTTAATACAAATGAAATAAAAAATGCAGTAGAACAGGTGCTTTCTAAAACATGAGCTCTATTTTAATGCATAAAAAAACACAATTTTAATTTCATAACTCTATTTCGTCTGCGACATTTCTCTCAAAACTTTCAACAACGAGTACAATGATTCCATTCGTAACCACAGTACGTGCAAACATGGGCGATCGCAGCGCCACTTCAACATAATTAATCAAGGAATTCAACACACTCCCCCAGATTAATTAAAATAATTTCAATAAAGTTCCAAGTAAAATTAAATTCCTTAACAAACAGAAACTATGAATTTTAAAATATAACATCAGTAAACAACAGAATTTTCATATTATATATTTCTAAAGAAATAATTTTAAAGAAATGCACAGGAATATACTTCAACCAAATTATAAATATCTCATTCAACCGGGAGTACAACAGTTTTCGTAAATGTTTTTTTTTTAATTGTCCCGTTTTATTTTTATTCCTTACGTTTCTAACCTTGTTACCAGAACCTAAATATGCTGCAACTAGACGAAAAAGCCATTTACAAACTGGTAGAAGATGACTAATACTATCACGCCTAAAGAAATGTTATTTTACTAAACCATCCATTAAGTTATTTGTTTTATAGTTGGAAAATAATAGTTAGTCCATTTTTTTCAAATAATTTCCTTTTTCCTACCAGAATTTGTATTTTACTCAGTTTAATGCCAAAAAGAATTGTATGTTTTTTTAACTGGCCGAGTTGGCAAGTAGCCGTAGAACTGTGTAACACTTTTGACAAATACGGACGACAATGAAAATAATTTTCGGAACAAGCTAAAATTGCGTAGTGGGTAATGCTAATCTCTGTTTAAAATAACAAATATGTATCTTTAATTAAAACTTCAAAATTATCCATTATTATAAAATAGTGGTTGATTATCTACCACTATTTTTATAACTGATTACTCTTTATAAAATTTGAGTACAACTGCTCTCTGGTCATGGAATTCGGTCACAATGTCAAGTGTTGTGACTGATATCCATGACTCTAATCTAGTCAACAGCAATACTACGGATATGCTTTGTTTATTCAGGGCAGGGTTGAGGCGCTGACCGCGTTAGCGGGGGTATAATTGCTCTCTGTTGGCAGGGGAGTGAGTTTCGTCGGAAAAAATGATTTCCGTTTCTGGATGGTTGCTGAGAACTGCGCATTCTCGAATACGATCATTAAGAACTGGCTTGAAGTTAATGTATTATGAATAGTCGAAATATGCGTGTAACGATTGAAGTGTTTTGACTATATTTGGCAAAATGACAGTGGTAGGTGAATAATGTGACACATACTTTACAGACAATTTACATAGACCAGCTAAGAACTGAATGCAATGAATATCGAAGATGTTAAGTTCGCAGATTTTCAGACATCTGATTCAATTGTAGTTCATTCAACTTATAATTTTTACTACTTTTAATATATAACGACAAGCTAACAAGTGAATAAGATATCGACAATCCGATAGGCGCATTTTGTTAGCAATTTTTCATACGCCAACTGTGAACTCAATACTGTGAGTGTTGAAGATGTTAAGTCTGCAGATTTTCAGACATTTGATTGAATTGTCGCTCATTTAAATTATAATTTGCTCTAGTTTTGGCAATATGTCCAACTGAATAAGATTCTGCTGACAATACCTGCAGATTTTCAGACATTTGATTCAAATGTTGTTCATGAAGTTTTTAATTTTCACTATTTTTGTCAATATAACCGACAAAATGACATGTGAATAAGAAATAAAATATTTCTGAGTTTGACAAAAAATTTTGATCCGTAGTCTGAGACTTCAATGCCATGGATGTCAACGACATGAAGTCCAAATTATCAGTCATCTGATTTAAATTTTATAATGTTCTTTTAGCAAATACTTTATATTATATTTTGCAGAATAATCAATAAGCTGGCAAATGAATAAGACGTAACATTTTTCTTGTCTAATCGTTTTTCCTTCGGCTTAGATTCTAATAAAAAGAATAGAAAAAGAGAGAAATAAAATATTTGACTTAATTCACTTTATGAGAATAACGTAGCATAAAGTATTTCTGAAAGATGTTATTTTTTATTATTATTAAAACAAAAGCTAAAATTAGGTATCATAGCAGCGTAGTCGTTAACGAGTCCTACGCTTTTTTCGATAAAAATCTTTTACAATTAACACTCCCTGAAACCTCAAATATAAAATAATGGCAAGACCCCCCCCCCCGCCCACCGGAAAAAAAATATCCCCATACTTTCTGATACCACCAACTGAAAACTTTTACCTCCCATAAAGCACTTTCTTTTTGTTAGACGAGCGTCCAAAATTTATTGTGATAAAAGAGGTAAACAAACAAAGTGTAATCACTCAAGTTCAGCTACCAGTCTTCTGCTAAGTGATATTGAAACATCTGCATCCTCTCCCCCTGCTTTTTCATTCTTTTGCGGACATAACCATAAGCATCTGTCTTCTTATATCTGAGAAGTTCACTCATGAAATTAGCAAGTTCCACACCTTCGTTCGCGAACGGAAATAGCCAGGTCCACACAGTTAATGAACTGGATCAGCCTCTTCCGCACAGTTGTTCGTGAACGAACTACTTATTCAGAAAATGGCAACCCGATACAATTCATTCGCTTAGAGGGTCCGTTCGTTCAAGAACGTCTCACCTCTAATTTTAATTAGAAATATTTTTTCCCCATAGGTAGTTTTTCCCTACCGCCTACACCCCAATAGCGTAACCCTCAACAGATGAGGCCTGCTATCTTTATCACTCACTCTTTCATGAGTCTTCACTGTTAAGCGATCGTGAAGCCGGTGACAAACTCTCTGTGCGAGGTGAACGACCTCTGGCATTTATAAGCCTTCAGTATTTTATATTTATTTCTTGATCCAAGATGGTGTTATATTGAAATGGATGACATGAAAAAGCAAGTGTAGGATACAAATTTATTGAAGGTAAGTGTATTTCTTTTATTATCCTTAATAAAAACTAAAATTATGTTTGAATCTGTTAATATTAAACCTAATTGTTCTTCATGTTCTGTTTTAACAGCAAACTATAATTTTTAATTTAATATTTAATTTTTCAAATCATTCGTTCTCAAAATGATGTAGCATTGATTAAGAAAGAACTTAATGAAATAATAATAAATAGCTGCAATCTATTCATACAAATTCTCTATTTCTTTATGTCAAAAACCTAATCAATTTTTTGAACTATCATGTGTTTTTCTATGATAGTCCCCTCAGGGTTCTTACTTATTCGATTGTTATTAACTTATTCATAATTTTGCTATAAAAATTCTATTGAAATAAGCTCTTTAGAGAATTTTTTCATCAATTAATTTCAAAATTTCGTTTTTTGATGATTTAGTTAAATAATTTGTTTAAAATTGCATCCATCATCTCTTAAGTACTTCCAATCATGACAGCGAGTTTTTTTTTTAAAGGTACAAAGTAAATTAATATCACTATGAATATTGATAAACAGAAAATTATATTACTTTATTTGAACGTTTGCTTTAACTAAATCATTTAAATGTGGGTAAATAAACTTTACTTTTTCATTAAAGAAATAAAATGAAAGGAAGAAATGCCATATAAATGCTCAGTTCCGGCTTGTCGAGGAAATTACGAAGAAAATAAATTCGATGTTTTTGGATATCCCATTAATGAGGCTTTAAGAGAGAAGTGGCTGCATGCAATTAAAAGAAAAAAATTTACCATTACAAAGAATTCTAATGTTAACCAAAATGAGATTGATAATTAATTTGTTTTAATTATTTGAAATAGATTTAATTATTTTCAGTTGTAAAATATTATAATTTGTGTTAGTTACAGTCTTAATTTTTGTAAAAAATTTTAATATCATTTGGATTAATTAAAAATTATTTAAGTTCATTAATTTTAGTTCAGTCCTAGCTTAACTATTTTATTAATGTAAAATATATGCCATTAAACTTATATTAGTTATTAAAATTTATGTAAGTTATTTGTTAATTTAAATTTAAGTAGAGTAAGAGTTGGTTCAAATTCATTTTTTTTAATAAAGCATGAAAATAACTGTCATTTTTAAGCACTAGTTTTAAAATTTTTATAACTGATAAAATTCCTCGTGATTTGTAGGTTTATAGATATATAAAAGTTATTTTGCATAAAGGAGAAGTTTTTTCTGTTTTTTTCTTCTTTTTTTCTTTAAGTTATGTGAAAGACATTTTAAAAATGGTAAAGTGCTTTTCAGAACTACTTTCTGCAATAAAAGTACTTGGGAAACATTATCTGTTCCTCCGAAAAAGCCCAGACTGATGGAAAATGTTGTGCAAAGTATTTTTCCTGGCTGACCAACATATTTGTCATCATCAGAAACTCCCCATTCCGTGATTCTTCTACTTCGAAGTACTATTCAAAAAATTGGCGCAAATTTAAAAAAATTTCTCGACAAATAGAAGAATACAATAATATTCTTGTTTACCCCATACATTCCTTCCAAAACTTAAAAGATGATGATCATACTGTAATTGTAATGGTTCATGAAATGCATATAAAATCATTTCTTCATCATAAAGGAGGGAACATAGTAGGAACAGCATACAACAGCACTAAATTAACAACTAGTGCACATATGTTTAAGTTGCAAAGTTTTTTTTTCTTCTTACAAAGATGTTATTCATATTGTACCTACTAATACATTTGATTCTTTACTACTTTTTAATTTAATTATGAAAATTATGAAGGGGCTTGAGGAAATAGTCTCAAAGGAATGAGAATTCTGACAGACAATAATTCTATTAATAGAGCAGTAGCGAGCAACTTTACTAATCCTCCTAATCTACAAATTAAATATAATCACCCAGTAGATAATTCACCGCCCATTTTTTATATAATTGATTCTGTGCACATTCTTGAATGTGTGCGAAGTAAGTGACTCAATATTCATAAAAATGGCTACTATTTTTATTTTTCAGATATTGATTCTTTAAAAAATGGTGCCTCTTTAAGAACTGTGATGAAGCTTTATGATTTAGAGTGTAAAAACTTGTTAAAATTTGGTTATGGTTTAACTCTTAAGGCTCTGTGGCCAACCTCTTTGGAAAGACAAAATGTAAATTTAGCCATAAAACGTTTTAGCACTAATGTTTTTCATGCCTTGAATAAGCTTGGGGATAACCACCATTTGAAAGCTATATACAAACATCTCATTTCATTGATGTTATTTGTACTTGTTGGGATATTGCTAATGTCAAGGCTCCCAACAAAGGAAAGTCAAAGCGCAATCCTATGTGTGAGCCTATAACAAATACTCCATCTGATAAACGATTGACTTTTTTGAAACAGCTAGTTAAATGGGTAAGTAAACAGGAAAAGCTTGATTCAAACAATCGAAGACTTTCCAAAGAAACATTTCTTGCCCTTCATCATACAACGCAAGCTTTAATCGAAATAGCTGATTATTGCACCAAGATGTTAAAAAAGAATTATATTATCTTAGGTAAAATTTAAACAGATAAGCTGGAATCTGGATTTGGGCAGTATAGAAGTATGGCTGGTGACCAATATCACATTTCAGTGAGACAAATTTATGAGACTGAAAGTAAACTATCTCACAAATTAAAACTTGCTTCTCGTATTACAGGTGCTATAACTGTTAATATATTTGATGACAACGACGAGAATAATGACGATGGAAAAGAACCTATAAATTTAATTTTGTGTGATATATCTCTCGAAGAATCTGACATAGATAAAATAGAAGATACCTTGCCTATAATAGCATATTTAGCTGGTAACTGTTCTTGTTTAGCTTTTTTAAAAATAGTTTACATTGTTTCTAAAAATTAATAACATATGCAAATTCCATTGTTCCTAATTTTAAACATAGATGTAGAAGATAAGGGTGGGTTATTATATCCTAGTGAAATAGTTTTTAATGATGTTATCTATACGTATATAGTTGTTCAAAGATGAATGAAATTAATAAATAATAATGAAAAATATGAGCCTAAATTTATTCAAGTTAATAATCTATAAAATTTGATAATTAATCTTTTGGTAAATATTTTAATAACTAAATATATGTTTCTTTCTTCAGCTGTTTTTGGGGATGGGCTTGTCACATTACCTTTACTCGTTTTAATTCTGAGGTCAGAAACTAAGAGCTTATTAAGTAATTATTGTAAAGGGAAAAATGATAAAGAGAAAGGTAAATATAATACAGCTCCTACTAATAATAAAATAAAACTAAGAACTTTTTTAAAAAATTCTTCCATTGATAAAAAAGAATCCAGCAAGAAAATGGATCCGTTGGAAGGAGGAAAAGTAACAGTTATTTAAGAAGTATAGAAGGAAAACTTTTTTTTTTTTTTTTGAGGAATAAAGTGAAAATTATTTTTTAAAATTTAATCGGATGTAAGTGTAAATTAAAATGTATTTATATTATTAAAGATTATAAAAATTATAACCTGTGCAGTTTATGAATATCACAATTTTAGTCATCATTTTTATTTTGTTAAAAATCATATTTGAAGTCATATTTCTAATTTGTATATATGTGTTCTAAATAATTGTATTTTTTGTCATATAGTAAATCAAAGTAATTATTATTTATTAATCACACTTAAGTAGTATTTCTTTTTTGTATATGCACGAGTTCTGAATAATTGTATTGTTTTTTCTTGCTATTTATTATGTCGAAATAAATAATTCTTTATTTATATGTATCTTAATCTTGTTCATATTTTACAATTTCTTTATTCATTCGTATTTGTTAACTTAAATATGTTATGCTTTTTTACCAGTACAGTTAAGAGATTTGCTATATTTTTTTTAAGTAAACATTTCTAGTAAGAAATTTAAGATCCAATATTTATATAGCGCACAAAAAATGGATGAATAGTCTCACTATATCACTAATGAAATTTTTTGTTTACAGCAATTTTTATTTTATATATGTAAAAGTTTTATTATTGAGTAGTTTGCTGATTTAAAAAATAAAATATCTGAAAACTAAAAAGTTGCTATTTCCAAGAAAATGTAATGTAAACATATATTTTGCACAAATAAATATTAAGTAATTCTAAAATTAGCAATTATTATGCACCTATTTAATAATTCGGTGAACATGTTTTAATAACAAAATTGTCAAGAAATTGGGGCGTTCAATATTGGAAATTCTGAGAACACGATTGTAATTAATTGAAATATCAATTTCATTTATAAAATAATATTTTTTAATTAGCGTCTATGCAATTATGTGATAATTTAGAGAACAAACGAAAATTGTCGAGAAATCAGAACGCTATACATCGCAAGTTACGCGTTATGATAAGCTCCGCCCTTCTCTGAATGTCAGTCTAACAGTGTTGATTCGTTTGAATTGACAGCAGGCTTTAGGTCTCGAGGGTCAGGGATGCGGACGGCAATTTTTCTTTAACATTGAATGGCGAATATTTCTGTTTCTTGCACTTTGCATTAAGAAGGAAATTGTCAGCTCATGTGCATACCAGATGTGGGATGAAATCATAAATATTGATATCGGAAAATGGTGCTTTTTTTCCTCATGAAAATATTTGATGAGTGCTGCTTGTTAGGCAACAAATAGCTATTCTTATTAACAAGATTTTAATCAGTTTCTGTTTTACTATTTGAACTTTAGTTCTTTTCAGCTCTGTTTAAATATAATTTTTAAATACCTTTTCTTAACGCCATTGTTAACATTTCATAGAATGAGAAAATCGATTGATTTCGTGTCTTGGTTTAAGGAATTCGATGATGAATGACTTTCATTCTTTGAGGAAGAATAAATTTTCTTAAGAATTGCAATGATTTGAATGATCGATGAGCTTTCATTTTCAATGTTTCAAGAATTAAGATGGATTATATATATATATGTATATATTCGAATTTTAAATTATTGAAGAATTAACTGTTAACAAAAATTGAAGAAATCAATAAAAAAAATTAAACAAGTTCAAATAATGATTGAATATATTTATGTCAAATAAAAATATATTTAAAAGAGTTTGAAGTATGCACACCAGTTGGCTAATGAAGGTTTCCTAAAAGTGCAGTATGCCCTGAAGGTATTCTATAACTGTGACTATCCGTCTCCCAAAATATTAAGAGATGATTTCGTTTTCATCGCGTCAGTTTCATAAAATACTAAACTGTATGTTTATTTCCAACTATTTAAAAAGCATCATAGCACAGCCTTCCATATACCCAATATGTTTTAGAGTTTGTAGTCGAGGTCAATTACGACACTCGTAAGTTAATTATCTCTAATGATATAAAACAGAAATGTTGTCAAGATCAATCGGAAAAATTTTCCAGAAAGAGATGGTCTATATGACAAATCTTTCTATAGAAAAATTTGTGCAAGTAGCATGCCTAACACGCATTGGACGATATTAGAGTTTCAAAGAGTTTTTTTTTTTTTTATTTATAGAAAAAGGTCACTGTTTATTTATTCTAGTGGTAATTATTAAGGCCCTTTTCTATGCTTAAAATTATTTTTCCTTTACAATCATGCCAATATTTTTAGAATTTATTTTAAGCATCTTCAGTTGATACAACACGTCTGAAAGTTGTCTTTTACATCAGAGGACAAATAATGTAATTAATAAATTTCACTAATTTAGAGTTAAATTGTTCCAATGGTCCATTTAAACAAAATCGTGAAAATAATTATGCCCCTAGTAATTTAATAAGACAAGAATTCTCGAAAAGACCGAAGATGTTTTATCAAATAAAATTGATGAGAAATTGGATAATTAGTCAAATGTAAAAATTATGTTTAAGAAATTATGAATCTGGCCCATTAATTTGTGATTGTTGATGTTATAAGGCATTTGTCATCTATAGGAATATTTAATTACTCTAAATAAAAATTGGATTTAAAATTGATAATAGCCTTTTACATCGTCACCCTTCTTGATTTGTAGGTTTCGGTTACAAATATAGAAAGTGTGCAGTGGATTATTTTTCTATCATCATATAAAATAGTGAGACTAATTCAGAGTGAATAAAGAAACATTTTGCAGTAAAAGAAGGGCATTCATGCAGCATTTATTTACCTTAATAACAAAAATTCTTCTTGACCAGTTAGCAGGCGCAGTTGGATTCCTTTTCGTCTAAATTATAATTATCTTCAAATTCCTGAAGTCATTAGGCAAAATTCAACAAGAAATTGTCTTCCAGAAGCATTCTCGCCACATAAAGAGATCCATAGGTTTCACTTCGAAGTTTGGTAAACGATTGTAGCGCCACCTGTATGTTTGGCTTTATACAGAAACTAAACGAAAGACGCGAATTTTCGAAATGAAACCGAAACTGCCATTTTTACCGTGTTGCTTGTTATTTTAAACGCGATGTTGAAATCTTGAAGATTCTCTTTTGATCAATTTTTTTGCATTTGAAATTATTATTTTGCTTAGATTTATTTTGTTTTGTGTATTTTCTATTTTTTTCTAATTTTTCTTCCTTATGTACTGTGTTTCTTCTATAATTTTAGAATGGATGCGAACTCCGGACCTTGTGTGCGGAACTCCGGACCAGATAAATCATCGAGAAAATTCTCTGTGAGCAAATTTAAATGTTGTCTTTGATGTAGAAGTCAGAATGAAACACCTGGATTGATATTATTCTAGTTTCTTTCGGAGGAGAGCAAGGATGTTTAACAATTGTTTTGAAATTAAATATGAAAATAAATTTGAACGAATTCAAATTACCTTATTTAGAAAACATGTGAAATTGCATTTTGTGCTATTGAATTACTGTAATATTTTCTAAATTTAATCATATAAAAAAATATTTCTAGTTATATTTGATTGATTCTAAAATTTTTTTCATAATATATTTTTAATGGATTTAATGCTATAAATCTGACGTGATAGCAGAATGTGACTATCTTTTATCGTAATTTTACTCGTGTAATTCAGCTCTGAATTTGAATGTTTAATATTTTCTGTGTGCTTTGTATCAATCTTGTAATAGGTAATGATATTTTCTATATATAATTAATGGTTTTTAGCATTGAAAAGGGATATGACACCAGAGTATTTGAAGAGATGCGAATGATTAAATTAATCCATGAACCTTCTCTATTATAACATCTGTTTTTACAAGCTGCTTTGATGATTTATTAGGAAAGGAATTTAAAATCATGATTTCCGCAAATCTTTAGAGATCATGATTTTAAAATTCGTTGCGATAGATAGGATCAGAAATTTTATATTAATGCACTGCAATCATTTCTAGTGGTGGTTACATTTTGATTATAAAACCAATTCTATTCACTGAAAAACATTCTTGTAATAGATAATAATATTTTCTAGATATAATAAATGGTTTTCAGCATTGAAATAGGATATGACACCAGAGAATTTGCAGTATGTCTTGAGAAATGCTAAATTGTGTGACAAACATTTTTCTGATTTTTATTTCACTAGTACTTTAAGGCGTAGATTAACAACATTTGAAGAAGATTTGCCTAATACATTTGATGACATTTTTTTCGCTCTAGCTTCACATATGCCTGAGGCGCACAGTCCATTCTCCTACAGACAGTGACCCTACACATCCGTTTTCTACAAATCTGGTGTCTCCTACAGTAACATCATTTAACACATGTGACACCTGCAAGTCACTTTCAAAACAAGGAAAATTAAAAATTTACTATCAAATGTTTCACAACTAAAATAAAAAAAAAAAATAAAAAAAACCAATTGCAGTTTTATTTTGTAAAATTAGCATTGTTATTACACAAGAACCTTTTTCCCACAGATTTTAATCTTATAAAACTAATCACTTCTCATGTTTGATTAAAATTTGTTTTTTAAATGAGCTGGTGCTAAAATTTTTAATATTTTTGAGCGATAATATTTTTTCCATGTAATATGTGAATTGTTTTAAATTATTTTTTTCTTCAATAAATTAAGAAAACATTATTTGGGTTGTTTGTTATTTATTTGTTTGTTGTTATTAAAGTCTGTTGTTATTAAAAGTTTATTATTTATTACATGATTATTCTGTAATACTAAATATATGTATTTAATTTTGTTAGAATTTGTAAAAAATTTCTGAAATTAATTTTCACTCTTAAAATAACTAAGCTAAAATTAAATTAGAGAAACCGAACCTGATATTTGTGAGTGATTAAAGCTAGAATAAATGCAGAGTAAAATTTATTAAAAGTGGTCCAAATTGGAATAAAATATTTTAAAACTCATGAATTGCAGTTTGAAATCTACTGATATATATTATAATTAATAGAAAGTGAAAATTAATAATCAATAATAGAACTTAATATAAAATGCAATTCATCCAAAGTAAAATTTCAAATTTGTTCTTTAAGTAGTCTAAAGTAAGTATTTACCTTGCATATGAACTTAAAGAAATCATTTCTGGTGGAATAGATTTTTTTTTAATAATTTGATGAAATTTCATAGTGAAGGGTAAATGTAATTTAATTAATTTGAAATATGGTAATAATGCATCTGAATTTCACTAGTAAACAACAAGCATGAATGAATTTTTTTTAATATAAAAAGGGAAAAAACAAATAAAAAAAATCAGATAACAATTTACTAGGGGATATTATCCCAAGACTGAAATTTGGCCGAGAAATGTCAAAATAATAAATGCAGTTTTTTTGTTGACATCCGTATCATGACGTCACGAAGAAAGATGACATCATTTCACTTTTTAATAGTTCCAAGTCGCAGGAAACAACAAATATGGCGCTGCTGTCTATGTAAAAGGCCATGTTAACTCTTTAACATCCAAGCACTTTTCAAGCGGTACTTATTTGAACATCCAGACATTCTCAGCGTGTCTCTGGAAGACATGGACTCTTCCAAGCTAAAGGGCAGTTACCCCCCCCCCCCGCACTCCAAAGTAATAAATCTGTCAACGCTCTACCTTGAATAATTGCCTTACGGTTTTCGACAACGAGAATCATTTTCTATCAGCTCAAGCGGCGGTCCAACGACCTGCCACCTCACTGATTTTTTCATAAATCTGACATCCAACCCACTGGGAGACCACACTCCCCCGTCGCCCGTGGTTAGCTTCCCGCAAAATGTCGGTAGATGGATAAACATCAAAGAGCCGGAAAATTTGTTTGGGCTATGGGGGGGAAGGGAGTCAAAGAAACTGAGGGTTTTGAGCGGTCGAAAGGGGAACGCGTGCCGTCTGAAGATTTCTCTGGTCGTGGGTCCGCTGCCACAGGCGGGGGTGGCACCACGAAGGAAGGGTGACAGTTTTATGACCACATCTGTGAAGATAATCCGGTCGTTGGACCGCGGCGGTATTCATATTTTTTAATGCGAAGCGTTTCTCGTATTTGTGGGGTATTTTTTTTTTTTACAAAAAATATGAAATTCATTATATAATTGAGAAAATAAGTTTTTTTTTGCAAGTTTTATGTTAGACTTCCAAACCATTTAAATAGAAACCGGCTTTACTAGCAATTTCAAAGCCTCTTTTCAGCTAATTTTCATTAGGCTGTTACATTTTTTTTTTTTTTACCAAAATAATATGTCATATATTAGCATATAATTTTTTTTATATAGTAATGTAGAACATACATTGTGCATATATCAATGCAATTAGTAATTTTTTTTTACACAGTATAGATGTCAATGAAATTCAGTGATAGACGAGCTAATGTTTTAAATCTTTATTTAATACCAAAATAAAAACATTCGTTGAATAAAAAATAAAAAAATATTACTGCACTTTTTGAAAGAGGTTTCGAAAATAATACGCTCTTTCAACACTTAGCTAAGATTTTTTTTTTTTATTGTTTTTAGCATTCTAGTATAAATGGTTATCTTCATTGAAATTTTAAATGTAAAATATTATTTTGCATTTTCGATCGTAATACTAAGAGAAAAGTTTTAGAACTTTAATTAAATTTTTAAAGAAGTTTTCACATTTTGTTTCCAAAACCTTACGCATTTTTACTTTTACATTAAATAATCGGAAAACAATGTGGAGTAAATATAGCTAAAGTTTTTTATTTATAAAAAGTAGAATTATTTGGCGAATAAAACAAAGATTGTTCTAATGTGAAGAGTATGCACCGGAGAACATAAATAAAAGGCTATCATATCTCATACAAGAATATTTCAAATGAAAATTCCGTCGAGAAATAAACAAATATATAATATAAACTATTCATAATAAAAATATTTATACCACTATTTTTATAAGTGTAAATTATATATACTAATTCCGAGAATAGTAAAGCGCATACCAGCATGGCATCTGAAACGCCGTGCTTATTAAAACCACTTATATTTCACTAGCTCAGGTTAAAGTATTTTATTTGCAGAAAGAAAAATTACTCGGCGAAACTAATTATGACGGTGAAACAAAGATTGAGTTAATGTGAAGTGTATGCACCTGAGAATATAGATAAAATGCTATCACATTTCAAATGAAAATTCTGTCAAGAAATAAACAGATATATAATATATTCTGTCCATGGTAGATTTATTTCCTACCACTATTTCTAAAAAGAAAAATTATATATAGAATTTCCGAGAAAAATTTGTTGCATACTTACATGGGGTCGGAAATACCCTGATCATGAAGGGGGCTTTCTCTATCTGAGGCCGTCTATTGCACTTAGGGCGGTTGGCTACCGCCACCACTGCAAATAGCAGTGTGCTGGGGCACCTAATTTTTGGACTCGGGACTGCGTTCGCGCTGTTTCCGGCATTGTTAATAATAGAGCACACTTAATATGATATTTCCGCATCTATGTCATTGTTCACATAGAAGAGTATTTCATTGATACTTCCAAATGTGATTATGATATTTTAAGTCAATTCACAGAGTTTCTCTAACCAATCGCAGCGCCACTCATTCTTTCCATTAACGCATTCTTGGAATGTTCGCTGGTTGCTAGTACGATTTGATTTACAAATTATTGCTTATTTCGACAGCTTACGTTTTACTTTTTGCATGTAAATTAGCTAGATTGAGCACAGTTCCTATACATCGTTTATGAAACGTATAATGATATATCTCGGCAAATGTATTAAATTACGTGATTGCGTTTCGCTGAATGTTAGAACTACGTTTTATAAATCTTTGAAAATTGATCTAGAGCAAATAAATCTATATGTTTTAAAACATACAGATGTTATGGTTTAATTGAATGAAAAATTTGTAATAAATGAATTTATAGAATGCATTTTCTTTTTTAACATTATCTAAGGAACTTTCACTATTATTGTGCGTGTACTCTGACGATTTGAAATGCTTTCCATATGTAGTGGCATATGATTAAAAAAAGTGTGAAGAATTAAGTCACTCTTTATCTTTAATTGAACAGTAATGCACATTGGAACTGAATAAATTATTTTCCTTTTTAAAAATTTGATTTTGAATGATCTAATACCATATAGAAATCTACTACATTATTTTAATAATGTTGTAGACCCATTAAGTATTAAAATATTTTCAATATCATCTGTAATTATTCTTTCGATTATTTTTTTTTCTCTTTTGCTTTCGATTTTTATAGCGATGAAGTCTGTTGGATTTCAACAAAAAAATGATCCTGTACCGTAATGATATACAAGCGATAATTGCTTTATACATTTACTGCATTATTTAGTCAAAATTAATAAGTATAACATCAAGTATTTTTATTAATTTACACAGAAAAAATTCATTGTATAATTAAAATTTTAAAAAAAATATTAATATTACTGAAAATTAATCAAAATCCTTTTGCCTCATTTTTCTTACTGCGGAAAGATAAAAAACTATTATGTTGATATATGTACGAAAAATTTTTTTTTACCATTGAATTTATTTATTTTGCATGTACAGTATGACAAATAAAATATTTTATCTCTATTGCAATTTTATATAGATGTACTATGATATTTTAAATTAGAAAATTGAAAAAAAAATTGTGGTTTCTCAAGTTATTATATTTTATTCTTAGACATAGTTCTTTCAATTATGAGTCAAAATCATGAATGCAGAAAATTTCAAACAGCTGTCGGAGATTCTTTATTGAGAATTGAATTTCGAAAGATTTCAATTAAATTTAAAGACACTGAAATTAATTTTAAATAATTTATTGTTACTTCAATGAATTTTTCTTCATTTTCATATTTAATTTGAAGTTTTAAGCACTCAAAAAATTTGTATCTGATGGAAGATTCAATTCTCTATTAAAAACTATGTAACTAACATCTCTATTACTGTCCTTGATGCTCATAAAAAGAACTCAAACTAATTAAATAAAGGCTCATTTAACGGACTGTAATTCGCTTTTAATCACACTCATTAATTTGACGAGAGCCGATGGTGCACACTGTTTTACACCAAAACTCATTTTCCATAAAGATGGCGCGACGGTAGTATGCGCAGATGTAATTACTACGCTTTTTCTCGTTTTCTTAATAGACATGATCATTCAAACGTGGTTTTCTGTTACTGTGTATATGCAGTAGAGTGAAATAGGAACTGGGAAAAAATGCAATCCGTTAAAGGAACTGAAGCACAGAAGAAATGTTTAGTGACAACAAGAGAGAGAAGAATTGTATTTATGTCCTGATTCTGATTCTAAGATATGGGGACAGCAATATTTAAACTGATTAACAGCAAAACGAAAGTTTCCAATTTCGTTCGTTTCTGAGGCGATCGTCGTAACTTTTTTTTTCTTTTCCATATGTAGTTTCTAGGTCTACATATTCCACTTGTAGTTTTTTATATCTTCCTGTGGCGTTTGAAACCAGATTTCTGTCGGTAACATTTGCTGATGAATGATGCAATCATTTTTCAACATTTTTTTACCTTGTAGTTTGTTTATCAGAAGCTAGAAATATTACAAAAATTGAACTCAGAACTTTGAAACAAGTATTTTAAAGAATTTGTCGATACAAAAAAATTAAATTTCTTTTCTCCAGCAAGAAAACGCTGTAAGCTGTTATTGCATAACAGAATTATTTTATTAATCATCATCTCTCTAACTCATGCAATTTCATAAAAAGAGTATGTTCGTTAATCAGTCCTATTTGATTTAAAGAAATGCCTTTTAAGCTTACCAAGATATATGATGCATTAACATCATCATTTACAGGAGAGTAAAATTAATGATGTGCATTTATTTTAAAGAAGACGGAACCATTTCAATAACTCTTGAGAGTCATTAGAATTAAATATAAAAACGAGAAAAATATATTATTCTTTTAATAACAATGCATTTTTAGTAGCTATAATCGAGAAAAACTGAGAACAGAAATCTTAAACGGTTGCGTTTTATCCCTTTAAGCCAAAATCTATCCCACATGCTTAACACAATTGTTTTGATTTCAATTCATAAAAGCAAAGAGTCTGATGAAGGAATCTCTTTTAAGAATTGTTGAATCGCATTCCATTTTTTTTTATTCACATGATTCATGGGAAACCGAAGAATGATTCATTACTGTGATGATTCTATATAGTCATCATACTCAAATTATAATACACAAATAATGCATAATATTACGTATAAAATTACTGAAAGGATAGAATCATTAGATTTTTTAAACCGATTCATTTAGAAACAGAGATAACTTTTAGATTATTTTTTTGTTCTTCCAGGCATAGAGGTGAGGTTACGAAAAATGTATTTTTTTTAATCGAGCGCCATCTACATTTGATTACGAACACAACGCAATATTAACTGAAATTTAGATAATATACCACAAAATTGACTAAATTATTGTTCTAACAGGATTCTTCTGCAGATTTGTTAATATTAATAACTAAAAAAAGTCGTTATCTTTTATGATTTTAAAAATTAAATACTTTATTATGAATTTAAAATTAATTAAAATATATATTCAAAAGATGAAAAAATTATACATTATCTGTAATTCACTAGAATTTCGAAAAGATTAGCACTTTTTCTGCAACACTATAATGTATGTAACATTTTGAGTGTAGGCTGGAATTCATACTTTCCTGGCACTGAGGATGCTTATATCAACAAGAAGTTTTTTTTTTTCTAGCACAGACATTCCATTGCTCTTTGAAGGGTTTATGCTCACCATGTCAACAAATTCGGATGCTTAGCGTCCAAAGTTTTGGGCACCTGTTTTTGAAAGGCGAGGAAAGGATAATGATTATTACTCAAAACTACATGCCTCAAACGAATAAAGTTTCTCCGGCATTGAAATGAAAGGAAAGGATGCATTATTTTAGCATCGCTTTTTACCACTCCAATATTACGGTTAGTTTCGGAAGGAATTCGATTTTGAGTTATTATATGCTGTAACTGGTTCAATAGTTAATGTGGATAAAATGATGGGAACTGTTTCAAAACTCCTTGCTGACAAATATTACCTAATCAGATTTTGAGACATGATTCATCTTGTGAATCGGTGTAAGTAGATCATACAGATAAGCGACATTTGCGTAAAGCCAATATGGTCTGAAAGCTTAATAACGGCCGACATCATGTATGCTGAATTTAGCAAGTCATGGGGACGGGGACGGGGACGGTAATTTTTCGTAACCAATGGCGAATATTTATGTTTCTTGCACTTTGCATTTGGAAGGAAATATATCACCTCATGTCCACACCAGTTGTGGGTGGAAATCATAAATTTTTATTAATTTTCGAAAGATGGAGCATTTTCTAATCATGAAAAAGTTTGATAGGTGCTCCTATATAGCCGACGAATAGCGATTCTTATTAACAAAATTTTAATTACTTTCTGATTTACTAATTGAACTTTCGTACTTTTCGTCTCTATCTAAATATAATTTTTAAATATTTTTTCTCAACGAAATTGTTACCATTTCATAGAATGAGACAATCGATTCAGATGGTTTGTTTGTTTCATAATTTCTAGATGAACAAATGAACTAGTTTCATTGTTTGAGGAAGAAAAAATTTCTTTAAGAATTTCAATGATTTGAATGATGGATGAGCTTTCATTTTCAATGTTTCAAGAATTGAGTGTTATTATATTTTTGTACTCAAATTTTAAATTACTGAATAAATAACTATCAACAAAAATAAATGAAATCAAGAGCAAAAATTAAATACGTTCAAATAATGATGGAATATATTTATGTCAAAGAAAAATATAATTAACATAGTTTGAAGTATGCATTACAGCTGACTAATGAAGTATCCCCCCCCAAAAAAAAATAAGGGGAATATGCCCTGAAGTTATGCTATAGAGGAAACTATGAGACTCCCAAAATATTGAGAACTGATTTCATTTTGTTCGCGTCAATTTCATAAAAAACGAAACTTTATTTTTTTCACAACTTTAAAAAAAATAACTCGTAATTCCGAAGAGTTTTTCGTCGATGTCGAATAAAACAATCGTAAGTTAATTACTTCTGATGATATAAAACAGAAAGTTAAACAGATCAATTTTCAAAATCGAAATGAATACTTTTACGGAAAGAGACGGAGAGAATTTACGGTCTGTAACACACATCATATGAACACAAATCATTTTATAGAAGAATTTGTGCAAATAGCATGCAAAATTCGCATCGCAAATTATAAACACCAGAATGAGTATCTATTATTTATACAATGAGGACTGTGACTAATTATTCCAGTGGTAATTTAAAAGTTCCTTTTTTGTGGTTAAATATTTACGCCCTTTGTGTACGCTTAAAATTATTATTCCTGTACATTCATGCCAATATTTTAAGAGTTTAAGCATCTTCAGTCGATCCAACACGTCTGCAATTTTTTTTTCTATCATTGGACAACAAACGTAATTTGATAAATTCCACTAATTTAGAATTAAATTTCTCCAATAATCATTTCGAACTAAATATAAAAAATAATTATGAACCAAGTAACAACTTTGAGCTCCAACAACTCGACGTAAAAGCCATTTGCAAACTTTAAGAAGAGGACTAATACCATTGCTCTTAAAGAAATGTTATTTTTGTAAACCAGCCATTAAGTTCTTTGCTTTATAGTTGGTGAATAATAATTAGTCCATTTTTTCCAAATAATTTCCTTTTTCCATTTTTTCTTTGAATCTTTGTATTTTACTGACAGTTTAATTTAAAAAAAATTGCAATATATGTTTTTTGAACTGACCGAGGAGGCAAATAGTACTGGAACTGTGTAACACTTGGGACAAAGATGGAAGACAATGAAAATAATTTTCGAAACAAGCAAAAATTGAGCAGAGGATGACGGTAACCTCTGATAAAAATGGAAAAAATATATCTGAAATTAAAGCTTCGAAATTATGGGTTATTATAAAATAGTGATAAATTATCTACCACTATTTTTATAAAGGTTTACTCTTTGTAGAATTTGAGTACTACTGTTTTCTGAACATTGGAATTCAGCCGCATTGTTAAATATTGTGGCTTGTTCCGATGTTCATATTATAAGGAAAGATAAAAAGCGCTGGAGCAGTTTAACTATTAGGTAAAGGACATATGACAAAGAAAATGGTTTTTGAAACGAGCAAAGATGGGGTAGAGTAAAATGCTGGTCATTGATAAAAATGGCAAAATTTGCCTATTCTTATAAAGTAGATAGATTATTTACCACTATTTTTATAAAGGAATTATTCTTTATAGAAATTGAGTAATTCTGTTTTTCTGGCGTTGGAATTCAGTTACAACGTCCAATATTGTGACCAAATTCCAATGCCCATATCTTATGAAAGCATCACTTCGGTTATTCCTAATTTCAATTAGGGATGTCGCACGTTTGTCGATTTCCCCCCTATTGGCAGCGTTTTCCCATCCACCTGTCTTCGAGAGAATCAGAATTTCATCGGAAAATGTTATTACCCTTTCCGGATGGTTGTAAAGAGATACACGTTATCGAATATAATTATTTAATAACCGCCTTGAATTTAATATATATGAAAACAGTTGAAATATCCATGTAATGATTGAAGTGTTTCGAATATATTTGGCAAAATAATCGATTGAGTGGTAGTCGAATAATGTGACGCAAATTTTACAGATGATTTTTGATAGACCAACTAAGAACTGAATGCAATGGATATCGAAGATGTTAAGTCTGCCGATTTTCAGTCATTTGATTGAATTCTCGTTCATTTAACTTATAATTTGCTGTAGTTATGTGAATATATCCGATTCAATAAGATATCGCATTCTGCTGACAATTTTAAGGCGGCCGACTGTGAACAGAATGTGATGAATGTCGAAGACTATATCTGCATATTTTTATACATTTGATTCCAATGTCGTTCATGAAACTTTTAATTTTCACTATTTTTTCCAATATAACCGACAAGAAAACATGTGAATAAGACATAAAATATGTCGCATTTTGCCAAAAAATTTTGATTCGTCGTCTAAGACTTCAATGCGATGGATGTCGAAGTTAAGTTCAAATTCTGAATCCTCTGATTTAAATGTTATAATGTTCATTCAGCATATACTTTCTATTATATTTAGCAGAATAATCAATAAGCTGGCAAGTGAATAAGACGTCCAATTTTTCTCGACTAATCGTTTTCCCTTCGGTTAAGATTTTATCATAGATTATGGGAAAAAACTATTTTCATCGAGCACTTCGATTAACTGCTAGTTTAATTATTAGAGAAATTGAAGTTTTTATATTATTCATGAATAGGACGATAGATTTGTTTTCCATAATTCATTATTCAAATTCAAGTTCTAAAGTTTATCGTCTTCTTATTCATCTAATTGTTACTCCCTCGGAAACGAATCGGTAAATTTATGTTATTTATTTCACTATGAGAATTTCCTGACAAAAATCTAGTTAATGGTTAAACAAAATTTAATCAAACACTCTTTCTTTTCTTTTTCTTTTGATACTGTTGTGCATATGCAAAATAAAAAAAGTTACATTTGTAGCGAAATTATGTGGTTTCAATATAAATAACTGTAAATACTCATTATAAAAAGTAAATTCGAAACACTGCAATCCTGATTTAACAAATATTTTAGGTAGTGGGAAATGCGCTAAAAAATCGATTTTTGGTGAAAAACTCGAATATTTGGTATTTATTATTTTTGATTTCTGAAAAAGTTTATTTTATAAAACTTTTTCTTTGAACATATATTTTATGTAGCTTTTGATTTAAAAGAAGAGCACGTAATTGTTTATTTAGCATGATACGTCATTCTGCCGCAATCTGTGTTTCTATCTATATTCAGCAACTTGGAAAAGAATATAACACATTTTTTCTAATTTTAGATCTCAGAGAAATTAAATCTCAACAGTCTCATAAAGAAATAGACTCAAACAAATATTGACAAATTTTTTATAGTAAATTAAAAGAAATTGAGAATTTTTTATTTTTTTATTTTACAAATTCCTTTTTAAAGTTTTAGAAAGTGTATTTCTTTTATTATAATAAATACAAACTTAAAGTATGATTGAATTTGCTAATGTTAAACCTATTTGTTCCTCATATTCTGTTTTAACACCAAATTATAATGGCGATTTAGTTTTTCAGTATTATTTGATCTCCAAATGACATAGCGTTGATTAGGAAAGAACTTAATGTAATTAGAAGAAATAGCTGCAATCTACTTATACAAATTATCTATTTCTTTATGTCAAAAATCTAATCGACTTTTGGACTATCATGTGTTTATCTATGATAGTCCTGTCAGTGTTCTTACTTATTCGCATGGTATTAACTTATTCATTATTTTGGTATAAAAATTGTGTTGAAATAAACTCTTTAAAGAATATTTTCATCAATTTATCTCAAGGTTATCTTATTTTTTTACTATTTAGTTAAATAAGTTGTTTAAATTTGCATCCATTTTCTCTTAAGTATTTCCAGTCATGACAGTCAGTTTTATTTTTAAACGCCTAATGTAAATTAATATCACTATGAATATCTATAATCAGAAATTTATATTACTTTATTTGGACTTTTGTTTTAATTAAATCATTTAACTTTGGGTAAATAAACTTTACTTTAATAAAAAGAAAGAAAGAAATGGCATATAAATGCTCAGTTCCGGCTTGTCGAGGAAATTACGAAGAAAATACTGTCGCTGTTTTTGGATATCCCACTGATGAGGCTTTAAGACAGAAATGGCTGCCTGCAATTCCAAGAAAAATGTTTACCATTACAAAGAATTCTAGGGTTAGCCAAAATGAGCATTGATAATTAATATGTTTTAATATTTTGAAATAGTTTGAATTATTTTTAGGTGTAAAATATTATAATTTGTGTTAGTTACAGTCTAAATTGTTGTAAAAAAATTTTAATATCATTCTGATTAATTAAAATTTATTTAAGAGGCATAAATTTTAGTTCAATCCTAGCTTCACTATTTTGGTAATGTAAAATACAGGCCATTAAACTTACATTAGTTAATAAAAGTGATGTTAATTGTTTGTTAATTTTAATTTAGGTAGAGTTAGAGTAAGTTCATATTGGTTTATTTTGTTTTAATATAGCATGAAAATAACTGTGATTATTAAGCAGTAATATTAAAAACTTTTTAGAACTGAAAAAAATCTTCATGATTTGCAGGATTATGGATATAAAAAGTTATTTTACATAATGAGAATCTTTTTTCCTTCGTTTCCTTTCAGGTATGTGAAAGACATTTTAAAAATTGTGTGCTTCTCAGAACTATTTTCTGCAATGGAAGTACCAGTAAAACATTATTTGCTCCTCTGAAAATGCCCAGTCTGAAGTAAAATGCTGTGCCAAGTACTTTTCCTGGCTGCCCAACATATTTGTCATCATCAACATCCTCTTTTCGCGAGATTTTTTCAAAACACAGGCGACGATTACCAGCCCATAATGAAATTTCTATAATTGAAAGGTTAATTTTCAAACTGAACTATGGCAGCTTCACACAATTTAAAAATTTTAAAGAATTAAGGAAAAAAAAAACACAATTGTATTAAAGTCCATACTTTTTCTCCCTATTGGATTATCTTCGAAAAGAATGGATGTGTGTTATTCCTTCGTCTGTCTGTTAATGATGGCATTCCTTCCGAAACATATGCTGTAAGTATTCAAAATGATTTCTTTATAAATGCATACTTCATGGCAGAAAGGATTTTGAAACATGAGAAATTCTCATTACCAATGAAAGTCAATAATATAAATCAAATATTTGATAGTCTGGATTATTTTGAAAAGGGTCTTCTTGTTTGATTATCAAGCTCAGTGAATGTCAAAATTAATATTATTGAATCTGTCATCAAAAATTCAGAAGATGTATTTGCTGACAACTGTAAGTTTTTCTCTGAGTTTTTCTTCAGAAATTTCACCTGCTGAAGTGTAAACCTGAACGCTATAGGTATTCAGCAAATATCATATTTACTTTTTTATTATTTTACACTTCTCCACAAGCTTACAACTTTCTTAGACACTTCCATTATGTGATGATTCCAGATTAATGAACTATTCGAAAAATTGGCGCTAATTACAAAAATTCATCACAAACAGAAGAAAACAATCATTTTCTTGTTTACGCTAAACATGCCTTTCAAAACTCATAAGATGATGACCATACTTTAATTATAATGGTTGATGAAATTCATGTTAAATCATTTCTTGATTATAAAGGAGGGAACATAGTAGGAACAGCATACAACAGCACTAAATTAATAAATAGTGATCATATGTTTATGTTCCAAATGCTTTTATCTTCTTACAATCATGTTATTGATATTGTACCAACTAATAAATTTGATTCTTTACAAATTTTTAATTTAATTATGAAAATTAAAAAGGGGCTTCCGGAAATAGGTTTGAAAGTAATGGGAATTGTAACAGATAATAATTCTATTAATCGAGCAGCAGCGACCAGCTTAACTAATCCTCCTAAACTACAAATTAAATATAACCACCCAGTAGATAATTCACGTCCCCTTTTTCATATAATTGATTCTGTTCATATTCTTAAATGTGTTTTATATAAGTGGCTCAATAATCATAAAAATGGTTACTATTTTTCTTATCCAGATATTGATTATTTAAATTATGTTTGCACTGCCTCTTTTAAAATTGTGAGGAAGCTTTATGATTTAGAGTGTACAAACTTGTAAAAATTTGTTTATGGTTTAACTCTTATAGCTCTGTGTCCAACCTCTTTGGAAAGGCAAAATGTAAATTTAGCTTTGAAACTTTTTAGCACTGATGTTGTTCATACTTTGAATGAGATTAGGGGAAAACACCATTTGAAATCTGTAAACAAACATATCAGTACATGGATGCGGGATATTGCTTGTACTTGGTGGGATATTGCTAATGTCAAGGCTTCCAACTAAGGAAAGTTGAAGAGAAAACCTACATGTGAGCCTATAACAAATACCCCATCTGATAAATGATTGACCTTTTTCAAATGGCTAGTTAAATAGGTAAGCAAACAGGAAAAGCTTGATTCAAATGATGGAAATCTTTCCAAATAAACATTTCTTGCCCTTCGTCACACAACGATGACAACGATGAGAGTAATGATGATGGAAAAGAACCTATAGATTGAATTTTATGTGACGAAGAATATGACATAGATAAAATAGAAGATACCTTGTCCTTAATAGAATATTTAGCTGGTTACTGTTCTTGTGTTGCTTTAAAAAATAAAGTGTTTACATTGTTGCAAAAATTAAGAACAAATACAAATTACATTCCTCATAATTTTAAACTAATAGATGTAAATATAAGGGTGGGTTATTACTTACTAGTGAAATACTTTTTAATACTGTTATCCATACGTATATAGTTGTTCAAAGAATAATTAGTAAAAAATATGAGAAAAAATGTATTGAACTTCCTAATCAACGAAATTTGATTATTAATCTTGTGAAAAATATTTAATAACTAAAAATATTTTTCTTTCTTCAGATGTTTGTGAGGATGGGCATGAGAAATTACCTTTACTCGTTTTAATTCTAAGGTCAGTAACTAAGAGCTTATTAAATAATTATTATAAAGTTAAAAATGATAAGGAGAAATGTAAATATAATATAGCTGCTTCTAAGAATAAAATAAAACTAGGAATTTTTTTCAAGAATTCTTCCACTGATCAAAAAGGACCTTGCAAGAAAATGGATCAATTGTAAGGGGGAAAATTAACTAATATTTCAGAAGTATAGAAGGAAAAACATTTTTTTTTGGAGGAATAAAGTGAAAATTATTTTAAAAAATTTAATTAGATATAAGTATAAAATAAAATTTATTTATATTATTAAATATAAGTAAAATTATTTCCTGTGCAGTTTATGAATATCACAATTTCAGTCATCATATTTGTTTTGTTAAAAATCAATTGGATGTCCTATTGTTAATCTGTATATATGTTTTCTAATGATTGTATTTTTTATTATATATTATATAAAAATAATTCTTATTTATTAATCGCATTTTAGTAGTATTTCTATTTTGTATATACACGAGTTCTGAATATTTGTATTGTTTTTTCTTGCTATTTATTATGTCGAAATAAATAATTGTTTATTAATATGTGTCTTAAACTGGTTCATATTTCATTTCTTAATGCATTCATGTTTATAAACTTAAATATGTTATTCCTTTATACAAGTACAGTTCACATATATGCTACAGTTTTTAAACAAACATTTCTAGTCAAAAATTTAAATTCCAATTTTTATGTAGCGCATAAAAAATGGATGAATAATCTCACTATATAACTAATCAAATTTTTTTAATGAAATTTTTCTTTTCTACGTATAAATGTTTTACGATTGAGTAGCTTCCTTCTTTAAGAAAATGAAATCTCTGAAAACTAAAAAGTTTCCATTTCAAAGAAAACTTAATGTAAACATCTATTTTGCACAAACAAATATTAAATAATTCTTAAATTAGCAATTATTATTCACATATTTCCTATATAAAATAATGTTTTTTAATTAGTGTCTGTGCAATTTTTTGATAATTTAGGGAATTAACGAAAATTGTCGCAAAATAATAACGCTATAAATCATAAGTTACGCGTTATGATAAACTCCGCCCTTCTCTGAACGTCAGCCAGTGAAGATTGATTCCAACAGCCAGCAGGCCTTATCTCTCAAGGGTCACAAATGGAGACCGCAATTTTTCGTTTCTAATGGGGAATATTTCTGTTTCTGGCACTTTGCATTTGGAAGGAAATATATCACCTCATGCCCATACCAGGTGTGGGAGGAAATCAAATATTTATTGATTTCGAAAAATCGAGCTATTTTTCCTCATGAAAAAAATTTGATTATTGCTGCTTGTTAGGCAACGAATAGCTGTTCTTATTAACAAAATTTTAATCAGTTTCTGATTTACTATTCGAACTTTGTACTTTTCAGCTCTGTCTAAGTATAATTTTTTATTATCTTTTCTCAACACCATTGTTTACATTTCCTAGAATGGGAAAATCGACTCACTTCTCTTCTTGGTTTAATGAATTCAAGATGAATGACTTCCATTGTCTGAGGAACACATTTTTTTAAAAATTGCAATGATTTGAATGATCGATGAACTTTTATTTGCAATGTTTCAAGAATGAAGTGTGATATATATATATATATATACTCGAATTTGTAATTACTGAATAATTAAATATCAACAAAAATTGATGAAATCAATAACAAAAATTAAACAAGTGCAAATAATGATTGAATATATTTATGTCAAATAAAAATATATTTACAAGAGTTTGAAGTATGCACAACAGTTGGCTAACGCCTGTTCCGTAAAAGTGCAATTTGCCCTGAAGGTATTCTATAACTCTGACTATCCGTCTCCTAAAATATTAAGAAATGATTGCGTTTTAATTGCGTCAATTTCATGAAAAACTAAACTGTATGTTTATTTCCAACTATTTAAAAAGCATTAGCACACTCTTCCATATACCCAATATGTTTTAGAGTTTCTCGTCGAGGTCAATTACGACACTCGTAAGTGAATTATTTCTAACGATATAGAACAAACATGTTAACAAGATCAATCGGAAAAATTCAAAGGAATAATTTTCCAGAAAGAGATGGTCTATATGACCCATCATTCGAACACAAATCATTCTATAGAAAAATTTGTGCAAGGAGCATGTCTGCTACGCATCGGACGAAAACAAAAAAAAAAAAAAAAAAAAAAAAAAGTTTTATTTATAAAAACAGGTCACTGTCTAATTATTCTAGTGGTAATTATTAAGGTCCTTTTCTATGCTTAAAATTATTTTTCCTGTGCAATCATGCCAATATTTTTAGAATTTATTTTAAGCATCTTCAGTTGATACAACACGTCTGCAAATTGTCTTTTACATCAGACGAAAAATAATGTAATTGATAAATTTCACTAATTTAGAGTTAAATTTTTCCAATGGTCCATTTAAACTAAATCGTGAAAATAATTATGCCCCTAGTAATTTAATAAGAAGAGAATTCTCAAAAGGAACGAAGATGTTTTATCAAATAAAATTGATGAGAAATTGGAAAATGAGTCAAATGCAAAAATTATGTTTAACAAATTATAAATCTGGCTAACATTAATTTGTGCATGTTGATATTATAAAGCATTTGTCATCTATAGGAATATTTAATTACTCTAAACATAAATTGGAATTAAAATATTGATAATAGCCGTATACAGCGCTAAGGTTCTTGATTTGTAGGTTTCAGTTACAAATATAGAAAGTGTGAAGTGGATTGTTTTTCTCTCATCAAATAAAATAGTGAGACTAATTCAGAGTGAGTAAAGAAATAATTTGCAGTAAAAGAAGGGAATTCATGCAGAATTTATTTATCTTAATAACAAAATTTACTCTTGACTAGTTGGCAGGCGAAGGTGGATTCCTTTTCGTCTAAATTATAATTATCTTCAAATTCCTGAAGTCATTAGGCAAAAGTCAACAGAAATTGTCTTCCAGAAGCATTCTCGCCACATAAAGGGATCCAGACGTCTCACTTCGAAGTTTGGTAAACGATTGCAGCACCACCTATGCGGATGCCTTTGTACAGGAATTAAACGAAAGCCGCGAATTTTCGAAACGAAACCGAAACTCGCCGCCGTTTTTAGCGTGTTGCTTGTTATTTTGAGCGCGGTGTTTAAATCTGGAAGGTTCTGTTTTGATCAATTTTTTTGCATTTGAAATTATTATTTTGCTTAGATTTATATTGTTTTGTGTATTTTCTATTTTTTATTTGTTTAAATTTTTCTTCCTAATGTACTGTGTTTCTTGTATAATTTTAGAATGGATGCGAACTCCAGATCTCGTGTGACTCCAGATAAATCATCGAGAAAATTCTCTGTGAGCAAATTTAGATGTTGTCTTTCTTGTAGAAGTCAGAATGAAACACCTGGACTGATATTATTCAAGTTTCTTTCGGAGGAGAGCAAATATGTTTAATAATTGTTTTGAAATTAAATATGAAAATAAATTTGAACGAATTAGAATTACCTTATTTAGAAAACATGTGAAATTTCCTTTTGTGTTATTAAATTACTGTAATATTTTCTAAATTTAATCATATAAAATAATATTTCTAGTTATATTTGATTGATTCTTAAATTTTTTTCATAATATATTCTAATGGATTTAATGCTATAAATATGATGTGACAGCAGAATGTGACTATCTTTTATCGTAATTTTGCAAGTGCAATTGATCTCTGAATTTGAATTTTTAATATTTTCTCTGTGCTTGTATCAGTCTTGTAATAGGTAATAATTTTTTCTGGATAAAATAATTGGTTTTTAGCATTGAAAAGGGATGTGACACCACAGTGTTTGAAATGCCGCATATGATTAAACTAAGCCATGAACCTTCTTTATTATAAAAATCTGTTTCTACAAGCCGCTTTAATGATATATTAGGAAAGGAATTTAAAATCATGATTTCCGAAATCTTTTGGAGATCATGATTTTAAATTCCGTTGCGATTGATAGGATCAGAAATTTTATATTAATGCACAGAAACCGTTTCTAGTAGTGGTTACATTTTAATTATAAAACCAATTATATTCACTGAAAAACATTCTTGGAATAGATAATAATATTTTCTAGATATAATAAATGGTTTTCAGCATTGAAATAGGATAGGACACCTGAGAATTTGCAGTATGTCTTGAGAAATGCTAAATTGTGTGACAAACATTTTTCTGATTATTATTTCACTAGTACTTTAAGGCGTAGATTAACAACATTTGCTTGTCCTCATGTTGAAGAAGATTTGCCTTATACATTTGGTGACATTCTTTTCGCTCCAGCTTGTCATATGCCTGAGGCGCATAGTCCATTCTCCTACAGTTAGTGACCCTACACATCCGTTTTCTACAAATCTGGTATCTCCTACAGTAACATCATTTAACACAAGCAACACCTGCAAGTCTTCTTCAAAAGAAGGAAAATTAAAAGTTATTATCAAATGTTTCAAAACTAAATAAAAAACAAACCCAATTGCTTTTTTATCTTGTAAAATTAGCATTGTTATTAAAAACCTACTACTAAAAACCTTTTTCCCATAGATTTTAATTTTATGAAACTGATCACTCCTCATTTTTGATTGAAATTTCTTTTTCAAATGAGCTGGTGCTATAGTTATTAATATTTTTGAGCGATAATATTTTTTGCCATGTAATATGTGAATTGTTTTCAATTATTTTTTTCTTCAATAAATTAAGAAAACATTATTTGGGTTATTTTTTATTTATTTGTTTGTTGTTATTAAAATTTTGTTTTTATTTATTACATGATTATTCTGTAATACTAAATATACGTATTTAATTTTGTAAGAATTTGTAAAAAATTTCTGAAATTAATTTTCACTCTTAAAATTACTAAGCTAAAATTAAATTAGAGAAACCGAACCTGATATTTGTGAGTGATTAAAGCTAGAATAAATGCAGAGTAAAATTTATTAAAAGTGGTCCAAATTGGAATAAAATATTTCAAAACTCATAAATTGCAGTTTAAAATCTACTGTTATATATTATAATTAATAGAAAGTGAAAATTAATAATCAATAATAGAACTTAATATAAAATGCAATTCATCCAAAGTAAAATTTCAAATTTGTTCTTTAAGTAGTCTAAAGTAAGAACTTAAAGAAATCATTTCTGGTGGAATAGATTTTTTTTTAATAATTTGATGAAATTTCATAGTGAAGGGTAAATGTAATTTAATTAATTTGAAATATGGTAATAATGCATCTGAATTCATATTTTTTAGTGCGAAGAGTTTCTCGTATTTGTAGGGTATTTTTTTACAAAAAATATGAAATTTATTATATAATTGAGAAAATAAGGTTTTTTTGCAAGTTTTATGTTTGACTTCCAAACCATTTAAATAGAAACTGGCTTTACTAGCAATTTCAAAACATCTTTTCAGCTAATTTTCATTAGGCTTTTGCATTTTTTTTTGTTTTTTTTTTGCCAAAATAATATGTCATATATTAGCATATAATTTATTTTTACATAGTAATGTAGAGCATACCTTGTGCATATATCAATGCAATTAGTACATTTTCTTACATAGTATAAATGTCAATGCAATTCATCGATAGAATAGATAATGTTTTAAATCTTCATTTAATACCAAAATAAAAACATTCGTTGAATATATATATATATATATATATATATATATATATATATATATATATATATATATATATATATATATATATATATATATATATATATATTAATGCATTTTTTGAAAGAGTTTCGAAAATAATACGCTCTTTCAACACTTAGCTAAGATTTTTTTTATTGTTTTTAGCATTCTTTTTTTTTTTTTAGTATAAATGGTTTTCTTCATTGAAATTTTAAATGTAAAATATTATTTTGCATTTTCGATAGTGATACTAAGAGAAAAGTTTTAGAACTTTAATTAAATTTTTAAAGAAGTTTTCACATTTTGTTTCCAAAAGCTTACGCCTTATTACTTTTACATTAAATAATCGGAAAACAATGTGGAGTAAATATAGCTAAAGTATTTTATTTATAAAAAGAAGAATTACTTGGCGAATAAAACAAAGATTGTTCTAATGTGAAGAGTATGCACCTGAGAACATAAATAAAAGGCTATCACATCTCATACAAGAATATTTCAAATGAAATTTCGTTCGAGATATAAACAAATATATAATATAACCTACCCACATTAGAAATATTCATACCACTATTTTTATAAATGTAAATTATATATATACAAGAAAAAAAGAACGGGTACTTCAACGCCGTTTGAAGCGCCCTGATCATTAAAGCCACTTATATTTCATTAGTTCAGGTGAAAATAATTAGGAAGGTGAAACAAAGATTGCTTTAATGTGAAGTGTATGTACCTGAGAATATAAAAAAATGCTGTCATATTTTAAATGAAAGTTCTGTCAAGAAATACACAAATATATAGTGTAACTTATTCATGGTAGATTTATTTCCTACCACTATTTCTAAATAGAAAAATTACATACAGAATTTCCGAGAAAATAATCTTACATTTTGCCTGCGTCGGAAATGCCCTGATCATGAAGGGGGCTTTCCCGATCTGAGGCCGTCCATTGCACTTGGGGCGGTTGACGGTTGCCACCACTGCAAATAGCAGTGGCTGGGGCGCCTAATTTTTGGACTCGGGACTGCGTTCGCGCTGCTCCCGGCATTGTCGATAATAGAACACACTTAACATGATATTTCCGCATCTTTCTCATTCTTTCCAGCGAAGAGTATTTCATTGATACTTCCAAATGTGTTTTGGTATTTACGATTATGTTATTTTAAGTCAAGTCACCGACCTTCTCTAAACAATCGCAGCGCCACTTGTTCGTTCCATTAACTTATTTTTGGAATGTTCGCTGGCTGCTTGTATGATTTGATTTACAAAGCAGATCGCATATTTCAACAGCGTACGTTTTACTTTTCACATGTAAATTATCTAGATTGAGCACAGTTCCTATACATCGTTTACGATACATATAATGATATATCAAGGCAAATGTATTAAATTACGTGATTGTGTTTTGCTGAGTGTTAGAACTAAAAAAAAATCTATAAATCTTTGAAAATGAAATAAATCTATATGTTTTAAAACATACAGATGTTATGGTTTAATTGAATAAAAAATTTTTAATGAATGAATTTTCTTTTTTAACATTATCTAACGAACTCTGACTGTTATTGTGTATTTACTCAGACAATTTCAAATGCTTTCCATATGTAGTTGCATATGATGCAGAAAAAAAGTGATGAATTTAGTCACTTTTTATCTTTAATTGAACAGTAATGCACATTGGCATTGAATAAATTACTTTCCTTTTAAAAAAATTAATTTTGAATGATTTAATACCGTATAGAAATCTACAACATTATTTTATCAATAATGTTGTAGACCCATTAAGTATTAAAATATTTTCAACATCAGCTGTAATTATTCTTTCGATTATTTTTTTTTCTCTTTTGCTTTCGATTTTTATAAAGATGAAGTCTGTTCGATTTAAACAACAAATCGATCCTGTAATTATATACAAGTGATAATTCCTTTATACATTTACTGTATTATTTAATCAAAATCAATAAGTAAGACATTAAGTATTTTTATTATTTTACAAAGAAAAAATGCATGATATAAATAAAATTTTTTAAAAATATTAATATTACTGAAAATTAATCAAAATCCTTTTGCCTCATTTTTCTTACTGCGGAAAGATCACAAACTTTTATGTTGATATATGTACGAAAAAAATATTTTTACCCCTTGAATTTTTTTTTTTCATGTACAGTACGACAAAAAAAATATTTTATCACTATTGCATTTTTCTATAGATGTACTATGATATTTTAAATTAGAAAATTGAAAAAAATTTGTGTTTTCTCAAGTTACTGTATTTTATTCTTAGACTGAGCTCTTTCAATTATGAGTCAAAATCCTGATTGCAATACTGCGGTTGCAGAAAATTCGAAACAGCTGTCTGAGATTCTTTATTGAGAATTGAATTTCGAAAGATTTCAATTAAACTTAAAGACACTAACAATAATTTTAAATTATTTATTGTTCCTAAATAAATTTTTCTTTATTTTCTTATTTAATTTGAAGTTTTAAGCACTCGAAAAATTTGTACCTGATGGAACATTCAATTCTCTATTAAAAACTATGTAACTAGTAACTCTATTACTGTCCTTGATGCTCAAAAAAAGATCTCAAACTCATTAAAGAAAGGCTCATTTACGGACTGTAATTAATTTTTAATCACACTCATTAATTTGACGAGAGCCGACGGTACACACATATCTTCCCGCCTGCTCACCGCTCCCTCTACACACTGTTTTAAAAGAAATACTCTTTTTCCATACAGATGGCGCGACGGAGTATGCGCAGATATAATTACTACGCATTTTCTCGTTTTCTTAAAAGACATAATCATTCAAAAGTGGTTTTCTGTAACTGTGTATATGCAGTAGAGTGAAATAGGAACTGAGAAAAAATGCAATCCGTTAAAGGAACTGAAGTACAGAAGAAATGTTTAGTGACAACAAGAGAGAGAAGAATTGTACTTATGTCCTGATTCTGATTCTAAGATATGGGGATAGCAATATTTAAACTGATTAACAGCAAAACGAAAGTTTCCAATTTCGTTCGTTTCTGAGGCGATCGTAGTACTTTTTTTTTCTGTGGCATATGTAGTTTCTAGGTCTATATATTCAACTTGTAGTTTTTTATACCTTCCGGTTGCATTTGAAACCAGGTTTCTGTCGGTAACATTTGCTGATGAACGCCGCAATTATTTTTAACAATTTTTTTACCTTGTAATTTGTTTATCAGAAGCTAGAAATATTACAAAAATTGAACTCAGAACTTTGAAACAAATATTTTAAAGAAATTATCGATACAAAAAAATTGAATTTCTTTTCTCCAGCAAGAAAACGCTGTAAGCTATTATTGCATAACATTATTATCTTCTTCATCATCATCTCTCTAACTCATGCAATTTCATAAAGAGACTATGTTCGTTAATCGATCCTATTTGATTTAAGGAAATGCCTTTTAACCTTACCAAGATATATGATGCATTAACATCATCATGTACAGGAGAGGAAAATTAATGTTTTGCATTTAGTTTAAAGAAGAAGGAACCATTTCAATAACTCTTGAGAGTCATTAGAATTAAATATAAAAACGAGAAAAATATATTATTCTTTGAATAAAAATGCATTTTTAGTAGCAATTATAGAGAAAAACTAAGAACAGAAATCTGAAACGTTTGTGTTTTACCCCTTTAAGCCAAAATCTATCCCACATGCTTAACATAATTGTTTTGATTTCATTTTATAAAAGCAAAATGTCTCATAACGAAATCTCTTTTAAGAATCGTTGAATCGCATTCCATTTTTTTTATTCACATGATTCATGGGAATTCGTTGAATGAGATTATTTTTAATGTGATGATTCTATATAGTCATCATACTTAAATTATAATACACAAATAATACTTAATATTACGTATAAAATTACTGAAAGGATAGAATCATTAGATTTTTTAAACCGATTCATTTAAAACAGAGATAACTTTTCGATAATTTTTTTGTTATTCCAGGCATAGAGGTGAGGTTAAGAAAAATTTATTATTTTTAATCCAGTGCCATCTACATTTGATTACCAACACTACGCAATATTAACTGAAAATTAGATAAAATACAACAAAATTGACTAAATTATTGTCTTGACAGGACTCTTCTACAGATTTATTAATAATAATAGCTAAAAAAAGGCGTTGGCTTTTAAGTTTTAAAAAAATTAAAAACATTATTATGAATTTAAAATTAATTAAAATATATATTCAAAAGATTAAAAAAAACTATACATTATCTGTCATTCACTAGAATTCCGAAACTTTAGCACTTTTTCTGTAAAACTGTAATGTATGTAATATTTTGAGTGGAGGCTGGAATTCACATTTTCCTGGCAATGGGGACGCTTGCATGAACTAGAAGGCTTTTTCGAGCTTAGACTTTGTATTGTTCTTCGAAGGGTTGATATTCGACAAAACAACAAATTGCGGATACTTAGGGTGCAAAGTTTTGGACACCTGCGATTGAAAATTGTGGTAAAGGATAATTCTAATTAATCAAAACTATATGACTCAAACGAATAAACATGAGTTGCTCCGGCATTGAAATGAAAGGAATAGGATGCATTATTTTAGTATCTCTTTTTACCACTCCAATATCACTGTTAGTTTCCGAAGGAATTCGATTTTGAGTTATTATATGCTGTAAGTAGTTCAATAGTTAATGTGGATAAAATGATGGGAACTGTTTTAAAACTCCTTGCTAAACAATAGTACCGAATCAGATCTTGAGACATGATTCATCTTGTGAACCGGTGGAGGTAGATCATACAGATAAGTGACATTTGCGCAAAGCAAATATGTTATGAAAGCTTAATAACGGCCGACATCATGTATGCTGATTTTCGCAAGACATGGGGACGGTAATTTTTCGTAACAAAATGGCGAATATTTCTGTTTCTTTCACTTTGCATTTGGATGAAAATATATCACCTCATGCGATTCTTATTAATAAAATTTTAATTAGTTTCTGATTTATTAATTGAACTTTCATACTTTTCATCTCTATCTAAATATAATTTTAAAATATCTTTTCTCAACGACATTGTTACCATTTCATAGAATGAGACAATCGATTCAGAAGGTTTGTTTATTTCATAATTTCCAGATGAACAAATGAACTAATTTCATCGTTTGAGGAAGAAAAAATTACATTAAGAATTGCAATGACTTGAATGATCGATGAGCTTTCATTTTCAATGTTTCAAGAATTAAGTGTGAGTATATCTATGTACGCAAATTTTAAAATTACTGAATAAATAACTAACAACAAAAATTAATGAAATCAAGAGCAAAAATGAAATACGTACAAATAAAAATTGAATATATTTATGTCAAATAAAAATATAATTAACATAGTTTGAAGTATGCATTACAGCTGACTAATAAATTATCCCCCCTCCAAAAAAATAAGGAAAATATGCCCTGAAGGTATGCTATAACTGAAACTATCAGACTCCCAAAATATTAAGAACTCATTTCATTTTGTTCGCGTCAATTACATAAAAAACGAAACTTTATTTTTTCCCAACTTTAAAAAAACAACTTCCATTTCCGAAGAGTTTGTCGTCGATGTCGAATACAACAATCGTAAGTTAATGATTTCTGTTGATATAAAACAGAAACGTTAAACATATCAATCGGCAAAATCGAAAGGAATAATTTCCGGAAAGAGACGGTCCGTATGTTCTGTCATTCGAACACTAATCATTCTTTAGAAGAATTTGTACAAATAGCATACATCATTCGCAGCGCATGTTTTAGAATATGAAGTGAGTATCTTTTATTTATACAAATGGGACACTGACTAATTATTCCAGTGGTAATTTAAAAGTTCCTATTTTGTGATTAAATATTTGTGCCCTTTGTGTACGCTTAAAATTATTATTCCTGTACATTCATGACAATATTTTAAGAGTTTAAGCATCTTCAGTCGATCCAACATGTCTGCAATTTTTTTTTTCTATCATTGGAAAACCAACGTAATTTGATAAATTCCACTAGTTTAGAATTAAATTTCTCCAATAATCAATTCGAACTAAATCTCAAAAATAATAATGCGCCAAGTAACAACTCCGAGTTCCAACAACTCGGCTAGAAAACCATTTCCAAACTTTAAGAAGAGGACTAATAAATATTATTTTACTAAACCATCCATTAAGTTCTTTGCTTTATAATTGGTGAATAATAATTAGTCCATTTTTTCCAAATAATTTCCTTTTTCCATTTTTGCATCCAAACTTTGCATTTTACTGACAGTTTAATTTTTTTTTAAAAATTGCAATATATATTTTTTGAACTGACCGAGGAGGCAAATAGTACTGGAACTGTGTAACACTTGGGACAAATATGGACGACAATGAAAATAAGTCTCGAAACAAGCAAAAATTGAGTAGAGGATAAGGCTAATCTCTGATAAAAATGGAAAAAATATATCTGAAATTAAAGTTTCGAAATTATGTATTATTATAAAATAGTGATAGATTATCTACCACTATTTTTATACAGGTTTATTCTTTATAGAATTTGAGTACTACTTTTTTCTGAACATTGGAATGCAGCTTCAACGTGAAATATTGTAGCTCGATCCGATGTTCTTATTATTGGAAAAGACAAAGAGTGCTGGAGCTGTGTAGCTCTTACGGTAAACACAGATGAAAATGATTTTTGACACAATCAAGGATTGCGTTGAGTAAAATGGTAATCACTGATTAAAATGGCAAAAATATATCTACGATTAAAACTTTTTATAAATTTTATAAAAACAACGTATTATTATAAAATAGTGATAGATTATTTACCACTATTTTTATAAAGGATTATTCTTTCTAAAATTTGAGTACTACTAATTATCTGGTCTTGGAAGTTAGTTACAACGTCCAATATTGTGAACAAATTCCAATGTTCATATCTTATGAAAGCATCCTTTCGGTTATTCCTAATTTCAATGTAGGATGGGACACATTTGCCGATTTCCCCCCTATCGGCAGCGTTTTCTCTTCCACCCGTCGTCCAGAGAATCAGAGTTTCATTGTAAAAAGTGAAATATAATACTAAATTAGCTGGTTTACTAAGCGATGGGTCCCATTTCATAGCTGGTTACTGTTCTTGTGTTGCTTTAAAAAATAAAGTGTTTACATTGTTGCAAAAATTAATAACAGATACAAATTCCATTCCTCATAATTTTAAACTAATAGATGTAAATATAAGGGTGGGTCATTACTTCTTGGTGAAATTGTTTTTAATACTGTTATCCATACGGATATAGTTGTTCTAATATTAATTAATGAAAAATATGAGAATAAATTTAATGAACTTCCTAATCAACGAAATTTGATCATTAATCTTGTGGAAAATATTTAATAACTAAAAATATGTTTCTTTCTTCAGATGTTTGTGAGGATGGGCATGACAAATTACCTTTACTCATTTAAATGTAAGGTCAGTAAGTAAGAGATTATTAAATAATTATTATAAAGTTAAAAATGATAAGGTTAATTATAAATATAATATAGCTGCTTCTAAGAATAAAATAAAACTAGGAACTTTTTTTAAGAATTTTTCCACTGATAAAAAAGGATCTTGCAAAAAAATGGATCAATTGTAAGGGGGGAAAGTAACTAATATTTCAGAAGTATAGAAGGAAAAACATTTTTTTGGAGGAATTAAGTGAAAATTATTTTTAAAAATTTAATTAGATATAAGTGTAAAAAAAATGTATTTATATTATTAAAGATTAGTAAAATTATTTCCTGTGCAGTTCATTAATATCACAATTTCAGTCATCATATTTGTTTTGTTAAAAATCATATTTGAAGTCATATTTTTAATCTGTATATATGTTTTCTAATGATTGTATTTTTTTATTATATATTATATAAAAATAATTCTTATTTATTAATCGCATTTTAGTAGTATTTCTATTTTGTATATACACGAGTTCTGAATAACTGTATTTTTTTTTCTTGTTATTTATTATGTCGAAATAAATAATTGTTTATTAATATGTGCCTTAAACTGGTTCATATTTCATTTCTTAATTCCTTCATATTTATAAACTTAAATATGTTATTCCTTTATACAAGTACAGTTCACAGAGTTGCTATAGTTTTTAAACAAACATTTCTAGTCAAAAATTTAAAATCCAATTTTTATATAGCGCATAAAACTGAAATTTATATTTTTTTTTTACTGAAACTATATTTATATTTTACTGAAATTTTTATTTTTTATATGTAAATGTTTTACAATTGAGTAGCTGCCTTCTTTAAGAAAATAAAATCTCTGAAAACTAAAAAGTTTCCATTTCAAAGAAAGCTTAAAGTAAACATCTATTTTGCACAAACAAATATTAAATAATGCTTAAATTAGAAATTATTATTCACCTATTTCTTATATAAAATAATGTTTTTTAATTAGTGTCTATGCAATTATTTGATAATTGAGAGAAATAACGAAAATTGTCGAAAAATGATAACGCTATAAATCGCAAGTTACGCGTTATGCTAAACTCCGCCCTTCTCTGAACGTCAGCATAACAGTGAAGATTGATTCCAACAGCCAGCAGGCCTTATCTCTCGAGGGTCACAGATGGGGACGGTAATTTTTCGTTACCATTGGGGAATATTTCTGATTCTTGCACTTTGCATTTGGAAGGAAATATGTCACCTAATGTCCATACTAGGTGTGGGAGGAAACCATAAATATATATTGATTTCGAAAAATGGAGCTATTTTTCATCATGAAAAAAATTTCATAATTGCTTCTTGTTAGGCAACGAATAGCTATTCTTATTAACAAAATTTTAATCAGTTTCTGATTTACTATTCGAACTTTCGTACTTTTCAGCTCTGTCTAAGTATAATTTTTAAATATCTTTTCCAAAACCATTGTTAACATTTCATAGAATGAGAAAATCGATTCACTTCGTTTCTTGGTTTAATGAATTCCAGATGAATGACTTTTAGTGTCTGAGGAATAAATTTTTTTAAGAATTGCAATAATTTGAATGATCGATGAGATTTCATTTGCAATGTTTCAAAAATTAAATGTGATTATATATATATATATATATATATATATACTTTAATTTTAATTACTGAATAATTAACTATCAACAAAAATTGATGAAATCAATAACAAAAATTAAACAAGTGCAAATAATGATTGAATATATTTAAGTCAAAGAAAAATATATTTACAAGAGTTTGAAGTATGCACAACAGTTCGCTAACGAAGGTTCCCTAAATGTGCAATATGCCTTGAAGGTTTTCTATAACTATCCGTCTCCCAAAATATTAAGAAATGATTGCGTTTTAATTGCGTCAATTTCATGAAAAACTAAACTGTATGTTTATTTCCACCTATTTAAAAAGTATCATAGCACACCCTTCCATATACCCAATATGTTGTAGAGTTTCTCGTCGAGGTCAATTACGACACTCGTAAGTGAATTATTTCTAACGATATAAAACAAACATATTAACAAGATCAATCGGAAAAATTCAAAGGAATAATTTTCCAGAAAGAGATGGTCTATATGACGTATCATTCGAACACAAATCATTCTATAGAAACATTTGTGCATGGTGCATGCCTGCTACGCATCGGATGAAAACAAATAAAGCAAATCAGAAAGTTTTATTTATAAAAACAAGTCACTGTTTAATTATTCTAGTGGTAATTATTAAGGTCCTTTTCTATGCTTAAAATTATTTTTCCATTGCAGTCATGCCAATATTTTTAGAATTTATTTTAAGCATCTTCAGTTGATACAACACGTCTGCAAATTTTCTTTTACATCAGACGACAAATAATGTAATTGATAAATTTCACTAATTTAGAGTTAAATTTTTCCAATGGTCCATTTAAACTAAATCGTGAAAATAATTATGCCCCTAGTAATTTAATAAGACAAGAATTCTCAAAAGGAACGAAGATATTTTATCAAATAAAATTGATGAGAAATTGGAAAATGAGTCAAATGCAAAAATTATGTTTAACAAATTATAAATCTGGCTAACTTTAATTTGTGCAAGTTGATGTTATAAAGCATTTGTCATCTATAGGAATATTTAATTACTCTAAACAAAAATTGGAATTAAAATATTGATTATAGCCGTTTACAGCGTCACCCTTCTCGATTTGTAGGTTTCGGTTACAAATATAGAAAGTGCGCAGTGGATTATTTTTCTCTCATCAGATAAAATAGTGAGACAAATTCAGAGTGAATAAAGAAACAATTTGCAGTAAAAGAAGGGAATTCATGCAGAATTTATTTATCTTAATTACAAAAATTACTCTTGACTAGTTGGCAGGCGAAGGTGGATTCCTTTTCGTCTAAATTATAATTATCTTCAAATTCCTGAAGTCATTAGGCAAAAGTCAACAGAAATTGTCTTCCAGAAGCATTCTCGTCACTAACAAAGAGATCCAGATGTCTCACTTCGAAGTTTCGTAAACGATTGCAGCGCCACCTATGCGGATGCTTTTGTTCAGGAATTAAACGAAAGCCGCGAATTTTCGAAACGAAACCGAAACTCGCCGCCGTTTTTAGCGTGTTGCTTGTTATTTTGAGCGCGGTGTTTAAATCTTGAAGGTTCTCTTTTGATCAATTTTTTTGCATTTGAAATTATTATTTTGCTTAGATTTATATTGTTTTGTGTATTTTCTATTTTTTATTTGTTTAAATTTTTTTTCCTAATGCACTGTGTTTCTTGTATAATTTTAGAATGGATGCGAACTCCAGATCTCGTGTGACTCCAGATAAATCATCGAGAAAATTCTCTGTGAGCAAATTTAGATGTTGTCTTTCTTGTAGAAGTCAGAATGAAACAACTGGACTGATATTATTCAAGTTTCTTTCGGAGGAGAGCAAATATGTTTAATAATTGTTTTGAAATTAAATATGAAAATAAATTTGAACGAATTAGAATTACCTTATTTAGAAAACATGTGAAATTTCGTTTTGTGTTATTGAATTACTGTAATATTTTCTAAATTAAATCATATAAAATAATATTTCTAGTTATATTTGATTGATTCTTAAATTTTTTTCATAATATATTTTAATGGATTTAATGCTATAAATATGATGTGACAGCAGAATGTGACTATCTTTTATCGTAATTTTGCAAGTGCAATTGATCTCTGAATTTGAATTTTTAATATTTTCTCTGTGCTTGTATCAGTCTTGTAATAGGTAATAATATTTTCTAGATATAATAAATGGTTTTTAGCATTGAAAAGGGATGTGACACCACAGTGTTTGAAATGCCGCATATGATTAAACTAAGCCATGAACCTTCTTTCTTATAACATCTGTTTCTAAAAGTAGCTTTGATGATAAATTAATTAACGAATTTAAACTCATGATATCCGAAAAGCCATGGAGACCATGATTTTAAATTTCGTTACTTTGGACATGATCAGAAATTTTATATTAATGCACTGTAATTATTTCTAGTGGTGGTTACATTTTAATTATAAAACCAATTAAATTCACTGAA
Organism: Argiope bruennichi; assembly: GCF_947563725.1. Lineage (NCBI taxonomy): Eukaryota > Metazoa > Arthropoda > Arachnida > Araneae > Araneidae > Argiope > Argiope bruennichi. Next base: position 112,088,050 of record NC_079162.1, read on the forward strand.
AATAATTCTTGTAATAGATAATAATATTTTCTAGATATAGTAAATGGTTTTCAGCATTAAAATAGAATAATATGACACCAGAGAATTTGCAGTATGTCTTGAGAAATGCTAAATTGTGTGACAAACATTTTTCTGATTATTATTTCACTAGTATTTTAAGGCGTAGATTAACAACATTTGCTTGTCCTCATGTTGAAGAAGATTTGCCTTATACATTTGATGACACTCTTTTCGCTCTAGCTTCACATATGCCTGAGGCGCCCAGTCCATTCTCCTACAGTAAGTGACCCTACACTTCCGTTTTCTACAAATCTGGTATCTCCTACAGTAACATCATTTAACACAAGTAACACCTGCATGTCTTCTTCAAAAGAAGGAAAATTAAAAGTTTATTATCAAATGTTTCGAAACTAAAAAAAAAAAAAAAAAAAACAATTGCTTTTTTATCTTGTAAAATTAGCATTGTTATTACATAAAAAACTTTTTCCCATAGATTTTAATTTTATAAAACTGATCACTCCTCATTTTTGATTGAAATTTCTTTTTCAAATGAGCTGGTGCTATAGTTATTAATATTTTTGAGCGATAATATTTTTTGCCATGTAATATGTGAATTGTTTTCAATTATTTTTTTCTTCAATAAATTAAGAAAACATTATTTGGGTTGTTTTTTATTTATTTGTTTGTTGTTAGTAAAGTTTGTTGTTATTAAAATTTTGTTGTTATTTATTACATGATTATTCTGTAATACTAAATATACGTATTTAATTTTGTAAGAATTTGTAAAATATTTCTGAAATTAATTTTCACTCTTAAAATTACTAAGCTAAAATTAAATTAGAGAAACCGAACCTGATATTTGTGAGTGATTAAATCTAGAATAAATGCAGAGTAAAATTTATTAAAAGTGGTCCAAATTGGAATAAAATATTTTAAACTCATGAATTGCAGTTTAAAATCTACTGATACATATTATAATTAATAGAAAGTGAAAATTAATAATCAATAATAGAACTTAATATAAAATGCAATTCATCCAAAGTAAAATTTCAAATTTGATCTTTAAGTAGTCTAAAGTAAGTATTTACCTTGCATTTTTTTTAATAATTTGATGAAATTTCATAGTGAAGGGTAAATGTAATTTAATTAATTTGAAATATGGTAATAATGCATCTGAATTCATATTTTTTTAGTGCGAAGAGTTTCTCGTATTTGTAGGGTATTTTTTTACAAAAAATATGAAATTTATTATATAATTGAGAAAATAAGTTTTTTTTGCAAGTTTTATAATTGGCTTCCAAACCATTTAAATAGAAACTGGCTTTACTAGCAATTTCAAAACATCTTTTCAGCTAATTTTCATTAGGCTGTTACATTTTTTTTTGCCAAAATAATATGTCATATATTAGCATGTAATTTTTTTTACATAGTAATGTAGAACATACATTGTGCATATATCAATGTAATTAGTACATTTTTTTTACATAGTATAGATATCAATGCAATTCATTGATAGATGAGATAGAGAAAATGTTTTAAATCTTAATTATATATATATATATATATATATATATATATATATGAATCGAAAATGTAAAATATTATTTTGCATTTTCGATAGTGATACTAAGGGAAAAGTTTTAGAACTTTAATTAAATTTTTAAAGAAGTTTTCACATTTTGTTTCCAAAACCTTACGCCTTTTTACTTTTACATTAAATAATCGGAAAACAATGTGGAGTAAATATAGCTAAAGTGTTTTATTTATAAAAGGAAGAATTATTTGGCGAATAAAACAAAGATTGTTCTAATGTGAAGAGTATGCACCTGAGAACATAAATGAAAGGCTATCACATCTCATACAAGAATATTTCAAATGAAAATTCTGTCGAGATATAAACAAATATATAATAAAACCTGCCCACATTAGAAATATTAATACCACTATTTTTAAAAGTGTAAATTATATATAATGATTCCGTGAATAGTAAAAATTATATTAAATCAGGTTAAAGTATTTTATTTGTAAAAAGAAAAATTATTCGGCGACACTAATTATGACGATAAAACAATGAATGCGTTAATGGGAAGTGTATGCATCTGAGAATATAAATAAAATGCTATCACATTCGAAATGAAAATTCTGTCAGGAAATGCACAAATATATAATGTAACCTATTCATGGTAGATTTATTTCCTACCACTATTTCTATAAAGAAAAATTACATATAGAATTTCCGAGATAATACTGCTGCATACTTACATGGGGTCGGAAATACCCTGATCATGAAGGGGGCTTTCCCGATCTAAGGCCGTCCATTGCACTTGGGGCGGTTGACGGTCGCCACCACTGCAAGCAGCAGTGGCTGGGGCGCCTAATTTTTGGAATCGGGACTGCGTTCGCGCTGCTCCCGGCCTTGTTAAAAATAGAACACACTCAACATAATAATTACGTATCTATGTCTTCGTTCACAGCGAAGAATATTTCATTGATACTTGCAAATGTGTTTTGAATTTAAGATTATGTTTTTTAAGTCAATTCACCGAGTTCCTCTAACCAATCGTAGGGCCACTCGTTCTTTCCATTAACGCATTCTTGGAATATTCGCTGGCTACTAGTATGATTTGATTTACAAAACATTGCATATTTCGACAGCTTACGTTTTACTTTTTTCATGTAAATTATCTAGATTGAGCACAGTTACTATACATCGTTTATGAAACGTATAATGATATATCTCGGCAAATGTATTAAACTACGTGATTGTGTTTCGCTGAATGTTAGAACAACGTCTTATAAATCTTTGAAAATTGCTCTAGAGCAAATAAATCTACATGTCTTAAAACATACAGATGCTATGGTTTAATTGAATGAACAATTTGTAATAAATGAATTTATAAAATGCATTTTCTTTTTTAAACATTATTTAAAGAACTCTGACTATTATTGTGCGTGCACCCTGACGATTTGAAATGCTTTCCATATGTAGTTCATGTGATTCATTAAATTGTGAAGAATTAGGTCACTCTTTATATTTAATTGAACAGTAATGAACACTGGAACTGAATAAATTATTTTCCCTTTTAAAAAATTAATTTTGAATGATCTAATACCATATAGAATTCTACTACATTATTTTAACAATAATGTTATAGACCCATAAAGTATTAAAATAGTTTCAATATCAGCTGTAATTATTCGTTCGATTTTTTTTTTCGCTTTTGCTTTCGATTTTTATAAAGATGAAGTCTGTTGGATTTAAACAAAAAAATGATCCTGTAGCGTAATGATATACAAGTGATAATTGCTTTATACAATTACTGCATTATTTAGTCAAAATCAATAAATATGACATTTAGTATTTTTATTAATTTAGAAAGAAAAAATTCATGATACAATTAAAATTAAAAAAATAATAATAATATTACTGAAAATTAATCAAAATCCTTTTTCCTCATTTTTCTTACTGCGGAAAGATCACAAACTTTTATGTTGATATATGTGCGAAAAAAATGTCTTTACCCCTTGAATTTATTTATTTTGCATGTATAGTACCACAAAGAAAATATCTTATCTCTATTGCATTTTTCTATAGATGTACTATGATATTTTAAATTAGAAAATTTAAAAAAAAATTGTGTTTTCTCAAGTTACTGTATTTTATTCTTAGACTGAGCTCTTTCAATTATGAGTGAAAATCCTGAATGCAATATTGCGGTTGCAGAAAATTCGAAACATCTGTCTGAGATTCTTTATTGAGAATTGAATTTCGAAAGATTTCAATTAAATTTAAAAACACTAAAAATAATTTTAAATTATTTATTGTTCCTAAATGAATTTTTCTTCATTTTCTTATTTAATGTGAAGTTTTAAGCACTCAAAAAATTTGTACCTGATGGAAGATTCAATTCTCTATTAAAAACTATGTAACTAACATCTGTATTACTGTCCTTGATGCTCACAAAAAGATCTCAAACCCATTAAAGAAAGGCTCATTTAACGGACTGTAATTCACTTTTAATCACACTCATTAATTTGACGAGAGCCGATGGTACACACATATCTTCCCGATTGCTCACCGCTCTCTCTATACACTGTTTTAAACCAAATACTCTTTTTCCATACAGATGGCGCAACGGTAGTATGCGCAGATGTAATTACTACGGTTTTTCTCGTTTTCTTGAAAGACATAATCATTCAAAAGTGGTTTTCTGTTACTGTGTATATGCAGTAGAGTGAAATAGGAACTGAGAAAAAATGCAATCCGTTAAAGGAACTGGAGCACAGAAGAAATGTTTAGTGACAACGAGAGAGAAAAGAGTTGTACTTATGTCCTGATACTGATTCTAAGGTATGGAGACTGTAACATTTAAACTGAATAACCACAAAACGAAAGTTTCCAATATGGTTCGTTTCTGAGACGATCGTCGAACTTTTTTTTTTCTTTTTTCTGTGGCATATGCATTTTCTAAATCTATATATTCCACTTGTAGTTTTTTATACCTTCCTGTTGCATTTGAAATCAGGTTTCTGTCGGTAACATTTGCTAATGAATGATGCAATAATTTTTCAATATTTTTTTTACCTTGTAATTTGTTTACCATAACCTAGAAGTATTACAAAAACTGAACTCAGAACTTTGAAACAAGTATTTTAAAGAATTTGTCGATACAAAAAAAATTAAATTTCTTTTCTCCAGCAAGAAAACGCTGTAAGCTATTATTGCATAACAGAATTATTTTATTCATCATCATCTCTCTAACTCATGCAATTTCATAAAGAGACTATGTTCGTTAATCAGTCCTATTTGATTTAAAGAAATGCCTTTTCAGCTTACCAAGATATATTATGCATTAACATCATCATTTACAGGAGAGGAAAATTAATGATGTGCATTTATTTTAAAGAAGAAGGAACTATTTCAGTAACTCTTGAGAGTCATTAGAATTAAATATAAAAACGAGAAAAATATATTATTCTTTTAATAACAATGCATTTTTAGTAGCAATAATCGAGAAAAACTAAGAACAGAAATCTTAAACGGTTGCGTTTTATCCCTTTAAGCCAAAATCTATCCCACATGCTTAACACAATTGTTTTGATTTCAATTCATGAAAGCAAAGAGTCTGATAAAGGAATCTCTTTTAAGAATCTTTGGATCGAATTCCATTTTTTTTTATTCACATGATTCATTGGAATCCGTTGAATGAGATTGTTTTTACTGTGATGATTCTATATAGTCATCATACTTAAATTATAATACACAAATAATGCATAATATTACGTATAAAATTACTGAAAAGATAGAATCATTAGAATTTTTAAACCGATTCATTTAGAAACAGAGATAACTTTTCGATTATTTTTTTGTTATTCCAGGCATAGAGGTGAGGTTACGAAAAATGTATTATTTTTAATCCAGCGCCATCTACATTTCATTCCGAACACTACGCAATATTAACTGAAATTTAGATAAAATACCACAAAATTGACTAAATTATTGTTCTAACAGGATTCTTCTGCAGATTTATTAATATTAATAACTAAAAAAAGGCGTTATCTTTTATGTTTTTAAAAATTAAAAACATTATTATGAATTTTAAATTAATTAAAATATATATTCAAAAGATAAAAAACTTATACATTAACTGTCATTCACAAGAATTTCGAAAAGATTAGCACTTTTTCTGCAACACTTTAATGTATGTAATATTTTGAGTGTAGGCTGGAATTCATACTTTCCTGGCACTGAGGATTCTTATATCAACAAGAAGTTTTTTTTCTAGCACAGACATTCCATTGCTCTTTGAAGTGTTTTTGCTCACCATATCAACAAATTCGGATGCTTAGCGTGCATAGTTTTGGGCACCTGTTTTTAAAAGGCGAGGAAAGGATAACGATTATTACTCAAAACTACATGCCTCAAACGAATTAAGTTTCTCCGACATTGAAATGAAAGGAAAGGATGCATTATTTTAGCATCTCTTTTTACCACTCCAATATTACGGTTAGTTTCGGAAGGAATTCGATTTTGAGTTATTATATGCTGTAACTGGTTTAATAGTTAATGTGGATAAAATGATGGGAACTGTTTCAAAACTCCTTGCTGACAAATATTACATAATGAGATCTTGAGACATGATTCATCTTGTGAATCGGTGTAGGTAGATCATACAGATAAGGTATTTTTACGCAAATCAAATATGGTATGAAAGCTTAATATCGGCCGACATCATGTATGCTGATTTTCGCAAGTCATGGGGACTGTAATTTTTCGTAACCAATGGCGAATATTTATGTTTCTTGCACTTTGCATTTGGAAGGAAATATATCACCTCATGTCCACACCAGATGTGGGTGGAAATCATAAATTTTTATTAATTTTCGAAAGATGGAGCATTTTCTAATCATGAAAAAGTTTGATAGGTGCTCCTATATAGCCGACGAATTGCGATTCTTATTAACAAAATTTTAATTAGTTTCTGATTTACTAATTGAACTTTCGTACTTTTCGTCTCTATCTAAATATAATTTTTAAATATCTTTTCTCAACGAAATTGTTACCATTTCATAGAATGAGACAATCGATTCAGATGGTTTGTTTGTTTCATAATTTCTAGATGAACAAATGAACTAGTTTCATCGTTTGAGGAAGAAAAAATTTCTTTAAGAATTTCAATGATTTGAATGATGGATGAGCTTTCATTTTCAATGTTTCAAGAATTAAGTGTTATTATATTTTTGTACTCAAATTTTAAATTACTGAATAAATAACTATCAGCAAAAATAAATGAAATCAAGAACAAAAATTAAATACGTTCAAATAATGATTGAATATATTTATGTCAAAGAAAAATATAATTAACATAGTTTGAAGTATGCATTACAGCTGACTAATGAAGTATCCCCCCCCAAAAAATAAGGGGAATATGCCCTGCAGTTATGCTATAACGGAAACTATGAGACTCCCAAAATATTGAGAACTGATTTCATTTTGTTCGCGTCAATTTCATAAAAAACGAAACTATTTTTTTTCCCAACTTTAAAAAAAAATAACTCGTATTTCCGAAGAGTTTTTCGTCGATGTCGAATAGCACAATCGTAAGTTAATTACTTCTGATGATATAAAACAGAAAGTTAAACAGATCAATTGGCAAAATCGAAACGTACACTTTTACGGAAAGAGACGGAGAGAGATTTTGCGGTCTGTAACACACATCATATGAACACAAATCATTTTATCGAAGAATTTGTTCAAATAGCATGCAAAATTCGCATCGCAAATTATAAACACTAGAATGAGTATCTATTATTTATACAATCAGGACTGTGACTAATTATTCCAGTGGTAATTTAAAAGTTCCTTTTTTGTGGTTAAATATTTACGCCCTTTGTGTACGCTTAAAATTATTATTCCTGTACATTCATGCCAATATTTTAAGAGTTTAAGCATCTTCAGTCGATCCAACACGTCTGCAATTTTTTTTCTATCATTGGACAACAAACGTAATTTGATAAATTCCACTAATTTAGAATTAAATTTCTCCAATAATCATTTCGAACTAAATCTCAAAAATAATTATGCACCAAGTAACAACTTCGAGCTCCAACAACTCGACGTAAAAGCCATTTGCAAACTTTAAGAAGAGGACTAATACCATCGCTCTTAAAGAAATGTTATTTTACTAAACCATCCATTAAGTTCTTTGCTTTATAGTTGGTGAATAATAATTAGTCCATTCTTTTCAAATAATTTCCTTTTTCCATTTTTTCTTTGAATCTTTGTATTTTATTGACAGTTTAATTAAAAAAAAATTGCAATATATGTTTTTTGAACTGACCGAGAAGGCAAATAGCACTGGAACTGTGTAACACTTGTGACAAATATGGACGACAATGAAAATTAGTTTCGAAACAAGCAAAAATTGAGTAGAGGATGGTGCTAATCTCTGATAAAAATGGAATAAATATATCTGAAATTAAAGCTTCGAAATTATGTGTTATTATAAAATAGTGATAGATTATCTACCACTATTTTTATAAAGATTTACTGTTTATAGATTTTGAGTACTACTATATACTGGACAATGGAATTCAGCCGCAATGTTAAGTATTGTGGCTTATTCCGTTGTTCATATTATTAGGTAAGATAAAGAGAGCTGGAGCTGTGTAACTATTAGGTAAAGTACATATGACAGTGAAAATGGTTTTTGAAACGAGGAAAGATGGGGTAGAGTAAAATTCTGATCATTGATAAAAATGGCAAAATTTGCCTGCGATTAAAACATCTAAATTACCTATTCTTATAAAATAGATAGATTATTTACCACTATTTTTATAAAGGAATAATTCTTTATAGAACTTGAGTACTACTGTTTTTCTAGCGTTGGAATTTAGTTACAACGTCCAATATTGTGACCAAATTCCAATGTCCATATCTTATGAAAGCATCACTTCGGTTATTCCTAATTTCAATTAGGGATGTCACACGTTTGCCGATTTCCCCCCTATCGGCAGCGTTTTCCCATCCACCCGTCTTCGAGAGAATCAGAATTTCATCGGAAAAAGTGTTTAGCCTTTCAGGATGGTTGTAAAGAGATACACGTTATCGAATATAATTATTTAATAACCGCCTTGAATTTAATATATTAAAACAGTCGAAATATCCATGTAACGATTGAAGTGTTTCGAATATATTTGGCAAAATAATCGATTGAGTGGTAGTCGAATAATGTGACGCAAATTTTACAGATGATTTTTGATAGACCAACTAAGAACTGAATGCAATGGATATCGAAGATGTTAAGTCTGCAGATTTTCAGACATTTGATTGAATTCTCGTTCATTTAACTTATAATTTGCTGTAGTTATGTGAATATATACGATTCAATAAGATATCGCATTCTGCTGACAATTTTAAGGAGTTCGACTGTGAACAGAATGTGATGAATGTCGAAGACTATATCTGCATATTTTTATACATTTGATTCCAATGTCGTTCATGAAACTTTTAATTTTCACTATTTTTTCCAATATAACCGACAAGAAAACAAGTGAATAAGACATAAAATATGTCGCATTTTGCCAAAAAATTTTGATCCGTCGTCTAAGACTTCAATGCGATGGATGTCGAAGTTAAGTTCAAATTCTGAATCCTCTGATTTAAATGTTATAATGTTCATTCAGCATATACTTTATATTATATTTATCTTAATAATCAATAAGCTGGCAAGTGAATAAGACGTCACCTTTTTCTCGACTAATCGTTTTCCCTTTGGCTAAGATTTTATCATAGATTATGGCAAAAAAAACTATTTTCATCGAGCACTTGGATTACCTGCTTGTGGAATTATTAGGAAAATTGGAGCTTTTGTATTATTCATGAATAGGACGATAGGGTTGTTTTCCATAATTCATCATTCAAATTCAAGTTCTAAAGTTAATTGTCGTCTTATTCATCAAACTGTTACTTACTCGGTGACGAATCGGTAAATTTATTTTATTCATTTCATTATGAGAATTTCCTAACTAAAATTATGTTAATGGTTAAACTAAATTTAATCAAACACTCTTTATTTTTTGACACGGTTTTGCATATTTGCATTTTTTTCGGTTTTGCATAAAAAAGATATTTATTTTATTGTCGTTATACTATCTTATTTGTTACAACAATTTAAACTATTTTGTGTACAAGACTGCCTTGCTTTTACAATTGCATTTAGCAGTGAAATATTTCTTTTTGCAATAACAGCTTGTATAGCCTTGCCTTCCACTTCTCGAATTAGCTGCAGTGGCTTCTCTAAGCGACATTTCTTGAGAAGAAATCTCATCTATGGAAAGTAACTTTTCTTTACAAATTACAAACTGATTATGGGTATAAAGCTGTTTGAGGGTGCCATTTTTATTTTCTAATTTATAAAATTCGAAGTCTTTTATTCCAACAACAACGGCCAACACATTTCGGGCATCTGTACGACCCCCACCAGAGCATGTCGGTGATTGTCTGCATACATCGGTGATAGTCCGAATATATAAGAATATAAAAAAATATTCTGTCTTTCACCGAGTTATTTGGTATATATATATATACTAGCCGCCTTTGGCGACCAGCCGGTTCGCCAATCTTAATGTTCGTTAAAATTTTAATAATTAAATATTTTATGCAATTCCAACTTTAGTAGATTCTTCAGCAAAATATTTTAAAACTTCAAATTTTGATAGTCATATAATTCACTCATAATATTATAAAGGCCTTCAGTCATAACGTGATATGTATCTCTCTAATTTTCTGTTACCCCTCGTAGAATTTATGCTTTAAATTAAAGTGTAAATGATTAATCTGCAATTAATATAATAATATTTTTTACTGAAACAAAGCATTTTTTTAATAATATGATTACTGATAATAGAGTCACTGAGCGTTTAAACTTTATGGGCACTAAAGAATATCTTTCTTAATTTATGTAATATCTCAAGAATTTGTCAACAAAAATTTCTCAGATTCATCATGAACAGACCGATTAATGAACAATGTTTCATTTTAAATGCATTAAACACTAAGAAAATAAAATAAATCGTTTAAAATAATCGGTCGAAAACAGGTTTAAAAAAATTACTTAAAAAACGATGTACTTAAAACTATAAGCATATACAAAAAAATATATAACTAACATAAATACAATTTAATTACAAAAGTACACAACTAACCTAAAAATAATTTAAATCATTGAAAACAGGTTAAAAAAAACTACTTAAAAAACGATGTACTTAAAACTATAAGCATATACAAAAGAATATATAACTAACATAAATACAATTTAATTACAAAAGTACACAACTAACCTAAAAATAATTTAAATCATTGAAAACAGGTTAAAAAAAACTACTTAAAAAACGATGTACTTAAAACTATAAGCATATACAAAAAATATATAACTAACATAAATACAATTTACTTACAAAAGCATGCAACTAACCTAAAAATAATTTAAATCATCCGTTGAAAGTGGTTGTCATGACAACAATCAGAACAATGCGCATGCGTGAATTTTCTTCGCCAGTTAGGTAACGCAAATGCGTGAATTTTTCTACGCCAGTTGGGGTAACGCTAGGCAGATTATACATTTTTAATTTCCTTTATTCTGTGTTATTTTAATTCAAAAGTACTTCAGAATGAATCTGAAACATGGATTAATTAACAATGTTTAATTTTAAATGCATAAAACATTAAGAAAATAAACAGAATCGTTTAAAACAATCCGCCGAAAAATATTAACCCTAGCCTCGTTACTGTTGGGAGAAAAAAGAAACGGAAGCCTTACTCATTTGGCGGTGGGGGAAATTGAAGATTTTTTTTGGCGGAAAGGTTGAAGGTGGGGAAAATGGAAGAATTTTCTGGCGGGAAAGTTAGTTTTTAATTAATAATTAAAATTCTAATTAAAATTTCAAAAAAAGGGGACCCCAGGTGCACATTCCCGACCTCTAAGGTATACATGTACCAAATTTGATAGCTGTATGTCAAATGACCTGGCCTGTAGAGCGCCAACACACACACACACACATTGAGCCTCATTATAAGTATATATATATATATATATATATATATATATATATATATGTATATATATATATGAAAATATAATGGTCATTATTTGTAAATGTATTTGAATATTTACAATTTTACGCAACAAATGCGGTTTCAGAAGAATCAAAGTGATTACTATATTTATCATGCATATAGTACGAAAGAAAATGTTTCAATAATTGTATTTCAAGAAACTTCCCATTTTTTTTTCTCTTGACATATTGCAATGTAATAAGAATAAATTTATAATTACATTCCATGCAATTACAAGATGATTAAAAAAATTCTTTAGAGTCTTAAAGAATTGGAATAAAACTAAATTAAAAGGTATTAAAAAGCTTTCCACGTAAGAATATTTTTTCTCTAACTTTAGTCCTTTTTGTAGAGTATGAAAATGAAAAATTACATGATATTATATTAAAGCGACGTTTTCCTTAAAATTACAAATGAAAACAAATTTTCTGTGGTGAATTACGATATTCTCTGGAAGAATCGACTTCAACATAATTAATCAAGGGATTAAACACACTCCCCCAAATTAATTAAAATAATTTCAATAAAGTTCAAAAGGAAATTAAATTCCTTAACAAACAGAAACTGTGAATTTTAAAATATAACATCAGTAAACAACAGAATTTTCATATTATATATTGCTAAACAAATTATTTTAAAGAAATCCACAGCAATGTACTTCACAAAATTTATAAATATCTCATTCAACTGGGAGAACAACAGTTTTCGTAATTGTCTTTTTTAAATTCTCCCGTTTTAGTTTTATTCCTTACGTTTCTAACCTTGTTACCAGAACCTAAATATGCTCCAACTAGACGTAAAAGCCATTTGCAAACTAGATAACTAATACTATCACGCCTAAAGAAATGTTATTTTACTAAACCCTATATTAAGTTATTTGTTTTATAGTTGGAAAATAATAATTAGTCCATTTTTTTTATATAATTTCCTTTTTCCATCCAGAATTTGTATTTTACTCAGTTTAATGCCAAAAAGAATTGTAATGTATGTTTTTTTAACTGGCCGAGTTGCCAAGTAGCCCTAGAATTGTGTAACACTTTTGACAAATACGGACGACAATGAAAATAATTTTCGAAACAAGCAAAAATTGCGTAGAGGGTAATGCTAATCTCTGTTTAAAATGACAAATATTTATCTGCAATTAAAGCTTCAAAATCATCCAATATTATAAAATAGTGGTTGATTATCTACCACTATTTTTTTAACCGATTACTTTTTATAAAATTTGAGTACGACTGCTCTGGTCCTGGAATTCAGTCACCATGTCAAGTATTGTGACTGACATCCAGTATTCTAATATTATCAACAGCAGAACTGCGGATACTCCAGGAGCGGGTAGCGAAAGAACGATCATACAATGTTAACGGACTTAGAAATTTTCTGAACAGGAATGAGTGTATTTGCGCATGCTCCGATTTTACTGGAGAAATAAATAATATTTTACTGGAGAAAATAAATAATATTTACTATGGTTCATGATCGTTCTCTCGGTATCCGCTTACGTCAGGAGCCTCATCAGGATGAAGAATTTTTTCGTGTTTAGAAAATCAAAAATGTTAAAAATATTTTATCATTTACAACTATTAAAAAAAGTAGGAATGTTTTTTTTCAAAGTATTTTGGAAGTTTATTAAAAAAGTATTTTATAAATAAAATGTTTTATAATTCAAACTTTAAAAATAGGGTTGATTTTTGGTTTCTTAAATATTTAATGAGACTTCCTGAAAAATGACAGTAAAATTAATGTGTCTTTAATACTATATTGATGATGTAAGTTAGGAAAGTATGGTTATGTTTTTTTTTCTTCTTATGTTTAAAGTGAAATAAAGGTTAACCTTATTATTTTTTTAAAAATTTTTAAATGCTTTATTTAAAAATGTTAGTAATAAAATACCCATATATATGAATTTGATATAATAATTTAGAAAACTTAAAGAAATTTATCTTCCTTTGAGGAATTTCTGAGAATAACATTTGAAATCATTTTAAAAAGGGCTTTTGAGCAACAAGAAAGTATCAACCAGCTTATTAATTGACGCTGCTGTTTTTCTTCTTATCTTGTTTTGTTGAGTATTTTAGTTAAAAAAATTTCTTCTTTTTTATTTAATTGAAAGATGAGCTGATAAAAAATTACAAATTCTAGATCTTATTTTTGTAGTAATTGGAAATGAGAATAAAAAATACAATAATTATATATTCCAACTATCATCGTAATCCTAGTTCATAAAAAACAGGATTATTTACATCATGTTTCCTGAATTTTCTAAGAATTTAATAAATCTTCCACTTAAAGACTCCATATAATCAATCCAAATTCCATTTAATCAATGAATTTTTTTAAGAAAATAATCACAATAACTATTTTTGCAATAAAAGTACTTTGTGCACATAATAATCTTAAATATAATAAGCATCTACATCCTATTAAGGGAACAAAAATTTGATCTAAAACCTATTTTGAGCAAGGAATTTAAGGGGATATACTTCTACTGATTTCAATCATTCCTTAAATTTTATTTCAGTCTAATAAATAATTGAAAAAATAATAATAATGAATTATAGTTTTGAAATTCAGTTCTGGCAAAGAAAAAAAGCCATTTGTCAAATTAACTGTGATAAACGAGAACTATTCTGCAGCTGCATTTTTTTTTTTTTTTTTCATTCAGTGGCAAGGACTTTCTTTTAAAACAAATACACTTTTTGTTACTGCATATACTTTAAGTTTGATGAATACTTAAGTTTTTATTATGGTAGCATCAGAGAAAGATAACCTGAAAAAAAATCATCAGTTTAAATTAGTAATAAAATGTTTATCAAAAGAGACAAAAATAAAATTTAATAAGATCCCCTCACCAAATTCTTTGGATTTTTAAAAATAAACAATATTTAGATAAAATTTAACATGACTATATACTCAAAATAGAGTCAATCATGGAATAACTATCTTGGCCATGTCTTGCTGAAATAGTTTTCTGTAGTTAGGCAGGTGAGATAAAATAGAAAATCTACATGTTTTCACCACCATGATTGATATGCATTTATCAGAAACAAAATTAATCAATAATTCCAAGAATAACTATTAACCATTTCTTCTTTAAAAAAAAATCTAAATATCTCATATGATTTCAGCTTTTGTCCATCCAGGACTACTGGTGTAGCTGCCAAGATTTTTCGTCAAATCAGAGAATTTAATTTACTATCTCATCCTTTCAGATATATTTAAATAATACAAATATGTTTTTTAAAAATTTGATTTCTGAACATTTTAATTTAAATAAAAGCTTCAATTTTTTTGTTTGAAATTATAAATTATAAATATTAAAAATTTTGTATTTTTATAAAAATCTGATAAGATATATTATGTTGCCACACCAAAATGTTAGTGTTTTTATAGAAAAATTATAAGAGATTTCTTATATCATCATATTCATTTTATTTTATTTTAAGCAATAAATATTTTGATATTTTTACTTGACATTTTTCTAAGCTAAATGAAAGAAAGAGTGTACTGAAATTTAAAACTGAATGAGAATAATAAATTAGAAGAATTATAAACAATTTTGAAATTTTTATTACAGACATCAGGACTACAAAATGCATCTGATTACTCTTTACAAAATATAAGATGAATACTGCACTAAGTTATAAATATGAACATTTTTCAAATATCAAAATCACAAAACAAATTTTGAAATTATAAAGTAAATTATTATGAGTATAATTTAATGTAGAATTTACAAAAGTTTTACAATGTATAGGTAGAAAAGATAAAAATCAAGGTAAAAAAAAAGGATTAATTCTCTAAAATATCTGAAAACCACGCAACATAAATATAATTGCCATTGTATACAAATTATAAAAATTAAAAAGCTTAACAAATTCTGAATCTTCTGGACTAATTAATGATACAAAAACTCAAACAATATAATTGAAGAGATTTTGAGGAAAAAATTTGCAGAATCGTAATAGAAATTTAGATTGACAAGATAGAAAGTTCAAAATAAAGTTTACATCCAAATATACATAAAATAAAACATACATTGAGCCATTATTGAAAATCAATGCTATTTTTTTTCATGAAGTAATCAGTAATACAAAAATTCAAAGAACAATATAATGAAAATTTAAAATTATATACGTTTAAAAAAATTGCAAAATATAGAGGGTTAAAGCAACATATGAGTGACTTGATAGAGAATCTAAAATAATGTAAAATTTATAAATCAATTTAAAATCAGATATGCAAGATTATTATTTTCCTTATGAAACCTTATCATCATATTCCTTGTGTTATAATTGAAAAAAAAAGAACACAAAAAAATATTGCTTTTGGATGTGCACTAATCAGAAATATACAAAAATTAAATAACAATGAAAGTGATATATGTAATTGTGAATAGGTATTGTATATTTGTATATATATATTGTAATAAATTGTAACTGTATATATATATATATACACATACACACACATATATAAAAATATATAGTAAGATAATATATATGATTAAATAGGAGAAAATGATAATAAAACAAAACATTTTTTTACAAAGCTGATATTTATAATAGTGTAAATTTTGATTTTTAATAATTGCAGTTTCAAAAATTTGATAAAATTAATCACTCAAATAATTAAAAATTTAATTTAAATCATTGCATAAAATAATTCAATTAAAATTATTTATATCCCTATCTATACATATATATGCATAATTCTAGATAAAGACACATTTAAAGTGTTAAACAAAAATCTAAATCAAATTAAAAAAATTACAGAAACAAATAGTCTAAAATTATTTGCATAGAATAATAAACTTTAAATAATTTTGTATCTGATCCAGGGTGTATAGTGAGAAATGGATGCAAAAATTAAGCACTTTTAAGCACCTTAGCGAAATATTATCGATTAGAGCTGCCTGGTAGATATTTCTCCCGAAAAAATTTTCTGCCTGTTAACATTACATGATCGTTCTTTCGCTATCCGCTTCTGGATATTCCTTGTTTATTTAGGGATGACGCATTGACCACGATAGCGGTGGTGTATTTGCTCCCTGTTGGCGGGGGATTGAGTTTCCTCGGAGAAAGAGATATCCCTTTCAGGATGGTTGTAGAGAGATACGCATTATCGCATACGATCATTAAAAACTGCCTTGAAGTTAATGTATTATAAACAGTCAAAATATGTATGTAACGATTGAAGTGTTTGACTATATTTGGAAAAATAAGCGATAGAGTGGTAGGTGAATAATGTGTCACATATTTTACAGACAATTTTAGATAGACTAACTAAGAGCTCAATGCAATGAATATCGAATATGTTAAGTTCTCAGATTTTCAGACATCTGATTCAAATGTCGTTCATTCAGCTTATATGGAAATATATGTCGTTCATTCAGCTTATGAAATTGATGACATGCAAAAGCAAGTTTAGGATACAAATTTATTGAAGGTAAGTGTATTTCTTTTATTATCCTGAATACACACTAAAATTATGTTTGAATCTGTTAATATTAAACCTAATTGTTCTTCATGTTCTCTTTAAACAGCAAACTATAATTTTTAATTTAATATTTAATTTTTCAATATTATTAGTTCTCCAAATGATTTAGCATTAATTAAGAAAGAACTTAATGAAATAATAATAAATAGCTGCAATCTATTAATACAAATTCTCTATTTCTTTATGTCAAAAATCTAATCAATTTTTGGACTATCATGTGTTTATCTATGACAGTCCACTCAGAGTTCTTACTTATTCGATTGTTATTAACTTATTCATAATTTTTTCTTTAAAAATTCTATTGAAATAAGCTCTTTAGATAAATTTTTCATCAATTAATTTCAAAATTTCCTTTTTTGAAGATTTAGTTAAATAATTTGTTTATGGTTGCACCCATTATCTCTTAAGTACTTCCAATCATGACAGCGAGTTTTATTTTTAAAGCTACAAAGTAAATTAATATCACTATGAATATTTATAAACAGAAATTTATATTACTTTATTTGAACTTTTCCTTTAATTAAATCATTTAAATTTGGGTAAATAAACTTCACTTTTTCTTTAAAGAAATAAAGTGAAATGAAGAAATGCCATATAAATAATGCTCAGTTCCGGCTTGTCGAAGAAATTACGAAGAAAATAAAGTCGCTGTTTTTAGATATCCCATTAATGAGGCTTTATGAGAGAAGTGTCGACATGCAATTAAAAGAAAAAATTTTACCATTACAAAGAATTCTAAGGTTAGCCAAAATGAGCATTGATAATTAATATGTTTTAATTATTTGAAATAGATTTAATTTTTTTTAGGTGTAAAATATTATAATTTGTGTTATTTAAAGTCTTAATTTTTGTAAAAAATTTTAATATCATTTTGATTAATTAAAAATTATTTAAGTTGCAATAATTTTAGTTCAGTCCTAACTTAATTATTTTATTAATGTAAAATACATGCCATTAAAGTTACATTAGTTTATAAAAGTGATGTAAATTGTTTGTTAATTGAAATTTAAGTAGAGTTAAAGTTGGTCCAGATTGCTTTATTTTTTTAATTAAGTATGAAAATACCTGTGATTTTTAAGCATTAGTTTTAAAATTTTTTAGATCTGAAAAAATTTCTCTTAATTTGTACGTTTATAGATATAAAAAGTTATTTTACATAAAAGAGATTTTTTCTGTTTCTTTTCATTTTTTCTTCTTCTTTTTTTTTTCTTTCAGGTATATGAAAGACATTTTAAAAATGGTGAATTGCTTTTCAGAACTACTTTCTACAATAAAAGTACTTGGGAAACTTTATCTGCTCCTCTTAAAAAGCCCAGGCTAAAGGAAAATGTTGTGCCAAGTATTTTTCCTGGCTGCACAACATATTTGTCATCATCAACATCAGCAATTCGAAAGATTCTTTTGAAAAATAGGTGACGATTTCCAGCCTTGAAATTTCCATAATTGAAAGTTTAAATTTACAACAGAACTATGACAGCAAGACCGCATTTATTAATTTTAATGAATTAAAAAATTGTATTAAAGACCATACCTTTTCTACCTTGTGGACTATTATTGAAATGAAGGAAAATTTGTTATTCATTCATCTCTCTATTAATGATGGCATTGCTTCCATAACATTTGCTGTAAATATTTACAAGGATTTCTTTATAAATGCATCCTTTATGGGAGAAAGGATTCTGAAGCATGAGCAATTCCCATTACCAATGAAAGTTAATAATATAAATCAAATATTTCATAATCTAGATTATTTTAAAAAGGGCCACTTTGTTATATTATCAAGCTCAGTGAATGTCAAAATTAATATTATTGAATCTGTAATTAAAAATTCAGAAGATGTATTGATTGACAAATGAAAGTTTTTCTTTGAATTTTTTCTTAAGAAATTGCATCTGCTGAAGTGTAAACCTGAACGATATAGGTATTCAACAAACATCTTATTTGCATTTTTATTATTTTACATTTGTCCTCAAGCATACAAATTTTCCAAAAACTCCTATTCCGTGATTCTTCCAGATCGAAGAACTATTCGAAAAATTTGCTCCAGTTTAAAAAATTCTCCACATACAGAAGAATACAATGATTTTCTTGTTTGAGCTAAACATGTCTTTCAAAACTTAAACGATGACGATCATACTGTAATTTTAATAGTTTATGAAATATCTATTAAACCCTTTCTTCGTTACAAAGGATGGAACATAGTAGGAAGAGCATACAACAGCATTAAATTTAAACCCAGTAATTCACGTCCCCTTTTTTATATAATTGATTCTGTTAATATTCTTAAATGTGTTGGATATAAGTGGCTCAATAATCATCAAAATGGCTTCTATTTTTTTTAATCCAGAATTTGATTCTTTAAAAGTTGTTTATACAGTCTCTTTAAGAACTGTGAGGAAGCTTTATGTTTTAGAGTGTAAAAACTTGTTTAAATTTGGTTCTGGTTTAACTCTAAAGGCTCTGTGGCCAACCTCGTTGGAAAGGCAAAATATAAATTTACTCTTAAAACGTTTTAGCACTGATGCTGTTCATGCCTTGAATAAACTGGCGGAAAACCACCATTTGAAAGCTATAAACAAACATCTCAATTTACAGATGCGGGATATTGCTTCAACTTGGTGGGATATTGCTAATGTCAAGGCTCCCAACAAAGGAAAGTTAAAGCGCAATCCTATGTGTGAGCCTGTAACAGATACCCCATCTGATAAACGATTGACTTTTTTGACACAGCTAGTTAAATGGGTAAGCAAATAGGAGAAGCTTGATTAAAATGATGGAAAACTTTCCAAAGAAACAGTTCTTGCACTTCATCACACAACGCAAGCTTTCATCGAAATAGCTGATTATTGCACCAAGTCATTCAAAAAGACATATATTCTTTTAGGTAACATTCAAACAGATAAGCTGGAATCTGGATTTGGGCAGTATAGAAGTATGGATGGAGACCAATATCACATTTCAGTGAGACAAATTTATGAGACTGAAAGTAAACTAAGATTATGCCACGAATTAAAACTTGCTTCTTTTTATAATTGTTTTATAACTGTGAATATATTTGATGACAGCGATGAGAGTAATGATGATTTAAAAGAACCTATAGATTTAATTTTCTGTAATATATCTCTCGAAGAATCTGACATAGATAAAATATAAGATACCTTGCCCATAATAGTATATTTAGCTGGTTGCTGTTCTTGTGTTTCTTTAATAATAAAGTGTTTACATTTTTACCAAATATTAATAACAGATGCAAATTCCATTCCTCCTAATTTTAAACTAACAGATGTAAAAGATAAGGATGGGTTATTATATCCTAGTGAAATAATTTTTGATGCTGTTATACATAGGTATATAGTTATTCAAAAATTTATTAGTGAAATGTATGAGAATAAATTTCTTGAAGTTCCTAATCAATAAAATTTCATCATTAATTTTGTGGAAAATATTTTATTAACTGTATGTTTCCTTCATCTGATGTTTGTGTGGATCAGCATGACACATAACCTTTACTCGTTTTATTTCTGAGGTCATCAATTAAGAGCTTGTGGTGGTAATTGCATAAGCCTGATAACAACATCCGGAAAGGCGTAATCACTTCTGTCTAGCGGTTATGTTACTCGGCTATGTGATCTATGTTGCGAGTTCGAACCTCATGCAAGCACAAGCTTATTAAGTAATTTCTGTAAAGTGAAAAATGATAAAGTGAAAGGTAAATATATTATAGTTGCTTATATGAATGAAATAAAACTATGACCTTTTTTGAAAAATTCTTCCACTGATAAAGAAGAATGTAGCAAGAAATTGAATCAATTGGAAGGGGGGAAATAATTGTAATTTCAGAAGTACAGAATGAAAAAAAAATTTTGTTTCTTAGTAATAAAGTGAAAATTATTTTTAAAAATTTAATGGAATATAAGTGCAAATTTAAACTTATTTATATTGTTAAAGATTAGAAAAATTATAACCTGTGCTGCTTCTGAATATCACAATTTTAGTCATCATATTTCAAGTCATATTTCTAATTTCTATATATGTCTTCTAAATAATTGGTTTTTTTTTGTTATATAGTACAAAAAAAATTATTGTTTATAAATCACATTTTAGTAGTATTTCTATTTTGTATATGTAGAAGTTCTGAGTTATTTTATTTTATTTATTTATTTATTTTTGCTATTTATTATTTCGAAATAAACAATTGTTTATTAATATGTGTCTTAATCTGTTTTATATTTTATAATTTATTAATTTATTCATATTTATTAGCTTAAATATGTTATTCCATTATACAAGTACAGCTCACAGATTTGCTATATTTTTTTAAACAAACATATTGAGTGAAAAATTTAAAACCCAATATTTATATAGCGCATAAAAAATGGATGAATAATCTCACTATATCAATAATATTTTTTTTGATCATAAGAGATTTTTAATTTCTGTATGCAAATGCTTTACTATTGAGTAGCTTCCTTTTTTAAAAAATAAAATATCTGAAAACTAAAAAGTTTCCATTTCAAAGAAAATTTAATGCAAACATCTATTTTGCAAAAACAAATAATTAATAATTCTGAAATTAGCAATTATTATACAAATATTTAATAATTCGGTGAACGTGTTTTTAATAACAAAAGTTGTCAAGAAATTGTGGGTATTGGAATTTCTCAGACAGCGATTATAATTAATTTAAATATCAATTTCTTATATCAAAAAATATTTTTTAATTAGTATCTATGCAATTATTTGATAATTTAGAGAAAAAACAAAAATTTTGGAAATCATAACGCTATAAATCGGAAGTTACGCGTAATAATAAACTCCACCGTTTGTGAACGTCAATCTAACAGTGATGATTCGTTTCAACAGCCAGCAGACCTAATGTCTCGAGGGTCACGGATGGGGACGGCAATTTTTTGTAAACATTGAATGGCGAATATTTCCGTTTCTTGCACTTTGCATTTAGAAGGAAATTGTCATCTCATGTCCATACCAGATGTGGGAGGAAATCATAAATATTTAGTCATTTCGAAAAATGGTGCTTTTTTACTTCATGAAAACATTTGATATGTGCTGCTTGTTAGGCAACGAATTGCTATTCTTATTTACAAAATTTTAATCAGTTTCTGATTTACTATTTGAACTTTCGTATTTTTCAGCTCTGTCCAAATATAATTTTTAAATATCTTTTCTCAACACGATTGTTAACATTTCATAGAATGAGAGAATTGATTCACTTCGTTTCTTGGTTTAATGAATTCCTGATGAATAACTTTCAGCGTTTGAGAAAGGTGTGTAAATTTTCTTAAGAATTTTGATGATTGAAATGATCGATGAGCTTTCATTTTCAATTGTTTCAAGAATTAAGTGTGATTATATATATATACTGAAATTTTAAGTTAATGAATAATTAATTATCAAATAAAAATTTATGAAATCAATAACAAAAATTAAACAAGTGCAAATAATGATTGAATATATTTATGTCAAATAAAAATATATTTACAATAGTTTGAAGTATGCACAACAGTTGGCTAATGAAGGTTCCCTAAAAGTGCAATATGTTCTGAAGGTATTCTATAACTGTGACTATCCGTCTCCCAAAATATTAAGAAATGATTTCGTTTTTATCGCGCAATTTCAGAGAAAAATTAAACTGTATGTTTTTTTCCAACTATTAAAAAAGCATCAAACATGCCCTTCCATATGCGCAATATTTTTTAGAGTTTGTCGTCGAGGTCAATTACGACATTCAGAAGTTAATTATTTCTGAATATATAAAACAGAAATGTTAACAAGATCAATCGGAAAAATTCAAAGGAATAATTTTCTGGAAGTAGATGGACTATATGACCCATAATTCTAACACAAATCACTCTATAGAAAAATTTGTACAAGGAGCATGTATCATACGTATCGAACGATTAAGTAAATTTCGAATTGAGAATCTTTTATTTATAAAAACAGGTCACTTTATAATTATTCTAGTGTTAATGTAAAGTTCCCTTTTGTGATTAATTATTAACGTCCTTTGTCTACGAATAAAATTATTTTTTCTGTACATTCATGCCAATATTTTAAGAATTTATTTTAAGCATCTTCAGTTGATAAAATAAGTCTGCAGATTGTCTTTTACATCTTAGGACACATAATGTAATTGATAAATTTCACTTAATTAGAGATAAATTGTTCCAATTGTCAATTTCAACTAAATCGTGAAAATAATTACCTAGTAATTTAGTAAGACAAGAATTCTCGAAAAGAACGAAGATGTCCTATCAAATAAAATTGATGAGAAACTGGAAAATGAGTCAAATGCAAAAATTATGTTTAACAAATTATGAATCTGGTTAACATTAATTTATGCAAGTTTTCGAAAATGTAAAAATTGCGTGGGAGGTAATTCTAATATCTGATAAAAATGGCAAAAAAATATCTGCAATTAAAACTTCAAAATTATGTATTAATTTAAAAGAGTGAAAGATTATCTACCACTATTTTTATAAAAGTTTGCTCTTTATAGAATTCGAGTACTTCTGATCTGTGGACATTCGAATTCAATCACACTGTCAAATATTGCAATTGAATTCCAATGTTCATCTCTTATTGATAAAATGAATACGGAGATAGATTATATCAATTAGAAAAGATTTTTTCCGTGTTTGGCTTTCCCTAACAAATGCATCCCAATACCGTGACCATCTATCCCCTACTCTTGAACGATTCCTTTATGTTAAGCGATAGAAGAGACGGTTAACAATCTCTCTGCAAGTTTCCTGCGCGAAGCGAACGACCTCTGGCGTTTAAAGTTGTTAAAACTGCTTTTGATTCAGAAGTGTTTCGATATATCAGGATCTTTAAATCTACCAGGTTTCTTCTTTAATCTGGTGAATTACTCAAATGATGATAGAATACGTCAGCAAATAGAGTCACTTGCACTTTAGACATTTATTTGATTTAGACGCAACATCTTTTTATCAATTCACACACAAAACACGGCTATATACAAAGCTTATATACAATCAGTTACGAAACATATTTCACAATGATGAAACAAGAGCACGCAGGCTCGTGAACAGTCCGTTCACTTCAGTTCGTTTTTAAACGTGGGCAGTCTTCTTCACATCCTCCCCACTTTTTGAGTGATTACTGCAACTCAAAAACATACATAGTTTGGTTGAATAAATCAATCTTATTGGGAGCTTTGATACATCTGCCAGATCGTGTAAATTTACATTCGGTAGCTTCAGAGATGGAGGAAGTGTGAGAAAAATCGCCCTTACATATAGTTTCATTTTTAATACTTTCATTATCACTCTTAGAGAGAGAATCTATTTCATTAATGTTTAATTCTAGAGGAAAAATTCGCTGCACAGGTCTCGGAGAAACCCCAGACTGGGTTTTTACTTTAACGGTACGAATTTTTCCGTCGCGACCAGGCAACACATCTACCACTATCGCCAAAGGCCAATTCAATCGTTTTTTACTGTCGTCTCCTATAATACAACTTCACCAATCTTGGGTTCATGAATGTCTTTTTTCTTATTTTGTTTTTGAATTAATAAACTCAAATATTCTTTTCGGAAACGAAGTCTTAAATCTTTCAGCAACTTAGTTCTATATCTTATCCTTTTTCTTAAACGTTGGGTCTCTACCATGTCTATGTCATTAGTACTAAAATTTGGATTCTCAATTAAAAACATAGAAGGAGTTAAAGGAATAAGATCATCTGCATTTTCAGAGATATAAGTTAGGGGATGCGAATTTATAACAGACTCGCAGTCACATAACAGAGTCTCGAGTTCCTCAAAAGACAAGATCGATTTTCCGAGAGAGCGTCTTAACAGTTCTTTGAGAACCCGAATCAACCGTTCCCAAAAGCCTCCCCACCAGGAAGCTGTGGCAGGATTAAATTTCAACAAAATTCTACGAATGTTTGCTTCCCTAGTGATTTTTTCCCAATCCAGTTCAGATAATTCATTATTTGCACCTCTGAAATTAGTGCCATTATCTGAGTAGACGGTTCTTGGTCTATCCCTTCTAGCTATAAATCGACGGAATGCCTTTAGAAAAGAATCGGTACTTAGAGAAGCCACAAGTTTTAGATGAACAGTTCGGTATACAGCGCAAGTGAACAATACAATCCAAACCTTCGAACTGTTCTTCAAGAAAAGTGGTCCCGCTAAGTCGACTCCCGTCACTTCAAAGACCACTGTGTCGGAAACTCGATCTTCAGGCAGCGGACAATACTCAGTAGACAAAGGTTTTGATTTATAACGTTTACATTTCTAATAGTTTTACATGATTTTACAATCCAAAATTTTTCTCTTAAAATAGACAGCATAATCTGAGTACCAGCATGACAATTTTTTCTCTGAATAGATTCAATCAAACACTTAGTAAATATACAATAACTTGGCAAAAGAATTGGACTTAAAAAGTCTGGTACATTTTTACGTTCAGTTATACGTGTCTTAAAATACCAACATCATCTTTAAAAATGTTAACTGACAATATCGAACTTTTAGCAGGAAAATATTGTTTTGTATTAAACGTATCAATACAGTTTCTGCGTTTTCGATTTCTGACAGAGAAAGTTTTGAAGATTTAGAAACAGAATTTTTTTTACAGTTATTTATGAAACGTAAAGTACGTGCAACTACATTTATAATTTTATAATAATCAGAAAACCTAGAGGCATACCAGGGGGCGGTCTCTTCCGACAAATTTACATTACGTAATTTGGTTTTTCTTCTTTCGGTCTCTATTTCGATTAAATTGGGTCCAGTAAATAAACATTGGTTTAAAGACGGTTTTCCCTTTTCTCGTGCCGACACATCGAAAACTGGTCTTATCTTAGTGCTTTGGCTACTATTTTTAATAACAGATCTATGCGGAAGATAATAGCATTCTTTGTTTAATTCTAATTCTGGGACTCTTTCAACAATTTTTAAATTTTCCCAGTCATTGAATATTTTTTGATATTCGTAAAGATAACCATTATTTTGCGCTCTCGTTATAGCTTTCTCATGTCGTTTCGACGCTAATTCTTTATTATCTGGCAAGTTTGAAGAATCTAATTTCCATGGTAATTCCAACTCGTACCTGCCATCGGGAAGAACAGTTAATTTTTCATGGAACTCTTTTAACTACTTGTCAAATAATTTCCTTTTTGAAACATTTTCAATCGGATCACGAATACCTAAAGTATCAATTTCCCACAATTCTTTTAAGAAAATATCATTAACATACAAAGACAGAACTGTTTGCACAAAAGAATCTACAATTATTTCATCATTACTGGAACCGAGTCCAGTTTCTTTGCCAACAACAGTCCATCCCAATTTTGCATGAATTTCAGCTAAGCCAAAATTTAACTGAATACACTTTCCCGTTAATAATTTCCCAATTAGATCTGCTCTTAATAAAAGGTCAATTTCATCTTCGTTACAAAAAGCATCAGATAATTCGAACTTATTTATTCTTAAATTCTCTAATATATGCTGATTTTCTATTTTAGGAGCAAAACCACAAATCTTACGTTCAGAAAAAACTTCACTGCACAATTTGAATGAGCCATATAAATCATTAATTTCTATCGCATATATACCATGCTCTCTAATGGAGCAGTTTCTTTTCCTATGAATAGGCCATGAATTACCTTTTCCCGTCTGAGAGGTTTTAGTTTCAAGTACTTAATAACTCTATCACTAACATATGAACGGGAAGACGCACTGTCTAAGAGTCCCCGAACTCGAATTTTATTTCCCTGACCTATAATTTCTACACAGATAGTCTGCAAATATACTTTATCATTATAATTATTATTCGACAGATTATTTGCAACTTCACAACTTTCATTAGCTTTAAATGAATGAATTTCTTTTTTATCAGAACACATTAAAGTTACATGCTGCTGATTACATTTTAAACATTTTAGTTTAACTCTGCATTTTCTACTAATATGGCCGTAATTTAAACACTTAAAACAAATACCCTTTTTAAACAATACTTGCTTCTTTTCATCATAAGACATTTTTTGAGCCAAAAAACAATCAGAACTCAAATGAGATTTCTCACAAAATACACAATTTGGCTTACCTTTGGGTATCCCATCATGAGAAGCATTTGTCCTTACTAACATGGCTGCCGTTGCTACATCCGGGACATCTGGAACTATATTTTTATTATTATTTCGTTTAACTACTCCATTATTTTTACCAAATCCCTCTCGAGCTAAACTTATCATCTCCTCAGATTCTACTTCATGACGCACAAAACACATTAATTTTTTAAGTGATCTTTGACTTGAAGAGTCATCATTATCTTCCGAAACTCGGCTTCTTTCCCAGGCACGTAGAACACTTTCAGGCAGACATGATTCGACAAGAGGCTCCAGGAAGTCCGCAAATTTTTCTTTGGTACGTCCCAAGCTTTCCAAAGCTCTCAATTTCGTTTCCAACATGTCGTAGAGGCTCGCTAAATCAGAAGAATTCCTTCCGGCAGTAGCATTCTTCATAACAAGAGAGAGAAGATCTCGCACATAGATCTGTACTAAAAGATACTCTCTACCAAATCTTGTTTTCAACTGTTGAACCGCTTTAGAATAATTTTCAGACGTTATTGCAAAACAGTAAACCAATCTTGCAGCTTTGGATTCAGGCACCATCGCTTGATAAATACTGGAATTTATCGATTTCAGATAACTCATCCGATTCATGAATTTTAGAAAAAATACTCCAAAATGTGAGGAATTCTTTCGGATCACCAGAAAATTTCTTCAATTCAAATTTCGGTAGTTTCAATTTCGCAGCATTATTTTTTGAAGAACATTCTGAAACACATCTGGAATTTTTATTCAAGAATGTCGCCACTTTCGTTTTCAGTTCTAGATATCTATCTCGGTAATTTTCAGCCGCTTCAAAATCTGTTTCGTATTCGGCCGTGTTCTCTTCTAACAGTAATGAGGATATTTCATTTTGTATCTCATCCAAACGAGAAAATTTATCCTCTAGTTGTGAATTTAATACGTGAAGTTTATCAAAATCCTTGACGTCAGTTTCAAGTATCGCCAAGAGTTGCGCCATATTTCTCTCTGCATTGGTAAATGAAGTTCTTAAGGCCTTTCGCTTCGTTTAAAGAACATCCATCATTTCAAGTGGAAATAATATTCTATAAATCACTCACAAGATTAAAGTGTCCTGTCACGGATGCCACAAATGTTACAACTGCTTTCGTTTCAGAAGTGTTTCGATATATCAGGATCTTTAAATCTACCCGATTTCTTCTTTAATCTGGTGAATTACTCAAATGATGATAAAATACGTCAGCAAATAGAGTCACTTGCATTTTAAAACATTTATTTGATTTAGACGCAGCATATTTTTATCAATTCACACACAAAACACGGCTATATACAAGGCTTATGTACAATCAGTTACGAAACATATTTTACAATGATGAAACAAGAGCGCGCAGGCTCGTGAACAGCCCGTTTACTTCAGTTCGTTTTTAAACGTGGACGGTCTTCCTCTCAACAGGAATATCTTTTATGCGCTGAATTATCTTAAATTTATAATCAAAATCCTCAAAAAGTGAGGACGCGCATGCTAACCAGGTTTCCTTCAAAAACTCGATCTCTTGAAAAGCCTTACTAAACCTATCAATGACATTTGCAGCCAAGTAACTTGCCGCACTCATATGACAATTTTTGCTAACATATTTAGTCATAGATGTCGATTCTTTATTTCTGTCTTTTCTTGCACTTTTTGGGAATGGGAATATGCACTCCGCGCACCGAAACATAAACCATAACATATGTAAGTTATGGTTTAAATGAATATGTTTATAAAATGCATTTTCTTTTTTAACATTATCTAAGGAATTCTGGTTTTCATTGTGCATGTACTCTGACTGCTTGAAATGCTTTTCATATGTAGTGTTATATGATTCGTAAAAGTCTCTAGAATTAAGTCAATTTTTATCTTTATTAGTACAGCTATGCACACTGGCACCGCATAAATTATTTGCCTTTTTAAGAAGATTAATTTTGAATAATTTTATACCTGGTAACGAAATCTACTGCAATATTTCATCGGTAACATTAAGCATTAAAAATTTCCAATAGAATATCAACTCTAATTAATATCTCGATTACTTTTTCTCTTTTATTTTAGATTTTTGAGAAAATTAACGCCGTTCGATTTGAAAAGCAATATGATCCTGTAGTGTAAAGATATACAAGTGATACTTATTTTATAAATTTAATACATTTTTTAGTCGAAATTAATAAGTACGGCATTAATTATTTTTATTAATTTACAAAGCAAAAAAACATGACGTAATTAAAATTAAAAATGCTAATATTAATGAAAATTAATTAAACGCATTTTGCCTTATTTTTCTTCCTGCTGAAAGATGACAAACTTTTATGTTGATATATGTATGAAATAATGTTTTTTTTCATTTTTTGGTCATTTTTATGCACATGGTCATTTTTTATGGTTCATTTTCATGGTTATGGTCATTTTTTATGCACAGTATACGACAAAGAAAATATTTTATCTCTATTGCATTTTTCTATAGATGTACTATGATGCTTTAAATTAGAAAATGAATTTTGACATTCATCAAAAATTTATATTCTCTCAGGTTACCATATTTTATTCTAAGACATAGCACTTTCAATTATGAGTCAAAATCCTAAGCGCAATATTACAGTTACAAAAAATTTGAAATAGATTTCTCAGATTCTTCATGTTTGAAAGTAAAATTTTTATTTATTGAATTTTGAAAGATTTCAATTTAAAGACACTAGAAGTAATATTTAATTATTTATTTTTATTTAAAGGAATTTCTCTTCATTTTTTAAATATTTAGTTTGAAGTTTTAATCTCTCAATATTTGTACATGAAGAAAGATTCAATTCTCTTAAAAACTACTTATCTAATATCGCTATTACTTCTCTTTTCTACGTTTCCTTCAAATACATAATAATTGAAAAGCTGCTTTCTATTTCTGTGTATATGCAGCAGAGTGAAATAGGAACTGAGAGAAAATTCAATCCCTTATAGGATCTGAAACACTGAAGAAATGTTTTGGGGAAAACAGGAGAGAGAAGAATTGTACATATGTTTTAGTTTTCATTAGTGTACATTTAGTGTACATAGATATGGGTACAGCAACGTTTAAAATGATTAAGTACAATAAGGAGGTTCGCCATTAGGCTCGTTTCTTAGACGATCGTCATATTTGTTTTCTTCTTTTTTATTCTATCGGCTATGTATTTTCTAGGTCTATATTTCCACTTCTAGTCATTGCCGTTTCTTATACCTTTCTGTTGAGTTTGAAACCAGATTTTTAACGATAACATTTACTGATGAATGCTGCAGTCATTTTTAAATATTTTTTTAACTTGGCATTTTCGAAAACAAAAAGCTAGAAATATTACAAAAATTGAACTCAGAACTTTGAAACCGGTATTTGAATGAATTTGTAGACTGTATAGTATTAAACTGTTACGCATTAAAAATTAGAATGCGTAAAATATAAATTTTCGACTTCCCATTTCCAGTTCCTCTATCATACACATAAAATTCGCATGTCATTCTATGTTATTATTCCAATACTTTTCTTAATACAAATCTTAATCCTTTTCTCAATCAAAAAAACGCTTTAAGCTACTATTGCATAACTCATTTAGTTTCAAAATATTTTCGCCTGGTCAGAATTATTTTCTTCATCATCATCTCTCTACCTCATGCAGCTTCATTAAGAGAAAATCACATCTCATACAAGCACATCTCAAATGAAAATTCTGCCGAGATATAAACAAATATATAATATAACCTATCCACATTAGATATATTTATACCACTATTTTTATAAGTGTAAATTATATATACTAATTCCGAGAATTATGACATGGTACCGGAAACGCGCTGATCATTAATACCACTTATATTTAGTTAGTTTAGTATTTATGAAAAGAAAAAGCACTTGGCGAAGCTAATTAGGACGGTAGAACAAAGATTGCTTTAATGTTAAGAGCATGCACTTGAGAGTATAAATAAAATCACATTTCAAATAAAAATTCTGTCAAGAAATAAACAAATATATAATGTAACTTATCCACAGTAGAACTGTTTCCTACCACTATTTCTATAAAGAAAATTTACATATAGAATTTCCGAGAAAAGCTTCTTCCATCCACGCTCGGCGTTGGAAATTCCCTGATCACGAAGGGGGCTTTCCCGATCTGAGGCCGTCCATTAGAGCGGTTGACGATCGCTACCACTGCAAATAGCATTGGCTGGGACGTCTAATTTTTGGACTCGGGACTGCGTTCGCGTTGCTCCCGTCATTGTTAATAATAGAATACAATAAGCATGATTTTTCCGCATATATGTCATTCTCTACAGCGAAGAGTATTTCATTGATACTTCGAAATATGTTTTGTTATTTACGATTATGTTATTTTAAGTCAATTCTTAGAGTTTCTCAAACCAATCGCAGATCCACTAGTTCTTTCCATTGACTCATTCTTGGAATGTTCGCTGTCTGCTAGTATGATTTGATTTACAAAACACATAGCATATTAGGACAGCATACGTTTTACTTTTCTCATATAAATTATCTAGATTGAGTACAGTTTCTATACATCGTTTATGAAACGTATAATGATATATCAAGGCAAATGTATTAAATTACGTGATTGTGTTTCGCTGAATGTTAGAACTACGTCTTATAAATCTTTGAAAATTGCTCTAGAGCAAATAAATCTATATGTTTTAAAACATACAGATTTTATGGTTTAATTGAATGAAAAATTTGTAATAAATGAATTTATAAAACGCATTTTCTTTTTTAACATTATCTAAGGAAATATGACTATTATTGTGCGTGTACTCTGACGATTTGAAATGCTTTCCATATGTAGTGGCATATGATTCATAAAAGTGTGAAGAATTAAGTCACTCTTTATCTTTAATTGAACAGTAATGCACATTGGAACTGAATAAATTATTTTCCTTTTTAAAAAATTAATTTTGAATGATCTAATACCATATAGAATTCTACTACATTATTTTAACAATAATGTTGTAGACCCATTAAGTATTAAAATATTTTCAATATCATCTGTAATTATTCTTAAGATTATTTTTTTTTTTCTCTTTTGCTTTCGATTTTTATAGAGATGAAGTCTGTTGGATTTAAACAAAAAAAATGATCCTGTAGCGTAATGATATACAACTGATAATTGCTTTATACATTTACTGCATTATTTAGTCAAAATCAATAAATATGACATTTAGTATTTTTATTAATTTAGAAAGAAAAAATTCATGATATAATTTAAATTTTTAAAAAATATTAATATTACTGAAAATTAATCAAAATTCTTTTGCCTCAGTTTTCTTACTGAAGAAAGATCACAAACTTTTATGTTGATATATGTACGAAAAAAATGTTTTTACCCCTTGAATTTATTTATTTTGCATGTACAGTACGACAAAGTAAATATCTTATCTCTATTGCTTTTTTCTATGGGTGTACTATGATATTTTAAATTAGAAAATTGAAAAAAAATTGTGTTTACTCAAGTAACTTTATTTTATTCTTAGACCGAGCTCTTTCAATTATGAGTGAAAATCCTGAATGCAATATTGCGGTTGCAGAAAATTTGAAACAGCTGTCTGAGATTCTTTATTGAGAATTGAATTTCGAAAGATTTCAATGAAATTTAAAAACACTAAAAATATTTTTAAATTATTTATTGTTCCTAAATGAATTTTTCTTCAT
The DNA here is from genome assembly GCF_947563725.1 of Argiope bruennichi. NCBI lineage: Eukaryota > Metazoa > Arthropoda > Arachnida > Araneae > Araneidae > Argiope > Argiope bruennichi. The sequence goes on from NC_079162.1 coordinate 112,120,961, forward strand.
TTTCTTATTTAATGTGAAGTTTTAAGCACTCAAAAAATTTGTACCTGATGGAAGATTCAATTCTCTATTAAAAACTATGTAACTAACATCTGTATTACTGTCCTTGATGCTCATAAAAAGATCTCAAACTCATTAAATAAAGGCTCATTTAACGGACAGTAATTATCTTTTAATCACACTCATTAATTTGACGAGAGCCGATGGTACACACATATCTTCCCGCCTGCTCACCGCTCTCTCTACACACTGTTTTAAACCAAATACTCTTTTTCCATACAGATGGCGCGACGGAGTATGCGCAGATGTAATTACTACTCTTTTTCTCGTTTCCTTGAAAGACATAATCATTCAAAAGTGGTTTTCTGTTACAGTGTATATGAAGTAGAGTGAAATAGGAACTGAGAAAAAATGCAATCATTTAAAGGAACTGAAGAACAGAAGAAATGTTTAGTGACAACAAGAGAGAGAAGAATTGTACTTATGTCCTGATTCTGATTCTATTATATGGGGACAGCAATATTTAAACTGATTAACAGCAAAACGAAAGTTTCCAATTTCGTTCGTTTCTGAGGCTATCGTCGTACTTTTTTTTTCTGTGGCATATGTAGTTTCTATGTCTATATATTCCACTTGTAGTTTTTTATACCTCCCTGTTGCATTTGAAACTAGGTTTATGTCGGTAACATTTGCTGATGAATGCTGCAATCATTTTTCAACACTTTTTTTACCTTGTAATTTGTTTATCAGAAGCTAGAAATATTACAAAAGTTGAACTCAGAACTTTGAAACAAGTATTTTAAAGGATTTGTCGATACAAAAAAAATAAATTTCTTTCCTCCAGCAAGAAAACGCTGTAAGCCATTATTGCATAACAAAATTATTTTCTTCATCATCATCTCTCTAACTCATGCAATTTCATAAAGAGACTATGTTCGTTAATCGGTCCTATTTGATTTAAAGAAATGCCTTTTCAGCTTACCAAGATATATGATGCATTAACATCATCATTTACAGGAGAGTAAAATTAATGATGTGCATTTATTTTAAAGAAGAAGGAACCATTTCAATAACTCTTGAGAGTCATTAGAATTAAATATAAAAACGAGAAAAATATATTATTCTTTTAATAACAATGCATTATTAGTAGCAATAATCGAGAAAAACTGAGAACAGAAATCTTAAACGGTTGCGTTTTATCCCTTTAAGCCAAAATCTATCCCACATGCTTAACACAATTGTTTTGATTTCAATTCATAAAAGCAAAGAGTCTGAGGAAGGAATCTCTTTTAAGAAGCGTTGAATTGCATTCCATTTTTTTTTTATTCACATGATTCATGGGAATCCGTTGAATGAGATTGTTTTTACTGTGATGATTCTATATATTCATCATACTTAAATTATAATACACAAATAATGCATATATAAAATTACTGAAAGGATAGAATAATTAGCTTTTTTAAATGGATACATTTAGAAACAGAGAGAACTTTTCGATTATTTTTTTGTTATTCCACGCATGGAGGTGAGAATACGAAAAATGTATTATTCTTAATCGAGCGCCATCTACATTTGATTACGAACACTACGCAATATTAACTGAAATTTAGATAAAATACCACAAAATTGACTAAATTATTGTTCTAACAGGATTCTTCTGCAAATTTATTAATATTAATAACTAAAAAAAAGAGTTATCTTTTATGTTTTTAAAAATTAAAAACATTATTATGATGAAGGAATTCGATTTTGAGTTATTATATGCTGTAACTGGTTCAATAGTTAATGTGGCTAAAATGATGGGAACTGTTTCAAAACTCCTTGCTGACTATTATTACCTAATCAGATCTTGAGACATGATTCATTTTGTGAATCGTTGTAGGTAGATCATTCACATAAGTTATTTTTAAGCAAATCAAATATGGTATGAAAGCCTAATATCGGCCGACATCATTCATGTATGCTTATTTTCGCAAGTCATGGGGACGGTAATTTTTCGTAAACAAAGGCGAATATTTATGTTTCTTGCACTTTGCATTTGGGAGGAAATATATCACCTCATGTCCACACCAGATGTGGGTGGAAATCATTAATTTTTATTAATTTTCGAAAGATGGAGCATTTTCTAATCATGAAAATTTTGATAGGTGCTCCTATATAGCCGACGAATAGCGATTCTTATTAACAAAATTTTAATTACTTTCTGATTTACTAATTGAACTTTCGTACTTTTCGTCTGTATCTAAATATAATTTTTAAATATCTTTTCTCAACGAAATTGTTACCATTTCATAGAATGAGACAATCGATTCAGATGGTTTGTTTCTTTCATAATTTCTAGATGAACAAATGAAGTAGTTTCATCGTTTGAGGAAGAAAAAATTTCTTTAAGAATTCCAATGATTTGAATGATGGATGAGCTTTAATTTTCAATATTTCAAGAATTAAGTGTTATTATATTTTTGTACTCAAATTTTAAATTACTGAATAAATAACTATCAACAAAAATAAATGAAATCAAGATCAAAAATTAGATACGTTCAAATAATGATTGAATATATTTATGTCAAATAAAAATATAATTAACATAGTTTCCAGTATGCATTACAGCTGACTAATGAAGTATCCCCCCCCTCCAAAAAAAAATAAGGGGAATATGCCCAGAAGTTATGCTATAACGGAATCTATCAGACTCCCAAAATATTAAGAATTTATTTCATTTTGTTCGCGTCAATTACATAAAAAACGAAACTTTACTTTTTCCCCAACTTTAAAAAAAATAACTCGCATTTCCGAAGAGTTTTTCGTCGATGTCGAATAAAACAATCGTAAGTTAATTATTTCTGGTGATATAAAACAGAAAGTTAAACAGATCAATTGGCAAAATCGAAATGAATACTTTTAAGGAAAAAGATTTTACGGTCTGTTTCACACATCATAAGAACACAAATCATTCTACAGAAGAACTTGCGCAAATAGCATGTAAATTTCGCATCGCATATTGCGAAAATAGTAATGAGTATCTATTATTTATACAATGAGAGCAGTGACTAATTATTCTAGTGGTAATTTAAAAGTTCCTATTTTGTGGTTAAATATTTACGCCCTTTGTGTACGCTTAAAATTATTTTTCCTGTACAGTCATGCCAATATTTTAAGAGTTTAAGCACCTTCAGTCGATCCAACGCGTCTGCAATTTTTTTTTCTATCATTAGACAACAAACGTAATTTGATAAATTCCACTAATTTAGAATTAAATTTCTCCAATAATCATTTCGAACTAAATCTCAAAAATAATTATGCACCAAGTAACAACTCCGAGCTCCAAAAACTTGACGTAAAAGCCATTTGCAAACTTTAAGAAGAGGACTAATACCATCGCTCTTAAAGAAATGTTATTTTACTAAACCATCCATTAAGTTTTTTGCTTTATAGTTGGTGAATAATAATTAGTCCATTTTTTAAAATAATTTCCTTTTTCCATTTTTACATCAAAACTTTGTATTTTACTCACTGTTTAATTAAAAAAAAATGGCAATATATGTTTTTTCAACTGACCGAGGAGGCAAATATTACTGGAACTGTGTAACACTTGATACAAATATGGACGACAATGAAAATAAGTTTCGAAATAATCAAAAATTGAGTTGAAGATGATACTAATATCTGATAAAAATGGAAAAAATATATTTGAAATTAAAGCTTCGAAATTATGTATTATTATAAAATAGTGATAGATTATCTACCACTATTTTTGTAAAAGTTTACTCTTTATAGAATTTGAGCACTAGAGTTTTTGAACATCGGAATTCAGCCGCAATGTTAAATATTGTGGCTTGTTCCGATGTTCATATTAATAGAAGAGATGAGAAGCGTTGGAGCTGTGTAACTATTAGGTAAAGTACATATGATAACGAAAATGGTTTCTGAAACGAGCAAAGATGGGGTAGAGTAAAATTCTGATCATTGATAAAAATGGCAAAATTTGCTTGCGATTAAGACTTCTAAATTACCTATTGTTATAAAATAGATTATTTACCACTATTTTTATAAAGGAATTATTGTTTACAGAATTTGAGTACTACTGTTTTTATGGCGTTGGAATTTAGTTGCAACGTCCAATATTGTGACCAAATTCCAATGCCCATATCTTATGATATCATCACTTCGGTTATTCCTAATTTCAATTATGGATGTCACACGTTTGTCATTTCCCCACTATCGGCAGCGTTTTCCCATCCACCCGTCTTCGAGAGAATCAGAATTTCATCGGAAAAAGTGTTTACCCTTTCATGATGGTTGTAAAAATATACACGTTATCGAATATAATTATTTAATAACCGCATATACTTTATATTATATTTAGCAGAATAATCAATAAGCTGGCAAGTGAATAAGACGTCCAATTTTTCTCGACTAATCGTTTTCCCTTCGGTTAAGATTTTATCATAGATTATGGGAAAAAACTATTTTCATCGAGCACTTCGATTACCTGCTAGTGGAATTATTAGAGAAATTGAAGTTTTTATATTATTCATGAATAGTACGATAGATTTGTTTTCCATAATTCATTATTCAAATTCAAGTCCTAAAGTTTATCGTCGTCTTATTCATCTAATTGTTACTTCCTCGGAAACGAATCAGTAAATTTATGTTATTTATTTCAATATGAGAATTTCCTGACAAAAATCAAGTTAATGGTTAAACAAAATTTAATCAAACACTCTTTCTTTTCTTTTTCTTCTGATACTGTTGTGCATATGCAAAATAAAAAAAGTTACATTTGTATCGAAATTATGTGGTTTCATTTTAAATAACTGTAAATACTCATTATAAAAAGTAAATTCGAAACACATTTGAATTCCTGCTCGTTTCTGCAATCCTGATTTAACAAATATTTTAGGTAGGGGGAAGTGCGCTAAAAAATCGATTTTTGGTGAAAAACTCGAATATTTGGTATTTATTATTTTTGATTTCTGAAAAAGTTTATTTTATAAAACTTTTTCTTTGAACATATATTTTATGTAGCTTTTGATTTAAAATAAGAGCACGTAATTGTTTATTTAGCATGATACGTCATTCTGCCGCAATCTGTGTTTCTATCTATATTCAGCAACTTGGAAAATAATATAACACATTTTTTCTAATTTTAGATATCAGAGAAATTAAATCTCAACAGTCTCATAAATAAATAGACTCAAACAAATATTGACAAATTTTTTATAGTATATTAAAAGAAATTGAGAATTTTTTATTTTTTTATTTTACAAATTCCTTTGTAAAGTTTTAAAAAGTGTATTTCTTTTATTATAATAAATACAAACTTAAAGTATGATTGAATTTGCTAATGTTAAACCTATTTGTTCCTCATGTTCTGTTTTAACACCAAATTATAATTGCGATTTAATTTTTCAGTATTATTTGTTCTTCAAATGACGTAGCGTTGATTAGGAAATAACTTAATGTAATTAGAATAAATAGCTGCAATCTACTTATACAAATTATCTATTTCTTTATGTCAAAAATCTAATCGATTTTTGGACTATCATGTGTTTATCTATGATAGTCCTGTCAGTGTTCTTACCTATTCGCATGTTATTAACTTATTCATTATTTTGGTATAAAAATTGTGTTGAAATAAACTGTTTACAGAATATTTTCATCAATTTATCTCAAGGTTATCTTATTTTTTTACTATTTAGTTAAATAAGTTTTTTAAATTTGAATCCATTATCTCTTAAGTATTTCCAGTCATGACAGTGAGTTTTATTTTTAAACGCCTACTGTAAATTAATATCACTATAAATATCTATAATCAGAAATTTATATTACTTTATTTGGACTTTTGTTTTAATTTAATCATTTAACTTTGGGTAAATAAACTTTACTTTAATAAAAAGAAAGAAAGAAATGCCATATAAATGCTCAGTTCCGGCTTGTCGAGGAAATTACGAAGAAAATACAGTCGCTGTTTTTGGATATCCCATTGATGAGGCTTTAAGAGAGAAAAGGCTGCCTGCAATTCCAAGAAAAATGTTTACCATTACAAAGAATTCTAGGGTTAGCCAAAATGAGCATTGATAATTAATATGCTTTAATATTTTGAAATAGTTTGAATTATTTTTAGATGTAAAATATTATAATTTGTGTTAGTTACAGTCTAAATTGTTGTAAAAAAATTTTAATATCATTCTGATTAATTAAAATTTATTTAAGATGCATAAATTTTAGTTCAGTCCTAGCTTCACTATTTTGGTAATGTAAAATACAGGCCATTAAACTTACATTAGTTAATAAAAGTGATGTTAATTGTTTGTTAATTTTAATTTAGGTAGAGTTAGAGTAAGTTCATATTGGTTTATTTTGTTTTAATATAGCATGAAAATAACTGTGATTATTAAGCAGTAATATTAAAAACTTTTTAGAACTGAAAAAAATCTTCATGATTTGCAGGATTATGGATATAAAAAGTTATTTTACATAATGAGAATCTTTTTTCCTTCGTTTCCTTTCAGGTATGTGAAAGACATTTTAAAAATTGTGTGCTTCTCAGAACTATTTTCTGCAATGGAAGTACCAGTAAAACATTATTTGCTCCTCTGAAAATGCCCAGTCTGAAGTAAAATGCTGTGCCAAGTACTTTTCCTGGCTGCCCAACATATTTGTCATCAGCATCCTCTTTTCGCGAGATTTTTTCAAAACACAGGCGACGATTACCAGCCCATAATGAAATTTCTATAATTGAAAGGTTAATTTTCAAACTGAACTATGGCAGCTTCACCCAATTTAATAATTTTAAAGAGTTAAGGAAAAAACAAAAAGCACAATTGTATTAAAGTACATACTTTTTCTCCCTATTGGAATATCTTTGAAAAGAATGGATGTGTGTTATTCCTTCATCTGTCTGTTAATGATGGCATTCCTTCCGAAACATATGCTGTAAGTATTCAAAATGATTTCTTTATAAATGCATACTTCATGGCAGAAAGGATTTTGAAACATTAGAAATTCTCATTACCAATGAAAGTCAATAATATAAATCAAATATTTGATAGTCTGGATTATTTTGAGAAGGGTCCCCTTGTTTGATTATCAAGCTCAGTGAATGTCAAAATTAATATTGTTGAATCTGTCATCAAAAAATCAGAAGATGTATTTGCTGACAAATGTAAGTTTTTCTCAGAGTTTTTCTTCAGCAATTTCAGCCTGCTGAAGTGTAAACCTGAACGCTATAGGTATTCAGCAAATATCATATTTACTTTTTTATTATTTTACACTTCTCCACAAGCTTAAAACTTTCTCAGACACTTCCATTATGTGATGATTCCAGATTAATTAACTATTCGAAAAATTGGGGCTAATTACAAAAATTCATCACAAACAGAAGAAAACAATCATTTTCTTGTTTACGCTAAACATGCCTTTCAAAACTCATAAGATGATGACCATACTTTAATTATAATGGTTGATGAAATTCATGTTAAATCATTTCTTGATTATAAAGGAGGGAACATAGTAGGAACAGCATACAACAGCACTAAATTAATAAATAGTGATCATATGTTTATGTTCCAAATGCTTTTATCTTCTTACAATCATGTTATTGATATTGTACCAACTAATAAATTTGATTCTTTACAAATTTTTAATTTAATTATGAAAATTAAAAAGGGGCTTCCGGAAATAGGTTTGAAAGTAATGGGAATTGTAACAGATAATAATTCTATTAATCGAGCAGCAGCGACCAGCTTAACTAATCCTCCTAAACTACAAATTAAATATAACCACCCAGTAGATAATTCACGTCCCCTTTTTCATATAATTGATTCTGTTCATATTCTTAAATGTGTTTTATATAAGTGGCTCAATAATCATAAAAATGGTTACTATTTTTCTTATCCAGATATTGATTATTTAAATTATGTTTGCACTGCCTCTTTTAAAATTGTGAGGAAGCTTTATGATTTAGAGTGTACAAACTTGTAAAAATTTGTTTATGGTTTAACTCTTATAGCTCTGTGTCCAACCTCTTTGGAAAGGCAAAATGTAAATTTAGCTTTGAAACTTTTTAGCACTGATGTTGTTCATACTTTGAATGAGATTAGGGGAAAACACCATTTGAAATCTGTAAACAAACATATCAGTACATGGATGCGGGATATTGCTTGTACTTGGTGGGATATTGCTAATGTCAAGGCTTCCAACTAAGGAAAGTTGAAGAGAAAACCTACATGTGAGCCTATAACAAATACCCCATCTGATAAATGATTGACCTTTTTCAAATGGCTAGTTAAATAGGTAAGCAAACAGGAAAAGCTTGATTCAAATGATGGAAATCTTTCCAAATAAACATTTCTTGCCCTTCGTCACACAACGATGACAACGATGAGAGTAATGATGATGGAAAAGAACCTATAGATTGAATTTTATGTGACGAAGAATATGACATAGATAAAATAGAAGATACCTTGTCCTTAATAGAATATTTAGCTGGTTACTGTTCTTGTGTTGCTTTAAAAAATAAAGTGTTTACATTGTTGCAAAAATTAAGAACAAATACAAATTTCATTCCTCATAATTTTAAACTAATAGATGTAAATATAAGGGTGGGTTATTACTTACTAGTGAAATACTTTTTAATACTGTTATCCATACGTATATAGTTGTTCAAAGAATAATTAGTAAAAAATATGAGAAAAAATGTATTGAACTTCCTAATCAACGAAATTTGATTATTAATCTTGTGAAAAATATTTAATAACTAAAAATATTTTTCTTTCTTCAGATGTTTGTGAGGATGGGCATGAGAAATTACCTTTACTCGTTTTAATTCTAAGGTCAGTAACTAAGAGCTTATTAAATAATTATTATAAAGTTAAAAATGATAAGGAGAAATGTAAATATAATATAGCTGCTTCTAAGAATAAAATAAAACTAGGAATTTTTTTCAAGAATTCTTCCACTGATCAAAAAGGACCTTGCAAGAAAATGGATCAATTGTAAGGGGGAAAATTAACTAATATTTCAGAAGTATAGAAGGAAAAACATTTTTTTTTGGAGGAATAAAGTGAAAATTATTTTAAAAAATTTAATTAGATATAAGTATAAAAAAAAATGTATTTATATTATTAAAGATTAGTAAAATTATTTCCTGTGCAGTTCATTAATATCACAATTTCAGTCATCATATTTGTTTTGTTAAAAATCATATTTGAAGTCATATTTTTAATCTGTATGTATGTTTTCTAATTATTGTATTTTTTTTATTATATATTACATAAAAATAATTCTTATTTATTAATGACATTTTAGTAGTATTTCTATTTTGTATATACACGAGTTCTGAATAACTGTATTTTTTTTCTTGTTATTTATTATGTCGAAATAAATAATTGTTTATTAATATGTGCCTTAAACTGGTTCATATTTCATTTCTTAATTCCTTCATATTTATAAACTTAAATATGTTATTCCTTTATACAAGTACAGTTCACAGAGTTGCTATAGTTTTTAAACAAACATTTCTAGTCAAAAATTTAAAATCCAATTTTTATATAGCGCATAAAACTGAAATTTATATTTTTTTTTTACTGAAACTATATTTATATTTTACTGAAATTTTTATTTTTTATATGTAAATGTTTTACAATTGAGTAGCTGCCTTCTTTAAGAAAATAAAATCTCTGAAAACTAAAAAGTTTCCATTTCAAAGAAAGCTTAAAGTAAACATCTATTTTGCACAAACAAATATTAAATAATGCTTAAATTAGAAATTATTATTCACCTATTTCTTATATAAAATAATGTTTTTTAATTAGTGTCTATGCAATTATTTGATAATTGAGAGAAATAACGAAAATTGTCGAAAAATGATAACGCTATAAATCGCAAGTTACGCGTTATGCTAAACTCCGCCCTTCTCTGAACGTCAGCATAACAGTGAAGATTGATTCCAACAGCCAGCAGGCCTTATCTCTCGAGGGTCACAGATGGGGACGGTAATTTTTCGTTACCATTGGGGAATATTTCTGATTCTTGCACTTTGCATTTGGAAGGAAATATGTCACCTAATGTCCATACTAGGTGTGGGAGGAAACCATAAATATATATTGATTTCGAAAAATGGAGCTATTTTTCATCATGAAAAAAATTTCATAATTGCTGCTTGTTAGGCAACGAATAGCTATTCTTATTAACAAAATTTTAATCAGTTTCTGATTTACTATTCGAACTTTCGTACTTTTCAGCTCTGTCTAAGTATAATTTTTAAATATCTTTTCCAAAACCATTGTTAACATTTCATAGAATGAGAAAATCGATTCACTTCGTTTCTTGGTTTAATGAATTCCAGATGAATGACTTTTAGTGTCTGAGGAATAAATTTTTTTAAGAATTGCAATAATTTGAATGATCGATGAGATTTCATTTGCAATGTTTCAAAAATTAAATGTGATTATATATATATATATATATATATATATATATATATATACTTTAATTTTAATTACTGAATAATTAACTATCAACAAAAATTGATGAAATCAATAACAAAAATTAAACAAGTGCAAATAATGATTGAATATATTTAAGTCAAAGAAAAATATATTTACAAGAGTTTGAAGTATGCACAACAGTTCGCTAACGAAGGTTCCCTAAAAGTGCAATATGCCCTGAAGGTTTTCTATAACTATCCGTCTCCCAAAATATTAAGAAATGATTGCGTTTTAATTGCGTCAATTTCATGAAAAACTAAACTGTATGTTTATTTCCAACTATTTAAAAAGTATCATAGCACACCCTTCCATATACCCAATATGTTGTAGAGTTTCTCGTCGAGGTCAATTACGACACTCGTAAGTGAATTATTTCTAACGATATAAAACAAACATATTAACAAGATCAATCGGAAAAATTCAAAGGAATAATTTTCCAGAAAGAGATGGTCTATATGACGTATCATTCGAACACAAATCATTCTATAGAAAAATTTGTGCATGGTGCATGTCTGCTACGCATCGGATGAAAACAAATAAAGCAAATCAGAAAGTTTTATTTATAAAAACAAGTCACTGTTTAATTATTCTAGTGGTAATTATTAAGGTCCTTTTCTATGCTTAAAATTATTTTTCCTGTGCAGTCATGCCAATATTTTTAGAATTTATTTTAAGCATCTTCAGTTGATACAACACGTCTGCAAATTTTCTTTTACATCAGACGACAAATAATGTAATTGATAAATTTCACTAATTTAGAGTTAAATTTTTCCAATGGTCCATTTAAACTAAATCGTGAAAATAATTATGCCCCTAGTAATTTAATAAGACAAGAATTCTCAAAAGGAACGAAGATATTTTATCAAATAAAATTGATGAGAAATTGGAAAATGAGTCAAATGCAAAAATTATGTTTAACAAATTATAAATCTGGCTAACTTTAATTTGTGCAAGTTGATGTTATAAAGCATTTGTTATCTATAGGAATATTTAATTACTCTAAACAAAAATTGGAATTAAAATATTGATTATAGCCGTTTACAGCGTCACCCTTCTCGATTTGTAGGTTTCGGTTACAAATATAGAAAGTGCGCAGTGGATTATTTTTCTCTCATCAGATAAAATAGTGAGACAAATTCAGAGTGAATAAAGAAACAATTTGCAGTAAAAGAATGGAATTCATGCAGAATTTATTTATCTTAATTACAAAAATTACTCTTGACTAGTTGGCAGGCGAAGGTGGATTCCTTTTCGTCTAAATTATAATTATCTTCAAATTCCTGAAGTCATTAGGCAAAAGTCAACAGAAATTGTCTTCCAGAAGCATTCTCGTCACTAACAAAGAGATCCAGATGTCTCACTTCGAAGTTTCGTAAACGATTGCAGCGCCACCTATGCGGATGCTTTTGTACAGGAATTAAACGAAAGCCGCGAATTTTCGAAACGAAACCGAAACTCGCCGCCGTTTTTAGCGTGTTGCTTGTTATTTTGAGCGCGGTGTTTAAATCTTGAAGGTTCTCTTTTGATCAATTTTTTTGCATTTGAAATTATTATTTTGCTTAGATTTATATTGTTTTGTGTATTTTCTATTTTTTATTTGTTTAAATTTTTTTTCCTAATGCACTGTGTTTCTTGTATAATTTTAGAATGGATGCGAACTCCAGATCTCGTGTAACTCCAGATAAATCATCGAGAAAATTCTCTGTGAGCAAATTTAGATGTTGTCTTTCTTGTAGAAGTCAGAATGAAACACCTGGACTGATATTATTCAAGTTTCTTTCGGAGGAGAGCAAATATGTTTAATAATTGTCTTGAAATTAAATATGAAAATAAATTTGAACGAATTAGAATTACGTTATTTAGAAAACATGTGAAATTTCGTTTTGTGTTATTGAATTACTGTAATATTTTCTAAATTAAATCATATAAAATAATATTTCTAGTTATATTTGATTGATTCTTAAATTTTTTTCATAATATATTTTAATGGATTTAATGCTATAAATATGATGTGACAGCAGAATGTGACTATCTTTTATCGTAATTTTGCAAGTGCAATTGATCTCTGAATTTGAATTTTTAATATTTTCTCTGTGCTTGTATCAGTCTTGTAATAGGTAATAATATTTTCTAGATATAATAAATGGTTTTTAGCATTGAAAAGGGATGTGACACCACAGTGTTTGAAATGCCGCATATGATTAAACTAAGCCATGAACCTTCTTTCTTATAACATCTGTTTCTAAAAGTAGCTTTGATGATAATTTAATTAACGAATTTAAAATCATGATATCCGAAAAGCCATGGAGACCATGATTTTAAATTTCGTTACTTTGGACATGATCAGAAATTTTATATTAATGCACTGTAATTATTTCTAGTGGTGGTTACATTTTAATTATAAAACCAATTAAATTCACTGAAAATAATTCTTGTAATAGATAATAATATTTTCTAGATATAGTAAATGGTTTTCAGCATTAAAATAGAATAATATGACACCAGAGAATTTGCAGTATGTCTTGAGAAATGCTAAATTGTGTGACAAACATTTTTCTGATTATTATTTCACTAGTATTTTAAGGCGTAGATTAACAACATTTGCTTGTCCTCATGTTGAAGAAGATTTGCCTTATACATTTGATGACACTCTTTTCGCTCTAGCTTCACATATGCCTGAGGCGCCCAGTCCATTCTCCTACAGTAAGTGACCCTACACTTCCGTTTTCTACAAATCTGGTATCTCCTACAGTAACATCATTTAACACAAGTAACACCTGCATGTCTTCTTCAAAAGAAGGAAAATTAAAAGTTTATTATCAAATGTTTCGAAACTAAAAAAAAAACCAATTGCTTTTTTATCTTGTAAAATTAGCATTGTTATTACATAAAAAACTTTTCCCCATAGATTTTAATTTTATAAAACTGATCACTCTTCATTTTTGATTGAAATTTCTTTTTCAAATGAGCTGGTGCTATAGTTATTAATATTTTTGAGCGATAATATTTTTTGCCATGTAATATGTGAATTGTTTTCAATTATTTTTTTCTTCAATAAATTAAGAAAACATTATTTGGGTTGTTTTTTATTTATTTGTTTGTTGTTATTAAAGTTTGTTGTTATTAAAATTTTGTTGTTATTTATTACATGATTATTCTGTAATACTAAATATACGTATTTAATTTTGTAAGAATTTGTAAAATATTTCTGAAATTAATTTTCACTCTTAAAATTACTAAGCTAAAATTAAATTAGAGAAACCGAACCTGATATTTGTGAGTGATTAAATCTAGAATAAATGCAGAGTAAAATTTATTAAAAGTGGTCCAAATTGGAATAAAATATTTTAAACTCATGAATTGCAGTTTAAAATCTACTGATACATATTATAATTAATAGAAAGTGAAAATTAATAATCAATAATAGAACTTAATATAAAATGCAATTCATCCAAAGTAAAATTTCAAATTTGATCTTTAAGTAGTCTAAAGTAAGTATTTACCTTGCATTTTTTTTAATAATTTGATGAAATTTCATAGTGAAGGGTAAATGTAATTTAATTAATTTGAAATATGGTAATAATGCATCTGAATTCATATTTTTTTAGTGCGAAGAGTTTCTCGTATTTGTAGGGTATTTTTTTACAAAAAATATGAAATTTATTATATAATTGAGAAAATAAGTTTTTTTTGCAAGTTTTATAATTGGCTTCCAAACCATTTAAATAGAAACTGGCTTTACTAGCAATTTCAAAACATCTTTTCAGCTAATTTTCATTAGGCTGTTACATTTTTTTTTTGCCAAAATAATATGTCATATATTAGCATGTAATTTTTTTTACATAGTAATGTAGAACATACATTGTGCATATATCAATGCAATTAGTACATTTTTTTTACATAGTATAGATATCAATGCAATTCATTGATAGATGAGATAGAGAAAATGTTTTAAATCTTAATTATATATATATATATATATATATATATATATATATATATATATATATATATATATATATATATATATATATATCGAAAATGTAAAATATTATTTTGCATTTTCGATAGTGTTACTAAGGGAAAAGTTTTAGAACTTTAATTAAATTTTTAAAGAAGTTTTCACATTTTGTTTCCAAAACCTTACGCCTTTTTACTTTTACATTAAATAATCGGAAAACAATGTGGAGTAAATATAGCTAAAGTGTTTTATTTATAAAAGGAAGAATTATTTGGCGAATAAAACAAAGATTGTTCTAATGTGAAGAGTATGCACCTGAGAACATAAATAAAAGGCTATCACATCTCATACAAGAATATTTCAAATGAAAATTCTGTCGAGATATAAACAAATATATAATAAAACCTGCCCACATTAGAAATATTAATACCACTATTTTTAAAAGTGTAAATTATATATAATGATTCCGTGAATAGTAGAAATTATATTAAATCAGGTTAAAGTATTTTATTTGTAAAAAGAAAAATTACTCGGCGACACTAATTATGACGATAAAACAATGAATGCGTTAATGTGAAGTGTATGCATCTGAGAATATAAATAAAATGCTATCACATTCGAAATGAAAATTCTGTCAGGAAATGCACAAATATATAATGTAACCTATTCATGGTAGATTTATTTCCTACCACTATTTCTATAAAGAAAAATTACATATAGAATTTCCGAGATAATACTGCTGCATACTTACATGGGGTCGGAAATACCCTGATCATGAAGGGGGCTTTCCCGATCTGAGGCCGTCCATTGCACTTGGGGCGGTTGACGGTCGCCACCACTGCAAGCAGCAGTGGCTGGGGCGCCTAATTTTTGGAATCGGGACTGCGTTCGCGCTGCTCCCGGCCTTGTTAAAAATAGAACACACTCAACATAATATTTACGTATCTATGTCTTCGTTCACAGCGAAGAATATTTCATTGATACTTGCAAATGTGTTTTGTATTTAAGATTATGTTTTTTAAGTCAATTCACCGAGTTCCTCTAACCAATCGTAGGGCCACTCGTTCTTTCCATTAACGCATTCTTGGAATATTCGCTGGCTACTAGTATGATTTGATTTACAAAACATTGCATATTTCGACAGCTTACGTTTTACTTTTTTCATGTAAATTATCTAGATTGAGCACAGTTACTATACATCGTTTATGAAACGTATAATGATATATCTCGGCAAATGTATTAAACTACGTGATTGTGTTTCGCTGAATGTTAGAACAACGTCTTATAAATCTTTGAAAATTGCTCTAGAGCAAATAAATCTACATGTCTTAAAACATACAGATGCTATGGTTTAATTGAATGAACAATTTGTAATAAATGAATTTATAAAATGCATTTTCTTTTTTAAACATTATTTAAAGAACTCTGACTATTATTGTGCGTGCACCCTGACGATTTGAAATGCTTTCCATATGTAGTTCATGTGATTCATTAAATTGTGAAGAATTAGGTCACTCTTTATATTTAATTGAACAGTAATGAACACTGGAACTGAATAAATTATTTTCCCTTTTAAAAAATTAATTTTGAATGATCTAATACCATATAGAATTCTACTACATTATTTTAACAATAATGTTATAGACCCATAAAGTATTAAAATAGTTTCAATATCAGCTGTAATTATTCGTTCGATTTTTTTTTTTTCGCTTTTGCTTTCGATTTTTATAAAGATGAAGTCTGTTGGATTTAAACAAAAAAATGATCCTGTAGCGTAATGATATACAAGTGATAATTGCTTTATACAATTACTGCATTATTTAGTCAAAATCAATAAATATGACATTTAGTATTTTTATTAATTTAGAAAGAAAAAATTCATGATACAATTAAAATTAAAAAAATAATAATAATATTACTGAAAATTAATCAAAATCCTTTTTCCTCATTTTTCTTACTGCGGAAAGATCACAAACTTTTATGTTGATATATGTACGAAAAAAATGTCTTTACCCCTTGAATTTATTTATTTTGCATGTATAGTACCACAAAGAAAATATCTTATCTCTATTGCATTTTTCTATAGATGTACTATGATATTTTAAATTAGAAAATTTTAAAAAAAATTGTGTTTTCTCAAGTTACTGTATTTTATTCTTACACTGAGCTCTTTCAATTATGAGTCAAAATCCTGAATGCAATATTGCGGTTGCAGAAAATTCGAAACAGCTGTCTGAGATTCTTTATTGAGAATTGAATTTCGAAAGATTTCAATTAAATTTAAAAACACTAAAAATAATTTTAAATTATTTATTGTTCCTAAATGAATTTTTCTTCATTTTCTTATTTAATGTGAAGTTTTAAGCACTCAAAAAATTTGTACCTGATGGAAGATTCAATTCTCTATTAAAAACTATGTAACTAACATCTGTATTACTGTCCTTGATGCTCACAAAAAGATCTCAAACCCATTAAAGAAAGGCTCATTTAACGGACTGTAATTCACTTTTAATCACACTCATTAATTTGACGAGAGCCGATGGTACACACATATCTTCCCGATTGCTCACCGCTCTCTCTATACACTGTTTTAAACCAAATACTCTTTTTCCATACAGATGGCGCGACGGTAGTATGCGCAGATGTAATTACTACGGTTTTTCTCGTTTTCTTGAAAGACATAATCATTCAAAAGTGGTTTTCTGTTACTGTGTATATGCAGTAGAGTGAAATAGGAACTGAGAAAAAATGCAATCCGTTAAAGGAACTGGAGCACAGAAGAAATGTTTAGTGACAACGAGAGAGAAAAGAGTTGTACTTATGTCCTGATACTGATTCTAAGGTATGGAGACTGTAACATTTAAACTGAATAACCACAAAACGAAAGTTTCCAATATGGTTCGTTTCTGAGACGATCGTCGAACTTTTTTTTTTCTTTTTTCTGTGGCATATGCATTTTCTAAATCTATATATTCCACTTGTAGTTTTTTATACCTTCCTGTTGCATTTGAAATCAGGTTTCTGTCGGTAACATTTGCTAATGAATGATGCAATAATTTTTCAATATTTTTTTTACCTTGTAATTTGTTTACCATAACCTAGAAGTATTACAAAAACTGAACTCAGAACTTTGAAACAAGTATTTTAAAGAATTTGTCGATACAAAAAAAATTAAATTTCTTTTCTCCAGCAAGAAAACGCTGTAAGCTATTATTGCATAACAGAATTATTTTATTCATCATCATCTCTCTAACTCATGCAATTTCATAAAGAGACTATGTTCGTTAATCAGTCCTATTTGATTTAAAGAAATGCCTTTTCAGCTTACCAAGATATATTATGCATTAACGTCATCATTTACAGGAGAGGAAAATTAATGATGTGCATTTATTTTAAAGAAGAAGGAACTATTTCAGTAACTCTTGAGAGTCATTAGAATTAAATATAACAACGAGAAAAATATATTATTCTTTTAATAACAATGCATTTTTAGTAGCAATAATCGAGAAAAACTAAGAACAGAAATCTTAAACGGTTGCGTTTTATCCCTTTAAGCCAAAATCTATCCCACATGCTTAACACAATTGTTTTGATTTCAATTCATGAAAGCAAAGAGTCTGATAAAGGAATCTCTTTTAAGAATCTTTGAATCGAATTCCATTTTTTTTTATTCACATGATTCATTGGAATCCGTTGAATGAGATTGTTTTTACTGTGATGATTCTATATAGTCATCATACTTAAATTATAATACACAAATAATGCATAATATTACGTATAAAATTACTGAAAAGATAGAATCATTAGAATTTTTAAACCGATTCATTTAGAAACAGAGATAACTTTTCGATTATTTTTTTGTTATTCCAGGCATAGAGGTGAGGTTACGAAAAATGTATTATTTTTAATCCAGCGCCATCTACATTTCATTCCGAACACTACGCAATATTAACTGAAATTTAGATAAAATACCACAAAATTGACTAAATTATTGTTCTAACAGGATTCTTCTGCAGATTTATTAATATTAATAACTAAAAAAAGGCGTTATCTTTTATGTTTTTAAAAATTAAAAACATTATTATGAATTTTAAATTAATTAAAATATATATTCAAAAGATAAAAAACTTATACATTAACTGTCATTCACAAGAATTTCGAAAAGATTAGCACTTTTTCTGCAACACTATAATGTATGTAATATTTTGAGTGTAGGCTGGAATTCATACTTTCCTGGCACTGAGGATTCTTATATCAACAAGAAGTTTTTTTTTCTAGCACAGACATTCCATTGCTCTTTGAAGTGTTTATGCTCACCATATTAACAAATTCGGATGCTTAGCGTGCATAGTTTTGGGCACCTGTTTTTGAAAGGCGAGGAAAGGATAACGATTATTACTCAAAACTACATGCCTCAAACGAATAAAGTTTCTCCGACATTGAAATGAAAGGAAAGGATGCATTATTTTAGCATCTCTTTTTACCACTCCAATATTACGGTTAGTTTCGGAAGGAATTCGATTTTGAGTTATTATATGCTGTAACTGGTTTAATAGTTAATGTGGATAAAATGATGGGAACTGTTTCAAAACTCCTTGCTGACAAATATTACCTAATCAGAACTTGAGACATGATTGATCTTGTGAATCGGTGTAGGTAGATCATACAGATAAGGTATTTTTACTCAAATCAAATATGGTATGAAAGCTTAATATCGGCCGACATCATGTATGCTGATTTTCGCAAGTCATGGGGACTGTAATTTTTCGTAACCAATGGCGAATATTTATGTTTCTTGCACTTTGCTTTTGGAAGGAAATATATCACCTCATGTCCACACCAGATGTGGGTAGAAATCATAAATTTTTATTAATTTTCGAAAGATGGATCATTTTCTAATCATGAAAAAGTTTGATAGGTGCTCCTATATAGCCGACGAATTGCGATTCTTATTAACAAAATTTTAATTACTTTCTGATTTACTAATTGAACTTTCGTACTTTTCGTCTCTATCTAAATATAATTTTTAAATATCTTTTCTCAACGAAATTGTTACCATTTCATAGAATGAGACAATCGATTCAGATGGTTTGTTTGTTTCATAATTTCTAGATGAACAAATGAACTAGTTTCATCGTTTGAGGAAGAAAACATTTCTTTAAGAATTTCAATGATTTGAATGATGGATGAGCTTTCATTTCCAATGTTTCAAGAATTAAGTGTTATTATATTTTTGTACTCAAATTTTAAATTACTGAATAAATAACTATCAGCAAAAATAAATGAAATCAAGAACAAAAATTAAATATGTTCAAATAATGATTGAATATATTTATGTCAAAGAAAAATATAATTAACATAGTTTGAAGTATGCATTACAGCTGACTAATGAAGTATCCCCCCCCCAAAAAAAAATAAGGGGAATATGCCCTGCAGTTATGCTATAACGGAAACTATGAGACTCCCAAAATATTGAGAACTGATTTCATTTTGTTCGCGTCAATTTCATAAAAAACGAAACTTTATTTTTTTTCCCAACTTAAAAAAAATAACTCGTATTTCCGAAGAGTTTTTCGTCGATGTCGAATAACACAATCGTAAGTTAATTACTTCTGATGATATAAAACAGAAAGTTAAACAGATCAATTGGCAAAATCGAAACGTACACTTTTACGGAAAGAGACGGAGAGAGATTTTGCGGTCTGTAACACACATCATATGAACACAAATCATTTTATCGAAGAATATGTTCAAATAGCATGCAAAATTCGCATCGCAAATTATAAACACCAGAATGAGTATCTATTATTTATACAATGAGGACTGTGACTAATTATTCCAGTGGTAATTTAAAAGTTCCTTTTTTGTGGTTAAATATTTACGCCCTTTGTGTACGCTTAAAATTATTATTCCTGTACATTCATGCCAATATTTTAAGAGTTTAAGCATCTTCAGTCGATCCAACACGTCTGCAATTTTTTTTTTCTATCATTGGACAACAAACGTAATTTGATAAATTCCACTAATTTAGAATTAAATTTCTCCAATAATCATTTCGAACTAAATCTCAAAAATAATTATGCACCAAGTAACAACTTCGAGCTCCAACAACTCGACGTAAAAGCCATTTGCAAACTTTAAGAAGAGGACTAATACCATCGCTCTTAAAGAAATGTTATTTTTCTAAACCATCCATTAAGTTCTTTGCTTTATAGTTGGTGAATAATAATTAGTCCATTCTTTTCAAATAATTTCCTTTTTCCATGTTTTCTTTGAATTTTTGTATTTTACTGACAGTTTCATTAAAAAAAAATTGCAATATATGTTTTTTGAACTGACCGAGAAGGCAAATAGCACTGGAACTGTGTAACACTTGTGACAAATATGGACGACAATGAAAATTAGTTTCGAAACAAGCAAAAATTGAGTAGAGGATGGTGCTAATCTCTGATAAAAATGGAAAAAATATATCTGAAATTAAAGCTTCGAAATTATGTGTTATTATAAAATAGTGATCTACCACTATTTTTATAAAGATTTACTGTTTATAGATTTTAAGTACTATTATTTTCTGGACAACAGAATACAGCCGCAATGTTAAGTATTGTGGCTTATTCCGTTGTTCATATTATTAGAAAAGATAATGAGAGCTGGAGCTGTGTAACTGTTAGGTAAAGCACATATGACAGTGAAAATGGTTTTTGAAACGAGGAAAGATGGGGTAGAGTAAAATACTGGTCATTGATAAAAATGGCAAAAATTGCCAGCGATTAAAACCTCTAAATTACCTACTCTTATAAAATAGATAGATTATTTACCACTATTTTTATAAAGGAATAATTCTTTATAGAACTTGAGTACTACCGTTTTTCTAGCGTTGGAATTTAGTTACAACGTCCAATATTGTGACCAAATTCCAATGTCCAGATCTTATGAAAGCATCACTTCGGTTATTCCTAATTTCAATTAGGGATGTCACACGTTTGCCGATTTCCCCCCTATCGGCAGCGTTTTCCCATCCACCCGTCTTCGAGAGAATCAGAATTTCATCGGAAAAAGTGTTTAGCCTTTCAGGATTGTTGTAAAGAGATGCACGTTATCGAATATAATTATTTAATAACCGCCTTGAATTTAATATATTAAAACAGTCGAAATATCCAAGTAGCGATTGAAGTGTTTCGAATATATTTGGCAAAATAATCGATTGAGTGGTAGTCGAATAATGTGACGCATATTTTACAGATGATTTTTGATAGACCAACTAAGAACTGAATGCAATGGGTATCAAAGATGTTAAATCTGCAGATTTTCAGACATTTGATTGAATTCCCGTTCATTTAACTTATAGTTTGCTGTAGTTATGTGAATATATCCGATTCAATAAGATATCGCATTCTGCTGACAATTTTAAGGCGGCCGACTGTGAACAGAATGTGATGAATGTCGAAGACTATATCTGCATATTTTTATACATTTGATTCCAATGTCGTTCATGAAACTTTTAATTTTCACTATTTTTTCCAATATAACCGACAAGAAAACATGTGAATAAGACATAAAATATGTCGCATTTTGCCAAAAAATTTTGATCCGTCGTGTAAGACTTCAATGCGATGGATGTCGAAGTTAAGTTCAAATTCTGAATCCTCTGATTTAAATGTTATAATGTTCATTCAGCATATACTTTATATTATATTTATCAGAAAAATCAATAAGCTGGCAAGTGAATAAGACGTCCAATTTTTCTCGACTAATCGTTTTCCCTTCGGTTAAGATTTTATCATAGATTATGGGAAAAAACTATTTTCATCGAGCACTTCGATTAACTGCTAGTTTAATTATTAGAGAAATTGAAGTTTTTATATTATTCATGAATAGGACGATAGATTTGTTTTCCATAATAAAAATTGTACATGAAGAAAGCTTCAATTCTCTATTAAAAACTACTTATCTAATATCGCTATTACTTCGCCTTTCTGCGTTTCCTTCAAATACATAATAATTGAAAATCTGCTTTCTGTTACTGTGTATGTGCAGCAGAGTGAAATAGGAAGTGATAGAAAATGCAATCCCTTATATCCCCTGAAACACAGAAGAAATGTTTAGGGGAAAACAGGAGAGAGAAGAATTGTACATATGTTTTAGTTTTCATTCTAAGATATTTGTACAGCAACATTTAAAATGATTAAGAAGAATAAGGAGATTCGCCATTAGGCTCGTTTCTTAGACGATCGTTATGTATATTTTTTCTATTTTATTCTATCAGCTCTGTATTTTCTAGGTCTATATTTCCAGTTCTAGTCATCGCCGTTTTTTATACCTTCCTGTTGAGTTTGAAACCAGGTTTCTGTCGATAGCATTTACTGATGAATGCTGCAGTCATTTTTAATGTTTTTTTTTTTTTTAAACCAAAATCTAGAAATATTACAAAAATTAAACTCAGACCTTTCAAACCGGTATTGGAATGAATTTGTCGACTGTATTGTATTAAACTGTTACGCATTAAAAATTGGCATTGCTAAAAATTGGCTCCATTGCTTTATTACAGCGAAGAGTATTTCATTGATACTTCCAAATGTGTTTTTGTGTTTACGATTATGTTATTTTAAGTCAATTCACCGAGCATCTCTAACCAATCGCAGCGCCACTTGTTCTTTCCATTAACTCATTCTTGGAATGTTCGCTGGCTACTATTATGATTTGATTTACAAAACAGATCGCATATTTCGACAGCGTACGTTTTACTTTTCACATGTAAGCGATCTTGATTTAATCACACTCATTAATTTGACGAGAGCCGATGGTACACACATAATTTCCTGGCTGCTTGCCGCTCTCTCTACACATTGTTTTAAGCCAAATACTCTTTTTCCATACAGATGGCGCGACGGTAGTATGCGCAGATGTAATTACTACGCTTTTTTTCGTTTCCATGAAAGACATAATCATTCAAAAGTTGTTTTCTGTTACTGTGTATATGCAGCAGAGTGCAATAGGAACTGAGAAAAAATGCAATCCCTTAAAGGACCTGAAGAACAGAAGAAATGGTTAGGGACAACAAGAGAGAGAAGAATTATTCTTATGTCCTGATTCTGATTCTAAGATATGGGGACAGCAACTTTTAAACCACATAACAGCAAAACGAAAGTCTCCTATTTGGTTCGTTTCTGAGGCGATCGTCGTACTTTTTTCTCCTTTTTATGTGGCATATGCATTTTCTAGGTCTATATATTCCACTTGTAATTCTTTATACCTTCCTTTTGCATTTGAAACCAGGTTTCTGTCGGTAACATTTGCTGAAGAATGAGGCAACATTTTTAATATTTTTTTACCTTGTAATTTGTTTACCATAAGCTAGAAATATTACAAAAATTGAACTCAGAACTTTGAAACAAGTATTTTAAAGAATTTGTCGATACAAAAAAAAATTAAATTCTTTTCTCCAGCAAGAAAACGCTGTAAGCTATTTTTGCATAACTGAAGTATTTTCTTCATCATCGTCATCTCTCTAACTCATGCAATTTCATAAAGAGATTATGTTCATTAATCAGCCCTATTTGATTTCAAGAAATGCCTTTTAAGCTTAGGAAGATATATGATGCATTAACATCATCATGTACAGGAAAGGAAAGTTAATGTTTTGCATTTATTTTAAAGAAGAAGGAACCATTTCAATAACTCTTGAGAGTCATTAGAATTAAATATAAATACGAGAAAAATATAGTGTTCGTTTAATAAAAATTCATTTTTAGTAGCAATAATGGAGAAAAACTAAGAACAGAATTCTTACACGGTTGCGTTTTATCCCTTTAAGCCAAAATCTATCCCACATGCTTAACACAATTGTTTTGATTTCAATTCATAAAAGAAAACAGTCTCATAACGGATGTATTCTCAGAGTTTTGAACAAATATATTCTCTGTCTATGGATGGTTTGAAAACAAAATATGATGAAATATTGAAATAATTGAGACATTAGTTAAGATCTTTGAATAATTAATTTTGTCTTGCTTTTCAGAATCGCATTCCATTTTTTTTTTATTCAAATGATTCATGAGAATCCGTTGAATGAGATTGTTTTTACTGTGATGATTCTATATAGTCATCATACTCAAATTATAATACACAAATAGTACATAATATTCCGTATACAATTACTGAAAGGATAGAATCAGTAGCTTTTTAAAACCGATTCATATAAAAACAGAGATAACTTTTCGATTATTTTTTTGTTATTCCAGGCATGTATGTGAGCTTACGAAAAATATATTAGTTTTAATCCAGCGCCATCTATATTTGCTAATCAACAGTAAGAAATATTAACTGAAATTTGGATAAAATTGACTAAATGATTATCCTGACACGACTCTTCTGCAGATTTATTAATATTAATAACTAAAAAAAGGCGTTAGCTTTGAAGTTCAAAAAAATTAAAAACATTATTACGAATTTAAAATTAATTAAAAAATATCTTCAAAAGATAAAAGAAATTATACTTTATCTGTCATTCACTAGAATCAAGAAAAAATTAGCACTTTTTCTGTAAAACTGTAATATTTTGAGTGTAGGCTGGAATTCGTACTACCCTGGTAATAAGGATGCTTGCATCAGCAAGAAGGCTTTTTGGAGCATAGACGTTCGAAGGGTTTCTTCCAAGGGTTGATGCTCGACACAACAACAAATTGCGGATGCTTACTGTGCAAAGTTTTGGACACCTGGGATTGAAAAGGGTGGTAAAGGATAATTATAATTACTCAAAATTATATGCCTCAAACGAATAAGCATAAGTTTCACCGGCATTGAAATGAAAGGAAAGGATGCATTATTTTAGCATCTCTTTTTATCACTCCAATATCACTGTTAGTTTCCGAAGGAATTCGATTTTGAGTTATTATATGCTGTAAGTAGTTCAATAGTTAATGTGGATAAAATGATGGGAACTGTTTCAAAACTCCTTGATGACAAATAGTACGAATCAGATCTTGAGACATGATTCATCTTGTGAACCGGTGTAGGTAGATCATACAGATAAGCGACATTTGCGCAAAGAAATTATGGTCTGAAAGCTTAATAACGGCCGACATCATATATGCTGATTTTCGAAAGTCATGGGGACGGTAATTTTTCTTAACCAATGGCGAATATTTCTGTTTCTTGCACTTAGCATTTGGAAGGAAATATATCACCTCATGCCCATACCAGATGTGGAAGGAAATCATAAATATTTAATAATTTTTGAAAGATGGAGCATTCTCTCCTCATCAAAAGGTTTAATAGGTGCCCCTACATAGCCGACGAATAGCGATTCTTATTAACAAAATTTTAATTAGTTTCTGATTTACTAATTGATCTTTCGTACTTTTTATCTCTATCTAAATATAATTTTTAAATATCTTTTCTCAATAACATTGTTACCATTTCATAAAATGAGACAATCTATTCACATGGTTTGTTTGTTTCATAATTTCCAGATGAGCAACGTTTGAGGAAGAAAAAATTTGTTTAAGAATTGCAATAACATGAATTATCGATGAACTTTCATTTTTAATGGTTCAAGAATTAAGTGTGATTATATCTATCTACGCAAATTTTAAACTACTGAATAAAAAACTATCAACAAAAATTAGTGAAATCAAGAGCAAATATTAAATACGTTCAAATAATGATTGAATATATTTACGGCAAATGAAAATATAATTAACATAGTCTGAAGTGTGCATTACAGCTGACTAAGGAAGTATCCTCCCCCCCCCCCAAAAAAATAGGGGGAATATGCCCTGAACGAATGCTATAACTGAAACTATCAGACTCCCAAAATATTAAGAACTGATTTCATGCTCGCGTTGCTCGCGTCAATTTTGTAAAAAACGAAACTTTTTTTCCCATCTTTAAAAAATAATAACTCGCATTTCCGAAGAGTTTGCCGTCGATGTCGAATAAAACAATCGTAAGTTAATTATTTCTGATGATATAAAACAGAAATGAAAAACAGATCAATTGGCAAAATCGAAATGAATAATTTTACGGAAAGAGACGGTCTGTATCACACATCATATGAACACAAATAATTCTATAGAAGAATTACTGCAAAAAGCATGCGTAATACGCATTGGATGTTGGGTAAAGTGAAGTGAGTGTTTACTATTTATACAAAGAGGACACTGACTAATTATTCCAGTGGTAATTTAAAAGTTCCTAATTTGTGATTAAATATTTACGTTATTTGTGTACGCTTAAAATTATTATTCCTGTACATTCATGCCAATATTTTAAGTGTTTAAGCATTTTCAGTCGAATCCAACACGTCTGCATTTTTTTTTTTTTTTTTTTTTTTTTTTTTTTTTGCATCAGGACAACAAACGTAATTTGATAAATTCCACTTCTTGAGGAAATCCTGCATATTTTCCTTCACTTCATCGTCCGAATGGAAACGTGTCTTTAAACTCGTTCCCAGTCCTGTCCTCTTGTAAGTGCCCCAGAGATGTGAAAGTCACAAACTGACACAGTCGCAAGTTTCCATTTAGGCACCTCAAATAGTATTAGACAATTTTGAATACATGTATATTTAGCTTTGAAATCTATATCAGTGAAATATTTAATTTGATTTAACCTCATTATTAAATTAGTGTTACATCAAAGTTATCATCAGGCATTGTTTGTGAAACGGTTCCATAACTCTGTTTATTTTGCGAAAAAAATTATTTTACTCCAAATATAATTTGACTGACTCTTTTTACCTTTTCCTGTAATTTGAAGTTTTCAATTCATGGTTGTTTTTATAATAATGAGAGTCCAATTCAAAAGTTAACAGTCAGTATGTACTATAAATTTGTATATTATTTAAAATTTGAAAATATCATATGAGTTTACTTATTAAATATGCTAAGCGTACATGCATTAAAAGAATTTTGAAAGACTAGCAATTTGAAGTGATATCATTTATGTTTCATAATCAAAAAATGATCCCAAATTCTTAACAAAGATTTCAATAAATTTTTGTTATTATTAGCTCCTTGTCTTTGTGTTTTCTGTGATCTGCTAATATCTAAGAGATAAACACACAAACATTTACTAATATGTATAAAAAAAAGTGAAATATTGTTTTAAAATGTAAAGGTTAGTAATTTTTTATATTTATATTTATTAATAAATTTTATAAATATAGAATCTTATGGTGATGTTTAAGAATTCTAAAATATTAATAAGAAATTGATCATAATGAAAATTATGCATATCTAAATAATTAATGATAGATGAATTATTTGAAGATGAATTATAAATGTTATAAGGCGCGCTTCTGTTCCTTAGTATTTAGTACAGAAATATAAAATAAATAAATAAATAAAGTATGTGTTAATATTTTCTAGTTATCAAAGTTAATTTTTAAGGCATTCTTTGACAGCCAGATAGTTCGTCAAAATATTGGTTGTATTTAATTTCTTTACATGTCTTTGTCATAATATTATGTTCATGACAAAATATTTTTAAGCATCTGATTGTCATAGACATTAAAGCCATGTTATTTAATTAATCCTGCATATGCTCTGTTCATGGTGTACATGAACTTTCCTCATGGAAATCTACCCACGATATCATTCTATTAAATGCATGATTGTTTGGGGACATATCTTTTCTAACTTAGGGGATATTATAACTTGCTTTTTTTATTTGTAAATTATCCAGATATTAAAAAGAATCCTTTCTTCTCAGGTGTTTATTTAAATAATTGGTGAATCAATAAAAATGGTTTGAAAAACAGCAGTTTTATATATTGTTTGAAATTAGGTATAATTACAATTTTAAAAAGATAATTTATGTTCATGAAAAATGTGTGCAATTATTCAGCTGATTTTATTAAAAAGAATATTTATTTAAAATTTCAAAATGGTGTTAGGTTTGAAATTATTTGTGTGCTGAAATATTTTCAGCAATATCAAAAAATACAGGCTAATTTTAAAGTAATAGAAATTTTACTTTCCAAAAATTGCTCTCAGAATTCTCATACTCCAAATTATGTATGTTCTAATTTGATGCTATAAGTTAAACAAGCTGGTCTGTAGACAGTCGACACAAATACATTAAAGGTTATTATTATTATTATAGTAGAGATTATCCTTTAAAAAAATAGATCAAAAGTCATGAATTTTATGTTGCTCCCTTTTCTGAGAGTAAAATCATTTATTATTTGATTTAAAATAGTATGTAAATATATAATATATGAAAAGAAAAAGAATAAATATTTATTTCTTATCAATGTAGAGATTTTTTTTATAAAATAACCAATTAAAGAAAAATAAAAAAAAGTAATGAATTTTTATGATATTAATTTTTTTTCCATCTAAACAATATTTTATTTAAAGGTTTATATCAGCATATATATTGCTAATTGAAGCATAGCAATAACATTTCAAAAGAGATTGGCAAGAAAACATTACTACTCTTCGAAACATGTTAACCACTGCAGTTATGTTGAAAGTATACAAATGAAATCTGAAAAATTAGTGTCATTTTTTATAATTATTTAATTGTTCAAAATATATTTAATAGTTTAAATGCATAGTGCAAATAATTTTAGCGACTGATTTTTGCTTAGGAAATGAAAGAAATTCTGAATAAAAATTAAACATATAAATCAAATAAGGATGAATTCAGAAAATGTCTTCAGTAGTTTATTTAGTTTGAGACACCCCGTTATAAAATTATCAACAAAATATTAAGTAATTATAATAATAATCTTTGTATAACACAAAAGCAGTGGTAGTGCTAAAGATGAAAATAATTTTAAATTGCTTTGTATATAAAAACACTTTTGATGCGAATTTTCAGAAATGTGCACGTATACGTTTATCAAACAAGTTTGTGATTTCTGTTGTTGAGTAATTTTAGAAAATTGATTGGGGAGGGGGAATGCGAACAATTGATTCACTTTTAACCTAGCACATATCTCTCAATACAAGAGTCTATGTCGCAGCAAATATTTTAACGACACCAGACTATAATAGAATATAAAATATTAAAATAAATGATTTTAAATTAGTTAAAAAAATTCCTAAGTAAACTCCTTAACAGATGAATTTGAATAGAAATTACATGGTACCAAAAACTATAGGAGCTGACTATAACAACACTTTTTGCTGTTATAGTCATCTTCTATGATCCTGTTTTCTTTTTTACACATTGATTTGTAATTATTCAGTCGTTTATTAATGAATTTAAAGCTTCACTAAATAATTTCCATTAATTTTGTTAAGTATTTTATATTGATATTTTTAATCAATTTTTACAAGAAGCATTTCTTAAATCCTCAATAAAAATATTGTTTAACAAATGCCTTCATTTTTTCTGAAAAATACTATCATATTAAAATTTATGTGATATGTCCAGGTTTCAGTTATGAAGCTTGAAATATTTTAATCATCTGGAATAAATATGATTATAGAATCAGTTTTACATGATATATGTTTTAATTTATCATATATAAATATTTCGGGACATTAAAATCTATGTAATAATAATGCTTTCTAAATAAATGTTCTTGTAAAAGAAATGTACGACCTTGTTTTTAGTAAGCTTATTTTAACTTATTGCTGAAAGATAAATGTATAACTTTAATGTGATGCAAAGTTTAAAACATTTAGAAAAAAATTGTTGTCGCAATGATTTTGGTCTATAGAATTTGCATTGATTCATTTATTTTTCATGCCTTGAATATGCAAATTAAATATTAATTTATTGATTGTTAAAGATTAAAAATGTCCTGAAAGAAACATAATAAAATTGAGTTGGTATATTAAAATAATTTTCTGATGAACTGAAAAAAATTTGTGAGCCATAAGAAAGTTTCTAAAGAATGTATGCATGCAATTTAACAATTTGGAAAATACTCTATAAATCTTAAATGTTTGAAGCGTATCTTTAATATACTTCAATTAATTTTTTAACAATTTGAGAATGTCGTCAATTTTTTCTGTCTATTAAAGAAACATATATTTTGATTTTAAAAAAGATACTTTTAATTTATATGGTTTTGATTATTTAAGTAAACAAAGCAAATAATCAACTTTTCTTAAATTTAATACAAATGAAATAAAAAATGCAGTAGAACAGGTGCTTCCTAAAACATGAGCTCTATTTTAATGCATAAAAAACAAAATTTTAATTTCATAACTATTTCGTCTGCGACATTTCGCTCAAAACTTTCAATAGCGATTACAATGATTCCATTCGTAACCACAGTACTTGCAAATATGGGCGATCGCAGCGCCACTTCAACATAATTAATCAAGGAATTCAACACACTCCCCCAGATTAATTAAAATAATTTCAATAAAGTTCCAAGGAAAATTAAATTCCATAACAAACAGAAACTATGAATTTTAAAATATAACATAAGTAAACAACAGAATTTTCAAATTATATATTGCTAAACAAATTATTTTAAAGAAATGCACAGGAATATACTTCACAAAATTTATAAATATCTCATTCAACTGGGAGAGCAACAGTTTTCGTAATTGTCTTTTTAAAATTCTCCCGTTTTAGCTTTATTCTTTATGTTTCTAACCTAGTTACCAGAACATAAATATGCTGCAACTAGACTAAAAAGCCATTTACAAACTGGTAGAAGATGACTAATACTATCACGCCTAAAGAAATGTTATTTTACTAAACCATCCATTCAGTTATTTGTTTTATAGTTGGAAAATAATAGTTAGTCCATTTTTTTCAAATAATTTCCTTTTTCCTACCAGAATTTGTATTGTACTCAGTTTAATGCCAAAAAGAATTGTAATGTATGTTTTTTTTAACTGGCCGAGTTGGCAAGTAGCCGTAGAATTGTGTAACACTTTTGACAAATACGGATGACAATGAAAATAATTTTCGAAACAAGTAAAAATTGCGTAAAGGGTAATGCTAATCTCTGTTTAAATTGACAAATATTTATCTGCAATTAAAGCTTCAAAATTATCCATTATTATAAAATAGTGGTTGATTATTTACCACTATTTTTATAACGGATTACTCTTTATAAAATTTGAGTACTATTGTTCTGCGGTCATGGAAATCAGTCACTATACCAAATATTGTGACCGAAATCCATGATTCTAATCTTTTCAACAGTAATACAGCGGATATTCCTTATTTTTTCAGGGATGAGGCACTGATCGCGATAGCGGCGGTGTAATTACCCCCTGTTGGTGGGGGATTGAGTTTCGTCGGAGAAAGAGATTTCCATTTCAGGATGGATGTAGAGAAATGCGCATTATCGAATACTATCGTTAAAAACTGCTTTGAAGTTAATGTATTATAAACAGTCGAAATATGCATGTAACGATTGAAGTGTTTGACTATATTTGGCAAAATAAGCGATAGAGTAGTAGGTGAATAATGTGACACATATTTTACAGACAATTTTAGATAGACCAAGTAAGAACTGAGTGCAATGAATATCGAATATGTTAAATTCGCAGATTTTCAGAAATCTAATTATAATTTGTACCACTTTTAACATATAACCGACAAGCTAACAAGTGAATAAGATATCGACAATCTGATAGGCGCATTTTGTTAGCAATTTTTCATCGGCCAACTGTGAAATCAATACTGTGAGTGTCGAAGATGTTAAGTCTGCAGATTTTCAGACATTTGATTGAATTGTCGCTCATTTAAATTATAATTTGCTCCAGTTTTGGCAATATGTCCAAATGAATAAGATATTGCATTTTGCTGACACTACCTGCAGATTTTCAGATATCTGATTCAAATGCTGTTCATGAAGTTTTTAATTTTCTCTATTTCTGTCATTATAACCGAGAAGATGACATGTGAATAAGACATAAAATATTTCCCATTTTGACGAAAAATTTTGATCCGTAGTCTAAGACTTCAATGAGATGGATGTCAATGACGTTAAGTCCAAATTATCAGTCATCTGATTTAAATTTTATAATGTTCTTTCAGCAAATGCTTTATATTATATTTTGCTGAATAATAAATAAGCTTTCAAATGAATAAGACGTAAAATTTTTCTTGTCTAATCTTTTTCCCTTCGGCAAAGATTCTAATAAAAAGAATAAAGAGAGAAATAAAATATTTGACTTAATTCACTTTATGAGAATAATGTAGCATAAAGAATTTCTTTAAGACTAATGTAGCATAAAGAATGTTATTTTTTATTATTTTTAAAACAAAGGTTAAAATTAGGTATCATAGCAGCAAAGTCGTTAACGACTCCTACGAATTTTTCAATAAAAATCTTTTACAATTAACACTCCATGAAATCTCCAGTATAAAATAATGGCATGACACACCCACCAGAAAAAAATATTACCATACTTTCTGATTCCACCAACTGAAAACATTTACCTCCCATAAAGCACTTTCTTTTTGTTAGACGAGTGTCCAAAATTTATTGTGATAAAAGAGCTAAACAAACAACATGTAATTACTCAAGGTCAGCTACCAGACTTCTGCTTAGTGATATTGAAACATCTGCCTCCTCTCTCCCTGCTTTTTCATTCTTTTGAGGACATTACCATAAGCATTTGTCTTCTTATATCTGAGAAGTTCACTCATGAAATTAGCAAGTTCCACACCGTCGTTCACGAACGGAAATAGCCAGGTCCACACAGTTAATGAACTGGAACAGCCTGGTCCGCACAGTTGTTCGTGAACGAACTACTTATTCAGAAAATGGCGACCCGATACAATTCATTCGCTCAGAAGGTCCGTTCGTTCGAGAACGACTCACCTCTAATTTTAGTTAGAAATATTTTTTCCCTATAGGTAGTTTTTCCCTACCGCCTACACCCCAATAGCGTAACCCTCGACAAATAAGGCCTGCTATCTTTATCACTCGCTCATTCATGAGTCATCACTGTTAAGCGATCGTGAAGCCGGTGAGAAACTCTCTACGCGAGGTGAACGACACCTGGCGTTTATAAGCCTTCAGTTTTTTATATTTATTTCTTGATCCAAGATGGTGTATATTGAAATGGATGACATGCAAAAGCAAGTTTAGGATACAAATTTATTGAAAAGTGTATTTCTTTTATTATCCTTAATGCAAACTAAAATTATGTTTGAATCTGTTAATATTAAACCTAATTGTTCTTCATGTTCTC
This sequence comes from Argiope bruennichi, assembly GCF_947563725.1. NCBI lineage: Eukaryota > Metazoa > Arthropoda > Arachnida > Araneae > Araneidae > Argiope > Argiope bruennichi. The sequence goes on from NC_079162.1 coordinate 112,154,536, forward strand.
TTTTAACAGCTAACTATAATTTTTAATTTAATATTTAATTTTTCAATATTATTCGTTCTCCAAATGATGTAGCATTGATTAAGAAAGAACTTAATGAAATAATAATAAATAGCTGCAATCTATTCATGCAAATTCTCTATTTCTTTATGTCAAAAATCTAATCAATTTTTGGACTATCATGTGTTTATCTATGATAGACCTCTCAGGGTTCTTATTTATTCAATTGTTATTAACTTATTCATAATTTTGCTTTAAAAATTCTATTGAAATAAGCTCTTTAGAGAATTTTTTCATCAATTTATTTCAAAATTTCCTTTTTTGATGATTATTTAAATAATTTGTTTAAAGTTGCATCCATTATCTCTTAAGTACTTCCAATCATGACAGCGAGTTTTATTTTTAAATGTACAAAGTAAATTAATATCACTATGAATATTTATAAACAGAAATTTATTATTGAATATTGAACTTTTGCTTTAATTAAATCATTTAACTTTGGGTAAATAAACTTCACTTTTTCTTTAAAGAAATAAAGTGAAAGGAAGAAATGCCATATAAATAATGCTCAGTTCCGGCTTGTCGAGGAAATTACGAAGAAAATAAAGTCGCTGTTTTTGGATATCCCATTAATGAGGGTTTAAGAGAGAAATGGCTGCATGCAATTAAAAGAAAAAAATTTTACTATTACAAAGAATTATAAGGTTAGCAAAAATGAGCATTGATAGTTAATATGTTTTAATTATTTGAAATAGATTTAATTATTTTTAGGTGTAAAATATTATAATTTGTGTTAGTTAAAATCTTAATTTTTGTAAAAAGTTTTAATATCATTTTGATTAATTAAAAATTATTTAAGTTGCATTAATTTTAGTTCAGTCCTAGCTTAAATATTTTATTAATGTAAAATATATGTCATTAAACTTACATGAGTTTATAAAAGTGATGTAAATTGTTTGTTAATTTAAATTTAAGTTGAGTTAAAGTTGGTCCAGATTTATTTATTTTTTTAATAAAGTATGAAAATACCTGAGATTTTTAAGCATTAGTTTTAAAAATTTTCAGAACTGAAAAAATTTCTCTTAATTTGTACGTTTATAGATATAAAAAGTTATTTTACATAAAAGAGATTTTTTTTCTGTTTCTTTTCATTTTTTCTTCTTCTTTTTTTTCTTTCAGGTATATGAAAGACATTTTAAAAATGGTGAATTGCTTTTCAGAACTACTTTCTACAATAAAAGTACTTGGGAAACATTATCTGCTCCTCTTAAAAAGCCCAGGCTAAAGGAAAATGTTGTGCCAAGTATTTTTCCTGGCTGCACAACATATTTGTCATCATCAACATTCGCAAGTCGGAAGATTCTTTTGAAAAATAGGTGACGATTACCAGACTTGAAATTTCCATAATTGAAAGTTTAAATTTCAAACAGAACTATGACAACAAGACCGCATTGATTAATTTTAATGAATTAAAAATTTGTATTAAAGACCATACCTTTTCTACCTTGTGGACTATTATTGAAAAGAAGGAAAATTTGTTATTCATTCATCTCTCTATTAATGATGGCATTGCTTCCATAACATTTGCTGTAAATATTTACAAGGATTTCTTTATAAATCCATCCTTTATGGGAGAAAGGATTCTGAAGCATGAGCAATTCCCATTACCAATGAAAGTTAATAATATAAATCAAATATTTCATAATCTAGATTATTTTAAAAAGGGTCCCTTTGTTATATTATCAAGCTCAGTGAATGTCAAAACTACTATTATTGAATCTGTAATTAAAAATTCAGAAGATGTATTGTTTGACAAATGAAAGTTTTTCTTTGAACTTTTTCTTGAGCAATATCATCTGCTGAAGAGTAAACCTGAACGATATAGGAATTCAACAAATATCTTATTTGCATTTTTATTATTTTACATTTCTCCTCAAGCATACAAATTTTCCAGAAACTCTTATTCCGTGATTCTTCCAAATCAAAGAACTATTCGAAAAATTTACACCAATTTAAAAAAGTTCTCCACAAACAGAAGAATACAATAATTTTCTTGTTTATGCCAAACATGCCTTTCAAAACTTAAACGATGACGATCATACTGTAATTTTAATTGTTTATCAAATATATATTAAACCCTTTCTTCGTTATAAAGGACGGAACATAGGAAGGAAGGTTGTAGGAAGAGCATACAACAGCATTAAATTTAAACCCAGTAGATAATTCACGTACCCTTTTTTATATAATTGATTGTGCGCATATTCTTAAATGTGTACGAAATAAGTGGCTCAATAATCATGAAAATGGCTTCCATTTTAATTATCCAGAATTTGATTCTTTAAAAAATGTTTGTACTGTCTCTTTAAGAACTGTGAAGAAGCTTTATGATTTAGAGTGTAAAAACGTGTTTAAATTTGGTTATGGTTTAACTCTAAAGGCTCTGTGGCCAACCTCGTTGGAAAGGCAAAATATAAATTTATTCTTAAAACTTTTTAGCACTGATGCAGTTAATGCCTTGAAAAAACTAGCGGAAAATCACCATTTGAAAGCTCTAAACAAACATCTCATAGATGCAGGATATTGCTTCAACTTGGTGGGATATTGCTAATATCAAGGCTCCCAACAAAGGAAAGTTAAAACGCAATCCTGTGTGTGAGCCTGTAACAGATACCCCATCTCGTAAACGATTGACTTTTTTGAAACAGCTAGTTAAATGGGTAAGCAAATAGGAGAAGCTTGATTAAAATGATGGAAAACTTTCCAAAGAAACAGTTCTTGCCCTTCATCACAAAACGAAAGATTTCATCGAAATAGCTGATTAGTGCACCAAGTCGCTAAAAAAGACATATATTCTCTTAGGTAGCATTCAAACTCATAAGCTGGAATCTAGATTTGGGCAATATAGAAGTATGGCTGGAATTTAATATCACATTTCAGTCAGACAAATTTATGAGAATGAAAGTAAACTAAGATTATGCCACGAATTAAAACTTGCTTCTTTTTATAAGGGTGTTATAACTGTTAATATATTTGATGACACCGATGAGAGTATTGATGATGGAAAAGAACCTATAGATTTAATTTTATGTGATATATATGTCGAAGAATCTGACATAGATAAAATATAAGATACCTTGCCCATAATAGTATATTTAGCTGGTTGCTGTTCTTGTGTTTCTTTAATAATAAAGTGTTTACATTTTTACCAAATATTAATAACAGATGCAAATTCCATTCCTCCTAATTTTAAACTAACAGATGTAAAAGATAATTATGGGTTATTATATCCTAGTGAAATAATTTTTGATGCTGTTATACATACGTATATAGTTATTCAAAAATTTATTAGTGAAATGTAGGAGAATAAATTTCTTGAAGTTCCTAATCAATAAAATTTCATCATTAATTTTGTGGAAAATATTTTATTAACTGTTTGTTTCCTTCATCTGATGTTTGTGTGGATCAGCATGACATGTAACCTTTCCTCGTTTTAATTCTGAGGTCATCAATTAAGAGCTTGTGGTGTTAATTGCATAATCCAGATAAATACATGCGAAAGGAGTGGTCGCTTTTGCCTAACGTTATGTTACTCTACAAGTATATGCTCCATGTTGCGAGTTCGAACCTCATGCAAGCATAAGCTTATTAAGTAATTTCTGTAAAGGGAAAAATGATAAATTGAGAGGTAAATATATTATAGCTGCTTCTATGAATGAAATAAAACTGTGAACTTTTTAAAAAATTCTGCCACTGATAAAAAAGAATGTAACAAGAAATTGAATCAATTGGAAGGGGGGAAATAATTGTTATTTCAGAAGTACAGAATGAAAAAAAAAATTTTCTATAAATAAAGTGAAAATTATTTTTAAAAATTTATTGCAATATAAGTGCAAATTTAAACTTATTTATATTGTTAAAGATTAGAAAAATTATAACCTGTGCAGCTTCTGAATATCACAATTTTAGTCATCATATTTCAAGTCATATTTCATAATTTGTATATATGTCTTCTAAATAATTGTTTTTTTTTGTTATATAGTACAAAAAAAAATTATTGTTTATTAATCACATTTTAGTAGTACTTCTATTTTGTATATGTACAAGTTCTAATTATTTTTTTTTTTTTTTGCTATTTATTATGTCGAAATAAACAATTGTTTATTAATATGTGTCTTAATCTGTTTAATATTTTATAATTTCTTAATTCATTCATATTTATTAGCTTAAATATGTTATTCCATTATACAAGTACATCTCACAGATTTGCTATATTTTTTTAAACAAACATATCGAGTAAAAAATTTAAAACCTAATATTTATATAGCGTATAAAAAATGGGTGAATAATCTCACTACATCAATAATCATTTTTTTTGTTCATAGCAATTTTTTATTTCTGTATGTAAATGTTTTAATATTGAGTAGCTTCCTTTTTTAAAAAATAAAATATCTGAAAACTAAAACGTTTCCATTTCAAAGAAAATTTAATGTAAACATCTATTTTGCAAAAACAAATTAATTAATGCAAAAACAATTAATAAACAAATAATCAAATATCAATTTCTTATATAAAAAATATTTTTAATTAGTGTCTATGCAATTATTTGATAATTTAGAGAACAAACAAAAATTGTCGAAAAATCATAACGCTATAAATCGCAATTTACGCGTAATAATAAACTCTGCCGTTTTGGAACGTCAACTTAACAGTGATGATTCGTTTCAACAGCCAGCAGGCCTAATGTCTCGACAGTCACGGATGGGGACGGCAATTTTTTGTAAACATTGAATGGCGAATATTTCCGTTTCTTGCACTTTGCATTTAGAAGGAAATTGTCATCTCATGTCCATGCCAGATGTGGGAGGAAATCATAAATATTTAATCATTTCGAAAAATGATGCTTTTTTACCTCACGAAAACATTTGATAAGTGCTGCTTGTTAGGCAACGAATTGCTATTCTTATTTACAAAATTTTAATCAGTTTCTGATTTACTATTTCAACTTTCGTACTTTTCAGCTCTGTCCAAATATAATTTTTAAATATCTCTTCTCAACACGATTGTTAACATTTCATAGAATGATAGAATTGATTCACTTCGTTTCTTGGTTTAATTAATTCCAGATGAATAACTTTCAGTGTTTGAGGAAGAGTAAATTTTCTTAAGAAATGCGATGACTGGAATAATCGATGAGCTTTCATTTTCAATTGTTTCAAGAATTAAGTGTGATTATATATATATACTGAAATTTTAAGTTAATAAATAATTAACTATCAAAAAAAATTTATGAAATCAATAACAAAAATTAAACAAGTGCAAATAATGATTGAATATATTTATGTCAAATAAAAATATATTTACAAGAGTTTGAAGTATGCACAACAGTTGGCTAATGAAGGTTCCCTAAAAGTGCAATTTACCCTGAAGGTATTCTATAACTGTGACTATCCGTCTCCCAAAATATTAAGAAATGATTTCGTTTTAATCGCGTCAGTTTCATAAAAATCTAAACTGTATGTTTTTTTCCAACTATTTAAAAAGCATCAAAGTAGGCCCTTCCATATGCCTAATATTTTTTAGAGTTTGTCATCAAGGTATATTACGACATTCGTAAATTAATTATTTCTGAATATATAAAACAGAAATGTTAACAAGATCCATCGCAAAAATTCAAAAGAATATTTTTCTGGAAATATATGGATTATATGACCCATCATTCTAACACTTATCACTCTATCTTCGGAGCGTGTATGATACGCATCGAACGATTAAGTAGAATTTGAAATGAGAATCTTTTATTTATAAGAACAGGACACTTTATAATTATTCTAGTGGTAATGTAAAGTTCCCTTTTGTGATTAATTATTAACGTCCTTTGTCTACGCATAAAATTATTTTTCCTGTACATCCATGCCAATATTTTAAAAATTTATTTTAAGCATCTTCAGTTGATACAATAAGTCTGCAAATTGTCTTTTACATCTTAGGACAAATAATTGAATTGATAATTTTCACTTAATTAGAGATAAATTGTTTCAATTGCCAATTTCAACTAAATCGTGAAAATAATTACGTAGTAATTTAGTAAGACAAGAATTCTCGAAAAGAACGAAGGTGTCCTATCAAATAAAACTGATGAGAAATTGTAAAATGAGTCAAATGCAAAAATTATTTTTAACAAATTATGAATCTGTCTAACATTAATTTGTGCAAGTTGAAGTTATAAAGCATTCGTCATCCATAGGAATATTTAATTACTCTAAATAAAAATTGGATTTAAAATACTGATAATAGCCGTTTACAGCCCTACCCTTCTTGATTTGGAGGTTTTGGTTACAAATATACAAAGTGTGAATTGGACTATATTTCTCTCATCAAATTAAATAGTGAGACTAATTCAGAGTGAATAAAGAAATAATTTTCAGTAAATGAAAGGAATTAATGCAGCATTTATTTATCTTAGTAACAAAAATTCCTCTTGACAAGTGCGGAGGCGAAGGTGGATTTCTTTTCATCTAAATTATTATTTTCTTGAAATTCCTGAAGTCATTAGGCAAACGCCAACAGAAATTGTCTTCCAGAAGTATTCTTGGCACAGAGAAAGAGATCCAGAGGCCTAACTTCGAAGTTTGGTAAGCGATTGTAGTGCCACCTGTATTGATGCCTTCGTACAGGAACTAAACGAAAGCCGCGAATTTTCGAAACGAAACCGAGACTCGCCGCCGTTTTGAGCGTGTTGCTTGTTGTTTTGAGCGTGTTTTTGAAGTTTTGAGGGTTCTCTTTTGATTCAATTTTGTTTAGATTTTTCTTCCTTGTGTACTGTGTTTCTTGCATATATTTAGAATGGATGCGAACTCCAGACCTCGTGTGACTCCGGATAAATCACCGAGAAAGTTCTCTGTGAGCATATTTAGATGTTGTCTTTGTTGTAGAAGACAGAATGAAACACCTGGATTGATATTATTCAAGTTTCCGTCGGAGGAGAGCAGGTATGTTTAATAATTGTTTTGAAATTAAATTTGAAAATAAATTTGAACGAATTAGAATTACCTTATTTAGAAAACATGTGAAATTTCCTTTTGTGTTATTAAATTACTGTCATATTTCGTATATTTAATCATATAAAATAATATTTCTAGTTATATTTCATTGATTCTTAAATTCTTTTCCATAATATATGTTAATGGATTTAATGCTATAAACATGATGTGTTATCAGAAATTTTCCCATCTTTTATCGTAATTTTGCTAGCGTATAAGAACACTGAATTTGAATATTTTCTCTGTGCTTGTATCAATCTTGTAATAGATAACAATATTTTCTAGGTATAAAAAATGATTTTCAGAATTGAAATAGGATGTGAAAGCAGTGAATTTGCAGTGCCGCGTATGATTGAATACAACCATGAACACTCTTTGTTTTAACACCTATTTCAACAAAGTGAATTGATGCTGTAATAAGAAAGAAATTTTGAATCTCTCCATCCGAGGTTATTTGGAAAGAAAGATTCTAAATTTCTGTCGGTTGGCAAAATCAGAAATTTTATATTAATGCACTGCAATCATTTATAGTGGTGGTTACATTCACTGAAAAACATTCTTGTAATAGATAATAATATTTTCTCGATGTAATAAATGTTTTTCAGCATTGAAATGGGATGTGACACCAGAGAATTTGCAGTATGTCTTGAGAAATGCTACATTGTGTGACAAACATTTTTCTGGTTCTTATTTCACTAGTACTTTAAGGCGTTGCGTTACAATATTTGTTTGTCCTCATGTTGAAGAAGATTTGCCTTATACAATTGATGGCATTCTTTCTGCTCAAGCTTTACATATGCCGGAGGCCCACAGTTCATTCTCCTACAGTTAGTCACCCTACACATCCATATTATACAAATCTAGTATCTCCTACAGTAACATCATTTAACACAACCGAGCACATGCAAGTCACCTTCAAAACAAGGGAAATAAAAAGTTTATTATCTAATGTTTCGAAACTAAAAAAAAAGCCAATTGTATTTTTATCTTGTAATAATAGCTTTGTTATTACATAAGAACCTTTTTCTCATAGATATTAAATTTATAAAACTAATCACTCCTCATTTTTAATTAAAATTTCCTTTTCAAATGAGCTTGTGCTATATTTATAATTATTTTGAAGGATATTATTTTTTGCTATGTAATATGTGGATTGTTTTCATTTATTTTTTTTCTTCAATAAAATAAAACAGCAATTTTGTGTTGTTTTTTATTTATTTCATTTTTTGCAAATTAACCTATGTAATAGTAATAATAAAAACATCCATAATTCCTGATCTTAAATAACTCTGTAAAAATGTGTCTATGCTTTCATTTTTGTACAGTTTGTGCTATTTTAGCCATCTCCTGTGATCCTGTTCCCTTTTTTTTGTTTAGATTTGTTAATTATGCAGTCGTTTATTAATGAATTTAAAGTTTCACTAAATAATTTGCATTAGTTTCGTTGACTATTTTGGATTGATATTTTTAATCAATTTTTACAAGGTGCATTTCTTAAATTCTCAAAAAAAATATTGTTTAACAAATCCCTTCAAAATTTTTTCAGCAAAATACTATCATATTATAATTTGTCTGATATGTCCAGGTTTTAGTCATGAAGCTTGAAAGATTCTAATCACCTGGAATAAATATGATTATAGAATCAGTTTGACATGATGTATGTTTTAATTTATCATATATAAATATTTCGAGACATTAAAATCTGTGTAATAATAATGCTTTCTAAATTAATATTCTTGTTCAATTAAATTGTGAGGTATTTTTTTGTAAATTTATTTTAACTTATTGCTGCAAGATCAAATATTGAACTGTAATTTGCTGCAAAGTTTAAAACGTTTAGAAAAAAAAATTGTTTTCACAATGATTTTGGTCTATAGAATTTGCATTCTTTTATTTATTTTTCGTTTTCTGAATATGCAAATTAAGTATTAATTTATTTACTTTTGAAGATTAAAAATATCCTGAAAGATGCATAATAAAATTGAGTTGGCCAATTAAAAAGATTTTCTGATGAACTGAAAACAATTTATGATCTGAAAGAAAGTTTCTAAAGAATGTATGCATGCAATTTAACAATTTGGAAAATATTTTATAAGTCTTTAATTTTTGAAGTATTTCTTTGGAATGCTTCAATTAATTTTTTATCATTTTGAGAATGTCCTCAATTTTTTCTGTCTATTAAAGAAACCCATATTTTGGTTTTAAGAATGATATTTTAAATTTATATGGCTTTGATTGTTTAAATAAACAAAGAAACTTATTAACTTTTCTTAAATTTAATACAAAAGAAATTAAAAAAAAATACTTTGTTATGCAGCGGAAGAGGTGATTTCTAAAACATGGGCTTTTTTATAACGCATAAAAAACACAATTTTAGTTTCATCCCTTTATTTCGTCTGCGACATTTTGGCGTTCCTCAACTTTCAACGATTAAGAGGATTCCATTCGTAACCTCAATACTTGCACAATTGGCGATCGCAGCGCGACCTCAACATAATTAATCAAGGGATTCAACACACTCCCCAGGATTAAATAAAATAGTTTCAATAAAGTTCCAAGAAAAATTAAATCCTTAAGAAATGCAAATTAAGATATGTAAAATATAACATCAGTAAACAGCAGAATTTTCATATTATATATTGCTAAAGAAATTATTTAAAAGAAATACACAGGAATATACTTCAACCAAATTATAAATATCTCATTCAACCGGGAGTACAACAGTTTTCGCAATTGTTTTTTTTTTTTTTAATTCTCCCGTTATAGTTTTATACTTTACTGTTCACACTTTGTTACCAGAATCTAAATATGCTCCAACAACTAGACGTAAAAGCCATTTGCAATCTGGAAGAAGATGACTAATATTATCGCGCCTAAAGAAATGTTATTTTACTAAACCATCCATTAAGTTCTTTGTTTTACAGTTGCAAATTAATAGTTAGTTCATTTTTTCCAAATAATTTCTATTTTCATTTTTGCATCCAAAATTTGTATTTTTCTGAGAGTTTAATATCAAAAAGAAATGTGATATATGTTTTTTGAACTGACCGAGGAGACAAATAGCATTAGAACTGTGTAACACTTGGGACAAATACGGACAACAATGAAAATAATTTTCGAAAATGCACAAATTGCGTAGAAGGTAATTCTAATATCTGATAAAAATGGCTATAAAATATCTGCAATTAAAACTTCAAAATTATGTATTAATTTAAAATAGTGATAGATTATCTACCACTATTTTTATAAAGGTTTGCTCTTTATTAAATTCGAGTACTTCTACAATTTGGACATTCGAATTCAATCACAAAGTCAAATCGTGTGATTGAATTCCAATGTTCATATCTTTTTTGGATAAAATGAATTGGGAGATAGATTATTGCGCTATTGGAATGCAGGTGTTAGGGAAAACCCGAACATGCGAAAAAAATATTTCTAAATTCAATAAACTATCACGTACTCCAGAATGATTCCTTAATGTTAAGCGATCAAGAAGCCGGTTAAGAATCTCTCTGCAAGTTTTCTGCGCGATGCGAACGACCCCTGGCGTTTATAAGCCTTCATTTTTTTTTTTTTATTTATTTCCTGATCCAAGATCCTGTTTTATTGAAATGGATGACATGGAAAAGCAAGATTAGGATACAAATTTATTGAAGTTAAGTGTCTTTCTTTCATTATCCTTAATACAAACTTAAAGTATGATCGAATCTGTTAAAGTTAAGCCTATTTGTTCTTCATGTTCTGTTTTAACAACAAATTATAATTGCAGATTCCTCCACTATATTGCTGATGTACGAAGATAATTCGAGATGTCTATTTGGAACTAAGAAATATGGATGCTTTTGATTTCAAAGCTGGTGTTATTATTCTGAACTAACTATTTAAAAGAGATTCTATTTAAAAATTATGTCATTATTAAACGTATGATACTGAAACAAATTATGCCCCAATTAAAAAATATGGCATGGATATAGCACCAATGTCAATCAAATATATGTCGATTTTTTATTACTTAATTAAATATCTTAATTAATTTGAAAGTAACACAGTTTAATTACAGACATATGCCAGAATGAATGCGCAAATCTTATTTGTTTACGCAGGGTTTCTGCGACTAACAGATATGTATTTTCTATTTTATTTATTGGCAAGCAAGGACTGAAATTTGTTGTGTTAAATAGGTAAAAAATATAATTTCACTAAAAAACTGTCATACGTATTTTAGCGATAGCATGCCTCTTTAAGAAATCTTTTTAAATATACATAGCAATGGTAATTGGTGCCATCAAATGCATAAATCTAACAAATTTTAGGGAAATCTGGAACTATCCATGTCCCTAAATAAAATATAAATAAATTTTTGTGTATAAATATATATTTCTCAATTGCAAAAATTAAGCTAATGTGGTCAACAATGTTGAAATGATATTTTATTTTTTAAAATCATTCAAATTATTCAAATTCAAATTTGCAGAAAACAGTAAAATTATAGGTTGCCCAAATAAAAAATTGGGCAAGTCCAACGACAAGAATAATTTTATTGAAAATAAAAATTAACTGACATAGGTTTTGTTACACAGGCCTCATTGTTTAGGTAGCAGTTTTATGCCTTTGCTATGGAAAGATGGGGGTTGATTCTTGAGGAAGTCCTGCATATTTTCCTTCACTTCGTCGTCCGAATGGAAATGTGTCCCCTGTAATGCTCCCGTAAGTGGCCCAAAGATGTGAAAGTTACAATCTGACGCAATCGCAAGTGTCCACTTTTCCTTTAGGCAACTCAAATAGTATTAAACAATTTTAAATACATGTATATTTAGCCTTGAAATCTATATCAATAAAATATTTAATTTGATTTAACCTCATTATTAAATTAGTGTTATAATCATTGTCATTATGAGACTTTGTTTATGAAACAGTTACAAAACTTTGTTTTCCTTCAAAAAAATTGTATGTCACCTCCAGATATAATTTGATGGAGTCCTTTTTATCTTTTCCTTTAATTTGAAGTTTTGAATTTAAGGTCTTTTGTTTTAATAATGTTGCCCAATTCAGGAGTTAACAGTCACTATGTACTTTAAATATGCATATTATTTCATTTCTGAAAATATCATATGAATATAAAAAGTGTATTTGCATTGAAAGAATTTTGTTATCAGTGTTTAGTACAGAAATATAAAATATATAAATAAAGTATGTGTTAGAATTTTAAAATTATCAACTGTATTATTTGCAGCCTTTTTTGACAGCCAGCTAGTTCTTCAAAATATTGGTTGTATTTTATTTCATTCAAATTTCTTAGACATAACATTATGTTCATGACAAAATAGTTTTAAGCATCTGATTACTATAGACATTAAAACCATGGTATTTTGATAATCCTAGATATTTTCTGTTCAAGGTGTACATGAAATTCCCTCATTTGAATCTTCCCCATGATATCATTCTATTAAATGCGTGATTGTATGGGACATATCTTTTCTAACTTTGGGGATATTATAACTTCCTTTTTTTAATTGTAAATTATCCATATACTAAAAAGAAACCTTTCTTCACCTTTGCTTCCTTAAATACTTGATGAATCAATAAAAATGGTTTGAAGCTCACTGCAGCAAATTTATCTTTTGTTAGAAATCAGGTATAATTAAAATTTCAAAATGGTAATTTATATTCATGAAAAATGTGCATAATTATTAAACTGATATTAATGAAAAGATAATTTTTTAACATTTTGAAATGATGTTAGAATTAATTTTGTGCTGCAATATTTTCAGCAATATCACAAAATTCAGCCTAATTTTTAAGCACTAAAAATTTTGCTTGAAGAAAATGGCTCCTTGGGGCGCATTCTCGTACTCCAAATTATGTATGCGCCAAATTTGATACTATAGGTGAAACGAACTGGCCCTTAGCGAGTCAACACACATGCATTCATCATCATTATTATTATAATAGAGATTTTTCTTTAAAAAATAGATCAAAAGTGATGAATTTTATGCAACTCTGTTTTTAAAGAGTAAAATGATTTAATATAGGGTGTTTTATATAAATACCCTATATCATATTTACAAATATAAAATAGTATGTAAATATAATATAGGGTGTTTTTTTAAACTGATGCTACTGAGAGACCTCTGCAGTTCGAACTGTCAGCCGCAAAACCACCAAATTTCCTACGGGGACTATTGACGACATGGATAAAAGGAATCCGAAAAAAAAAAATAGTTTGAAAAGTTGCCAATAGGGGGAATGCTGCGCTTTTGATCTAAATTTTAAGTTCAACTGCAAGATAAAATTTTAAAAAAACAGATAAATGAATAATGAATGATAACAGATAATGAATAATAACAGAAATGAATAATAACAGATAATGAACCAGTAAACAGATAAATGAATAATAAAGAATTAATTTTTCCACAAATGTGCTTTATTCGGAAAAATAACTTCTGTAAATTGTTACAAGTTAAAAAAGAGAGAGAGAGAGAGAGAAAATTCTATTCGACTTTCTTTTTTTTTCAATAGAATCGCTTTCCCGGAACTATTTTCAAAATGACCTCCATTTTCTTGAACTCAGCATTGCATTCTGTTCACCGTACTCTCTACAGCTGAATGCAACATTTCAGGATGCATATTTATAACAGTCCGTGTTATGTTTTCCTTTAAATTTGATAAGTTCGTGACTTCACCAAGAAAAACCTCCGATACCGATTTTAAATAACCTCACAGTAAAAAGTCACATGGGGTTAGATCTGAGGAGAGAGGTGGCCAATTTGAAATGCCGCGAATGAATAAATTAAGCCACGGACCTTTTTTATTGAGACATTTGCTTCCGCAAACAGACTTTATCATAGATTTGATCGTAAATATAGAAAGAAATTCAGAATCATGGTTTCCGAAGTTTTTTGGATACCAAGATTCTGAATTCCTTTACATTAAGTAGGATCAGAAATTTTATATCAATGCACTGTAATCATTTCTAGTGGTAGTTAATTTTAATTATAAAACCAATATATATACTGAAAAACGTTACGTGAGACCCTATGTTTTCCGGTGATTTTTCATCTCCTTAATGCCTTCTGTCTCAATTCTGAATTTATCTTCCGAGTTTGAAACCATCCTTTGCAAACATCAGAACTAGCGTTGCAGCGTTGTTTTCTGGTGCCCATTTTAGTTTTTCTTGAATATCTTAAAAACTAATCAGTTTTCATTCCACATGCTTGTAACAAAGTAAAGAGTATAAAATTCCTTACATTTTCAAGCTTTTATTTTTCTTCAAGTTTTAATATTTTCGCATATAAGGGTTCTAAACTGCTTTTTGGTTTTCAGTAATTTATGATTCCCTGGATCATCAAATCGGCATATTACCGACATAGAAAAAAAAATTCTTTTAGAATGTATTCTCGCTGAAAGAAATTCCTAGTTAAATCATCATTTGTAATTTTTAATTAATTTCGACTATTTTCGGATTCTATATTTTTGCGTTTTTCACCTATTATGTCTTTCGGCACCCTATGTTGTATGGTCAGTTTTTTTCCTCTTGATATCTTTCGAAATTCAAATAAAAAATTTTTTTCTTCCAAATGTGAAGAATCGGAGAGAGCTGTTTCAAATTTTTTGAAACCGCAATAGTAAGTTTAAGATTTTAACTCATAATTGAAAAGGTTCTGTCTTAGAATAAAATACGGTAGCCTAAGAGAACACAAATTTTGATGAATGTCAAAATAGATTTTCTAATTTAAAACATCATCGTACATCTATAGAAAAATGCAATAAAGATAAAATATTTTCTTTGTCATACTGTACATGCAAAATCAATAAATTCAACGGGTAAAACCATTATTTCGTACCAATATCAACATAAAAGATTGTGAACAGTAGAAAAATGATGCAAAGGCTTCTATTAATTTTCAGTAATATTAACATTTTTTAAATTTTACCTGTCATGGTTCTTTTTCCTTTGTAAACTAAAAAAATGCTTGATACAATATTTATTCATTTGGACTAAATAATGTAGTAAATTTTTTAAGCAAGTATCATTTTCATATCATTACGCTACAGGATCATTTTGTTGTTCAAATCCAACGGCGTTAATCTTTATAAAAATCGAAAGGAAAAGAGAAAAAGTAACAGAGAGATTAATTGCAGCTGATTTTCTATTGAAATATTTTAATACTTGATGGGAACGATAAAATAATGTAGTATATTTCTATATTAGGTATTAAGTTGTTCAAAATTAATTTTAAAAAAAAAAGCAAATCGTTGCGGATGGGCATTACTGTACAATAAAAGATAAAAATTGACGTAATTCTTCACACTTTTGCGAATCATATGTCACTACGTATGAAAAGCATTTCAAACCGTCAGAGTACATGCCCAACGAAATAATGATATGATAATGTTAAAAAAGAAAAAGCATTTTATAAACTAATTCCTTGCAAATTTTTCATTCAATTAAATCATAATATCTGTATGTTTTAAAACATATAGATTTATTTGTTCTAAAGCAATTTGCTGGATTTTCAAACAGTTATAAGCCGTAGTTCTAACACGCAGCAAAACATTATTTGCCGAGATATACCATTATACGCTTCATAAAAGATGTATAGGAACTGTTCTCAATCTAGACATGTGAAAAGAAAAACTTATGCTGCCGAAACATGCAATCAGTTTTGTAAATCAAATCACACTAGCAGACAGCGAACATTCCAAGAATGAGTTAATAGAAAGAACGAGTGGCGCTGCGATCGGTTAGAGAAATTCGGCGAATTGACTTAAAAAAACATAATCTTAAATACAAAAACACATTTGGAAGTATCAATGAAATACTCTTCGCTGCAAAGAATAACATACATATGGAAATATTATACTGTGTTTTATTATTACTAATGCCTGGAGCAGCGCGAATGCAGCGCCCCAATCAACTGCACTTTGCCGAAGTGTCAATCGTCAGTCACACTAAGTTCAATGGAAAGCCTCAGATGAGAAAAGCCCCCTTCTTGATCAGCACATTTGCCACCAGAATAGTAATGTTTATATGGAGAGCCTGGGCGGTCAGCCTATAATCTCCGATCCCTAATGGTGTTGTTGAAAGATAACAGTGCAAACATGCTGGTCAGCAATTCACATTTTCATTCTCGTCCGTCTGGAAGGGGTGGAACTGGGAGATAAGAACCGGCTGGAACCAGTTTCACTCAGCTGTTTAGGGGGTTCCCCAAGGTCGGCGCGTGCCAGGCATGAGTTGTCTTCTTTCTTCTTTGCGGTATTTGGGCTTGGCCATGCTTTTGACACATTCTTTCCCCCTCATTTCAGGAGTGCTCTTGGTCTTTTCTTGTAAAGTGGGTCATACGGATGGTAGCGGGGAATTGATTTTATTGCGATGTTTTGCAAATTGTCTATTTTTTCGAAGAATGTAGTAGCGTGTTTTTTAATCAGTTCTCTGATGGTTTTAATGTTGAAATCTTTCCTGATATTGTTGTTTCTGACAATACAGAGCATGCTGAAATTTGTTTAAATATTTGGTTTTGAAGAATTTCTAGCTTAAGTATTTGGTTTCGAAGAATTTGCAGCTTGGTGATATGGGCTTGAACGGCAATTCCCCAGATGGGGACTTTGTAGGTAAAGAATCAGCACACTTCCGACCCCAAGTAAGTATGCAGTCTACTATTCTCGGAATTGGTATATATAATTTACTGTTATAAATATAGTAGTAGAAATATTTCTAATGTGCATGGGTTATATGATATATTTGTTTATTTCTCGACAGAATTTTCATTTGAAATGCTCTTGTATGAGATGAGATAGCATTTTATGTATGCTCTCAGGTGCATGCTCTTCACATTAGAGCAATCTTTGTTTTACTTTCGTAGTTAGTTTCGCCAAGCAATTCTTCTTTTTATAAATAAAATACTTTAGCTTGAAGTTATGATACATAAGTGGTTTTAAGGATAAGATAATTTACATTATAAACATTTATGACATTTTCACTCCTTTGTTTTGAATCTCAATCATTAGCAAAAAATCATGCATGCGCGGCAGTAACCTAGCGATAAATATGCTAGGGGAATAGAAGTCCCGGACTGAGGTACAGTACAGTACATTTATTACCATTTCATGTAAGAATAATAAAGACACGAAAAGAATAATACTGTCCTTCCGAAACCATTTGCATTTCTTGAATTACAGGCAATGATGGAAATGTCATATGGCTTTTAACCCGGGCGCAGATTATCCTCGCCACACCATTGACCCACGTATAAAAGCATGCAACCTTATAATAATAAAAACGTTCCATATACAAAAAATTTCATTTCACTGTAACGTTTCTAATATTAAAGATAGAATAATAAGTTAAATAAGCCATATCAGTGTCTCATTAAGACGAAGACCTTTAGATATTAAAGTTTTTCGATAGCTGCAACTGCTTTGAAATTATAGAGGCTATATGTAAAAACACAAAATATTTTTACATTCAACTTGTATGTTGTTTGCTTTTGACTCTTATTGACATTTCTTGGTTTTGCAGTGTGATAATGGTCTTATAGTTGTTTGGTTTGATTTAATTTTGCTGTGGTCTTGCTTAGATATGAATTATGAAATAATCGCTTACTGTTGTTGTGCAATTTATTGTCATTCCTTTATTGATATTAATTCTTTTCCACAAAACCCTAGATTTTTTTCGGAATCTTTTTGACACGAGTTGTCAATACATGGACGAAAATCAGACGCATCCCAGAAAAAATTTCTCTGATCTTAATCCTTGCATGAGTGTGACCCTTGATAAGGCCTACAGGCCGGATTCTTCATTTTCATTATTCCATTCAATCCATTTTTTGTTTGTAAACATAATATTAATTTTTATTTAGGTAAGTTCATTTGTGTTTTGGAAGTAGAAGCATTAGCGCGCTCTAAATACAATGCATATTTCTTTTGTCGTTATTTCCAATGGCATTTGTCATAGACAAGTCAGGGATTTTAATCCAAGGGTGCGTCTCTTGTTTTTCAGTAGCGCCATCTAGGTCCAAGAGTGCGACATAGCTACACACACATCACAACCCTTTTTACGAGGCGGACTTCATTCATGCATTTCATTCACGCATCCACAGATCGTCATTTAGAACTGAATCCGAGAACGACCACCCCTGATTCAGTACTCCCAGTGGTATTACTCTCGATATGGAGGACTTTGTGATCGCGACAGATTTGTGCATGCGCCAGCCACTACACACACTAAGAGTCTTCGGCCGGCGGGGTTCTAACTCGAACCCACGGGACGCGAATCCAACGCCCTACCATCTAGTCTATCTCGAGCGCATCTTTCTTTTATTAGTTTTGATTCAGGAAGTATTTACTTTTAAGTTTGTTTCTTGGTCGGTAATATCCTAGATTTGCATATTATTTTTATAGTATTTCTACTTTGATATTATTTATTCTTCTATAAATACTGAACTATTCAATAGCAATATAAGCATTATCTATGATTACTTCAATATGTAATATTTCATATGTAATCGTAAAAAAAGCATAGAAAAGGTATTGTATTGGTCAAAACAATCAAACTCGAGAATTTGAATGAAAATCTTCATTTTCTTCCTTCCTCCCTGAAGCGGAAAAATATATTTCTAGCATTATATCTGTCTGTCAGTCAGTCTGTCTGTAACAAAGATAAATAAAAAAAACACTTTGAGGTAGACAAATGAAATTTCATATATGGTCTTTTCACCAAATTTGTAGATTTCTATCGAATGTTAAGTAAAATTTTTTCAGAGAAAGTCTGTCTGTCCAGTTCTTTGAATGCAAATAGACTCAATTTGGTACACATGTTTAGCGTCTAGAATAGAGATTCGTATCGAATTTTGAACCAAATCTATCAAGTGATTTGTCTGTCTGTACTCTCTCATGCGCATAAACGTCATGATTTACAAACGCAATGACTTAAATCAATGAACGTTAGAATGTCGTGTAACTACAATTGTTGTTTCGTGACAAATTTCGGTGTGAATTGGTCAGCAAAAAGAGCTTCGGAAACATGTATTTTCAAAATAGATTCAGTATAAGTGGTAGATTCATGCTGAAGATTTGTATTTAGTAACTATCACCAGATCTGAAATTTGCAACAACTTTGTGTGGCATTAGTGAACGAAATTCAAAGTTTTCGTAGACTTATCCAAGGTCCACAATTTTACAAAGGGAGATGGGGGGGGGTAATTGTAGGATATGTGAGAATGTTTTGGTAAGACCAGTCCCATTGGTTATTGTCTAATGACTATAGGAATTTGAAAATAATAACATAGATGAAAAGGAATCGACATTTGCCTTTGATCCTTCCAAGAGGAATTTTTTTATATTTCATATGTTTTTACCTGAAGGCATTGTAATGTCTTGATCCTGGCTGATCAAATAAGACAGTAGCATTACAGACAATTCCTTTATTTACAGGCTTATATGTACACAAGAAGAACTTCTTCTCATCTTGGTTAATATGATTGATAAAATTTACACAACGGTTGAAAGTTAATTATGAAATAGTTCCTCTATCAATTTGGAGAAATAACACCATAAAAAAAACTAACAAGCTGTTAGCTTAAATGGCTACTGCAGGGGTAGCTATAGGAACCCACCGATCTTCATTGGGTGGATCTTAACTCAGAAGTCCGAATCACACGAAGTTTCCCTCACTTCTTAAAAACGACTCTCACATCGATGGTAGAATTAACGGAGCACCCGCCTTGCGCAGCAAGGCTATCTCCATGATCCTGGTAGTTTTAGACCTGGCGTCGTGAGTTGCCCTGATCTTTTGGGCCTAATGACTAGGAGTGTGGAAGTGATCGTTGCCGGTTCCAGAGACAGGGGTGTAGGAGCGGGAGCGAGCAGTGGTATCCAATGGTAGACCGTTCTTCAGGAAGGGGGTGGAGTCAGTCTATGGAGCAGTGAAACCCAAGAGAGTGTTGATTTTTGGCAGTTGAGATGTATTTTGCTGAGGCTAGCCTATTGTTCCTGGTTGGGACTCTCACGGCTCACTCCCTCCTTCATTTTATTTCCGTCAAATCTCCGCCTCTCATTTTCACATTGGTGCGCTTGAGTTCCCTCTCACCCAATAACTGTTCAGCAATGCTTCCTCGATGGTCTCCAGTCGATTGTGGGAATGTCCGTTGATGATCCATCCCTGTAGCTGACCCTTCCGAACACATGTTAATTATAGTCCCTTCACAATGGAAAAAAAAAGTTTAATATCCGGATGGTTTGACGCTCTTCCTCCTTGAAAATATGATGGATTTCCCTGAAATGACGAAACACGCTCGTGTGGATCTTTATCTGGACGCAACTAATGACCAGACACAATGACCCTACTTTCGAAGAGGATCCCCCACCTGGCAGTTTGGAGGTACTTAGCAATGTGGGGGTGTTAACATGTAGCTACACATCTGGACGGAAATTCCAGTTATCAGGTGTGGGAAACAGGAGACGTTATAGCGTATTGAATAATGAAAAGGAAAATAATTTTCGAAACGTTTACAAACTTTTGTTTCATTTTTTTTCTTTTAATGCTATTTTGTGAAAGTCTGGTGACATTGCATTATTCATGCACAATAAAGTGCTTTTGTATTTCATTTATTTATATCTATTTTATATTTATTTGCGTCTATTTTACGCTGTATAAATTTTGTCTTTAATACAAAATTTTACTTCTGTGGTTTTTTTCATATATATATATATACATATGGTATGGAACGTATATGGTATGATCGAACCATATACGTTCCTCTTATTTTCTACGGAAAGAATATAAATTATCTAACAAGAACGATGAAAGTGTGTCTGAAGCTGTAAAGGGTCTTTTTTTATTATTATTATTAAACTTGCGTTTTTAGCGTAAAATGTTTCTTCTTTTATAAATTTTTTTTAAAAAAAATTCTTTCACACAGCCTTTGAAAAGCTTATTATTAATTCTAAAGCCAATTCAATTATTAGTTCTACCTACTAAAAAGTCCCCCCTCCAAAAAAAAAAAAAAAAAAAAAAAAAAAAAGCGCCAAATTTACCATATATCCGAAGATTAACGATATTATCAACTGCTCACATATTTAGAATTGCAATATACAAATTAAATTTCCGTATTAAATAGGTAGATTTCAATTGATCTTCTTGTATATTAATATTTAAGAAAACTCTTTCTAAAGCGAATAGATTATTATTTGATTTTTCTGAAGACAGTGGCTATTACTTAATTTATACAGTATGAGTATATTCCTATGAGAAATCTCCAGGATATTAAGCTTATCTAGAATTATCAAAATTCTAAGGGTAATATCGCAGGAATCTTAAGTAGAAATATCAGTTATAAAGAGATCTCTCGAAACAATCGACCTTAATCCTTTAACTCTATTTTTTCTTCAAGAAAAACAGTTGAAAATACGGCTTTTCTTTCATGGTGAATTTATTTGGTAATAGGATATTTCTTTATTTGAAAATAAGAACATTAACTCAATTTCTGGATTAAAAAATGTGAAAAGGCGATTCCTAAGTTTACAGTGTACTCAGGAAAAATTCATTAATCTACTTTTTTTGGCAACACAAATTCCACATTATTTAAATAACAATCATCATGAGAGTCTGACTTAGGCATGGGCATTTGTCACTTCCCTAATATGACAATCTTATATGTATCGAGAAATACAGATATAAGTTTCTCTTTGAAATATTCGCGATATTAAATAGAGTCGATCACAATCTTGTTTGTCTCTTTACTCTTAGGGTATTTCATTTTTGCAGAGTTTTTTTTCTTAATCAGTTTAAGTGAAAAATTAAAGCGTAAGTGATTGATTAATAATAAGTAATTGATTAATTATGCTCGCATGATACTGAACAGACAGATTCACAGTTTTTTCATCTTTGAAATTACACCCTGATTGAATTATATTCTTAGTTTGTAAAGCATAAATGATTGAAATGAATGAAGTCATTTACTCTTACAGGTAAAGAATAAATAGTTGTTTATAGTGTCAATAACTGCTTGTATTATATACGTCAAATGCACGCATTATACACGTCACTTAAGTTTGGATGTATTGCACATTTTGCTAGAAAAATTGTGCATCATCAGGCTACAACAGAAGGTAGTGTGTAGTTACTCGTTAATGTTTGTCATCTGATCATGATTTCACATGACTCCATTCTATGAAACCGAATATGATAAAATATAAAGAATTCAAGAAATAAAAGGAGTTATTAAAAAAATGTTTGAAAAATTTCAAATCTCAGGATTACATTTTTTAAAAGGGTTTGAACAAAACCGCAAACAAAAGAACAAAGAAAATCTACAAAGTAAAATATTGAGGTAGAAAACAAAAAAGGAAAAAGAAAATCTACGAAGTAAAATATTGAGGTAGAAAACAAAAAAGGAAAAAGAAAATCTACGAAGTAAAATATTGCGGCCGAAAACATCGATGTGAATGAAAAGAGCATTAGCAGAAGAAACTGGAAAATTCAGTAAAAAAAAGAGGAAAGAAGGTCAAATCAATAAATAAAGTTGCTATCAACTTAACAGAAAACATTTCGAATCGAATGTCTTCAAGCACCATTCAATTTAATGAAGGTATGATTGTTTTATCAGAGCGTTGCTATGGTACAATGAAACAATACAATATAAATTTCTAGAAGGAATGATAAGACATCTAGTAACAGATTGATCATTTTTAGAAAAAATGCTAATCCTTTTTCCTATCTTAGATAAGATAATTTG
Organism: Argiope bruennichi; assembly: GCF_947563725.1. Lineage (NCBI taxonomy): Eukaryota > Metazoa > Arthropoda > Arachnida > Araneae > Araneidae > Argiope > Argiope bruennichi. Next base: position 112,177,307 of record NC_079162.1, read on the forward strand.
ATTATTTTACTTATTAGAGTTATTAAAAAGAATAAATCTCTTTGCGTTCCTTCTTTAGAAAATCATATATTAATCAGAAAGTATTATTTAGATTCAATGGATAGCAAATATGTAAGTCGAGATAATGAAGCTTTTGGGATTGTTGAAATGGAGATATTTAAGGCCTTTATTCGTGGGTGAGATTTTAAATGTAATCATAAGATTCAGTTCATTCGTAATGTATCTGGAGTGTCCGAATAGCAAAGTCTCGAGTTCCAGAGAGGTAGGTTGCACTTCCACCTGAAGGTCGCTGTGGTATTAAAGAGATTATATTGGAGATTTGCGAACATTAACTTGTGAACCTTAAATCCGCCAAAGATCAAACTATTCCAACCTATTTGATGCGGAAATTGAAGAGGAGCTTCAAGAATAAGAGATTTTGATTCACTTATTTTAAATGAGGTTGCTGTGACCTGGTTGCAGTGTCTTGTAGCGGATTAGTATGTGCGAGGTTAGAACCTGGGACCTGGTAGTTTGCCAGGACACAAAAGCATATGCTCGTGTATCCTGTTCATGTTACTGGGTTACGAACCACAAGGTCCCAGGTTCTATCCTCGCGCATAACAATCCGCTAAATTGTTGACCTTGGACGATGAACCTTCAACCTTCGTAACAGCTGTTGTGGTACCATCTACCCGCAACCAAAGTCTTCAGAGTCACTTGAAGCAGCAACCAAAGTCACTTGGCGCAACAGCATCAGCAACCTCTCACCCACACACGCTCGCCATAACGCTTGGCGCTACTCAACTGGGTACAGGCCCATTAGACAACAGCTAAATACATCACCACTCAACAGCCATATCGTTCGTCTCACCTCCGACTCACTGGAGGGAGAGTCTGTGGTGAATAGCATATAAGCCAGTTAACAACTACGCTACACGAGCATATGCTTTTGTATCCTGCTCATGTTAATGGACTGCGAACCACGAGGTCCCAGGTTTTATCCTCGCTCATACCAAACCTCTAAAGTCTCGACTACGAAAACGGAGAGTCACGAATTGAATTTCTATCTGCCAGTTGTCGCGACACCACAAAGTCACCAGCAAACATCAATCCATATGCAGTGTAAGAACTTCAAATCCTTCTTGGTAAAATGTCCTCATCAATTTTGGTGTGGAAATTTAAAGAAGAGTTTCTGGAACAGATTATTTCATTTCATTTTTCCTGAGGCTGTTGTTGCCTGGTTGCAGAGCCTCGACTTCTGGAACAGAGATCGTGAATTGAATTTCCATCTGATATTGTCGTGACATCAAAGAGTCGTTACCAGATAGCAATCTATGTGTGACTTGAGCATTTTAACTCAGTTGCGGTCAAGTGTCTTTATTAAGCATTGGTGTAAAAATATACAGATTTTCTGGAACAGATTATTCCACTTCATACTTAAGGAAGCTTTAGTAACCGAGTGGTAATTACTTGACTTCCAAACCGACTGTTGCAGGGTAAAAGTACATCTGATTGTTGCCACGACCAAACAGAGACGCTATCAAAACTCTGCTTACAAGTTTCTTGTGCGCATAACATTGTCAATATCAAGTCTTTTTCAACATCTTTTAATTTTCTTTTAGTTTAGTTTAGTTATATTAACGTCCCGTTGTAAAGCAACACTAGTGCTACTTTGGAACGGACCCAGTTATTTTGAACCGCGCTCATATGACGAGGACGACATCTGAGCTGGCACCCCCTTCTCCACACCACACCAGCGGGTGGACGTTTGGCAGGACGGATTTAACGTGCAACAGATCACCTTACACGACGGTTCTTCGGTGGAATCGGGTCTTGAACCTGAAATCCTACGGCTCACAAGCTGAGACTTTACCACCAGGCCACCGCGGCCTTCAACATGTTTGACGAGGTTGGAATAAGAGACATTCTCATCATCTGAGCATGGCTCAAAATTAAAAGATTCTTCTCCAGATAGCCATTGTGTTGCTTCTAATTGGGGCGTTATCTTAATTAAAAATTATTATTTTGTACTCTTTCGAATAAATTTGATCTTAAATAATTTTTTAATATTAACAAGAAAATTATTCAGAAATTAGACATTTTTGTATATAAAAAATTTAACAGATTCCACATAGCCCTTGTGTTTCTTCTAATTGGGACGTTATCTTAATTAAAAATCATTCTTTTTTACTCTTTCGAGTAAATTTGATCTTAGATTATTTTTTAATATTAGCAAGAAAATTATTCATAAATTAGACATTTTTGTATATAAAAGATTTAACAGATTCCACATAGCCCTTGTGTTTCTTCTAATTGGGGCGTTATCTTAATTAAAAATCATTCTTTTTTACTCTTTCGAGTAAATTTGATCTTAAATAATTTTTTAATATTAACAAGAAAATTATTCAGAAATTAGACATTTTTGTGTATAAAAAATTTAACAGATTCCACATAGCCCTTGTGTTCTTCTAATTAGGGCGTTATCTTAATTAAAAATCATTCTTTTTTACTCTTTCGAGTAAATTTGATCTTAAATAATTTTTTAATATTAACAAGAAAATTATTCAGAAATTAGACATTTTTGTGTATAAAAAATTTAACAGATTCCACATAGCCCTTGTGTTCTTCTAATTAGGGCGTTATCTTAATTAAAAATCATTCTTTTTTACTCTTTCGAGTAAATTTGATCTTAAATAATTTTTTAATATTAACAAGAAAATTATTCAGAAATTAGACATTTTTGTGTATAAAAAATTTAACAGATTCCACATAGCCCTTGTGTTCTTCTAATTGGGACGTTATCTTAATTAAAAATCATTCTTTTTTACTCTTTCGAGTAAATTTGATCTTAAATAATTTTTTAATATTAACAAGAAAATTATTCAGAAATTAGACATTTTTGTGTATAAAAAATTTAACAGATTCCACATAGCCCTTGTGTTCTTCTAATTAGGGCGTTATCTTAATTAAAAATCATTCTTTTTTACTCTTTCGAGTAAATTTGATCTTAAATAATTTTTTAATATTAACAAGAAAATTATTCAGAAATTAGACATTTTTGTGTATAAAAAATTTAACAGATTCCACATAGCCCTTGTGTTTCTTCTAATTAGGGCGTTATCTTAATTAAAAATCATTCCTTTTTACTCTTTCGAGTAAATTTGATCTTAGATTATTTTTTAATATTAGCAAGAAAATTATTCATAAATTATGCATTTTTGTATATAAAAAATTTAACAGATCGTTTTTTACCAATTTATATCAAAGACATTATTCATAAAAATTAGTCTTTTATATTTCTTTCTTGTCTGATATATTAATTCACAACCATGTAGTCATATATTTATGTTCATAATCTGAATTTGAAGGACTTCAATAAAAAAAAAGGATTTCAGCATTTTTATCTTTCAAAAACGCAAAAACTTCCCTTTAATTGAACAAACAGTTTTTGCATAATTGTTTTACTGATTAGTTTGCTGTTTTCGCAAAGAATTTAATTTGAAAAAGTGAATTTGCAATTTGCAGCTAGTTTTTTTTTTTTATTCTGTCTCAAATTAAACAATTCTGTAGAAAAAATATATTGTATATTTTCATTAGCATTTAAAAATTTACTACTTTCAAACTATTATCAAAGAAAGAAAGCCAGACTGTCCTTCTTTTTATGTTCTATATTGCTCAGAGGAATTAGGGCAGAGAAAAACTATAGAATACTTATTACATGTGATGTTATTTGATCCAGGCTTCGATCTTCAAAAAGAGTAAAATATTATGAGGAATTATTTTCAGAGCCTCTTAGAAAGAAAATTATATTTTTTGAGTAGAATTAAAATGGACATGTCTTGATAAAAGATGTTTAAAAATATATATAATATTCACACCATCACATTTGAATGAAAATTAACACTAGTAAATCTACTATGGATAAATCATTTTGCTATATACATTTTCTCATTATATCTAACTGAGATAGGAAAATATTTTTATAAATTTTTGATTACAGAAATGCTTTTACTTTATAATTTCTTGTTTATAGCATGGTAGTTTGCCCCCATGTTCTTTAAATACATCAAAATCCTATTAACCCTTAACTGAAGTCGTGAAATTTAGGAGTTAACTGGAGAGGTGCGGTCTATGAGACCGCATTTCATTTACACTCAAATTCAATTTTCCAATGAATGTATTAGCATGAAAAATTGCCAATATATTTTGCAGATATTTTTCTTGATTCTATATAGATATGTTTTAGAAATTTTTCAAAATATGTTATCACTGAAAAAAGTAAATGCGTTCGAAGATACGTTTTCTTCTCAAATTACATGTTGCAATAAATAATATTCTTGAAAAAACATATTACTTTTTATTTTTTAAATCATATTTATTTTTACAGTATATGAAGATATATAGAAGACAATATAATGTAAAATTCAACAATTATAAGGAAAAAAAATGACAATGGGTAAAATTGGTCCTTTTTTTATCGGCTTGTTTGACTTTCATAGCGCGGTTTTCTAGGACATTTTAAACATACAAGTTAAGAACTAGTATAAAAATCAACCTATAAATTCTATATATATATATATGTTGGTATATTAATATATTTTATAATTTTTTCAAAATACATTATCACTAGAAAAATTAATTATGTTTGAACATACATATCAGAATCAGTTGAATGCGAATTTTCATCGAAAAACTCTTCCGTACAATTATCCTTATCACAAAAATCACTTTCTGCTTCATTTAAAAGTGTCTGGAACACTTCATCATAAAAGGATCAGTAAACTGGATGACATTTCGGGCCCCAAGCTTTAGCGCCATCTACTAAGCCTTGTTTATCATTAGGACACTAACAGGGAGGTGCGGTGTTAGAGACCGCGTTTAAAGAAATAGCTGAATTATTTTAAAAGGCATCCGCTGAAATCGGTTGACAAAGGGCACGTGTATTGAAGGTCACAAAACAGGAAGCTACTGGGTCAATCCATTCAATTGAACTAAAAATAGAATAGGGGTGACCGAAAATCCACCACTAGCGGTCTCAGAGACCGCACGTCCCCAGTTAAGGGTTAAAGTTTTTTAGGAAATCGATTGAATAAACAAAAAAAATTACACATTAAATGAAGAATGTATATGACTAAATAATGATGAAGTATTTTCCATAAGCCATATGAAAATTTAGCTCAATTTATTATATCCAAAGAAAATTTTCTGATTTTGATAAATATATATATAAAATAATCAATGGCTAAGGAGCTCAAGCTTAACTATCAAATCTATCTCAATTAATTTAAAATGTATCATATTTTAGTTCCTTTAGAAGAATTATAAAATTTCGAATGTCTATTTTTTAAAAACATCTTTTTTTCACCAATTCGCAATTGAGATTTGGCTGCCACAAAATAGGTTTTTATTTTAAAAACTTATAATACAAACATAAAAATATTTTATTAACATTTTGCTAAATGGCAGTGCAAATCCATTAGTACGTAGATGAGAAATTGATCGAAACAGCAAACTTCTTTTTTAAATTTAGAAAGACGAAGGCTACATTTAACACGTGAAGATTAAGAGCAAGGCTTTAGTTGTTAGTACAGTAATGATGTTGGTGCTGGATAACGGTGCCATCGTTGATGACAGGACATACCTTCTTAGGAAGCGTCTGCGATTTGCTCTACTGTAATGAGGGTTATTTTGTGCAGATCACAATACCCGTATTAATTTTAACCATTTATTGTTTGTATGTTGAGATTATTAAAGTGCTAGGGTGGGGTGATTCCTTTATGAATAAATAGCGGGGAAGAAACTCGAGTACGAGAATGAGAAGTTGTCATATAGGTAAACAAGTCCTAAATTGCCTTTGATTTCCTTCCTCTATAATGATGTTGTGAGTGGTTAACAGTCCTATCGTTGATGAAGTTATGTATTTGCTTGTCAGGGTTCCATTTGTAACTGAGTCTATCCTTCCTAGTTCACAGCGTTCGTGGTATTTTCTGCGGCTATCCGGTTATGGAAGGAAAGATGATGGAACAGTATTATTTTTTGTGTACAGAAGGCCACCTATTAAAAATCGGGATTTCTTTGTCTCCTGAATACTTTTAATCAACTTGAATGCTCCTGAATACTGCATCAACTTTTGTCTCCTGAATACTCCTCCCACTTACTTTTAATCAACTTGTGGAAAGTTTTATTCTGTTGTTTTATTGCCTCCTTATGTTCGATTATTAGAATTATTTCAAAAGTTGTCAAACGTGAATAAGTAACCCTTAAGAGTGATATAAAAGAACGTTACTTTTCATTTCCCAAAGATTTGAAGGGAAAAAAAAAGCACTTTCCTGTTTCTTTACTAAAATTTTCGTTTTAAAAGGATATTTTAGGATATCACCCTTCCGCTTTCTAAAGGTTCGAATGAATATCATTCCTGCTGCTAATATTGTTCTCACACTGAAAATTTTGGAGAAGTCACAGTTGATAAAGAGACAGGAATCGGAGTCATATTTTCAACAGAATTTATACAAATAAAAAAAAGGAAATTCTTCTGTGAATGCCGTGACAGATAAAAACTATTTAGCATCGGAAAGTGTGATTGATTTTTTGGTTGGTTGTTGGACTAAGTGATGCAAAATAATTTTTTTTTGTCCAAACTGCACCAAACATATGGTTAAAATGAAAAGTATGACACATCTTATTCAACTAATTAATTAACTTTAAAAATAACCATATATGGTGAAAAATGATAAAATTATTAATTACAGTTACCTTAAAAGAGGCAAATTCTTTTATTTCATATTTTTAATAGAGAGGGAAAAAATGACAATTTTTCTCAGATGGCATAAGTAAATCTACGTTTTAAAAACAAAACTCTTACGGAAGATTTTTGTAAGTCCGTATAGCATTGTGTAATAAAAATGCCATGCTAAGTACAAATGGCATTAGCTCCATATGTCATTTTAAATGCACAAGCAATCGTTTGAAGATTATAGATTTGAATTTCTTTTGTATATATATGTATAAATTCGAATAAATCATTAAAAAATTTTTTTTTATCAATTTCTTTTTATAGTTTGATGATGTGATTCTTAAACGATAGCTTATATTTCAAACTAAATATTATTTTCATTTAAATGAATATAAACTACAGACAAAAACCATGATCTATAGGAGAGTATCGAAAGTCACTCAATTCCAATTATGGTTAATCAATTATAGCACTCTAAATGCTCTTAATTTGTTAATTTACATAGCAAGTGATCCATATGTAATATAATCTTAGTTGCTTTTCTAGATATTTTTTTCAGAATGAATAGTGAAAGTGCATTCCTTCCAGCATAAAAAAAATACTTCAAAGGATAATTAATTCAATAAAAATGAACACGGAAAAGAAATTGAGTGCATACTCCTCAAAAGCCGACGCCTTCCCACACGTGTATTAGCTGAGTTTATTTTGTACATTGAAAGCTTTCGTTGCAATCAATGGTAATTGATCAACGTATTAAGAATGAGAACACGATAAATTAATGGCACAATTAACCAACGCAAATCAAATTAATTGATGGGCTCTTTCACAAAGCGTGTTCGCTCCTTTTTTTTTTTTTTCAAAGGCTACTTCATTTAAAAGGAAAGAACGACACTAGCTGATCGGTATTGACGTCATGTTGCTATGACAACGCGAGTAGCAAAGCAAAAGTGCCGCTTCCGCTTAATATTTCAGTAAAAACCGCACGCTGAATGTTATTACTTTTCTTTAAATTCCGATATTTACATTTTTATTGGTAACCAACCAATGGCAATATTTCTTGCAACATGAACCAGTGAGTTCCATTCTGTATTAAAAAGAAAACTTAATATTCAGAACTGAAATTTTTCAAAATGACAGAATTGTATCATAAAAGACGTTCACATTTAAAAGTTTAAATCGACTTAACAAATGCTCTTCTGTCTCTTAACATACGAATTCATTTAACTTTCTTATTGGAACATTTATTGTTAGTACAATCTATATTTAAGTTCATAAAAAGTATCTGAGATATGTAAGCGGAATCAAAAGATTTTTGTATTTTAAATTGATTGCTACTTTGAAATAATTATATATTTTAATATCGAAAATTCTGTATTTGAAGCACGAATCATGCATATCGTGCAATGTTAAAATAATGTTTAAATATGCGTAGTTACCTAAGAACCTCTACCTTTTTGTCTACTAATGAATATCTGTCTTTCTGTCTACTAAAGTACAACTGGAATTCCTTTTATATTCATATTTGTTTTGCTTATGAAACAAGGTTAAAGTGTACCACTGAGTGCTTTTCTAGATAGTAAGTTTTCTCAGATTTTGTTTCTGTAATATGAATATAATATTATACAAATTAGAATATTATCGATGTTTAAAAAATTTCGGGAGTTTTACCTAAATTCATGGACATGTTCTCTGTTCCATGTTCGTTTCAAATTTTCAAGAAACAAACTTGAATAAAAAGGAAAAAAATATTGTTCTCCGTTTTTTTATTATTTAATTTCTAAACTGAAAGTGATGACATGTTAAGAAATTCAAACAAATTGTGACACAAAGTGCAAGGAAAAAAAATCTAGTGTTATGTATTTTTGAATACTTGAGAATTTAATTGAATCGATACATTAGGTCTTTTGCCCATTTTAATGATTTCTAAGTAAGTGTTTCGTATCTGATTTTAAGGTGTACGTACACTCTTGAAACTTCGAAAATCGTTCAAAATATCGAACTTTTTTTTTATTGCTTCAAAATGTTCTCTGATCCTTTAGCTTTCAAACGATACCAAGATGTTGTCGATATTCGGAATATTTCTCGAGTTATAATTATTTTTCTTGGGGTACTTTCACTAAAAACTCTAGTTTCGGTTTTTTAAAACTCATTTTATGAAGAATGATATTTTTCCACTATGCTGCTTCATTCAAACAATCATAACTCAACAAGAACTTAACCAAATACAATCATTTATATATCAAAATAATCTGTATGAAACAGTGGATATTTTGTACCTCAATCAAAGTTATATTTACAGAAATAAATTTTTAATACTATTTAAAAGTTAAAACTACAGAAAAAATCTCGCTTTTTCTATTTATCGTTGATCAAAAAATTGATAAAAAAAATAACTTGATTGAGGCCGACAACATGAAGACTAATATTAGGCATAATTTACAACTAGAATTGCGTGTCTGTAAAATTAGAATTTAAGATAGCATGATTAAAAAATATGCTAATTAGCTCATTAAATATTATTTAATTAATTAATAATTAGTGCAATATGGTTTTTTCCCATTGAAATAATTTTAAACATATATTAATGACTTATTGTAAAAAAAACTGGATTTTCAAAGTTAAAATTTAAAAAAAAAATCTTCTAGTGTGTACGTACACCTTAAAAGATTTAATTTCTTCAATATTTTAATTTGTTTTGCACTGAGACAAATTTATGATTTTTTTACAAAATAATTTTAAAGATTTAAGTAAATAAAATATTTTTCAAAACTCTCTGGAAATAAGTTTGGTATTCAACAACTTAAAAAAGCAAACATGAACTAATAAAGCAGCCAGACTCATTATGATCCTGAAAACATTATAAAAAGTAGAATAACACGGGTGCATGAAAAGTTAAATTTCTTCAACATATTTTAAACTGGCCTGATATTCTTGCAAAAACCAGCACACGTGAATGGGAAAAAATCGAATCCTTATCGACATCAAAACAAACTTTTCACTGTAAGTTTAGTGAAACATTTTATTAGAACTTAAAATTACTGAAAACGGTAAACTCATTAGTATTGTAGATTTCAAAATATCTGAATATAAAATAAATTACCGTTAAAGTTACTAATAGTGTCTCATGATATTGGGTGTGATGCCCTTTACCCAAACATCAAAGCAAATCAATGCCAGCGCTGTAATAGTGATACCTTGACAGCAGACATCAGTTCTTTCAATAATCCTATTTGCACCAATTACTGTCCTTTCTTCTAGCGGACGTTGAAAATCCTAGTAAACACGCAATGGGATATTGCGATCACTAATCCGTCTTCCTTACATGTCCAATAGATCCTTAATTGGATTTAGAACGGATAATCAGACTGCTGCATGTGTAGAAATATTTCACATTCCAGGTTTATCTGAATCTATCGATCTTAGGCGGTTGTATATTCTCATCTATAAATAGAATAGAAGCATCTACTTTGCCACAGTAAATGAATGAATGAATTAGACTACTTGTTTACGACAATATAATAAATGAATGAATAATATAAGTTGTTTTTGAGCATATATAAAATATAATTACAAATTACGCTTTATTTATCTTATTAACTTAATTCAACAATCTATTCCATTTTATATACATGGTGTTTCAATACTGATGAGCAAAATTTTATACATTAGTATAGATGATTTCAACTGCAAACATTTTTCGTCTTCGGTTGTCTGAATCTAGACTCAGTACAATAATTATGCCTGAAAAGAATGATGGTTTTTAGCAAGCTCTACTTTACAAGAATTTTTATGATAGCTACGCAAAATTGCGGCGATCACTTGTAATATAATAACATCTTCTAGCAGGTGGAATCATCTATTGAATGACTGGTGTGTTTCTTGGATGGAATTCGAAGGGGATTCCGTCTTTTAAGTATTCATAGCCATTGCATGTTGATCATAGCCATTGCCAATCATTTCATGTACATGATAGACACGTTTGTTGTTTATGGATACAATTGTGAGCTATTGTTTTAAGAATTGACTTGAAAAAATCAATGGTGTTGTTGGTGAACAATTAATATTTTCGTTCATTTCTACATCTTGTGTTAGTGTCTCAGCCAGTTTCCGGCATTAGAACATCCGATACGAGGTCTGTCCGACGTTGTGGGGGTGTGGTCTGCACGATGCAAAGGCATCATCTATTGTACCTTGGACATGTATAATAATAACCCTCTCACATTATCGCCAGAATCTTTATTTATCCTCTAGCCGCTTCTTATCTTCTATCTTTTTGCGTGAATGGGATAAAAAATATTAACATGGTTTGTTTTTACACATATCATTAGTTTGATTTTATACATTTCAAAAGAAATAATTAACCTCAGCAATAATAAATTTAATCTCAAATCATTTAATCATGTTTCCTTAATCAAAACTATTGTAATTTTAATTCATTCTTCACAAAACTCAAATCTAAGATTTGACGGTCAAATTATAAATATCTGTATTCAATTACGATAACAAGCATTATTTGTGTTTATTTTTTTAAACAAAATTTTAGCATTTTTCTTACTACATTTATCACAGGGGTTTGCATGAACAAATATTAGAGCGTATGAAATATATTTCGAAATGAAAAAGTATTTAATTTAAATATTTATAAATAGATAGAGAAATTTTACCTTTATTCCCAAATATTATAATTTTTTTAAAGCACACCACGCAGATGACTCCATTTACAGAGTGCATGAGCCAAAAATGAACAGAAAACACAAGCCACAAAATACACGTAAAAAAGTAACAGCAGAGAATACAGAGTTGAAAATCATATATAAATAAAAGACAAATACCTAGCAAAGGTCAAAAAGTAGAACACACACAAGCACAATACCAATACAAATACACACGTAAAAAAGAAACACCAGAGAATACAGAGTTGAAAATCATATATAAATAAAAGGCAAGTACCTAGCAAAGGTCAAAAAGTAAAACACACACAAGCACAATACCAAGACAAATACACACGTAAAAAAGAAACACCAGAGAATACAGAGTTGAAAATCATATATAAATAAAAAACAAGTACCTAGCAAAGGTCAAAAAGTAGAACACACACAAGCACAATACCAAGACAAAGACACACGTAAAAAAGAAACACCAGAGAATACAGAGTTGAAAATCATATATAAATAAAAGGCAAGTACCTAGCAAAGGTCAAAAAGTAAAACACACACAAGCACAATACCAAGACAAATACACACGTAAAAAAGAAACACCAGAGAATACAGAGTTGAAAATCATATATAAATAAAAGGCAAGTACCTAGCAAAGGTCAAAAAGTAGAACACACACAAGCACAATACCAAGACAAAGACACACGTAAAAAAGAAACACCAGAGAATACAGAGTTGAAAATCATATATAAATAAAAGGCAAGTACCTAGCAAAGGTCAAAAAGTAAAACACACACAAGCACAATACCAAGACAGAGGCATTAGCACATATAAACATCTCAATATGGTATGATTGATATTCAATGGTACATTTCATATTATAAAATAAAAAAGTAGGTCATTAAATTATAATAAACAAAGACCATGATTTTGCAAAACAGATATAACCACAAGAGAGCATTAATGACCGCAAGGTGTCTTTTCATACTAGATAGATGATGCTTTCCGTCTTTGTAAATCATTTTTTATCCCTATATCGTTCTGTTTTTTATATAGGAATTAACTCCGCAGTTTTCTACCAGGTGGCGCCATAGATGGTTTAATTTAGCAACGCATGACCACTTTTCTACATCTAAACACCACTACACCATTTTTATAAATATAGCAAAAGCCATTATGAAGAGGGTAATTTTGAATTTCCTCTTCCATTTAATTTCAATTTACTCAAATTTAGAGCTAAAAAATTAGTTTTAGAGCTTAAAATAATTTTTTATCAATCTGATTACTTTAATAAACCCCTTTCATAATTATATAAAATGTAAAAAATTCAAATACAAATTCATTGAATATATAGGATATGATTTTTCTTTTCTAGAAAAAAATTAAAGCAATACAATAAAACATTCATTAGCTTCTTCAGAGCATACTGATATATAATCAAAGAACTGTAGTCAATAATTGATTTATTATCATTTATCGGATTATCGTTTTCAAGAAAGAAAATAAGAAAAACATTACTGTAAATATTTCAAAAGAGAAATAATAATAACATTTCTATCCACCATATTATTTATTGAAATTTGAAATAGCTCATTTCTTTGAATTACAAATTACACTGTATTCCGAATTTGTCACTCTATGAAATACCAGGTACTGCCGCAATATTTTAAACATGTAAATATAGATTTTACATGGAAAAAGAATTATAAACTAGCATAGTAGGAATTTTTATTTACTAACCGCTTTCAGATGAAATGATTTCTCAGGCCCTCACTAGATGTCATTACGAATGCGTGCAGTGAAAAAATGGCTCAAAGGAGATTATTTAACGGCAGTTATATTCCTTTTCAAGATGTCTCCCAAACCGTCATATTTCAGAGGTGAAAATGAAGTACTATTTCCTCGAATGTAATCTTTCAAATCTATCTCAAGCTATTAGCAATAATTTCGGATTTTGAATTATTGTCTATATTACACAAACTATTATCCTTGTAGATTGCGTTGGCTATCTTATTGATTAGGCATTGATCCTTTTAACTTTAATCTTTGGGTTCATATAAAAATTTAGTTTATGAGACAGAAGTAGGAAAATCATAAGAACTTCGAAAATTCCATATAGTTACTTTATTTTCAAGAGTGAAAAAAGGAATCAATTAAATGTGTAAAAGTTAATTTTTTATGTAGTTTTTAGAAACTCTCAATTTAAAGATTTATTCATTAAATTCTTTCTTAACATCCTTCTTAATAATAATAAAATGCCTTACTATTTCCAAAAATTTAAAATTGTTTTCTTTCAAAGTTATAGGTGAATTAAAACTCTGGGAGTGTTTCTATACGTAGTGGTGTAAATGGGCACAACTTATGTGAATTTTATATACGTAGGGTTATTATAAGCATAACTTATGTGAATTTTATATACGTAGGGTTATTATAAGCATAACTTATGTGAATTTTTCATAAACAAATGTTTATTCAGATTCAGATTTTTAGGTGTTTATTTATGATTAACATTTTTAATGGAATCATTTTATTCATGCCGAACTCATCAAGACAATTTTGAATTCCACTGCAACTGATGAAAGAAAGGACGGCGTGTGAATTTATAATACAGCATAAGATAACGCGCAATTATATGATAATAATACTTATATTTGCCTAGGAATTTTGACTTCAAGTGAATTTATTTCATAAAAAATATTGATAATAATAAAAAATTTGATTTAATTACATTTTGATGTGTTAGATATCAGATGACAATTTTGTCAGGGGAAAGTGCCTAGACGAATTTGGACTCCATTATTTGTAAGAAATCATTTTTTTAACACTCTTTTATTCCATTTGACCTCTTTCACGTTTGTGTAGACGCAGTTTTGTAAATATTTTTGCACTAGCCTCCAGATGCAGTAGATTTATGAAATTTTATATAATTGTATTTTTTAATACAATAATTTAATAACTTAATTACATTTTAGTTATTTAAAGTTAATCACATTTTGATTTTATATGAGGCTCATCATCTGGTAAAATAATAATAATAATAATAATATTGAATAATGAAAGGCATTAAAGAGTAAAGAGCAAAAAATTGATTATGATTTATAAACAAACCTTTAAACAAGTGGAGGGCAAAACCAAATTTTAAAAGCTTAAGGAGCTAAAATCGTCAATGTAGAGAAATTTAGCAACAATGAGTATTATAAAGAAAATTCCTAAAATTAAAGCATATATTCATTAAAATTCAAAGTATATATAATAAACAGATTAAAATTCAAATTCACTCAAAGCATTTCTATCACTGCGTCATTGCTTTACGATTTTGTTTCAATCTCCATTTATTTTGTTAACAAAATTGTAATTTTTTTACCTACTTTTGCTAAACAGGTAATCTCAGTTTTTAAAGGACCTAAGTATCTGCCTTTTACTTTAATTATTAACCTTTTGTGAATCTTTTACATGTTCAACTTTAATGCTCATATCCGGACCCATTGTGTAAATCCCGCAATTGTTTCTTATACACGAGACAGCCGACGCAAGCAAAAGAAAACTTCTTGAATAAAAATTTTATTTCTGTGTCCGCTTTCTTCCTTTTCATCCATGCATAACGGCAAGGACCCCTAAAGGAAGCACATTTTTTTCTCGCAACATTACACGGGATTCTTTTGACAGTGGTCAGTGGTTTCTCTTGTAATCATTTTCTTTCATCACAGCGACAAGGAGGTTTTCCTGGTCCCTACACATTAGCCAGTCTTGTGGAAAATTTGAGGCCTTTTTTTTTTTTTTTTTTTTTTTTTTTTTTTTTAGATTTTCTGGCTTTACTCCAACCGAACTCAAGCCTGACATGAATGGTTTTAAATAGGGGTTTACGAAGGAAGAACACTATAGTTTCCAAACAATTATTTTTTTCGGCTTTTGAGTTATTGCACTAAAAGATTTTACAGTAAGTTTATTTCATTATTTATGCAGCACTGCAAGAAAGAAAATTTAGTCAAACTAACTTTTAAACTTTTTCACTGATTAATATTAGCAGCTGAAAAACTACAGACAAAAAAAAATGACCCGTGCGCATTAAAATATAAAAAGTAACTCATTCTTATTTTTAAAGCATGTTTCAATTTACCACTACAATTTATATGCTTGATAGTATTACAACAAATTTTAATTCAGCACTTGCCGAAACTGAAATTATTTTAAATTAAAAATTTAAAAAGATGGTAAAATATGAAAGCTTTGATGTTAAAGGTCAATAAGGAGGGGTCTGCTTGAAAGTTGCCAAAGCATCAAAGTTATGGAACCTGGGGGAGGTCGTAAACGTCAAGAGGGCTCAGAATTTTATTTTCGGAGTTCCGTTCATGAGCTTTTTGTGCTTCGGTATTATACTGAACCGAGTAAACACTTTTTCGACCGATTCATACCAAAACTGGTTACAGAACCACATTTTTAATTAAAAAAAATCGAATATATAACTTTATTTAGCAAAGAACGTTGTGTTTTTCAATTATCGCCTTTACATACAGGGTGCCCCCAAAATGATTGATGGATTTTGAAATTTAATCATAATAATAATAATAAAGACGCAATGTGATAAAAATGTATCGTTTGCAGTCTTACACAAGTAAAATCTGAGACTTTTATCAGCCCAAATTGCAAATTTAGTTAATATTTCCACAGATAGGTGGCACTGCATTACATGTGAGATAATTCCAACTGACGGATGTCTGGAATTTTTTGTCTCATACTGCTCTACATTGTTGTTTCAAATGGGATTTACATTTTAAACATCGTTATTTAACTTTTGCAACAGTCCTTGCAATATTTTCATACAGATTTTTTATTTTTTCTTATTTTGCAGCGCCATCTGTCAGCGGCAAAGGGAACTAAATTTGCAATTTGATGGATAAAATTCCCTGATTTCCTAAGCTTAAGGCCACAAAGGATACATTTCTATTGCTATCCGCATGTTTTCTTGATTTTCAAAACCTATCAGTCAGTTTTGAGACACTCGGTACATACCGACAGATCGATAGACGGTCAACCCATTGACAAATTTGATTCAAAATTAAATACGGACCTTTCTTTAGAAACTAAAATTGGATATCAATTTTTGTGCATCCAGCTCTTTATGGTTTAGTTATTGTTTCCATTTGCACTTGGAGTGGTAGACAGACAAAACTGCCTAAAATGCCTTTTGCAAAAATTTTACAGAACCTACGAATTTGGGGCAAAGACCACGTATTGAATTTCATTCCTTGTAGCTTAAATTCTTTTTGAGTTATCGTATTCATACAAAGACAGAAAGACAGACAAACATAATTCGGAAAACGTGTTTACAGGACTTAAGTAGGTTTCATACGATGAGAGACAATACTTTCTATTTGCATACTTCGTAAATGAGAAAGATAAAAGTTACGTTTCCCAGATTTATATACATACCCTATATTTTTATGTATACTACATATAGTTTAATTTTCTATAGATAAATGTGTAACCATGAATTTATATGAGGGCATTTTGGCACGGACTTCGTAGCTTTAAAGAGTCAGATGTCGAGGACAAAACCTGAACCGCAACCTTCCCAACTTGAATCTTTCACGTCATACCAGCGAGCAAATGTATGACCCTGATGAATGTAACGTATACCAGGCTTGCTTATACAAATGATCTTTGAACATATTATGTCTCAAATCCGCGAATTTTTGTCTCAAAGTCGAGATTACCAGGGATTTTATGTACATATGCAACATATGGATTCTGAAACTAAAATTAATCTTAAATAAAAAAAAAAAATACTATGTCCAACAGTTAGCAGTTGTCGAAATAGTTTTTGGGTGGAAACGTAACCATATTAGTGGAATCGATGACTATGGTGTCAGATTATTAATGCCACAAGTTTGGCGAACGTTGGTGACTTTTTCACCGGAGAAATATGAATGTCAGGAGCAATGGTATTGGAATTTCAACTCAATCATGTAACCAAGTTTGGCGACTTTTTTGCAGCGTGCAAATCGTGACTCCCAAAAGCACTGAAGCAGACTGTCATAATTAGGCGTACTCTTTGACGTCGACCTATATATGACCTCTAAATGCAAAGGAAGGAATTTTGGTAGCAAATTTGAATAAAACTGCCTTTTTTGCACAAAATTAATTGTAAAAAATTATGTAAACAATCGCTGAAACCATATATTTTAAAATAGTAGATTGAAGCAGAATAATCGCAGTACTAGTTATTGTGTATAGAACATGAAGATAAAGAACATTTACAAGAATACTTGAAGCAATTTCACTACTATATGCTTCTCCATTTTGTATGAAAAAAGTTGAAAAATTTTATATTATCTTGATTTCTTTGATCCTATAATTGCAAAATTATTTATAGAAAATTCTTTTTATATTACAAAAAATCGATATTTCTTCATTTCTAACTGAGATTAAAGGAGAGCACGTGTTTCAATATCGATTGAGTGTTCAGTTTTGTAATGATGTCCTGTCAGCCACATAAATGATGCATAGAATCCAAGTCACGCACGCAGACAATTTATTGAGATCTTGTTTTGCAGGTTTCTTCGATTTTGCCATTCGCATGATACGTTCGTCAAATTTTATGATACGTTTCCGATTTATCACTAGTGCTAGCCAATTTATTTATTTAATGGATGTGAAAGGTATAACGTATGCTATATACGATTGACCTATAAAACTGTAAAAAAAAACATTAAATAATATTGCAGAAATTTTAACAGTTGAGAATTAAGTCATAAAAATTTTGCAAACAGGTTAACAGTAGTAAACGTTAAAAAGTTAAGAATACTTAAAAAAAAAAAAAAAAAAAACCTTGCTCGTAGAAATAAATGCCTTTTCTTAATAAATAAATACACATAATTATTCTAAAATTATATAAATTGTTATTAATAAGCTAACAATGCTTCATGTTATGCAGATTTTCAAAGATAAATGTTCAGCATTTAAGTAGTAGTATTTTTTAAAAGCAAATTTATAAGTTGTAAAGTATATAAAGTCTAATTTTCCATTTAAAATAAGTAAAAAAAGGAAATACTATAGGCGCAATTTTAAAAATGAAAATTAATTCATGCAACTTTTAAAAATGGTTAAATGTTATATGGTTAAATGGTTAATGATTAAATGTTATATGCAAAACACTTAAGCAGATATTATTATTTGATTCCATTAATCTTTTCTTAAATATTTTTTACAAATGTATGTTTACTTGTAGTAACAGATTTTGCATTCATATTCAAATGAAAATAACATGCTTAAGGTGTTATTCTAATGCAACATGTCTTTTTACAATAATGCAGTATTTGCACTATTGTATAATAAAGAACTATATAACATTGTACAATATTATGCAAAGGACTTTGCTGTCTATGTATTGTAAATATAAAAAAATTTAAGTTTTTGGTGTTAAAGAATTCATGGTATCTTGTTATTCTCATTTTCAAGCTAATATTAAAAATTTATTCAAACTTATAAAACGATTTATAATAACATATTTTAACCTTGTAGCGAGCGATATTTGATCTGATTATTAGGACTAACTTTTTACCATTAGGATCCAATCACTGAAATCCAATACTTCATTTACCAGTTGTCCAGATTGAGGGATTTTGAAAATCAATAATAATAAAAAATATGGAATAAAGATAGAAGTGTATCATTTGAGACCATACGTTTGGAAAAATCAGGGAATTTTATCCAACCAAATTCCAAATTTAGTTAGCATTGTTACTGATAGATGGCGCTGCAGGTGATCTGTAACAGGTATAATTAAACGGAAGTTCATGATACCGCCATTCGGCATCTCATTTTTGCCTCAGACTGGGCTATGTTGCTGCTGAAAATGGGAGTAATGTTGAAAACATCATTGTTTAATTTTTTGGAACAATCCTTGCAACATTTTCATACCGGTTTTTATTTTTCTTATTTTGCAGCGCCACTTGTCGGTTACAAAGCTAACCAAATTTGCAATTTGGTAGGATACATTCCTTGGTATCTCAAGCGTAAGGCTGCAAACGATATATTTCTATCGCATTCCCTCTTTTTTTATTTGGTTTTCAAAATTCATCAGTAATTTTTGAGACTCCCGGTATCTGAGTGGTACAATGATGTTATATTTTAATTTGCAATTTCGTAAACGCAAAGCTTTTCTATTTTTATTCTGTCTTAAAGTTCGATAATTATATCTAATACAGTAAGTAATGCAATTCTTTTTCTAAAAGAGCCATGCCTAAAATTGAGAGTTTTTCGCATTTTATAAAAAATATAAAAAATAAACAAATAATTAATAAATTAAAAAAATAATCGGAAACCTTTTAAATGATATAGATTCATAAAAGAAAACAACTCATATACTGATTTTCCTTCAATTTATTAATGAAATATGCAAAATAAGGTATCAAAATTTAAAGAATTTTTGAGACACATAAGATTTTGAGATGTCTAAAAAATTGTCAACTCTTTTAATTGATGAAAGCCTTTTGATTGAAAACTGCAGAGTTTTACGTGATGCACTGCTAATTTGGGAAAAAAAATTTAATTATTTTCATTAGCTATTATATGATTGTTTTCCTCATAAAGACTATATTTACTAAACGCGCCAGATTAGAAACTTTTTTTAATGTTTTGTATGTACTTGAGTTTTCTGAAAATTGTAAAATGTTGTTATATTCTCTTCAATAAGTTTAGTTACTTTGAAGAACACTAGATGGTAGTTTTCGTGAATCGTTAGTGGCAACATTTCATGCTAGAAAACAGCTTTTACCCGAATAATATAAAATAATCATTCATCAAATATCAAATTAGTAATCAAAATGTTTGAAATAAAACAAATACCAGTAATAGATATATCAAATTTAACAATTATTTTCAAGATAGATTTTAGGTCATTGTATTTTTAATAGAATTTATTTTAAAAAGGAAAGTTGAAATCTTACATTATATAAAATTATCCAAAATCTGTATTATGTTCTAAGTACATTTACTTGTAATTGAAATGTAAACGGTCAAATGCACACTTTGAAAATTTTATATTCAACTTTTTACTCCCCGAACAAATGATACTCAAGAAAAGTCTTTGATTAGTCTAGAAATATAAGAGCGAGAATTCAAATTTATTTTTGTTCATCACTAAATAGCTTGTCATCAAGTAAGCACTCTTATATATTTTAACTAACGGCGTTTAAATACTAAAAAATTAAACATCGCAATTTTTTTATTCCATAAACCATGTAAATATGCTATTATTTTTTAGATTTTTTAAAATAAAATTTTGCTTATGTTCCATTTTTCCCTTTTCTATGTGTATCATTCTTCATGTGAAATAACCTCCTCTCCGAATAAATTTATGAGGTCCACGGTGGCCTGGTGGTAAGGTCTCGGCTTCGGAGCCAGAGGGTTTCAGGTTCGAGACTCGATTCCACCGAAAAACCGTCGTGTAAGGGGGTCTATTGCACGCTAAATCGGTCCTGACCAAACGTCCTCCCGCTGGTGTGGTGTGGAGAGGGGGGTTCCAGTTCAGATGTCGTCCTCGTCATCTGACCGCGGTTCAAAATTACGAGGGCCGTCCCAAAATAGCCCTAGTGTGGCTTCAAACGGGACGTTAATATAACTAAACTAAACCGATTAATTTTATGATTTGAAATCAAAAAGTTGAACTGGCTCTGCTCATACTGAGTAAATGAATGAAAATAGTGCGTTCACCATTGAAATTCACCACAGCCTTTGAGACTGATTTTATATAACTGTATTGTTGTGGAAAGAGTTTTAGAATCGCCATTAAAGGACGCTTTTTACAAATGCAAAATGCTGTTACAGCTCTTTCAGAAATTTTATGGACAGCAATATATATATAAGGATTATTGATAAATCTTTCATTAAAATACAAAAACTGTATTTAAAGATTATCATTGAATGGAAATACTAGTGAATCAAGAAACTAAAATGTGTTTGTTTGGCACTTATACCAATAAAATAAAGCATTTATTTTAAATTTGCTGTTCTCTACCGCAAAATGTGTTATGATCAATTAAAATAATCTAAATAACCGGTATATAAATTAATCTCTGAGATTTGACATAAAGTAGTTCTCGAAAATGGCATGTGATCCAATGTAAATTAAATTTTATCTTATTCGCCCTTTTTTTCATTCAAATTCTGAAATTCTATTTTTATTATCATTTGGTTTCCTATTTCTCTTCTGTTTGGCTTCTGTAATATTTCTCTTATTGAAATTTTTTTTATAAGTGAATTTATATAAATTCAAGTAACTCCATAGAAATTTTTGCTAGTAGACAAAAATTTAACGTAAATTTTTATCATTTGAACTCGGAAATCAGAAACATTTTTTAAATTAAAAAGTAGTAGTAGACATAAATCTAACGTAAGCTAGATTTATGTCTACTACTACTACAAAAGCTAGTAGACATAAATTTAACGTAAATTTTCATCATTCGAAATCGGAAATCAGAAATATTTTTTAAATAAAAAATATCGCAATTGTTAAGCTCTGAAAATTCATTATCTTGTAGTGAAAAAATAATACGCCGATTCCTAAGATATTTGTATGCATTAAGTTAATATATCTTGTACCGGTAATCTTGCATCTTATCCGCTATTTTAAAGAAAGTCTATCCACATGGCATCTTAGCTACACGATAAACATAAATATAAATGTCATCTGGCATCTAACAACACGTTATCTTACGTTTTGGCTAGACAAAACTTTCTTTTTCCTCCTGAAAAATGAGTAATAGTTTGAAAATTTAACTGCTGGGGCTCATTTAAAGTGTTTTACGTAAGAAAGAATCGATCTCACTAGATGATTGGGAATAGATGATTGTGGTTAATACCTCCTGTATTTGTGCTGAAGAGTTTAAATATAATGTATAACTGAATCTATCAAAAATTTACCTTTATACGGAATGTCCCAAAAGGTCGTTTTCAAAATTTAAGGTTATGTCAAGTAGACAGAAACCGGTCATTTTTGCAACAGAACATATAACATTCCGTTACAGGTAGGTATTTGTCAATAAATTAAGTGAAAGAAAAATTTATACCGGACAAAATGTACAACACAAATTTAAAAGAATATAAATATGGAATAGCACATCAACTTAGTAGCATAAATAAAAATATGCAAAGCTCACATCGCTTCAGACTGCAACTCCTTTGAACATTTACATACTTTTAAGTTTCCGCCCTTCCTTACTTATTATTAACTTATAATTTATTATTGCTTTAATTAAAACTTGTTATTGAAATTATTCCCTACTTGCTAGTATGGTATCCCCCATTCTAGGTAAGGCGTATAATGCCTTTATTCATGTAAATGGTTATTGAAAATTTGCATTCCAATAAAACTGTGCTTTGCATTTTACCTTGTGTTCTTTTTCTTAATTCATCTAAATGAATGGCATCTAATAGCAGCCTACTTATCGTTTTTGACCCTATATTCTGTTGCAAAATTGATTTGTTTCTATCCAACTGAATTGCCTTCAAAATTTGTAATCAATAACTAGGGATAACTTATATATTTCAATTTAGTTTCTGTTTTTGGAAATGAATAAAATATTACATTTTCCAAACAGCATTTTTCATGAGTAATACCTCTGAGTATTTTGGAATTAATTTACATTTTTTATTCAAGTTCATTTAATCAAGAAATTCAAAAAATAATGTCTTTATTATTAAATGAATAATTTTAGTAACTTAACTCGATCTTTCAATAAAAACACAAGCAAAATAACAAATTCTATCTTACCCTCAACGTGTAGTAGCACTAAGACTTATTTTCTTTTCCAAACAATTTTTATATTTCTGCTCATGTTTTTTACCAAAACTGCAATCCATTTTCTAGTTTTTTTACCCAAAAAGGCGGGAGCAAAAAATATTCAGAGATAATGCAAAAGAATTTCCTTTTTTCCCCCTGCAAGACAAGTCCTTCAAAATGGATTACCTTTTTCTTAATCAATTTAACCTTTGATTTTGTTTCGCGAGAGAAAATTATATTTTCTCTTAAAGTAATTATCGGCGGTACAATTCGGTTATACCATCGAAAGAAAACATTGATTATACAGCAACATCATTTATATGTATATAGCGTCGCTGTTTTTCTAAAAGCAGTGGAAATTTATAAAATGAAAGCCTATTCTATTAAAAAGCTCCACTATTTTTAAAGACTTAAGTATTCAAGGAAGTTTATAAAATTAAATCCTATTTTATTAAAAAGTTACACTGCTTTTATAAAAAAATATTTATCGGTTTAAGCAGTGAAAAATTGATCAAAAACTTTAATCGATTTTTAACAGAAAACAAAACACATAAAAAAAATTATTTTTCTGCATATATAACGTTCAATCTACACTAAGTGCTACACAGTAATTTATTTACCAGAATTTTTTCCTCAGAATGGAAAAGAAATGGTAAACAAGTACTTTTTCATAACTTATTCAACATGTGATTATTGCAATAGAAGTTGTGATAGCAAAAATAAATCGTTTTTTTTCCGAGAAGCACATTAGGCAAGAAGTACATCTTCGTAGCAACCATTTGGATCGTTATGTCTTGTTTTAAAATAAAGAATTCTCAGTAATGATTGCTTGCTGTTTTTGCTTAAAAGATTGTTGTTTATGACATGGTATTGGACCTGGTTCTATTTAAATCTCCATTAATTTATTAGATTTATGTAATGCAAGAACAATTACTAGAATGATATCCATTTTTATTTTCTCTGTTATATAGCTTGTTTGCATTTGTAATCTTAAAATAGGAAATAATAATAAATCGATGCTGAATTCAATCGATTATTCTTTTATTTTGAGTTGCTTAGAAAATAATCAACAGTATAAGAATATAATGGAAATTCAGATGTTTTTGTTTAAAATTTCGATTGTACAAACTTAAAACGCATAACACAAAACTGCTTTTAATAATGAATTAATAATAACTGCTTTTAATAATGAATACTCCGAGTTTGAAAGTACTTAAAATGAGAGTATTCAAATTAAAATGCCTTTAATAGAATAAAAAAAAGTGTTATTTAAAATATATTCACAATTATCTTACTACAAATATGTACAATTAGTTTTGATACCGTTGTTTTAATTTTTTTCTCACTGCCTTTGAAATGGATGATTCAGTGCTCAAATTAATGTTTGGAAGTAGTGCCGAAAATTTTCTAAGCTTTGGAGATATTTGCATTATTTGTATTTCGTATGTTTATTTTACAATTACAAAAATCATAAAATGATACTTTTCTATAGTATATAATTAAGAAAATACATTTAATTTAAAGATTTTATTGAAAAACATAATATTAAGTTTTGATGCTATAGTAATTAAAGAAAAATCATATAGATAATCAAGTAAAACGATGCACTTTTGTGCTTTGACCATGATTTTTTTCCGTAATATCTATTTGATGAATAATTTCTGCAATTCAAGCTGATTGTGTATTATCAGGTACAGAGGAAATTATAAACTGATTACAGATTAAAGCTTTATACTATATGCCTTAATAGTAAAGATGTTTGAGAATCTCCAAAAAAAAAAAGCATATATGAGCAAAAGTTTCTAATGAAACAGAACTACACATATCTTCTGATGTAACATCTCTGTTATTCAAACTGATATAATTCACTGTATGCAGTAAAAAGTTGAAACTTCCTCAGAAAGCACTGAGCAATTCATCAAATTCGTAAAAGAAATCTTTTTTTTTATGTTGTTTATTTCAAAACTAATTTGGTAGATTGAAATTGCTGTAAACAAGAAATTATGACTGAGAGAATATAAAGAACGATTTTTTACTAGATGGAAGAGTTGTTTAGCTATAATATGGATGGATGGTTGAAAATAATTGGAAATCTCAAGCTTAAGCTATGGTAACAGTTCGAAAAGAAAAAAGCTCAGGTGTCGTCCTCGTCGTCTGACAGCAGTTCAAAATTACGAGGTTCATCCCAAAATAGATCTAGTGCTGCTTTACAACGGGACGTTAATATGACAAAACTAAACTGAACCTTCTTTGCATTAAACAAGGTTTATTTATATTCATAACAAGTTTTTTGATTGAATCCGTACAAAATATCATCAAGATTAATTTATGGACATATGTTAAATTTTATGAGTATTCTTGCAGTAAAAATATGAAAGAAAATTAAGAAAAATCATTTCTTTTGTATGTAACATTTACATACCGTTACGAAATATATTCAAGATTGTTTTGAAAATATACTTTAAAAAAAAAATTCAGTCCTTTACATAGCTGAAGTTTGTGGTAAAAAAGTGAAACCAATATTGAAAATTGAAAACAGAATATTTATGGATACCTAATGATATGCATACATCAAAATGTGTTGCATTTTTCTACATTAATAAATGCTTTGAATTCAATATAAATAAGATTTTATGGTAATTTTTGATGCTATATATAGTAACGTAGATCATTAGAAAGCCTTAGAGACCATATTTGAGGAGACGAGGCTGGAGAAAAGGATTATATCTCAAGATATTTTAAATGGTTTCTATCTACTGTATATTATGTCAGTCGAAAAAAAAAACCCATCCTATTTCAGATTTAAGAAATGTTTCATATTCTAGTTAAATAAACTCTAAAGAGAAACCGAAGCATTATGAATTATTCATCAGGCGAGTTTGATCGATTTTTTAAGCTCTGAAATGAAATGTAGTTTTAAGAGATTCTGTTGTGCTTTGAAGCAACGTGTGCAAAATTTCAAGCAATTTAATTGGAAGTTAGATTGCAGCGTATATTCATTCCTGAAAGAACTTTTAAAATTTCTCTAATATTGATGGAACATTTCTGAATTAAATATGTAAAAAGTGAGCTTCTAAATCCCCCCTCCATTCTAATTGCTTGGAGGGGTTACAGTGTGAATTTTTATCACACAAAAACAGTAAATAATTCAAGCTAATCACAAACTGACTACTCCGAACCGCCGGAAGACGCATGGAAACACTTGAATGACCGGACCAACGCAACAGCAACTCTGGCGGGAACTGTGGTTGAGTGCTAAGGGTCATCACCGGCCACGACACAATCCTTCCCTAAGGAAGTACGTACCGTCATGAAGAGAGGAGTCCCTCTTTTCATGTACCCACAGGGGTTTCGAGTACCAACCAGCATGGGACAAAGTCAAGCTAAAAAAACTTTTTTAGCTTGTTAGTGTAACTAATATGTATACTTTTTAATTTAAATTATTTTTTACTTTTCAGTTCTTGCATTTCGAATTTATTATTATAAATATTTTTGGATCTTATTATCATTTTTTTTCTTCTTAAAATTACTGCCGTCTAGTCGCAGAATATAGTAATTTAAATTATTCGGTTAACTGAAAAATATACTCAGAAAAATTTCAAATAATAATTTGTTATCTGGAACTCACACATCTACGAAAGTTCAAAACTCTACGAGATGTGCATATTTCAATATTTCACTGCACATCAATGAGAGAAAAAATGATTGAAAAATTCCTTCTTTACAAACTAATCAAAATAAAAGTGACTTCAATCTTATATTTAAGTACACAAGAACAAATATTTTTGCACATTACTAGATATTTATGAATATTTTTGAAGTTGCGTATAGTTTAACCTACTTTTTCGCTATTCATCCTTTGTAGAAGAGACTGCTGTGCTTTGGTAAAATGTTTTTTGTATTAGGAATTTATTTAGGTATGGACTACCACTTACGGCAAATAGATGAACAGTCTCAAGCAATACTCATTAGAAAAGGGTAAGTTGCAACAATTTTTGGAAAAATGTTTATAATTTTAAATGTATTCTCGATTCCATGATTATAACTACTTTTTTATAGCTTAACTATTCATTAATTTTACAACTTTCCCAGTATATGGGGCAAGTTGTAACAGACATCGCGAAAGTTGTAACAATAAAAACAAAAAATATTAAATTTTTCCCCCTTTACCTTTGTTTTATTAATTAAATTAGAACGCATTAGAAATTTGATAATTATTATTATGGTGGTAATAAAGGATATCAAGCAATTTACAGTAAAATGAAGATAAAATGATTTAATCAATCAACATACAAATCAGTCTGTTCAGAATATTAATTAATGTAAGCAAATGATAAACTGGTTCCTATCGTACACATTTTGTATCCATATTTTTCAAATTAAACATTGAACCCATTTCTCTTCATCAGAATTGGGGGCCGCATTTGCCAATTTGTAATATCTTGGATTCAGAGTCGAAAAATCCCTGATTTAAATCCGATTTTGCCAAAGAACCATCGCATAATCGGATTTGGTGTACACTTAATCTGCCTTGGATGAACGTTTTTCCTTGGTGCAGCGTGGAAAAAGGGCGAACCAACTGATGCGCTATTTTCATCTTCTGACCGCTGTTCAGAATTGCGTCGTCTGTCCCAAAATAATCCCAACATTGCTTGAAAATAGATACTAATAAGATATTCTATAGGGTAATATATCGTCAGAGTTGCTGTCCACCTCTGCTCTAGCTTAAGAAAGACAATTTTTTTTAAAAAAATCTGCGCATTAGTTCAAAATCCTCTTTTTTATTCTTTATTCCTTTATTTTCTCTTTTGTACTTTTTCCATAAATCTTTCTCTTTTCTCTTATCCTTGTTTCCATTTCTTACTAATTATGTCGTAATTTTCTTTCTTCACTGCTTTTTCTTAGATGGGTAAGCTAGGATTTTTCAAATATTTTTTCCTTTCTTTTTAATTTAGAGTTTCTTTTAGAGCTACAAAGGTGAATTCTAATAGAGAAATATGAACTTTGAAGATGAATGTTAAAATTCAAAGTAGAAAATCTAAGTACATATGTCAAATATAACTAAAAAGAAATCTCAGAATTTATATTTATTGCAATTTGCTTCATAGCATAGTCTCAGACATTCTTGTTGATTTATAAAAGAAAATATTTGAAATAAATTATTAGGATATATAAAATATTAGTAAAAATAATTAAAGCAGCTTTTTAAAATCTAATATATGGAAAAATTAAATAAGCAAAGGCATTTTTAAAAACAATCAATTAATTTATCTTAAATCAAAATTTGCAAAATATTTTTTTGCAATTTATTATCTAAAATGGAGTATGTGCTCACAATTTCTTACTCTCCGTTGCAGCTAATTACTAACTGTTTTGTCATAACAGGGTCCGTCATAAGAAATATGTACAGCGATGTACGTAATTATGATAAGTTATGTACGAAATTGTGATTAAAAGTTTTAAAAATCATGGCGTAAAGTACATATTACAACTAGTTCTTGGCACCTCTACTTCGTATAAATTTATTATTGTTTACTATTAGCATTAGTTTGTAATTGAAGCAATGAAATAGGTTTTTCCATGTGAAAAATTGATTTATTTTTTATTTTTCTTTATTTACAAGCTTAAAGAATTGCTTCAGGATTTTCACTTCATGTCAGTTTACGCATTATAATATAGTAAGCAAACCTACTTGTTGTTTTTAAGTCCGAACCTTACCTTAAAGATTACTAGTAATAGAATAGAGCTGTAAGCTGTATCTATTGTACCGCTTGTCACAAACACATCCTGCACCATGGAATGCTTATTTGGGTTGTATGATGTTACTTATCTTGGTCTTTTTAAGTTAGAAGAATACCATGACACAGATCCAAAAGGGAGAAAACATGAAAATATTTATCATGAAGCTATAAAACTAACAATTGAATCGGCTTTGACTGAAGAAAAAAAAGAGAGTGTAAATTGTTTAATTTTAAATATACAATATTGACAACATTTCACAAACACATCCTGCACCATGGAATGCTTATTCGGGTTGTATGATGTTACTTATCTTGGTCGTTTTAAGTTAGAAGAATACCATGACACAGATCCAAAAGGGAGAAAACATGAAAATATTTATCATGAAGCTATAAAACTAACAATTGAATCGGCTTTGACTGAAGAAAAAAAAGAGAGTGTAAATTGTTTAATTTTAAATATACAATATTGACAACATTTCACAAACACATCCTGCACCATGGAATGCTTATTCGGGTTGTATGATGTTACTTATCTTGGTCGTTTTAAGTTAGAAGAATACCATGACACAGATCCAAAAGGGAGAAAACATGAAAATATTTATCATGAAGCTATAAAACTAACAATTGAATCGGCTTTGACTGAAGAAAAAAAAGAGAGTGTAAATTGTTTAATTTTAAATATACAATATTGACAACATTTCACAAACACATCCTGCACCATGGAATGCTTATTCGGGTTGTATGATGTTACTTATCTTGGTCTTTTTAAGTTAGAAGAATACCATGACACAGATCCAAAAGGGAGAAAACATGAAAATATTTATCATGAAGCTATAAAACTAACAATTGAATCGGCTTTGACTGAAGAAAAAAAAGAGAGTGTAAATTGTTTAATTTTAAATATACAATATTGACAACATTTCACAAACACATCCTGCACCATGGAATGCTTATTCGGGTTGTATGATGTTACTTATCTTGGTCGTTTTAAGTTAGAAGAATACCATGACACAGATCCAAAAGGGAGAAAACATGAAAATATTTATCATGAAGCTATAAAACTAACAATTGAATCGGCTTGGACTGAAAAAAAAAAGAAAGTGTAAATTGTTTAATTTTAAATATACAACATTGATTTGTCTTTTGCAGGATTATAAGAAATCTGGAAAATAAAAATTCAAATATAATGTTCAATATAACACTACATAAGTATTTTCTAAAATCTAAGAGCTTTCTGCAGAAGAGTACTTAACCTTTTAAAGGCCATTTTTTTCTAGTCATATTATATTAAAATATTTTTAGGCTTGAAATTAGAATAAGAAAAGGGATTCATTTAACTTATTAGATAAATTTAATTTGATTGATTAATTAATTTGGTTAATTAATAATTAAGTAACTAATCAAGACACATCATTTTGTCTGAAATAAAGAACTGAAGCATCTAAGTTTCTGACTTACTAAAAAAATTTGTCAGAACTTATGCCAACCTACATAATTTCATACAAAGATTGATAAATCTGGTGGGAAGGATACTTCCCACGGCCCTAGAAAGGGTTAAACAAAGTATCAATGGTGCAGAATCTAATTCGAAGCCTAGTTTATAGGTTTGCAGTGGCCTGTAATAAATTTTAACCTGTGACAGGAAATGAAGTAAACACAGCTGGAGAAGAATAGTTAAAACTATATGACAAACAGCACTGCAAAGTTATTAAATATAAAGACATACAAAGACAAGTTAGTCAAGAGCAATAATTCTCCACCCTACCAACGATGACAATTTAAAAATATCGAAGAACCTTCATAATCCTCACTTTCTAATTATGAAGCAAACATCTTGTCACTCGCGCTGTTTAGGCGCTTAAAGTAGGCGACAGCTTACTTACTACTAACTAGTATATAAGCTAAGCTAACAGTTTGAAGGCTATTTTTTCGAAATGAGGTCGCCATGGAGCTTTAATGTTTTATCAAACAAACATTTTAAAATTATACTATCAATATACGTAGTCTCATCTGAAATGCAGTTTTCCAACTCGTATGCCCTTTCTTAAATCTCTTTTTAATTAGGAAAAATTTTAATCTCTTATTAACTAGAACATTAGGATTGTTTTTTAATTAATAAGAAAATTGTTCACAATTTCAGTTTTACACAACTTTTTTTAAAATGTAAATTCATAATTGTTTCGTGTAAAGGAGAGAAGTCCTTTCTATGCTCTTAGTTGGTTGTTTAAAACTAATTAGAATTACCTTAATGAATAATAATGATATCTAATGAAATGATTTCAAATTACCTTGAAATCTGAACAAAAGATTCTTCTTTATATATAATGTAGAAAGCGATTTTCTACTTTCTGAAAGGCTGTATAATATATCTTTCAATAATCGCTATAAACATAGCCGTTTTGTTCTGTAAATGCTAGGTAAAATAAGCAAAATATAACATATTAATATTCTTATAGGTAACACATTCCAGAATGCATATTTAGTACAGTATCTAGTACAGAACAGAAGATTCTTCTTATATATAATCTGGAAAGCGATTTTCTACTTTCTGAAAGGCTGTATAATATATCTTTCAATAATCGCTATAAACATAGCCGTTTTGTTCTGTAAATGCTAGGTAAAATAAGGAAAATATAACATATTAATATTCTTATAGGAAACACATTCTAAAATGCATATCTAGTACAGTACAGAAGATTCTTCTTTATATATAATGTGGAAAGCGATTTTCTACTTTCTGAAAGGCTGAATAATATATCTCTTTCAATAATCGCTATAAACATAGCCGTTTTGTTCTGTAAATGCTAGGTAAAATAAGGAAAATATAACATATTAATATTCTTATAGGTAACACATTCTAAAATGCATATCTAGTACAGTACAGAAGATTCTTCTTTATATATAATGTGGAAAGCGATTTTCTACTTTCTGAAAGGCTGAATAATATATCTCTTTCAATAATCGCTATAAACATAGCCGTTTTGTTCTGTAAATGCTAGGTAAAATAAGCAAAATATAACATATTAATATTCTTATAGGTAACACATTCTAAAATGCATATCTAGTACAGTACAGAAGATTCTTCTTTATATATAATCTGGAAAGCGATTTTCTACTTTCTGAAAGGCTGTATAATATATCTTTCAATAATCGCTATAAACATAGCCGTTTTGTTCTGTAAATGCTAGGTAAAATAAGCAAAATATAACATATTAATATTCTTATAGGTAACACATTCCAGAATGCATATTTAGTACAGTATCTAGTACAGAACAGAAGATTCTTCTTATATATAATGTAGAAAGCGATTTTCTACTTTCTGAAAGGCTGTATAATATATCTCTTTCAATAATCGCTATAAACATAGCCGTTTTGTTCTGTAAATGCTAGGTAAAATAAGCAAAATATAACATATTAATATTCTTATAGGTAACATATTCCAGAATGCATATTTAGTACAGTATCTAGTACAGAACAGAAGATTCTTCTTATATATAATCTGGAAAGCGATTTTCTACTTTCTGAAAGGCTGTATAATATATCTTTCAATAATCGCTATAAACATAGCCGTTTTGTTCTGTAAATGCTAGGTAAAATAAGCAAAATATAACATATTAATATTCTTATAGGTAACATATTCCAGAATGCATATTTAGTACAGTATCTAATACAAAACAGAAGATTCTTTTTATATATAATCTGGAAAGCGATTTTCTACTTTCTGAAAGGCTGTATAATATATCTTTCAATAATCGCTATAAACATAGCCGTTTTGTTCTGTAAATGCTAGGTAAAATAAGCAAAATATAACATATTAATATTCTTATAGGTAACACATTCCAGAATGCATATTTAGTACAGTATCTAGTACAGAACAGAAGATTCTTCTTATATATAATCTGGAAAGCGATTTTCTACTTTCTGAAAGGCTGTATAATATATCTTTCAATAATCGCTATAAACATAGCCGTTTTGTTCTGTAAATGCTAGGTAAAATAAGGAAAATATAACATATTAATATTCTTATAGGTAACACATTCTAAAATGCATATCTAGTACAGTACAGAAGATTCTTCTTTATATATAATGTGGAAAGCGATTTTCTACTTTCTGAAAGGCTGAATAATATATCTCTTTCAATAATCGCTATAAACATAGCCGTTTTGTTCTGTAAATGCTAGGTAAAATAAGGAAAATATAACATATTAATATTCTTATAGGTAACACATTCTAAAATGCATATCTAGTACAGTACAGAAGATTCTTCTTTATATATAATGTGGAAAGCGATTTTCTACTTTCTGAAAGGCTGAATAATATATCTCTTTCAATAATCGCTATAAACATATCCGTTTTGTTTTGTAAATGCTAGGTAAAATAAGCAAAATATAACATATTAATATTCTTATAGGTAACACATTCCAGAATGCATATTTAGTACAGTATCTAGTACAGAACAGAAGATTCTTCTTATATATAATCTGGAAAGCGATTTTCTACTTTCTGAAAGGCTGTATAATATATCTTTCAATAATCGCTATAAACATAGCCGTTTTGTTCTGTAAATGCTAGGTAAAATAAGGAAAATATAACATATTAATATTCTTATAGGTAACACATTCTAAAATGCATATCTAGTACAGTACAGAAGATTCTTCCTTATATATAATGTGGAAAGCGATTTTCTACTTTCTGAAAGGCTGAATAATATATCTCTTTCAATAATCGCTATAAACATAGCCGTTTTCTTCTGTAAATGCTAGGTAAAATAAGCAAAATATAACATATTAATATTCTTATAGGTAACACATTCCAGAATGCATATTTAGTACAGTATCTAGTACAGAACAGAAGATTCTTCTTATATATAATCTGAAAAGCGATTTTCTACTTTCTGAAAGGCTGTATAATATATCTTTCAATAATCGCAATAAACATAGCCGTTTTGTTCTGTAAATGCTAGGTAAAATAAGGAAAATATAACATATTAATATTCTTATAGGTAACACATTCTAAAATGCATATCTAGTACAGTACAGAAGATTCTTCCTTATATATAATGTGGAAAGCGATTTTCTACTTTCTGAAAGGCTGAATAATATATCTCTTTCAATAATCGCTATAAACATAGCCGTTTTCTTCTGTAAATGCTAGGTAAAATAAGCAAAATATAACATATTAATATTCTTATAGGTAACACATTCCAGAATGCATATTTAGTACAGTATCTAGTACAGAACAGAAGATTCTTCTTATATATAATCTGAAAAGCGATTTTCTACTTTCTGAAAGGCTGTATAATATATCTTTCAATAATCGCAATAAACATAGCCGTTTTGTTCTGTAAATGCTAGGTAAAATAAGGAAAATATAACATATTAATATTCTTATAGGTAACACATTCTAAAATGCATATCTAGTACAGTACAGAAGATTCTTCTTTATATATAATGTGGAAAGCGATTTTCTACTTTCTGAAAGGCTGAATAATATATCTCTTTCAATAATCGCTATAAACATAGCCGTTTTGTTCTGTAAATGCTAGGTAAAATAAGCAAAATATAACATATTAATATTCTTATAGATAACACATTCCAGAATGCATATATAGTACAGTAATTGCTGTAATATAAATAGAAATTTTGAGAGATATTGAAAATGTCTAAGAGGGATACGAAGAGTGTAAGTTCTATGATGCATGTATTTTTTAATAAAAAAAATATATAATATTTAAAATTGTAGTTAAAAATTTAATGTTCTAAATCTTCTTGAATAGTTAAGAGCTATTTTAGTTTTAACTCTTTGAACTATTTTAATTATTTTCCCTCCAAAGTCATTCATGAGATTAATTTATATTTCAGCATTGCATTTTTCTTAGTCGTGATAACGATTTTCTTTCCATTTGTGACTTTTAGGAGATAAAGTATTTGGAGAATTTATCGTTCATAAACACGTAAAGGTCAAGGAGACAATGCTAGTTGTTGATAAGATAGATAATAAAGGAAGATTTCTTTTGTTTTCTCAATATCAGTAAAAAATTCATTGTTAAGGCAAATTTTTTTTCTTCTGGATAAATGTAATTTTTGAATTGCATTAATTATAAATATCTAGAAAACCAAGATTCGCTTTTTTTTTTTTTTTTTTTTTTTTTTTTTTTTTGCGAAATTTTGTATTTTTGGAGGAACTATTTAGATACGAATTACAGATGAGTATTTTTCAATCTTATCTACATATGAAATGCTCATTTAAATAAAAAAAAATTATGAATGCACCAAATTTAAAATGTTATTCGAAACAATCTGCTATATTACAATATTCATTTTACAACTTATCTATCATTTCTTATATTTGTGAACTTACACTCAGTTTTACCATTGTGAAATCGGGTTCAAGATGATGTTATATGACATTGTCAGCATGAAAGCAGATAGAAAAAGGTTCTAATACTTAGTTATTAAAAATGTTTTTTGTGAGTAAAATCTCGTTTTTTCAGGAAAGACACTTATACATATAAACTTATAAAGCAAAAATATTAAACATAAATGCATAAGTAAAAAATAAAGTAAAAAGCGCGAATCAAACCGACAACACGCGTAAACTCATGTTGTTATGACTACTATACTGCACTGCCCACATTTCGAAGTGGAAGTTGAATATACTTATTCTAATAACTAGTTATAATTTTTTTGTGTAAAATTGTGTTTTTTAAAGGAACGACACCTGTATAAATTAACTTAAAAAGGAAAACTTCATCTAAACATGAAATTTTATCCAAATTGTCAAAGCCGATTTCCGAGATACACGAAATAAATGACTTTATATATAAACAAGAACTGCTCGTTTAAAGTAATAAAATGCCGTTTGTTTGCTTGTTTTTCTTATTTCATCAGATCATTCATTTTCGATGCACTTTCTTAACATTCCCGATGAGTAAAAGCGGATGTTGGTAAGGATTTAATGGATGTGGGAGGTAAAAATAGACGAGGTTTTATGGAAAACATTTATTATGCAGCTGCTCCCTCCAAGTCATATCAAAGTAAAAACAAAGCATTACATAAACAAGTCACAGCTCTCCGGCCGCACATCAGAAGTCAAACACTTTCATATCAAAAATAGCAGCCAGTGAAGGCATCACCATAATGCACTCACTATATATATATATATATATATATATATATATATATATATATATATATATATATATATAACTTGAATACATTTACATAGTCTTTCACAAGCTAAAATATGTGCAAATGGCTGGCTCTTCGCACTAGAGAAAATTAAATTGATACCTAGTTGTCACACCGAGCAGAAGATTCCTATGAATTCCCAATTCGAGTTTTTCTCTATATTAAACATTTTAAGTTAATATGACATTTTCCGCTACTTTTTAATGAAAAATATCATATAAAGTGTTTGATTCTTTTCTTTAATTAGAATATATTTAAAAAATTTGAATGATTTTTCGCTCACTTACTGAGGTGTTAAAATTTTGAGATTTTTTACATTGTGTGTTCATGATGACAGTATAACCTAATTTAGTATAGATTAAATTCTGATTCAGATAGATTAATTTTATAATATTCGGTTTCATACGGTTTGCACCAACTGGCAGTAATTTTGAGGAAAAAAATGTTAACAAGATTTCTTAACGTGTATAATTATGGATTATAAATTTAAGACTAAAACTTGAAACATAAATTAAATTGAAAAAAATCTGCCTTTTTGAACACTATTTTTATTAAATTTATTTTTTCACTTTAATCTTTAAGGATTATGACAACATAAATTGCCATATGTCTTCATGATGTTATGAGCTACAATTTTGAAATGTGTAGTGTGAACCGATATTTATCATTTTCATCATTTAATGACATTTCTGTGTCTAATAATTATGAATGATTTTAAAAAGTCAACACATCCAATTTATAAAAAATTACAATGCACATCGCAAATCTCTCTCTCTCTCTCAGTGTCTTAACGCACTGCAGTATTGTAGAATACTGTGGAAATTTATCTTTCATTTTCATCATTTAGTCATAATTTAAAATTATGAAGGAATAATAATGATGAATTTTTTAGGGCATTGCATATTAAAAGTTTAAAGAATTTAAGAAACAAGATAGGAACATATCAATTTGAAGTGAGATGTCAGATTTATTCAGGTGTTACGGGTTACTGTCATAATAAGTACAGAGAAAATTTAACTAATTTTCATCGTTAAATGATAATTGCTTCATCTTTAACCATCATTTAACAATAATTAAAAATTATGAAGATCATCGCCAATAACTTTCGTAAAACTGCAATAATGAGCTATTAATATAATACAGGGTGTTCATTAATTACTGTCGGGGTTTCCGTACCTCATAACTTTCGAATAAAAAATATTACGCAAAAACCGATTACGTATTCGTAAATTATAACTCAAAGAATTTTATTAATGATATTAAAGTATGAAGCTTGCACAATTTGCACTTTGTAGGCATTCAGCTGAAGACGATTATGTATTCGTAAATTCGCTGAACAAATTTTGACTCGAATTGAGGATGATGAAAATTACCTTCGGAAATGGTTCTTCAGTGACGAATCCACTTTTCATGTGTCAGAAAAAGTGAATAAACATAACTGTAGAATATGGGGCTCGGAGAACCCACACGATTATCAAAAGTCAAAATTTGTTCAGCGAATTTACGAATACATAATCGCCTTCAGCTGAATGCCTACAAAGTGCAAATTGTGCAAGCTTTACACTTTAATATCATTAATAAAATTCTTTGAGTTGTAATTTACGAATACGTAATCGGTTTTTGTGTAATATTTTTTATTCGAAAGTTATGAGGTACAGAAACCCCGACAATAATTAATGAACACCCTATACATTAAAATAAAATCCCTTTCTTAAAGGAAAATTTACTCATTTATTTATTCGCAACTAAAAAGTCTGTTCAACTGTTGTTTCTAGCTGTAGGAAATTACTACTTGCTTAATAGGAAACTACCATCATAATTCTAGCTAGCATTCTACTCTTTACCCCCCCCCCCCCAAAGCGAATTTAATTTTTTAATGATTGCTTTATTTTAAATTAGAAATTGAGATTTTACATAAAATTAACGCACTTTCCTAAATTGAGATTCTTGGGTCTCGAACGCACTATTCTTTGACTCAGAATTTATTTGAAACTCTAAAGGCCCTCCCGGTTCAAATTGGCATAACATACAAAGAGGAGAATTGTATACGCACAATATTATTGGCGTGTAAAAAACTTAAAACAAGCCAATATGCATCATTTGACCAACTCTA
Source organism: Argiope bruennichi (assembly GCF_947563725.1). Taxonomy (NCBI): domain Eukaryota; kingdom Metazoa; phylum Arthropoda; class Arachnida; order Araneae; family Araneidae; genus Argiope; species Argiope bruennichi. The sequence goes on from NC_079162.1 coordinate 112,215,503, forward strand.
TCTTAATGAAATTGTGTGGCGTTAATCTTGAGTTTCTGTCTAAGTTTCTTTCGAGATCGTCTTCATTTTGTTACTGTCTTGTAAGAATAAACTAATATTCTGGTTGTTTAATAGTTGCTGCCATTTTAAAAATGGAGCACGATGAGTTTTACGAAATTCTATGTAAAACTGGTAAAAAAACCCTTTTATTTAAGATCAGATATTGAAACAAGCTTCTGAAGAGTTCCACAGTTATGGCTTGTATTGGCGTTTCAAATACTGCAGCATATTTAAAGACGATCAGAAATTGCACCTGCTTCTTCGTAAAGAGCAAGATTAAAGTCCAGAAAATAATGCACACTCTGATTCATATGAATAAACATTTCAATGCTTATAATATTGGTGAAAATCTATTGCCCAGTAAAAATCTACTTAACATTTTTTTGACTAGTAGTCTGAAGAAGCATTGCATTGCAGCACCACTGGTGTCTCGACTGAGAAAACATGAACGTGTTCTACTAACACACTATTAACGTGTTCTTGGGTCGTGACCTTATGGACTTCCTGTTGTTTTCTAAGCTAAAATTTACATTGAATGTCGATGATTTGGAACAAAAAGAGAGTAAAAAATATTCGCAGTGAGACGTACGCATGCTGCCAAAGAACCTTTCCCGTAATTGAATTTCCAAGAAATATTTGTATTGAGATTTGCGGGTGATTCCAAAGAACCCTTCAAGTAACTGAGCTTCCAGAAACCCTGAAGTGTCCAAAGAACCCTTTCAATAATTAACAACAAGGAGGGAAAGGTACATGCGGAAACAGAGAAGGAAGGTATTTTGAAAGAGTTTCTCATTAGAATGTGATCTTCGCAATTATTGATTCATTTTAAAAGATAGATTTCTTTCTGGACAGATTACGTATGTCAAAAATATACATATTTTAAATTTACAGATTTACATTTAGAACAACCAGAATGTTTTACATGCTGCATCTTTAAGCCTATCAATAATTTGGAAGAAAATCTAAGCATTCTGCAATAAGTCTTTTAAAAAGTATATAAAAAAATGTTTCTAAATTTGAGAAATAAATATTTTTTTAATTCTTTCTTGCGTTTTCTCGTTATTTCACTAATTTCCATTTATTCATTTATTACATAGTCAAAAAATACATTTTATTTATTACCATCTTGATCTTTAATTCCAATGATATTTAAAATATTACTAGCATTTAAGTTTTGCTAATGAATTTATTCATAGAGCGCCTTTGGCAAACGACTATAATTTTCTTTCATATAAATAAGAAAAAGTTATTTATATGTAACCCCAAATATCAATGATTTATATGATATTTTCAGTAGGAATAGTCTTCACCTGAATTAAAATGCTCTATGACAAATGAAATTGAATTCCCCAACAAATAACAAGCACCCAACAAAATTAAATTTTAATGCAAAGAAACTCCTTATACAGAAAATATCACGTCTTTTAAAATCTGCCTATAATACAATAAAGTTTCATTAAACATTTCAGAGTTGTTTGCAGGGAGTCAGCATCAAATATTGCAAAGAGTTATTATTTTCAATAGGAAAAATCTTCACCTGAATTAAAATGCACTATAACAAAGGAAACTGAATTCACTAAAGAATCACAAGAACCAATGAGATAAAATTTTAATGCAAAGAAGCTCCTTATACAGAAAATATCACGCCTTTGAAAATCTGCTTCTAAAAAAAGAAAGTTTTATCAAACATTTCAGAGTTGATTTGCAGAGAGTTATCAATCAAACATTACAGAGAATAATTATTTTCAATAGGAATCATCTTCATAAATTAAAATGCGCCATAACAAGTGAAGCTGAATTCACTAAATAATCACAAGAACCAGTGAAATAAAATTTTAATGCGAAGAAATTCCTTATACAGAAAATATCACGACTTTGAAAACCTTCCTAGGAATAATAAAATTTAATCAAACATTTCAGAGTAGATACAATTCTTGGAAAATAATTGACAGAGCTCTAATCTCTTTCTATTTAACAAAGAAAAGTCACAAAAGAGCTCGTAAATCACGTACTTTGGTGAGGAGACTTTTGATATCTGTGTTCCCTCTGTGGTTGCGTTATCATTCGATTCACAAGGGTATAATTAATTACAAAATTAATGATTCGGAATATGCTACATTATTTGTTGCCTCTGCTATCTGTTGCGAGACGAATTTTCATGTCGAAAATAAGTCTGATCCAATTTTCTGAATGCAATGAATTCTTTGATCTCTTCACTATTTTCGTATTTTATAAATCCGAATTCTGTATGAGAAACTGTCTGATTTCAACAGAAACAAATAAGAAATTTAATTAAACCTGGCTTAATAATTGTATTCTTCAATAACATATAAGGTTCTTAATATTCTATAGGGATAATAAACAGTATTCACCGTATGTGTTATAATTTCTTCTCATATATCAGATAATAAAGATAGTTACTTCAAAATTTATTCCTTTTTGCTTGTATTTTCGACATAAACAATGACATCTACGGATTACTATTCAGCATAACCGTCAGGAAAGATTGCATTTGGGAGCAGACATTTAAGACTTTTAATATTTGGAAGCAGACATTTGTAAATTTTTGTGACAAACCAGTGTATATAAGAATATTGAGTTTCTGCTAATGTCTTACATTTGATTTTCTTTGTTCTAGTTTTCATTATGATTTTTGTTTGTTGTTGTTTGATTTTTATCAAATATGTTTAGTCACAAGCTCGTGTTAATTTGTAAACTAAATACTGTTCTTGTAACTAAAACAGTAGTTAATAATTATTCATCATAATTCTGTAAGACAAAAAAAATCATAAAAATGTAGAGCGTTTAAAGAAATATTCAACTAAATTAGGAACTATAATCACATTTATAACATATTTTCTCCCTCATAATGGTTTCATTTTTCTACAGTGCTCAATTTAATGTTGTTGTTCTGAGTTAAAATTCGTTCAGTCCTTTTTCTTTACTTCCATTTTTGTTTAACTTTGATATTGTTACAAATTTTTTCTTCTACAACAAATACCGCCAAGAAATCGTAATGACGCAGCGCATTTAATCTCTAATAGTTCAGCAGCTTGCTTGCTGTCTGATCCTCTCAGACCTCTACTTGTCGGCGACTCCGACTCTCACCACACACCGCCTCTTTTTACGATCCACACGACAACTTCTTCCGATACACACGACTTCTCTTTCAGATTCAGATTGCCTGTCTTTTATAGCTCCGGGAGGCGGGGCTAGAATCTTCAGACCAATCAGGGCGTAGCTGGCTGTACCTCGTGTCTTAGTGGATGGATCGTGAAAGTTCTCGAACTTTCTGGTATTATCCATTTAGTCGCCAAACTCGCCAAATTTATCGCCAAGCCGCCAAATGCTCGCCAAGTCTGTCGCCAAGCTCTAAGTTCATTGATCTCAGCACGTACAGGACCGATCGTACAACGGTCTTTCTTACGATGACTCTATTCGTGCCGGGTAGCAATATTATAGGTTTGTAACAATATATATTATATACTTACCTTTAAATATTTTTTATTTTATTTTGTATCGCTTATTTATATTGATTTTGTATCTCTATAGCATTCATATATTATTGCACATGGAGTAAAGACAATATCATATCCCTTAATAGCCCAATGCTCTTTGCAGAAAATGCTGTATTTACTTTTGTGATTCATATTGATTTCATCCCCTGATGGACAAATGAATGCGTTGTTTGCCAAGTTTCACATTCTGTTTCCACCTTTAATACATATTTATAATTCATTTTCACAACGTTCCTTGAATTGTAACATTTTGTGTATTCGCTTCGTGTTTTATATTTTCTCTTCCTTTTCTGTAAGTTTTAAGCACTTCTCGTTTTTACGGTTTATTTTTTGTTTTTATTTTATTTGTTTTCTGCTGGTATATACTTTTCTGTTATATTATTACTTGTTTTTTCTCTTTTTCTTGTATACTACTCCCTCTCTGTCTCTCTCTCTCTATATATATGTGTGTGTGTGTGTTTACTTTTATAACTTCCATGATTCCTTACCATAAATATTGTAGTATCATCTAAGCAATTTTTCTGATATCACTACCTAATGGCAATTTCTATGCAAAATCTCAATCTAATTAAAATTAATTGACTAATTTACAAGTAAGTAACAAATCTATTTAAATATTGTATTTCCATTGGGAACTTACAACTGTTAATAAATTCAGAGCTTGATTCATCAGAAATAATTGAAAAATCAATAATATAATCATCTAATCAATAGCAAATAAAGAAGCCAAATAAAAGAACGTGAAAAACAAACGGATTTGTATCGTTTTGGTTTATATTGTCAAAAAAGCCCTCCGAGATTTTTAAAGCGATTATGCCAAGTTAAATGAGACATTAAGCTGTGTTTCCTGATGGGGTCGATTCGTTTGACGTCATAGTCAAATGTCAAAAGAAACTCATTACGTAATCTATTTGCACATTGACGTATGATTTTCACTCAACAATATGCGCTCTGAATTCTAAATGGCATGAAGCAGGATATTTGATCTGTATGGCGTGAACATGAATTTGCATCATTGAATTGTATTTTACTGTATAAAATATTTAGTCGTTGTATTTTAACGAGTGGTGTAAAATTTAGAATAAAATAATCAGCGGCTTTATTAGATGGCATGGGATTCAAACAAATACATAGGATGAAACACATCTTTCATCCTTCAGAATAGAGCTATAGCAGTGTCTATATGCCTATATAATTGTAGTCTAGTCGAGCCCGCCTAAGACCATTGGCCCTGACATTTCGGTCATAGTTTCTAGGGTGGGTTTTATCATTTAGCGATTCTAGACGACAGCCCAGAGCGCCATAATAATAGAGTGCTTGTTCATCAGACAAAACTTCCATTTGTTTGTGGTGCTTCTCTTCCTCTCTGCTCAGACGCGAAACAATTGATACTGATAAAAGCATTAACTTGATTTGTTTTGGGCCAAGAAAAGCTGACTTGTCTGGAAATAATATCAATTGAACACGGAATTGCATCTAATATTGATACTGATACATTTATTCAAGCCTTCCCTAGAATAAAAGTCGACAATTTTTTTGACTTACACAAAAAAATGAGAAATATGAATTTAAATTAAATTATAAATATATTATTAAGTATGTTCATTCATGTTAAAATGTGAATTAAGGAAAACTATTGATAAAATATTTCATGCTGCTGTACAATTTGAATTCGCTTGTAAATTTAATAAAAAACAATAAGTGAATTAAACTTCAAATTTCTTTAAATTATCCTCCATAATGTATGTGAATATCTAATTTGCATAAATTGTTCGTTGTCTAGGGGCATCAGTTGTCTTTGTACCTAATAGCTAATCCGCTATAAATAAAGAACATGAACAATTTTTACAGTTAAATTTACTTAAATCACTTTCTTACATTTTTTATTTTATCAGGTTAAATGGACGCATTTTTAATGAAGTGGCACACATTTCTTGAGACTCTCTCAAATATATTTACCTTCCCTATATAAAGACGAATTATTAAAAAAGAAATCAATTCAAGTTTATATAAGATGCAGGATTGATTTTAGTTATATTAACGTCCCGTTTTAAAGCAATACTAGGGCTATTTTGGGACGGACCTCGTAATGTTGAACCGCGGTCAGATGACGAGGACGACACCTGAGCTCGCACCCCCCTCTTCACACCACACCACACCAACGGGAGGACGTTTGGTCATGACGGATTTAACGTGAAACAGACCCCCTTACACGAGGTTCTTCGGTGGAATCGGGTCACAAACCAGAAACCCGCCGGTTCCGAAATCGAGACCTTACCACCAGGCCACCGCGGCCCCACAGGATTGAAGGAACAATCTAGAAGGAAAATAAGCTATTAATCTCTGGAAAGCAGTTAATACACAAGTATTCGTAAATCGGATTTGTAATTTGGACGTGTTTTTCCAACCGACTGAAAAAAAAAATGACATAGAAATACAACTGTAGTCACAAGATCACATATCAAATTTCATTAATTTAAATCATTGTGTTTTTTAATTTTTGCTTTTATATGCATGTGAAAGCACAGACCGACAAGTGGTTAACCCCTTGACGGATTCGATAAATATCTACACTCTAGACTTTGAATCTGTACATAAAATTGTATCTTTCTGACTCCTAACATTTTGTAGTCATCGTGTTCAGATATTTCGGATAGTCAGACTTTCTTTGAATGGATTTCGTTCAAAATTTGAAAGAAATCTTCAGATTTGGTATGAAGTTCATATATCAAGTGTCCTCCATCTAGTTCAAAGCGTTTTTTGAGTTATATTGTTCACAAACATATAAACAGGCAAAATTCCAAAAATACGTTCTTCAGGCTCGGGAAAGTCTGAACGTGGAACCTCATCAACATCTCGAATTAGAATATTTTGATAGTGATTTCTCTTTGTATATTTCGCATAGGAAAAAATAAAAATTGATGTGAAGACAAAATATGAATTTATGATGGGAAATTTAAGAAAGTAGAGAATAAAAAACTTGCATAATCAATAAATTTGAATGATAGTATTAATGATCGATTTTGAAATATGAGATAGAATAATGCTTATTGTATCTTTGAATTGAAATTACCATTATGTAATTACTCTTCACTTTTTCATAGGACTAGTTGATACAAAAGTTAAGAAACTCGTTATAAAATCGCTTGTTTAGATATGAGTGAAATTACCATTCTGTAATTACTCTTCACTTTTGCATGGGACTAGTTGGTACAAAAGTTAAGAAACTCGTTATAAAATCGCTTGTTTAGATATGAGTGAAGTTACCATTATGTAATTACTCTTCACTTTTGTATAGGACTAGTTGGTACAAAAGTTAAGAAACTCATTATAAAATCGCTTGTTTAGATATGAGTGAAATTACCATTCTGTAATTACTCTTCATTTTTGCATAGGACTAGTTGGTACAAAAGTTAAGAAACTCGTTATAAAATCGCTTGTTTAGATATGAGTGAAATTACCATTCTGTAATTACTCTTCACTTTTGCATGGGACTAGTTGGTACAAAAGTTAAGAAACTCGTTATAAAATCGCTTGTTTAGATATGAGTGAAATTACCATTATGTAATTACTCTTCACTTTTGTATAGGACTAGTTGGTACAAAAGTTAAGAAACTCATTATAAAATCGCTTGTTTAGATATGAGTGAAATTACCATTCTGTAATTACTCTTCATTTTTGCATAGGACTAGTTGGTACAAAAGTTAAGAAACTCGTTATAAAATCGCTTGTTTAGATATGAGTGAAATTACCATTCTGTAATTACTCTTCACTTTTGCATGGGACTAGTTGGTACAAAAATTAAGAAACTCGTTATAAAATCGCTTGTTTAGATATGAGTGAAATTACCATTATGTAATTACTCTTCACTTTTGCAGGGGACTAGTTGGTACAAAAGTTAAGAAACTCGTTATAAAATCGCTTGTTTAGATATGAGAGTGATTTACGCATTCGTAAAAAAAGCTTTGGTCATTTGTTCAAGACAGTTAGTGTAAGACATATCTATATTTATTAAAAAATAAATTTTTATAAAATTTCCGTCTTTCTTTTGTTAATCATTGTTAAAAATATTTTATACGGAATAATAGAAATTTATTAAATCTATAAGTTTTTTCAATATTTATGTAAAAAATGTTTGGAATTGGTGCAAATATGATATAGCAATATACAGGGTGTATCAAAAACCTTGACCGTGGCTTATATTCCTTAAACATTGATCGTAGACATATACTGTAAATTACAAAGTTGCATAAAAAAAAGGTGTAAATTGTTATGAAATCAATTAAAATTTTCAGGGGATTAAACTTCAAAAATACAAAATTTAAATTTTTATGCGGCCCCCGTACAAAAGAATTACCAGTGAGTAAAATGTGCCCCATCCTCTAATAAGGTCATGTACAAAATTTCAGCAATTTATCACAAAAAGTCTCAAAGATATGAAACTACATAAATGCTGACTTAAACCACTTTTCGATGCCTGGATATGAGTTCACAAACAGGAAAAATCATGTCAATGTTTATGTTTTAGAGATCGTACACAAATTAACAAAGAAAGTAATGATTGAATAAATAAATAATAATTTTGCTATTTATTGGTTCAAAAGTATTAAAAATTTGTAGAAATAATAACTTAAAGGAAAGATTACATAACTTAAACTAAAGATTACATAAAAGAAAGATTACAGAAGTTCTTTTACAATTTCATTGACTGTGCTATTTTTAAGTTATATTCTGTAATTCATGATATAAAATTTTAAAATATTCTTCAGGAAGCATAGATTTCAAAATTTGTATTTAAAACTAAAAATATAAAGCATATTTTATTTCCTTATGATGCATTCCTGAGTCGCATCATCTGCACTGAAACTGTAAACATTTGCATTTTAATTTGTGATTGACCCTTCACCAACTTTGTTTTAACTTATCTTTGAGAGTTTTCATGATAAAATTCTGAAATTTTGTACATGACCTTATTAGAAGATGGGGCACATTTTACTCATTGGAAATTTTTTTTTTGGTATATGGTCCGTATAAAAATTTAAATTTTGTATTTTCTTAAAGTTTAATCCCCAGAAAATATTAATCGATTTCATAACATTTCGCACCTTTTTTTGCCCAACTTGGTAATTTACAGTATATGTCTGTGATCAATATTTAAGTAATAAAAGCCGTGATCAATGTTTTTGAGACCCCCTATTTATATAAATTATAAGTATTAATGATATGGAAAAACATAAATTTCTTTAATTCCTTAACTGTGTCTTCAATAAATCAATCAAAAATATTCGAATGGACCCAAATCTGATGCGATTACAAAATAAATAAAGTATGGATACTAATGGATAATAACCATGTTACTAGTACTGCCTCTTTCAGTTTTATTTCATTTCATTTGTTTCATATTTGTGGAGAAGAAATTTCGAAATCAACTTTCTCCTCAATTCCTGATGCGCTTTTAATTTGAAATGGCGAGCACTTGCGTGTTTTTAATAGAACCTACTTCCGCGGCTTTAATTATTTCATGATTTAAATATCATGTAATCGCTTAAATTAAATTTCGATTCAATGCGACAGGCGCAGTGAGCTTGAGAAAAAAAAATATTTGAAGATTATCCAAATAAAACATAATAAAGATTTATAAATAAAAATATAAGATGTCGAAACTGTTAAAAATAAAAATAAATAAATTTTTAAGTATACGTTTATGAATTATAAACATCATAAAATTTATTAATTTTATTCTGTTTAATTTCTTACACTTTTTATCTTCATGTTTTTAGATCTAAAAACACCTAATGATAAGGTCAGGGTAGTACTAATTTTAGAAATGGCATTTTATTATTATCAGAGATTTCATCTTACCTTTGCGTGTTTAAAATAGATCATATTCCTATCAAAAATACAGCAGCGGAAACTAAATAGTTTATTTCTATTAATAGAAGTCATACAAAGAAGGAATAAATATTATTTTCTTTCAATGCATATCTCCCAAAGTCAACGATTGATTTTTGTTAAGTACTTACATTAAAGGTCTTCTAAAGAATAATGGATAGAAAAGCGCACTACTTTAATTTATTGAATTTCTGATTTTTCTATAAAAATAAGAATAGCCGTATTTAAGTTTCTGCAGCATTTTAAAGAATATTCGAACACCAGACTTTATCAAATAAATAAGTGAAACAGCATCTAGTCTTTTTAATGTAATACAGAAAATAAATGGTTAACAAATATTTGGGAGGGAAATAACTTTCACGAAATATCTTTATGTTTAAACAATGAATGTATAACAAACACCACACTAAACAAACATAAACAAGTGAAACAGAAAGGTATAAGAATTTCAGAACGGTATTGGGCTTTTATTTTTGACATCGCATTAAAGATGAACACACAAAAATGTGATGCCAACAATTGCCATGAATATCAGAGAATTCGCAAGTGAAACAGATTGAAAGGGATTAGAAATTGAGAGCTGTCAAATTTCATGGAACTATGACAGACTTATTGAACGAAGTTCTGAGAGTTACATACAGACATTCTTTCTGAGCTCTATATTGTTAATTTATGTTTTCTGTATTTTGATAAAAGCTTTTTTTTTAACTTTTTAACTGGAAAAAACTAATTATGTTATAGAGAGCAAAAAGGAATGTATTGCCTAGAATTATTTTTAATATATGAACGAAATAAGAAATATATAGCATAAATCATATTTCACTTACAATGAAATTAAAATGGTTATGTCAATATGATTATATTATATATTATTATTATTATAATTATATAATATATATTATGTTGCGTAATTAATATTATATATTATACTAGCTGGTACACGGAGCATTGCTGCCGCAGAAGAAATAATTTTAGAAACATCGTTTGAAATTTAAAATTGCTATCTTATTTAATTAGAAATGATGCAAGGAGTGATATTTATTTTCTTATCGGCAATGAATACATTCATTTAAACTTAATGATATATAATGGAGAAGTACAAATAATATTTATTCCATTTGTTTGCTTTTCTATTAAAGTGCTTCAGGGTAGTCAATATTTTTTGTTTTTCCGTCTTCAGCAAAAACATATAAATTTCTTGGCTGTCCGACTCGTAAGCATCCGGCATGGCCATATGAAAAACACGGGTTTTCTAGATTCAATCCACACACTTAAAGTGATTGACCTTCCGCCTTGTTGATGGTCATCGAGAATGATAGTCGAATGGGAAATTGCAGACGTTTGAAATCAAAAGGCATATCGGTGGGAATAAAGGGAATGCGTGGAATGAGCACATTTTCTCCAATCGACTTTCCGTTAAGAATAGTTGCCTCGCTTCTTGCCGCATATTGGTCTTTTGATTCTGATGCACGTGATCAGGTAGCATATAAATGTTGGCTTTCGATTCTTGCCGCATGTTGATCTTGAGATTTTGAAGCACGTGGATTTGCAATTTGTAAACGATCTACTTTATTGCTCGTTTGTCGTTTATTTGAAAAGCTCGAATTGTCATATTTCTACTTGCTGCACTGGTAGATCTATTAAGTGTCGAACGTTTGGGGGCATATTTTTTGTCAAAGCAATCAACATGATACACACTTGTATAATCGAAATATCGTTTGCGGATTCACTGAATAAATAGAAAAATTACTACTTGCACTGGAAAATTACCTTGATCGGCATCGATAATAATAATTCTATTTTGTATGTGTGAGATGAACTCTGAATAATATGTGCGGTTCACCGCAGCCAAAATATTGTGCACCCTGAATGACAATACCTTGTGTAGATGACTATTCATTAAAGAAAATGAAAAAAAATAGCGCTTGCACTAAATATTTTCGATTTTATTTCACTCACTTGATAAGCATCAATTATAATAATTTTATTGTGTTTCATATACGTGCGATTGACACCAAACGACAAGTGCCGTTTGCCATTTATTGTTTGTCTTTTCTCAATTGTCAGTTTTAAAATATAACCTTCGCGTAAGTGCAAGCAATAAGTTGACTTTCATTGCAGTCGGTTGAACGGTACAGCAGCGCATAAGATGCGAACAAACAAAAATCCATATTTAAATATTAGATTTGATAATTGTACTATGCCTATAACTTTCACGCAGTTGCAAGCAATAAGTTGGCCAAGTTTCTCCGCAGTTGGTTGAAAGGTACGGCAGCGCATAAGGTATGAACAAACAAAAATTCATTTTTATATATTAGATTATTATATATCATTATCGTTATTATTATAATTATATAATGCTATATATTATATTTGTAATTAATATTATATATTATTATTAAAATTATTATATGTTATATATTAATAAAAATGTTATATGTTTTCAACTCTTTACAACTGTAACAAGAAATTACATGTTTTTTTTTCGACAACAAATTAACTCTTTCAAGGGAATAAAGCATTCATTTTTCTTTGTGGAAACCACGTTAATAGGTGCAAAATTTGAATTGCCGTTGTCTTTTTCCTTATTAAATACTAAATCTCCTCTTTCTAATAAATCTTCAAACGACTACCGCCTGACATATAATAAAGATCACTTAAAAAGATAGATACCAAGAGGAATTATAAACCTTTAAATCTCAGAAAGAGCTTAAATTGCTAATCGATTAATTTCATTTCACTTCAATATAATTATCACTGAAACTATTCCAAAGTCGAAATTGTTCATTCTAAACAGAAAGAAAGAAAATTAACATCATTATGTTAATTTATATATTTTCTACTTCGTATGTGCATGTATAAGAATTAAACGAATATGAATTTCTGTAATATTTTATTGTATTCACAGCAATCGCAGTCAAATGAATTGATTTGAACCAACAATTTCTTCTTTCATTTCAATTATTTATAACATAAGTTTTCTGAAATTTCTGCTTTTATTTGTATTCAAGCAAAATGAAAATCATGTCAAGGACAAATAATGAATGACACATTGACTAATTCTTATGAAACGCTACTGCCTAAAATCGAACAACTTTGTAAGCTTTCGTTGTTAAAGAAGATATTTTATTCAAATTTCTGTTGACGTTAAACTCGTGTTCTAGAAGTAAAAGCTTTCAAAGTTAATTATCTGCGCCCCGAATATCTGCGAAGATTTATGTCATAGTGGGAGTTTTAAGAGAACGAAATTCTGAGAAGTTCTACTTTTGATAACATTCGGCAAATAGGTTTGTTGCTTTAATTAAATCCCATGAACGCCCGAAACATAATCTCAACTGAATCTAATTAAATTTTTGTGATTGATTTTCCGTGAACATTCTACTCTTTCAAAGGTGTTTCATTAAGAATTTCTTTAGATTTGTCATTACAAAATGCTTGGAATTGTTATAAAATACGACCACTGCATCATTTTTCAGAGTAATTTAATGATTGTTTCTGGATATGAGAATTATTTCTGTATAAGAAATGATTAATATATTGCCAATGTTTTTTATTAAAAGTTATATAGCTTTCAATTTTTAATTTGAAAGTTAGTTGTTATATTTTATTAGTTTGCAGACTTTGATTGAAAAGGTATTGCTCCTTTCAATTTTCATCATCGAAGTGAATTTAATGTTCAGAATCTGGAAGAAATACGTTTCATTAATAAATTTATAGATGAAATTAATTGCTTTTATTTAACATTGAAATTATTTAACATTTAACAATGAAACTATTTCAGGATAAAAGATATGTTAAAATTTGAGGAATTTTTTATTCAATCTCATAGAGAGTACTGAATTACTAGTTCACTTATCTCTTTTGCTCTTACGGTTGAACTTTCAGTAATTTCTTTTTAGACTCTAAAGCTAGCCTTAATCACACGGGATCGCGATGGCCTGGTGGTAAGGTCTCCGTTTTGGAGTTTCAGGTTCAAGACCCGATTCCAGCGCTGGACCGACAAACATCACCTTCAAATCTCCGTAGAAAAATCATGTAATATCTTGATAAGCAAATTAGTCAATGGCCCAACAATTAAATGGAATAACGTAACAATAAAAAGGCAACAATCTTTAAAATATCTCGGTGTTACTATCGACAATAAGCTTAACTGGATTCCTCACCTCCTTAACACCAAAACGAAGGCTATTCTCTTATACCAAAATCTGAACAGAATTGCTGGTTCCACATGGGGTCTGAAAAAAGAATTCAGGCGTCATCTCTACTTCACCGTTGCCGAGAGAATGATCCTACATGGAGCATCAGCGTGGGCCTATCCTCTCTCATCCCGACAACAAAGAATCCTAATATCAATACAGAGAAAATTTCTCCTGAGTATTTCTGGAGCATTCCGAACAACATCCACGGCAGCACTGCAAGTTATCGAAGGAATTCTTCCACTTCACATCAAAGCGCAAGCAGAAGTAACCTATGTAAGAGTAAGTCGTCTTCAATTACCTAGCCATTTTCAGAATATAACATTCCATCCTGAGAACTTCGAGATGAAGTGCTCTCACACAAAAATCTTCCCCTCAAACTTTCTTCTTGAGGACATAATTTCCCTCAAACAAGAATTCCAACCTACAAATAAGACGGATATTTTTACAGATGGGTCCAAAATCGAGGGAAAAACCGGCTTTGCCTTCTGCGTATTCCAAAACGAACAAATTACTCATCAGTGGCTCGGCAAACTGAACGAAAAGAATTCTGTCTTTCAGGCAGAGCTGCTGGCCATTAAGGAAGCATGTAAATGGGCTAGCAAATACGATCATAATGCTAAAATATGGAGTGATAGCGAGTCCAGCTTAAAAGCGATCAGTTCATTCTCCACCTCAAGCCCAATTGTTCAGGAAATTCAAGACATTCTGCTTCCCCAACCTTCTATTAAGTTAGGTAGGGTTAAAGCACATGTAGGTCACAACGGAAACGAGGTTGCAGATTCCCTAGCCAAACAGGCCATTTCTGCAGGTACGCCCGTTCAATACCCAGCTCCTAGAAGCCATCTGAAAAGTATTGTAAATGAATTGAGCCTACAGCGATGGCAAGAAGAATGGGACAATGGCTCAACTGGCAGAAGCATCCATCAAATCATCTCGAAAGTGTCCTTTAACCCATCATCTTGGAATAGGCTTGACATTATCTTTGCAACTGGCCATGGCCCTTTCCCTTCATATTTCAAGAGATTCCATATTAAAGGATCTGATCAATGTGGCTGCGGTGAAGTAGGCGATCCCCTTCATTATGCCACTAGCTGCCCTCTCACCACATCTTTTCATCTCAAAAAACCCACCCACGACCTAGAAAATATCTGGTGGACCAACGTTATGAGAAACAAGATGTCCAAGGTTAAAATTAGAAATCTTGTGCGGTTCCTACAAGAGAACGAGGAATTGATTTCTCCAGACCCAAGCCCAGTATAAATTTTCGTTTCATTTCTCAACCAAGCTCTTCTCCAGAATATTTTACCTTCAATAGATTTTATCTACTCATATTCCCAACCGAACACCTCGTTCATCATTATAATATTGTATATAGTTACTTTTTATGTGTATTGATGATATTTTATGTCTTTTTATGTGTATATTGATATTTTATGTCTTTTTTTGTGTATACAGTACACTCCCGATTATCCGCGGAATTGGGTGGCGCGGCCGCCGCGGATAACAAAAATCGCGGATAATCCGAAAAAAGCTAAAAACGGGTATAGCAAAAAAGAAAACAGTCATTCCAACTTTGAAAAATCGTTTCATGTACAATAAAACATAAAATAAACAGCAGGAAATGTTTAACTAACGCTTAATATTTTAGTATATCACTCAAAAATAACCTAAAATGCATTTTGTTAATGAAAACAGAAAAGTGCTTTGTATTTACGAGAGAAGTCAAGGATACACAGAAAAATTAATACATATGTATTGTTTTAATAATGTAATGTATGATGTAATTACAAAACATAACTGTAAAACTGCACCTTTTTGAAAAAATCAGTCAAAAAAAAAAAAAAACTTTGTGCGTCAGGCGCGGATAATCGGGAGTCTACTGTATTGATATTTTATGTCTTTTTATGTGTATTTCTTTTATCTTAATAAATTCTCCCACGTATATCCTTTCAACCGACAGGGAATCCTAGAGATTCCAAGTTCGGGGATATTCTGTGGCAAAGAAAGTCGTGTAAGCGGATCTGGGGCACATTAATCGTCCTCCCGCTGTTGTGGTGTGGTGTGGAGAGGGGGTGTTAACTCAGATGTCGCCCTCTTCATCTGACCTTTGTTCAGAATTATGAGGTCCGTCCCAAAATAATCCTAATGTTTCTTTAAAACAGGATGTTAATATAACTAAACCAGTCTTTGTCACACTGCGGCTAGTATATTTTTAAGAACATAAAACACTGATAAAATGTCTAAAATCATTTAATATTAAGAAAAGTCAATTCGATAGTTTACGGTTTATAAAAACAAAATAGATTATTTGATGTGGTTGTTCCTGGTACACATGGGTGTAAATGGAAAATTTATTTGTATAGTTCGAATCAAAAGTGGAATTAAAAGACTGGATTGAAAAAAAATAGATGCCCATAAAACGGAGGTAACTTAAAAAAAACTCGTGAGCATGTGGATCGAGTGTTTGTAGAGGATGGAGAAATATTTTTCCACTCCCGGCATTAGATTGTCTGAAAGATGATGAGTGAAAGAAGTGAATTTGATGATATTAAAAAATTTAATATTTGATTAAAATAAGATTAATACTATAATCGGAACGACATTTGGGTGGCATGGATTCCTCTAATCAAAGATAAAATGAGATCGTCCTGCACAGAGATGAATAATTTGATATCGGCATTTTGAAATGGAACAATAAATCACAAAGCAATGGAAAGATAAATTGAAGATAATTTGTCATGGACCTCCAGGATTCATATTTCTTTCCAAGATCTTTCTTCTAAAACAGGTCTATGAGAAACAACAATTTCTGTGTGTGCATTACAGTTTGATTGCAAAGTCAAGACCTTTGGTTCTGTCAGCTAATAAACTGCAAAAAAGAGAGGTTATATATATACCGATTTGTGGTTATAAACTTGACTATTATCTCTCCAATGCATCTTCAAACATTTTATCTGGTTTTCAAATTCATAATCACAAACCGATACCTTCAGAAAAAACGACACTTCGCAAAATCACTCCAAAATAAGTATAATATGCGAGCGTAGTTTAACAATTACAATGAATTGATTTTCATTTTTATACACTTAACATAAAAAGTTTTAAAAATTGTTGATTTATAAATTTGAAAAATATAAGAAATGTTTAATTAAAAATGTTTTTTTGAAAATGTATTATTGCTCCAAAATGAATGAAAATATGCTTAAAAATGTTTGATGCGTGTAAATAGTAAAGTATAAAATTTCATATGGGTCGATTGAAAATTTTTTATTTATGCGTACCGAAATTCGAACAGTTGACTCCTCTGGCGAGACGGGAGTGGCGCCAATGAAAACTATTTTTATTATTATTATTATTATTATTCATGTTTCGAGTTGATTTTTGTATACCATTCAGTCACTGAAAAAGCCTGATTCTGTATAGTTTATAATTCGTCCAAGTCGTTAATATGTTAAAATCCAAAGGTGCAATTCTTATTCATCATTACATTAAATGCTTCAGATAGTTTTTGAGGTCTGCCTTCTTTGCGTCCGTTTCAAATTAATCTTCGGAATGAGGTGAGCATAGTTTAATTATTTCTTAGTCGTTAGTTCTACAAGAACAAAACATGTTTTGAAAAAAATGCATCTTTTATCATAGGGTATCAAATGAATTACATTTTTCGGAATTCATTTAAAATCCTTTTTTAAAATGGACAGGGGGGTTCATTCACGCACCTCCTAGAGAGAGCACAAGGAAGAGAACAACCACGCTCGAACCAGGACTCGAACGCGGAACGCTTAGATCACGGGGAATAAACGATGAAGATAGCAGACATAAGGAAATGAAGATAGCACACACACACTCGCTTGCACAACCCCTTTTTACAAGGGGGATCAGTCACGCACCTCACAGAGAGAACACAATGAAGAGAACAACCATGCCCGAACCAGGACTCGAACGCGGAACGCCTAGATGACGGGGAAGACGCTCTACCCCTAGTCCAGGACGCCGTCGTATGTTAAGTTTGAAAAGTATATAAAGTATAGCAAACAATCCCAGTTTCCTTATAACCATTAACTATATTATTTCATGATGTTTATTTTGGCAGCCAAAGCCTGCATGAATATTTTTCAAACAAACAATTTAATTGTTTCAGAGACATTTCAGCAATATATACTATGACGTAGTTTGTCAGTATCGCGCAAGGATAAATTCTTCTTATTTCCTTATCTTCCAGTAATATATTATTTTCTTCTTTGGGTTTGAACAAACAAAATAGAGAGCGGGAGCCAATATTATTTAAAAAGATTTATCGTAGACGCTAATCCGCTCCAAAGTGCTCATCAGCAGAAATTCATAATTTTTGAAACTTTCGTTCGGGAAGATCAAGATGCTCAGGTTACTTATTTTTCCATGTAAGATTTATATATCTTAGTGGTGACAATCATACAAGGATGAATCATTAATATCAATAATTTTCTTTTCTTTAGGCAAATCAAGAACTCTTTTTTTTGCCACACTGGAGGATGATTTTTTTGCCATTTTTTTCATAAATAATGTTGTTAGTATTTTATCGAAAGTTAAGAAGCGTGATTGTAGTTCTTTTCACCGTTTAAACTTTTATTCGCATTTTGTTTTTTCTAATAAAGTTTTTTTAATAGACGATATTTCTGTTTTTCTTTTTTCACTGAAACGGGAATTCTAAACCGGAGATTATGAAATAATTTATTTTTTATTCCATTTTCTTTATCTCATCCATTGGATAGCATATTCAGAATTTCCAGATTCAATCACTAATCGATTGCTGATATTCTGTAATAGTTAATTTCAACTACCAGTCTTTGGCAAAAAAAAAAAAAAAAAAAAAAACCAAAGGTTTTAAGTTTATACCTGAAAAAATTTCATTTAATAATTTTCCATTCTTTCTTTAAATATCTTTATCTATCTTTAATACAAAAAAATTATTATATTTTTCATGATTTTATGTGAATCTTAAAGAATCTTACCATGAATATTGTAACTGATTTTATTTATACAATAATGATTCTAAGTTATCATATATTTTCATTTATTTAGCCTTCCCTTTCTCATGTAATACTTTAAATTACAAGAAACAATATAATTTTTAAAATTTTTCCACTCATATTAAAACTATATAAGCGACTGATTCTTTTTGAATATTTTAGTATAAAAAAAGAGTAACTTATAATCCAGTAAATATATTCTCTTTATATCGTGAAATATTTTTTTTAATTCAATCTGTTCCTATACGTTTCTATATCTTTAATGCATTTATTATGTAATATATTTAAAAATTGAGTATCTGTGAAAATCGTAGAGGAAATCGTGGAGAACGTCTCCCTCTATATTTTTGAAAGGCCTTGGATAATTGAGTCTATCGTTTCACCAACAAGAAAAGCTGCAATAGCAAAAACGCCAGACGGTAAAGAATATTTCATGGCCCTTATTTTCGGGATTGCTCTGAGTGATTAATACTACCCTGCTTTAGAACAAGATTGCTTCTAATAAATCGTGTTTTCATTTCGTTAAATTCTCCGTTTCGTTTTCTTTCGATAAAAAAGACTTCAGTGAACGTTTCTGTAAATTTCTGTTAGAAATCAAAAATAAAATTGTTTTTTTCTACGTTGAGTGAAAAAATAAGAAATTAAATTTTCTTTTTTAAATTGCCCGAGTGAAGAATTATTGTGCATATTTTAAAAATTGCGAGAAAAACGAAATAAATATTTTTCTTCAAGAAACATAATTGCAAAGCTATATGTTATTTTTTAATGATCTAATAGTGTGAATCATTAATCAGCTCCATAAATTGTTAGAAATTTTAAAAACGACACATAAAAACTAGAGGGAGTTTTCTGTCCTAAACTTTCTGGTTATACTCCCCAATAAAGATCTCATTCCCCTTCCTCAGTATAAAATTGGGGATTTTCGGCAAGATCGCGATTAACTTATATGGCATTGGTGATGGATAGTTACGAAATATTGATATTTGTTACGAATCCAGCATTTTTATTGAACCTATCGCAAGAATCTAAATTTTGGACACCTTTTTTTTTTTTTTTTTTTTTTTTTTTTTTTTGTCGGCCGATTAACACCAAAATTTGATACGAAACTATAGGTGTAGTCACAATTATGACATACTGAATTTCATTGAATTGAATCACTGCGTTTATGAGTTATTGCATTTGCATGTACAATAAAATACGGTACAGCAGATGTCAACTATGTAATTGATTTGACTCAAGATTTGAAAAGCATCTGTTGCGCTAAAATGTGATTAATTCGATATTAATGAATAATCACCGGTAATTATTCATAATCACCTGTAATTAATCATAATCATCGGTAATTAATCATAATCACTGGTAATTATTTATAATGATCGGTAATTATTCATAATTACCAGTTAATTACATGTATCGAAACGTATCTATATTTTAGTTGATAAATCTTTACACCGAAATTTATCTATATAGCTCTTTGTGTTTTTAAATTATAGAGTACACTAGTAATCAAACCCCAAGGCTTTCTGCGAATGTAGTTAGTTCAAAATTTGACAGAAATCTACACATTTAGTCGTAATTCCATATACCAAATTTCAGCTGCCGTGCTAAAAGCATTTTTAATTATTGTGTTCACAGGACACTGGCTACTCCGCCCCACTAAACCTGATTGACTGCAACTGATTGTACTAAACCTGATTGACTGCAACTTTTGGAACTAAGGTTGAATCCTAAGGGCCGGTACCCGGCCACGGTACAACCTTTCCCATGGAAATCACATCCCGTCATCGATAGGAGTTAGCTGAAAGCATCATTTCCGAACCTACCAGGGTGGCGAGAACCAACCACTATACCGGAGCTTCCCCTCCTCATTTCTAAGGTGCCCCCCGTTGGGAGTGACTGACATGCATAGTGCCAAATATGCATTTATCGGATTCAGAGAGGTCTGAAGCGCAGAAATTCATAAAAATCTCGAGTTCCATTTTTTCCCGCGATTACATTGCTTCTTCTTCTATATTTCGTATATGAGAAACTTGTGAGGATTTCAAAAGAAAAATGCAAAAGAAACTTTTTTTGGGGTTAAAACGTAATCAACAACAAAATTTTCAAATAGGGGATATGATATAAATATTCAATACAATCGAATTAGTTGAAAAAGGGAAAGGAAATTTTTGGTTAGGACATACGTACTATAGTGGTGCCATGATTATTTTCCAGATCATTATATTTGCCTCAGCTTTTTAGTTTGTTGTGGGTTCAATATGTTACAAAGAATAACTTGAAACAGCCACAATGCACAATAAAAATGAATCTTAGTTGAAAATTGTATATTTATATAAATTGACGAAGATAAAAGGACAAAAAATGGAAACGGAACTCGAAGAAAGAAAGTGCTTTTCACCTGGGAAATACAATAAGTGCCAAAACTGTCCTGAAGCTCATTTTTCTTACTTCAGTAAAATTTGTTGTTTTCCACTTACAATTTTCCAGTTCTAGCCTTCAATTGTTGTTTCCGGAAAACAGAATAAATCTAGTTTTTGGGTATATTTTGGATTGGGATATAAAAAGTTTTTTTTTTGAAAATTTTAAAGCTTAATTTTGAGATAGTTTCCCTAAAAATTAAATTTATTTTCAGAAAAAAAATTATTTAATGGAGAAAAAATTTATTTAAGTTTACTAGCAAAAATATAATATAGAATTGGAACATTTAAATTGTTACGTAAAACCATGCGTCAAGTGACATCAGATTTGATTTAAGATTTAAAATATATATAAAAAATTAATCGAAAATTTGAACTACTTTCTATAGATGATAGCTTATAATTCAAGAAACCCACCCAGTCAGAGGTTTAAGCACTGACCTCTAATAATTGCAATTTCTTTCTAGTTATTTATAAAATCCATAATTACGGATTCATATACCTAGTTATTTATAAATCAGCGATCACTCATCAGAAATCATCACGATTGGCTGGACTTTTAGCACACTTCATTTGATAACAGTCTAATTAATAAAAAAATCACGTTTAAATGGAAGTAATAACTTCCCAGAATCGGTGTAAAAATAAACGCCAATAACTTGGAGCACGGAACAGCGAAACTGATAATTATGGTATCAACATTACTTGAAATAGAATGGAACAAAAAAAATGAATCTGCTCCATAATTACCTAGGTGGAATTCTCATAATTCTTCTCTTTAAAGAATGGAAATCCATTAAATCTTTTGATGAGATACACCCACAACCATGCTATAAACATAACAAAGTCGATTAAATGATTAATTTTTTCCTTCATTTTAATAAACTTTAAACAGTGTCTTTTATAAATCATACTTCTTAATGAGGTTTTTCTCGAACTTTTAAAATATTTGAGTAGATTGAGAAAATCTAATTTAATATTTTTTGTTTTCATTGATTTTCTTTTCATTATCATTGAACTTTATAATTTAATATATTTTGGTTTTTTACTGAATAATTTGAGAAAACTTTCCCCGGAATTAGAAGGATTCTAATTATCTCATTTGCTTTAATTTTAATTCTATTTTCCTATTAACTTGGTTCTTATTACTAATTGTATATATATATATATATATATATATACAAAAAATAAATGGCATCCAGTTAAAAATAATTTTCAGTTAATAATAATTTTTTTATAAAGAAATACAATCAATCTCAAAAATAAATAAGTTTGCAATTGAATGTTTGTTGAAATAATACTTAAATTCCTTTTAAATATTGCCATTATAAAATTTGTATTCCTTTGAAATATTCTCAACATGATATTTAAATTCCAATTAAATATTTCATCAAAATAATTTTTAAATTGCAACTGAAAGTTTTATAAACACTATTTCTTTATTTCGCTGCTGTAAAATGTATACTTTACACACGTGCTAACTAACTGAATTATTTGAATAATTACCTGAGGTTGATTTTAGTGCCTTTATGCAATTAAAAATGTGGCATATATATCTTAAAACAAGCTGAAGAGAAATAAATAAAGGAATAATTTAAGGTTAAAAATCAGGTTCCAGAAATTGATTTGAATTTTGTAGGAATATATATAACACTCCGATTTTCTTACATGAAATAGCCCTCGGAAGATGAAATTTCGGAATTTTTTTTTTTACAGTTATTTCTATGTAATTGCAAATCACAAAGCTTACGCGATGAAAGTGTAATGAAAATCAATCTGCTGGTCATAAAGTCTGCACTAGGATTGCTAGGTATAAGACCTAAATAAATTCGATTTAGAAAACTGATTAAAGTGTTCCCTTTTAGTTCGATAAAAAAAGTTTTATGTGGAAATAAAAATTCA
The DNA here is from genome assembly GCF_947563725.1 of Argiope bruennichi. NCBI lineage: Eukaryota > Metazoa > Arthropoda > Arachnida > Araneae > Araneidae > Argiope > Argiope bruennichi. Next base: position 112,238,476 of record NC_079162.1, read on the forward strand.
ACTATTTCTTAACGTTTGGATATGATCAAAGAGTGTAATTTATCTTTTTAAAGTTCCATCACATCAAAATTCAATAATTACTTTGTAATTATCCTGAACTTTAAAAACAATTATCAGAAAAATAGAATTAATTATTTAAAAGAAAACAAAATAGCAAAGCTATCGATAACAAGTAAGCATATATTTTCATTAATTCTATGCCAATATCGATTTAAAAAATAAATTTAAGATACTCATTATGCTTTTCGAGATATTTTTACATATTGGAATTGATTGAAAGACTTATTTCAAGCTTTTTTGTTTAGCTGATGAGCATTGCTCGTTGTTTTAATAATGCTAAAAATAACATGTTTTCAATTTGAGCAGGATGTTTTTATAACTTCGTTTTCGCGTGTGCATACTCAAAATCGTTTGAACGAGAAATTGATCAATTTTTGTTTTGCATTTAAAAACACCCATAGGGCATTTTGTCATTTTAAAGGCTCGTGTCTAGCCAAAAAGAATCTTTAATTATACAAATAATAAGTTTTAAATTCAGGCACTCGAAAATTGCCTGAATTTGGAATTGATGTTAACTGAAAAACATAATTATAAAAGGAATGATAAGTAAATAAAATATAAAAATTTTAAAGAAAATTTTTGTTCAATTACTGATTTAATGTTAATTTTTTAATTTTTGTTATTTCAGTGTTAATTTGTTATTTCAATGTTAATTTTGAATTTCAGATTAAATTCACAAACGTTCACATTCACACCTTATGGTATTATTTTTATTCAAATAGAATTCGAATCTCTATCCTTGTATCATTTTGATAGGAACAAATAAGAGTTAAACTGCAGTGGTTTATTAAAAGACATAAAACGGACAATTTTTAGGAATTTAATAATTCTTATATTAATTCATATAACTGTGCCAGAAAAGAAAAAAAAACATCTCCCAACTTCATTTAGAATAAATATTATTCCTCGCAATAATTTAATTAGAATATCTTGAATTACATTCATTTTCTAAGCATTAAGAGGCTTCTGAATAAACTCACTCTGGAGGTCAGAAAAATGTATTGTCATTTAAGCATTATTTACGTATACATATGCTTGTTATGTTGAATATAAAATAAAGATGATCAAAATGAAATGTTGAAATATAAATGCGAATATCAAATGATAATTATCAACATGAAATGTTGAAATTTAAATGTGAATATCAAATAATGATTATCAAAATGAAATGTTGAAATATAAATTTGAATATCAAATGATGATTATCAAAATGAAATGTTGAAATATAAATGTGAATATCAAATGATGATTATCAAAATGAAATGTTGAAATATAAATGTGAATATCAAATGATGATTATCAAAATGAAATGTAGAGATATAAATGTGAATATCAAATGATGATTTTCATCATTCATGATTTGTTTTTAATAAAAATCATATTTTCAATATCATGATTTTTTTTACAGAAATGCATTATTTTTTTTATCCAATATTTTTGTGAAAGAGAGTGAATTTATATTAAACTTTGTTAAACATATTAGTTAAAATAGGCTCTAATAGGGGTTTCTGTACAAATGTGCACATTAGAGTGTCATGGAGGAACTATTGTCTTAAATCTTTATAACGTAATTTAGTTAATTTTCCCCAGTGATTATAAAACATCTTTCCATCCTGTAACTTATCATTTGTCGGAAATTTTTGCTGCAGTTCCTGCTCTATTGAATATATGCTCTTGAGGATTGTGTCTTGTTTTCATTTCTGTTTCCGTGCCTAACGATAACTTCGGTCTTTATTCACTTAAAAAAAAATCAATATTCGCAACTTTTCTGCAAATGCTTGCCTGGTCTAGCAGCAATCTCTGACGACCTGATTATGTTTCGGCTGATTACATGAGCCAATGATAAGGCTGCTGATTAAATTTGCAAATATAAAACCATCAAAAGCCATTACAATACTCCATTTTACTAAATGACACCTTCAGATTCAAATATCATTATGAAGGATGGTGAGATTGCATTATGCGTTGCTCATTACTTTTGAAGAGTTTTACGCAATATTGTTGTCATTCGCGACTATTTTTGGCCATGGGTATTCACCCATCCCAGTTTAAAACCATTAATGAATGTGAAAATTAGATACAATTGGCATGAATTGGAATGGCCCATCCAATATTAAAACTTCGCCACTCCACTCTACTTGAAAGGGCGTTGCTGCCCCCATAAATGAGAAAATCTGACAGTTAGTAAGTATGTGGGAATTGGAGACACTGATAGAGGTCATAAATAAATGAATAGGTTAAAAAAATGGAGTAAATGGTAATTTACATGGAGTAATTTGGATGTAATGGTAAAAGGGAAAAATGGAGTAATTTGCATGGTGTCAAGGGGTCGTGAATTCCCGGAAATTGTGTTTCTCAATTTTTCTGTTGAGAATAAATCGGCTTTGATTGATGTCTACTTCAAAGAACAAAAAAACTCTACTATCACTCAAAAATGGTGAATCAACCATTTAACTCCCATCTACTTCATTATTAACTGCTCACTTTTTTCTATAGATAAAGACATATCTCTCATCTGCACTCATCCATTTCTAATAATCTAGGCTGGTTGAGGGTCAATACCTGCATTGAAGACGGAGATCTTTTGAGATATTTATTTGTCCTTAATGTATCCTCATTGCCTTTTCATCCTTCTCCGAATGTATAATTAACTGGGAAGATGCACTACTTTTTAAAAAAAAGTTTTTTTATTTTTATGGCTTAACTTGAATTTTTATTTTATTATACTTACTGCATATACTAAATCTTAATGTATTTTGCTGATAATCCTGAAATAATTATTATTATCTATTGTTCGCTAGGCATTCATTTAAGATTTTTATTTTGTTTGAAGTCAAGAACACATGTTTGAAGTCACGAATAAAGAAAATGTGTTCTTATTTACATTTTTAATATTTGCTAGCTATAAACTTGGAATAAAAATATAGAAAAAATTTCTTCTAATAAAAAAGATGAATGCCTGTGTGCGTGTCCTGGCGCTCTACAAAACAGTCCGTTTGATATACAACTACCAAATTTGGCATATATATACTTTGAAGGTTAGAAAGGTGGACCTCGGAGAGAGGTATTGAAATTTTAATTATTTAAAAATTAAGCTGAATTTTTTCTTTTTTCTGTTATAACTTCCAAAAATATTATTGTACCAAAATAAATTTTACATCGTTTCAAAATTTAAAAAGAAATGCCCTTTTAATAAATAATGCTAGCTTAATAATCGTGCAAGGTTTTCCTAAATTTAGGCAATGTTTTTAATCTAACCCTTTTCATTTTTTTGTTAAATATTAAATTTCTTGGTTTTTCTTTCATTATTGAAAGCAAAGAAGAGGGATCCTGTTTAATATTTGTACACTTGATGATGATGGTCATGTCGTGTCCGCGTTACCACGGAAAGAGGGTGCAGTAGCTTTTGAGGGTAAAGGCCCCTGAGTACCCGAGGGCAGAAGTCTTGACTTCTAGCTCATATGAAGATGACGCACACACATTCGCTTGCACAACCCCTTTTTACAGGGGGGGCACATTCACACACCTCACAGATAGAACACAGATGAAGAACAACCATGCCTGAACCGGAATTCGAAACCGGGGCGCCCAGATCACGGGGAAGATGCGCTACCCCTATGTCTGAACGCCGGCATTTGCACACTTTACAAGACGAATTAAAAATTAAATTACAATACTGAGAAATTTAGAAGATGAAATTTTCATTTAAGTTTTTAATAGCGTTATGATGTCATGGCATTAGTCTCCATAAAAAAAAGTTCATTTACGCAATGAAGAAAACATGTGTAAGAAAATAAAAATAACATGGTCTTACAATTTGGTGGAATAATGAACATGAAAATATATTTAAACAATTTAATTGGAATGAAATATAAACAATATTACCGGGAAATCAAATACTTACCAAAGGTGACTGATATTAAATATATCTTGTATCACTTAAATGCATGTTGTTTTTAAATGCGCAATATTTTTTATACGCACAACTGTCTATTTCATTAACGCAACTTTGATCGCACTTACAAAGCTGCGCTTACCTCGCCGTTAGGTCTCGGCTTCGGATTGGTGGGTTTCAGGTTCGAGACCCGATTCCACCGAAGGACTGTCGTATAAACGGGTCTAGTGCCTGCTAAATGCAAATGGGTCTGGTACAATACTGAGGTTAGCAAACATCCTTCCTCCGATGTGGTGCGGACGTTAGGAGCGATGCTACTAGCTCACAAGTCGTTCTTGTCATCTGACTGTGGGTCAAAATTACTAGGTCCGTTCGAAAATATCCCTAGCATTGCTTTAAAGCGGTACGTTAATATAACTAAACTGAATTTACTCTGTTACCAATTTATTACAAACTGCATAGCTATTTTAATGAATGATTTAACCAAAACCATTTCTTATGTTTTATTAGAACTGATACAAATTGTAACTTCACCTCATATCGTAACAAAATTTATGGCGCAAGAACTCGAACAGTATAAAATAAGAAATAGCAGTAACAGGTTTTAACATTCCTAAGCTCTTTTAGTTTAGCCTCTTTCATCTCTTCAATTGCTACCATTTGTGAAATTAATGGAATTCTGCTATGATCATAAACTTAACAGCTGTAATGTCATTACTTAATCTAGAGTATTACTGCTAGCATTTCAGGTTCGTAAATCCTGATAAAGTCTGCAGTAACCAATTCCAGCTCATCAATGGTATTATCGACGTCACATCTAGCAGATTACTTTTGATTAGACTGCCCAAAGCTATAAGTGATCGTCGGAGTAAGCTCGTTTCATTTTCTAGATGATTACGCCCATTTGATCATTGCTGGCTCAGTGCTTTTTTTTTCTTTTGTTAGACGAATTCACTTGCCCGATAAGTCTGCTGATATTCATAGAAGCTCACAAAAGCTTCAGTAGACTTCATCACAAAACTTGGAGTTTCACTAAGTCTGATTTTACGCTTTTGTGAACAATTCTGTTGCCAGACTTTGTTTTGTTTCAGTGGTTTGTTCTTTTGCTACGTCGAAACATTTCTATTTCCTCGGGCTCCTCCAAACGTGGTTCGGTTTTTGTAACCGCATTTCCCCCTTGAAAATATGATTAATTTTAGCTGCATATGCTTTAATGTATTCAGACATTTATTTGATTGTATTTTTGATTTAGTTTCTAAAATTGAGTTTCAGGTGGAATTCATAAAGAACTTGATTTAATGAGCCGAAACTAAAAGATTGATTCATTTGAGGTTTTTAGATAAATGCCTCATTTAGGAATACATGACTGCTAGTGGATACACATTACGTAATGCACAGCCATGGAAACATGATAAGAACGAGAAACTGGCATCCCAATCTCCAGTCTTCCTCATCTCAGCAGTTGGAGGACGAATGAAAAAAGAATAACAGATTTAAGGTGACGTCATGGCATGGTGACGTCATAACGGTATGGTAATATGATTCTGATCTTGCAATTCTTCCAACATCGAAGAATGGCTTTATTATTCGTGACACTGTATCCCCAGTATGGTATGAGGGTTATTTACCTATTCTAATTTGTAATAATTTTGACATGATTTTGTAATTTTAATAATGTAATAATTTTTAATAATGCAGCATGCCATAAATTGTAATAAGAAAATAATTTATAATAATTTATTATTTTAAACGCCAAAGACGTTTCTGTCTGTCCATTTAAGTTGTTTCATTTTTAGATACTTATTTTAAGAATATATATATATGTGTGTATGTGTGTGTGTGTGTATGTATACGCACATATATAATCATCAGAGTATATATTATCCCCCATAATTATTATCAAATATTTATATCCAAGACATAATTTTGACTGCAAATGTATATGTATATATACTACGAAAATTTTTCTGTTTGCTTAATTTTTATAAATATTTATTTCGGCAGGATAATATATGTATTTACTGTTTTAAATTACGATGCATAACATCATTATATAGTTATTTTATGAATGTTATTATGATCATTTACAGTTTCGGTTTGGTTTGGTTTGGTTATATTAACGTCCCGTTTGAAGCAACACTAGGGCTATTTTGGGACGGACCTCGTAATTTTAAACCGCGGTCAGATGACGAGGACGACACCTGAGCTGGCACCCCCCTCTCCACACCAGCGGGAGGACGTTTGGTCATGACGGATTTAACGTGCAACTGACCCCCTTACACGACGGTTCTTCGGTGGAATCGGGTCACGAACCTGAAACCCTCCGGTTCCGAAGCCGAGACATTACCAACAGGCCACCGCAGCCCATTTACAGTTTCGGACATCATTCAAAATTTATTTCATGTTTTTAATACTTATAACTTTCTTCTGAATGTTTCAATATAATAATTTTTAACTTCATATTTATATAATCGATTTCTGAAATACAATACTTTATATTAGTTTACACCAATTTACGTTTCTTTTGCAAATTTATCAGGTTAATGTACAGATTAAATTAATTACACATTTATAACGAAAATATCTTTAATGCATTAATTTAAAAAAAATATGCTTACTTGATTCAGCTGTACTATTTGTATTTGCTGATTTACTTATGGGTATCTCACAACATTTTTTTTATATATGCATAGTTATACTGATAATATTTGGTTTTGAGTTCTAAAAGTAAACATATACATCTCCCACCGAAAACGTTATGATTTTCCGAAGAAGGGCGTGTGAAAGGTTCCAGTTCTTGAAAGCATATGATTTGAATTCAGCTTCTCTGGCATCATTATAAAACGTAATCGAAAAAGATTCTTGAAGATGCCATCACATTTCTAGCGGCATTTATAGCTCAACGAGAGTTGCTTGTAGGAGGGAAGGAATGATAACTCATATTCGTCTCGTTTTGAAAAGTTCAAGTCATTTGAAATGCCATCAACAGATTGTAAAGATCTTCTCTGGCGAAATAAGATCTTTACCTTTTGCAAGATGGTTGATGCAATGTGCGCTTTCAATTTTATTCAGCCATGCTGGTTTGCATAAAGGAGAAAATGGGACAGACTTCATGAAGTCTAAAAGCACCTCCAACAAAATTCTTCCTCTTGAAACTGGAATTTTTGAGATTTGTAAAGTCTGCACATTTGGCCCATTTACTCTTGGATGGCAAATAAGCCGAGAAGTAGTGACATGGGAAACGAAAATCATTTTTTTTTGTTTTGTGTTTGTTTTCATGTTTGCTATGCTTTTTAAGAGTAAGGGTTGAATCGCGAGAATATTTTTCTTTTGCTTCAGTGCACTGTTGCTTGGAAAAGTTTTCCCATCAAGTTAGTTGCAATTTATATGCAGTTTTAAATTATAATATGATTAGAAGGAAAATAAAAATTTTAAGTTTAATTCTGACGATAAAAGGTTTTTTCTTGTAAAAATACGGTAGCGCATTCATAACTAATCGATTTCAACTTTCAATCAAATGAACTTCAACTTACATTTCTAAGAACAAGAAAAAAATGCAGGGTGATCCTAAAACAATTGGAGAAAATTTAAAAATAGGGTGATGAATCATTATAAGCAGGTTTGTAATGGAGTGTGTGTTGGGAAATCGCCTCCTGAAGTGGTAGAGAACGCTGTCACAAATCCTCATTCTCAGTGCGGATTTCGAACAATAAGCATCTTTTGATGAAAATAGAATTGATAGATATTCATTCTATACATGAAATAAGGCAACTTGTAGAAAGATCCCGTTTGTTTTACCACTCAACTCGGTATTCAGAACTTTTTGTTTATTTAAGTAGTTCTGCACTATGATATATGCAGTAATGCTGATATCACTCATGAAGATATATTTTTATATTTTTACAAGTTAAATAACCACAATTTTCTCTTAAGTATTCATTATAATCCCTGTAGTACGAGATTACATGTCTACCTGAAAGGATTCTCTTAATGCTTTTGCTAGCATGAAACACTCCACTTTAACATGTCTGAAAATCCTCCCTTGTCGCTTACATGACTCACACCGTTATCTTGTTGTTGTTCATGGCAATTGTCATAGACAAGCTTGATGACGAAGTCAGCGATTTTGAGTTTTAGCGTCTCTTGTTTCAGTAGCTCCATATAAGTCCAAGAGTACGTCTTAGCAACTCATGCGTCACAGCCCTTTTCATGGGGCGGACTTGATTCATAACATTTCATTCACTCATCCACAGATCGTAATTTAAACTCAAATTAGAGAACAATCACCTCTGATCCAGTACACCCACTGGTATTGTCTCGACTCGGAAGACTTTGTTGCTTCGACATATTTAAACATGCACCAGCCACCTGTACACGGAGAGTCTTCGGCCGGCGGGGTTCGAAATTACAACCCAAGGAAAATGAATCTAACGCCCTACCAACCAGGTTATCCCGCCCTGTCGCTAACCTTCTACAACATAATTCGCCTACCTTACATATAAAAGGCACTTTACTTAGCTCAGTGATCATTTTCCGATGCATACTATGGGAAATATGTGCGAGCAATGAGGATGTTCTACAGAACTCTTCTACAATATAATATGCTTACTTTGCGACACAGGATAGGGAATTTACAATATTGCCCTCTACCACGTAAACGCATAATTTCGGCACATACGTTATAAATTCCTTTATGTTTGTTGTTAAATTCTTTCCAAATATTTTATACTTATCCTGTACAAATGAAATGATTGTCAAGATAGCAAAACATGAAAGCGTTTAAGCATGTTTAGGGAATTGGAAATGATTAATTTTAGAAATCTTTAAAAATATTTTTATAAAAATTATTATTTTATTATTTTTTATTTTTACAAAATATTTTACCGAGATAAATATCTGGTAGAAAGTTTTTAAGAAAAATTTACTTCCATACCACATCGAACATTGTTATTTTGCCCCTAATTAGTTTTGTGCATTATTTCCCATTTCTAAAGAGCGTATTGCAGACAAACAATTTCACAATCAGCGACTGCAAAAAAGAAGAACATCTGAATATTTCGGAAACATCGTTTCCATTTGAGAACATATGCCATGATATAACGTGTTTCAAATCACTTTGGTTATTACCATTTATTTTACTTTGAATTTTGTACAGACTGTACCACTGTCTATCTATAATTATACCAAGAATTCAGTGAAAAGAAACTAACGAAATAAAGTTGAATGGTTAATGGTATTTTATATTTTTCCTATGGTAACTAATTAAGAGTTGCACAAGAATTTGCTTATCATTTTTATCATTCCCTTTCCCAGAACGATAATTTTAAAAGAATGAGAATGGCACATTTATATAAATAAATTGTTTTAGAAAGGTGACTAGTGAAATGCTAAATATCTTCACAGTCAATGAAGAAAGTAGTTAAAAAATATTATAATAGTTAGAATTTGTTAGTTAGAAGATATGATATATTTTAGAAAACTAGCGCATATTTATTTTAAGGTCAATAGACAATTTTGAAGTTGCAACGAAGGATTGCAAACATTTTATAATAAATTGCTGTTTTCATTTTTTTTTAATTTTTAAAATGTATCTTCACGATATAGTGTTTTTACAAATATAAGCAGTTTAGCCCCTTTTTATAAAACATTAATGATTAATGAATGATTTCTGCAAGCTGACAGGCCTTAGAATTTAGCCAAGAAAAATTAAATTAAAAAGCATAAATTAAATAATATGGATATTTTTTCGAGTATAAGATAATATTTAATCAATGTATATAAAAATAAAAGGAGTCCAGGAGGGAAAGGTTACATATAGTTAAAAAAAACCACTAAAAGTATATGTAACAAAAAAAATATTCAAAAAAAAATATATTTACTTTTGGTTCAAACCTATTAATCATGCATTAAACTTTGCACTAAAAATAAGAGTTTAAAGAAATATTTCCTTATTATTCTTACATTTTTTGCTTAATTCTTATCGCAATCATTCCCCGTCTCTTTTAAGAATCTATTGAATATGTTCTCATCATTTTCCCGTTTTAAAAATGTGTTCCTCCACATCATTATTCTCAGTTGTGGGTGTAAGTGCATGTATCCAAAGTCTCCCAGCCATCATTTTTATTTTTGAAGAACGGAAACAGAAGGTAATACCCCGTCCATCATGCAAATTACTCAGCTATTTCAGGCCAGTATTTTCCATCCGTCCATTATCTCTTTATTCATTCAAAAGTTCCCGGGAGTAACCCCTTTCCGTTCTTTATTCGGAAAATGGAAGAAAGGATCGGAAACTGAATTTCAAAGATATTCTATTCGGGGCATGTTCCATAGATATGTTTAAGCCTTCAGGATGCCGTTGTTCAGATACGAATCAAGAATGCATTACAGTAGAATAAAACAGTTTTGCAAATAAAATAATCAGATGATGCTCATTTTGTAAAATACGCTTGGTCGAATCTCAGAATTGATATTAAAGACAATATTCGTACATATATGAGCCGTTTATTTTGAAAGTGGGGCAAGTCCATTTTTGAAAAAATTGACGATAATGGCAGTTATAGATAAAACTTGTTATAATCTTTTTATGAGTAAAAAATTTATAGTAAAAAATATTTAGAATCTAGTATTTTGGAGATGGAAGTTTTAGCTCTTAACAGTATTGAAAATATGTTTATTTTGAAAGTGGTGCAAGTCCATCTTAGATTGAAATTATAATTGAGCGAATACATTACGGCAAAATTTAGCTCCGGTTGTTCTATGGTGAAGGAAATGTGGCCGTTTGACATTATGTCTGAAATCTAGGGTGTTTCTATTTATCTATTTTTGATATTGAAAATCAGTGGTTGTACAGTATTTTATAAATAATAAAAAGTATATCTTAATTTTGTGTGTCGATAATAATGTTTACTTCCATCACCGATTATTCAGTCCAGTGACAATGAAATAAATATCATTGATCACAAATGTTTATTGTCAGGACATTCATTTCTACCGAACGATCGTGATTTTGGAGTGGAACTATCCAGTAAACATTCAATCTAGAAACCAGTTCCTTGCATATTCCCCAGAATTACTATAAAATAATACAAAATTGTCGAAAAAATAATAAATTTTTAGTACATGATATTAAAAATAGAAATTTATTTTCAACCCAACCTCTGGAAAAAGCAGTTTTAAAAAGAAAGAAAAATACATATGGAGAAACCGTGAATTGATTAACTATATACTGGATCAGATTCACAAGGGATGCACCATACAAAATGTTCAACAAAACTTCGATAGAACGAGATTTTGAATTTAAAATTATCGATTTGTCAACACAACGAGGAAGGTAAATAATTCCAAGTAATTTCAGAAATATAAAATTATCTTTTATGTAAGAAAAAAAGAAGATTTATTATATCTGAAAAATACAAGGATATGATGAATCTATTACCATATTTGCTTACCTCATGAATTTTTTACATCCATCATGAATTTTTTAAAATATTTAATCTTGAATAAAATTCAAATTGATTATACCTACGTATAAACTGAAATATATATTTTCATTGAAATCCTTAATAAAACTGAATCGTTTGCTGTTATGTTATATTTTTTACTAGAATATTCTTGTTTATGTTTTTCTTTTTATCAAATGAATAAATATTTATAAAAATTTGAATAGTATTTTGTTTTTATTCTTAAAAAAAGGATGATGCAACTGAAGAATTATTTCCCAATTAAATGAATGATTGCAATAATTCTTTAATTTGGAAAGTGAGGCAAGTTCATTTAGTTATAATAGAACTCTTATTTTTTTAGTCAGCACTGTAAAACTATTGGATTATAAACCTACATTACCTGGTACCACAAAATACAAAAAATATATCTATTAATACTTACCAATATTTTTAAATTTATTGAAACGCAAACCTTTAAATATCTCGCGATAACAAAAAATGGACTTGCCCCATTTTCAAAATAAACGGCTCAATTTTGAAAGTGAGGCAAGTCAATTTAGTTATAATGGAACTCTTATTTTTTTAGTCAGCACTGTAAACACTATTGGATATAAACTTACATTATCTGGTTCCACAAAATACAAAAAAATATATCTATTAATACTTCCCAATATTTTTTAATTTATTGAAACACAAACCTTTAAATATCTCGCAATAACAAAAAATGGACTTGCCCCATTTTCAAAATAAACGGCTCAATTTTGAAAGTGAGGCAAGTCAATTTAGTTATAATGGAACTCTTATTTTTTTAGTCAGCACTGTAAACACTATTGGATATAAACTTACATTATCTGGTGCCACAAAATACAAAAAAATATATCTATTAACACTTACCAATATTTTTAAATTTATTGAAACACAAACCTTTAAATATCTCGCGATAACAAAAAATGGACTTGCCCCATTTTCAAAATAAACGGCTCAATTTTGAAAGTGAGGCAAGTCCATTTAGTTATAATGGAACTCTTATTTTTTTAGTCAGCGCTGTAAACACTATTGGATATAAACGTACATTATCTGGTTCCACAAAATACAAAAAAATATATCTATTAATACTTACCAATATTTTTAAATTTATTGAAACGCAAACATTTAAATATCTCGCGATAACAAAAAATGGACTTGCCCCATTTTCAAAATAAACGGCTCAATTTTGAAAGTGAGGCAAGTCCATTTAGTTATAATGGAACTCTTATTTTTTTAGTCAGCACTGTAAACACTATTGGATATAAACTTACATTATCTGGTTCCACAAAATACAAAAAAATATATCTATTAATACTTACCAATATTTTTAAATTTATTGAAACGCAAACATTTAAATATCTCGCGATAACAAAAAATGGACTTGCCCCATTTTCAAAATAAACGGCCCATATATTAGTTAGATTTATTAGTTAAACAAACAAAAAAATACGAGTGTTTAGAAAGGAATAATGATCGTTATTTCATAAAAGTAATCAGTATTTGTCTATATATACGATACTATATAGATATATACATCTAAAATTAAACTTTTCTGGAACATTTTTTATTACGAAAGAGTAAGTACAGATAAAAGCAATTCTTTTGGCGCATGGTAGTGCCATATGGAACTATGGATTTTAGTGATTGTTCATGCAAGGATGTAAATGCGACGTATTGAAGGATGTGATGGTGAAATATTTTTAAAAAGATGTGATATTTTGACAAGTTATTTGAAACCGGGTGGAAACTGTGAATCGGGTCATTTTCGTAATGAAACACAGAAGATTTGATCTTTCAAAAATCTAGTCACTTGCATATCACATAATAATTTATACTCTTTAAAAGAATTTAACGATTTCTTTAATGATTGTACCACTATGCTAAAGGAATTCATTGTGTTGAATCTATTTGCAATCGAAGAGCTCGTGGTGGGAAATTTTGCCTATAATCACGAGCATCCGCTGTACGAAATCGAACTAGATGAAACCGGTACTGATTACTTGATACTCTTTGCTTGTTTACAGAGATATACAGACATAAATTTACATCTGGAAAATATATTTTTATTTAATTCTGGGAACTTTTGGAACTCGTTATTATCAGTTTAATACCATTTTCATTCTTTATTTTCAAGTTACGTCGAAACAAGTTGGTGTGTAAGTGGTAGAGAGAGGAGAAATGACTTCAACTTTGATTTTTATCTTATATTAGAATTTGAAATAATTAAATTTCGAGAAAAAATTTACGATAAAATACGCGTAAATTGATTACTAAATTAACTATAAGAAATTGTTTGGAGTTCATTAAAAATGAATCAAATATGCGTGTTTGTGGGAAGGATTCTGCAAAGTATATGGTTACTCTCTTGGGTTATAAATAGCCTCAAATTATCGAGATAATTTTTGATAAAAAAAAACTTAAAATCAAATATTTTAAATATTTTACGCTTTAAAAATAAATAAAAATTAAATATTCTAAATATCTTAAAATAAAAAGTTATTTTTTCTATTACAAATTTTTTAAACTTTATTAACTAACTATTGTAAAATTTCAGATTTAAGACGAAATGAAGCTTAAATTTGGTAAACGTAGTAAATGCTAAAATTGGAAATGCAACGAAATTGCAAAAAGTACAATTTTTTTTCACATACTAGATACTTATAGCTTTCATAATTTCAACCCATCCTAAAAATAAAACTTCTTTTGGTGCTTGAAAAAATGAATCGAAATTATTTTATTGAAATTTTCATTCTTTTGTAAGAAAAAAGGCATTTAATTAATTTTTTCTGTAAATAATCCTTTTCTAATACTGTTTATTTAAGTTACACATAGTGTTCCCTCTTTTGATATTCATTTCCTCACTTGTTTGGTTTTGAATGACCGCAACCTGCATCTTGCTTGGAATTTCTATCAATCATTAAACAAACATTCAGCGACGTTGGCATTATTAAAATACAACATAACCGTTCAGCATAATCTTTTGAAATATTTTGAGGATAATCAGACACTTTTCAGCATTATCAAATTATAAATCATTGTTCATTGTATTTTCCTAAGTGTAGAAAAGTATTTGAACTTTTTAGCACCGTTTATTATGCTTAGTATTCAATTATTTTAAGTTTAAAAAATAATCTTTATATATCCCAGTCTATATTCCAACTTCAATCATTGAAAAACTAACAGCCAAATGTTCCGAAAGAAGACTTCCAAAAATGAACATTGCTGAATGTACATATGTTTATCAGAATAACTGCCAATTACCTTGGAGATTATAGGTTGATTTATGTAGGTGGATATGTTGAATAGTTATTTTTTTTACAAAACTATCAAATACTTTTTTTATTCTATATTCTTGATTTCTCAACAGTTTTCTTCATAAATTCGGTAGAATTTTGTTTCTACGCTTATTCTTTGGGAAGTTATATTTTTATATGTACGTAATGCATATTTTAAAGCAAATTTTGGTGTATTTTTTTTCAAATCTAGTATAATAATTTCTCAACGTGTTCTTCAATTGTATAAGCAATACGCTCATTAAAATAATTCTATAGTTGCTTTAATGCTTCACAATGCGAAAAAAAATCGAAAACTTTATATTATCAAATT
Organism: Argiope bruennichi; assembly: GCF_947563725.1. Taxonomy (NCBI): domain Eukaryota; kingdom Metazoa; phylum Arthropoda; class Arachnida; order Araneae; family Araneidae; genus Argiope; species Argiope bruennichi. Next base: position 112,253,506 of record NC_079162.1, read on the forward strand.
AAAGATGGATTGAAGGAGAACCTCTGCTTTAGTTCATGAACTAGTTAATATATTTATTATACTATCAGTAAGAGTTTGTGTGGTTGATTCGATAAACTTTTAAAGTATAAAATTTTTGTCTTATTATCCCGAAATATTTTTTTCCAATTTAAAAAAAATGAATTTTAATTGGCGTATTTCGATTTCATTGATGGGTTGTTTTCATCTATTGTTTTTCCTCAAAAAATAAATAACCAAACTTTGAAAAAGTCAGTTTTATTATTTATAAAGGGTGTCCCAAAATTAACGCAAGATTTTAATTTGCCACCATTTGTGCAGAAAAGTGTTGACAACCCTATGAAAAAAAACCATTTGTCAGCTGATAGTTTAGAGTTAATAAAATGGAGCGTATGGAGCGTTAAGCAATACAACAATGTGTTAACGCAGTATTTGAATTAAATAAAAAAACATAGTTTCTTTTTCCTTTAAATTGTTATATTTTTATTGAATCGTAAAGTACACAGGTCAGCGTTTTGTATGGAATAACACATAGGGAAAATTGCCTTCATCGCTTTGCTGGCACATACGCACTCTTTTGTCGAAATTTTCCATGACTATTTTGCATAAATGTGGCTCACTTTTGTTGATGCAGCTTTGAATTTCTTCTTTTAATGCACGCGTGCTTGTGCTTTTGTTGGCATAGACCTATGACTTCAAATGATCATATAAAAAGAAATTCGATGGTGTTAAATCTCACGATCTAGGGAGCCTGTTCTTAAATTTTGGAACTGGGGCGGCCAGACTTACATTATTTTTAAAATATTGTTCAACAATGAAAACACGTTGTTCTATTGCGTAACGCTCCATTGTTACTAACCCTAAGCTATCAGCTGTCAAATGATTTTTAATATGGTTGCCAACACTTTACTGCAAAAATAGTGGCAAATTCAAATCTTGCATTAATTTTGGGACACACTTTATCATATATCAAGAGATGTCTTTAATCCTTAAAAAAAGAATCTGCGAGTTCTCATGTATGTGTCCAACATAGATGGAATCAGGGAAAATGATTTTATTATAAAACTCATTTACTTGAAAATGAAAATATTTATTTTCATTTTGTAGATGGGTATTATCTAGTTATTAGTTCAGCTCTGATTAAAAAATTGAAGTATATGAGTTTTTCAAATGTTTTCAGATCATTATAAAATAAATTCCCTCTTGATTAATCCATAAATTTTGCAGTATGATATTTCAAAGGATGAATAAATAATCCATATAGAAAAATTTTAAATTTATCCAAATGAAAAGATATTGCTTAGCAATAATTACACGAGTTTATATCAAACTTATATTTTTGGAAAAAACCTTCTAAAAATTCATGCGGCGTATTCAATTACTTTTGCGTAACAATTCAAAATTAAAATAAATTCAATCAAACACATCTAATTAAAGAATTAACTTCTGAGAGGTTTTGAGTCACCCCCTTCCTTTATCCAGTTACTCAGATTTATCCTATCGTCAAATCTAATTAATTCAGGCCATTTCAAAACGGCTTTTATTTTGATTTCATTAAACATAGTCATTTTGAGCTAGACGGTAGCTTTTTATTTTTTTTATGAATTCTAGTGTGGATATAAATTTATTTAATGAAGTCCTTTCTTTCTGCAGTAATGCTTTAATCAGTAGTTGAAATAAAAGAAACAAAGTTTGTTTTTGTGTATCTTTCTTTAAAATTTTAACTATACTAATAACTATCACTAGAGGTAATTTTAATTGTATGTGATAGTATTTCTGCCATTTCGTTATCCAAATGTACATGATATATATATATATATATATATATATATATATATATATTATCTTCGCCAATTTCTCTAAATTTTAAATTGAAACACAATATATAACTATTCTTCAGAAGAAAAAAAAATCTTTTTCACATTTTTATTGCAATTTTCTGATTTTTGATTTAACATTGGATTACATGTTTTATAGACAATAATAATGATTAAATTTATATATTTTTTAAGTAACTCCAGAGCTTTTTTATTAAAATTTGTTCCAAATGCTGAATAATTCTATATTAATTTAAAATGTTCATTCGAACCTTTTCAGTATTTCTCGACATCATCATTTGTTCAATTATATTTTTAAAAAATCTTATTTTCATAATTTCGGAACAATATACTACTATTTCTATTGCATCGTTTTTTACACTTAAAATGAATTAGCCATTCTTTATCATCAAAAACAAAACATGAAGATATTGATAATAATAATAACAATAACAACAACAACTACTACTACTACTAATAATAATAATAACAACTACAACTACTACTACTACTACTACTAATAATAATAATAAGAAGAAGAAGAAGAAGAACAACTACTACTGCTACTGCTACTACTAATAATAATAGCAATAATTTCAGAAAATGTTTAAAGAAAAAACATGAGTGCACATGGTTGCTTAATAAGAGTAAGCGAGAAAAATATATCAACATATCTTCAAACCCTGAAACTTGTCAACTCCAAAATATATCCCATGATTGTTCCATGTTAAAGAGAATATGTTCGAAAAAGTAAATCAAATTAGCTCTACACTTCTTCCAAAATTCTAATCAACAATTCTATATGATTATATATTTGACATTTTTCATTAAAAAAAAAGAAACTAATCTAATGCAATGAAAGTTCCTATCTGCTCTGTATTCTTGAAACCCATGTGTAAACAATTTTCTATTTTCTCGAAAACCGTCAGCATATATATTATTTCGAAATTATTGTTTTTAAATCTCAAAAATAATTTAAAAACAATTTCTATACATGATTTTTGTCAGTTAATGAATTCATCATATTTATTCCATGGTGAAAACAACGCAGGTTTAGTTCAGATCTAAACACAGAATCATATATTAATATGCAGAGAAGAAACAATCTACTATTGGAAGTTGAGAAAAAGGAAAATTGTGTTTCAGTACATCTTCATACATAGACTTGAGTCATTAAGACAATTTCAACGTGGCTCCGAAATTTTATTAGACGTAAATCATAAACTTTTGGTTCTTTTTATTGATCATTTGATCTTGATGTGCAAGCAGCAGCTGAGTACTTTTTGATTTATGAAACATATAAATATATGTAATTTATAAGATGTAAGAAAGTTTCCTCTAGTTTTCGGATGAAAAGTTCTTTTATGGTGAAGCACTAATTCAGGTTACTTTTGGGTTTTATAGCTAAAGTGAATTGAATTATAGGTACTTTTGCTTTATTCTTTTATCCATTTACTTAGCAAAAATAAAATAAACAAATATTCTTTATTTTAACTATTTTGAATTGCGCATTATGAAGAACAGCTGTCTTGTTTATTAAAAATTTTAATCAGCTGATGGCCTCTTTGCAAAGCTGGTATAACCAGACAATTCCAGCTAAATCAGAATAGTTTGGATTTTCGTTTATTTATATGGAATAGAAAACCTTTTCCACATCCCCCCCCTTTTTTTAAATTGAATGTCACCTGTAATGCCCTTCTTGATTTATCAGCGAATAATTCATATTAAGAAAAGACTCAATATATTTTTTTTCTCAAAAAGTCAGATTCTGAAAAATTAACTATCTCAAATTTTACTATTTATATGACATTTTCTTTCCAATATCCCTAATTTGGATGAATCAACCTGAAAAAAATAGTATAAATAATAGCAAAACCCTTTTACCTGCCTCTATCTGTTTGAGCTTTTTGTTTTTAATTATTAACCATCGAATAATTTCTGGTTTATTATTTTAATTTAATTTAATTTTGGATTTTCTTCCCGATACCCCTTTCACACAGAGTTCCGAATACTGCAGCATTCCAGCCTGGTAATTTAAAATAGAATCATTTGTCACAAGCGGCACAGAGAAGAAAATAAATGATGTGTTAATAATAAATAAATGATGTAATTGGTGTTAAATCCAGTTACGAGAGTAAATGTCTGCATTTTTACCGTTTTTGACTTACCAAGGAATAGTTCATACGGAATAAAAGGTGAAAGAGAACCTTTTTAAAATAAAAATTTAGTTTCTGAATAAATATCCCTGAATTTTACCATTCATTGAATATTGTCGCTCACTTTTGCTCCCATAATAACCTGGTTGGATGGGAGATGAATATCGTCACTAAATTTTGCTCACTTAATAACCTGGCTGGATGGGTGATGAATATTGTCACTAAATTTTGCTCACTTAATAACCTGGCTGGATGGGAGATGAATATCATCACTAAATTTTGCTCACTTAATAACCTGACTGGATGGGAGATGAATATTATCACTAAATTTTGCTCACTTAATAACCTGGCTGGATGGGAGAAAAGTAGAATAATATTATTGGTAAATTAATTATCACAGAATTTGTAGAGAAATAAATTTAAATAAAGTAAAAAAAAAAACAACAGGTATGTTTCTTCAATTAAGATTCAGCTTTAGAGCCTTGCCTTTTAAAAATTAGTTGTGATGGTTCAAAGTGTTATAGATGTATTAAAGTGCTTCAATATTTATCTAAGAAATAAATGTTTCGAAACTGGAAAAAAATGTCATCTATTACAATGTCTTCTTTAGAAATATATATTCGAGATCTTTTAATTAAGCAAAAAGAATTAACAAACTATATTTTTTTTTTCAAACATTCTATTTTATGTGCACGATAAGAGCAAAAAACACAAAAGAAAATTATAAAGAAAAAATCAGTATCATATAAGGTAAAAATTCTCCCAAAAGTAATGATAATTTTTTTTAAAATTTCTACTTTATGTGCACGATACGAGTAAAAAAGACAAAATAAATCCATAAAGGAAACATTAGTATAATATAAGGTAAATATTCTCCCAAATGTAATTGAGTTCAAAATTTGCGAAATTATCTTATTATTTATTAATTTATAATGCCGAAATATATTGATATAATGGAAGTTAAAAAAGATTGCATTATTTACATACAATAATAGGTAAAGATTTCAAAATGAGAAAAAAATATAATTGATAGCATAGTGAAATGGTGACTTGGAATTACACTTCGCAATTCGAGGATACAGATTTAGAGATAGATTTCTGAGAATGTTGAGATAATAGAGATTTCTGTAAATGTTGTTTCACTACAGAAATAGTGTTTTCACGGGGAAAAAGGTTCCCTCGAATATTCGCCCATAAGAAGAGATTCAAAATGAAAAAAATATATATTGTGTAACAAAATTGATAGTTTAAAAAAAATCTTATTCTGAAAAATGGCTTTTAAAGAAGGAAAAAGTCCTTTTATTGAATCTAAGTAAATTATCTTTAGCTTAGAAAACCAATGGTAACTCACACTTTATAATTGTAGGTCACTGCAGACAAATGCACATTTGTGCCACTTACAATTTTGCATTTAAAAAAAAAATTCTATTATTATTTTTGCTAAAAGTTCAATTTCTAAACAATCAATTTTAACTCAAAATTAATTTCAATTTTAATCAATTATATTATTGCTCTAGCATTTCTTTTCAACATTTATGAAGAAAAAAAGAATTTTTAACAATAAGATATTGAATATGGTTTTAATACAGAAAAAGAATTTTGAAATACTTGGCCAAAATTTTCGCATTTGTTATTTCTTTTTATAGCTATTATTTTTGCCTTTAGTAAGAAGAAAATTGTTATGGTATAGCAAAATATTAACATAATTGAAGATTATTTATTAGTATTATTAAAAATAGCTAAAAAAATAAAATTCATTCTTTTTATTTTGTTTCCAGAGAAACCAACAATAACTTATAACTTGATGTTCGTCGGCAGTTGAAAGATGTTTTAACCTCAGAAATTATTCAAATGCAATTTAATCTGATTCATAGTGAGTCTAGGAAACATGTTATCTTTTTCATGCTAAAAATTTTTTATGTTATCTAAACTATCAAATACGGCTTTATTTTACTTTATTTTGATGAAAAATGAGTCTATGTACCATTTGAAGCCTCTATATGTTAAATGAATTACGCATATTCTTTAAGACGTATGTTTTCTCTTGTTTCATCCTTTGTCAGGTTTTAAACAAATCATCACGACCCGCATAGAATCATGAAATGCAATATTGGGGAGTCTGGAAGCTTTCACTGTGAATTATTTCCTATTTATCAATTTCAGTATGGTCTGTACGAATTAAAAAAATAATTTAAATATACTTTTGTAACAATAAAAAATATTTTTAAACTCACTTCCTTATTAAGGCACAAAAAAGTACAATTATTCTTACCTTAATTATTTTCTATTTCGAAGTCTACATCTTAGTAGATATGATGCATTATTAAGTTTGATAAATAACAAATATAAATTTTAAAAAAACTCTTTAAATTTCTTTTTAAAGCTATATTTTTATTAGTGTGCATAAAAATAGAATTTATTATTTAAATTATTTTTTTCTTTAAGTCTTTATACTGTCATTCATTATCTATACTTATAATAAAGCTCAATGTGTGTGTGTGTGTGTGTGTGTTTTGGCGCTCTGCAGGCCAGACCGTTTGACCTACAGCTACCAAATTTGGTACATGTATACCTTGGAGGTTGGGAATGTGTACCTGGGGTTCCTTTTTTCGAATTTTTAATTAGAATTTTAATTATTAATTAAAAACTAACTTTCCCTCCAAAAAAATCTTCCATTTTCCCCACCGCCAACTTTTCCGCCAAAAAAATCTTCCATTTTTCCCACCGCCAAATGAGTAAGGCTTCAGATTTTTTTTCTCCCAACAGTAATGAGGCTAGGGTTAACATTTTTCGGCGGATTATTTCAAACGATTCTGTTTATTTTCTTAATGTTTGATGCATTTAAAATTAAACATTGTTAATTAATCGATCTTTCAGATTCATTCTGAAGTACTTTTGAATTAAAATAAAACAGAATAAAGGAAATTAAAAATTTCTAATCCGCATAGCGTTACCCCAACTGGCGTAGAAAAAATCACGTATTTGCGTTACGTAACTGGCGAAGAAAATTCACGCATGCGCATTCTGTTCTGATTGTTGCCATGACAACCGTTATCAATGGATGATTTAAATTATTTTTGGGTTAGTTGCATACTTTTGTAAGTAAATTGTATTTATGTTAGTTATATATTTTTTGTATATGCTTATAGTTTTAAGTACATCGTTTTTTTAAGTAGTTTTTTTAAAACCTGTTTTCAACCGTTTATTTTAAACGATTCGTTTTATTTTCTTAGTGTTTGATGCATTTAAATTTAAACATAAATTTGTTATTAATCGATCTGCTCATAATGAATCTAAGAAAATTTTGTTGACAAACTCTTGAGATATTACATAAATTAAAAAAGATATTTTTTAGTGCCAATAAAGTTTAAACTCTCAGTGACTTTATTTTCAGTAATCAGATTATAAAAAAAATGCTTTGTTTCAGTAAAAAATATTATTATATTAATTGAAGATTAATTCTTTCCACTTTAATTTAAAGCATAAATTCTACGGGTGCTAGCAGAAAATTAGAGAGATACATATTACGTTATGACTGAAGGCCTTTATAATATTATAAATGAATTATATGACAATTAAAATTTGAAGTTTTAAAATATTTTGATGAAGAAGCTATTAAAGTAGGAATTGCATAAAATATTTAATTATTAAAATTTTAACGAGCATTAAGATTGGCGAACCGGCTGGTCGCCAAAGGCGGCTAGTTATAAATATTATTGAATTTTATAATCATTTTTTAATCAAACTTATCACCAGGCTGCGCCACTAGCATGTAATCGAAATTTAATTAAACTAATCGATTAACTAGCAATTTCATTATGAAAATATCAAAACAACGTACTGCCATCGGGAATATATAAAGAAGCTATTAAAGTAGGAATTGCATAAAATATTTAATTATTAAAATTTTAACGAACATTAAGATTGGCCAACCGGCTGGTCGCCAAAGGCGGCTAGTTATAAATATTATTGAATTTTATAATCATTTTTTAATCAAACTTATCACCAGGTTGCGCCACTAGCATGTAATCGAAATTTAATTAAACTAATCGATTAACTAGCAATTTCATTATGAAAATATCAAAACAACGTACTGCCATCGGGAATATATAAAAGTTCAAAATGTCAAAACTCTACTATATAAGGAATTAAGGGAAAAATCGATTTCAGAAATATAAGGACTTCGGCAAGAACGTTTCATTCAAGTTAAGCTAAAATATGAACTTTATAAACTCAATATCCATATATTTCTTATTTTTAATTTTTTAAATTTATTTTAAAATTTTGGGATGCCCCAAAGTTTCTCATTCGGAAAAAGGTCGAAATGGGTATATAACTCACAGAACACTTCTCTTCCTGTAACATCGTACTGCTTCTTACACAGTAACATTGTAGGTCTAAAAAAGCTGCGCAAATGGTAGGTATTTTTAAAGACTAAAATCAACTCATAGCGAGCAATAATAAAATGAGAAATGAACGAGCGAGTCATATATAATGTGCAAACACTTTGTTTATTTCTTACAAAATGGTCACTCAGAAGTTTAACGACAAATCTTCTTTCAATTATCTTTGAATTCCTTTTTCTCAACATTATAATTAGAACATGCTATTTTTTTTCATTTTAGAACCGGTAACTGTTAAATAAATTTCATTCTTTTCATAAATGTATTCATTTATGATTATCATTATTTACGGTTTATTTATTCCTTATTACTCATTACTCATTATTTATTCTTCATTATTTACGCTTTATTTATTCATTATTACTCATTACTCATTATTTATTCTTCATTATTTACACTTTCTCATATATATCATTGATACAATATACACTTAAGAAAAGTGCTAATTTCCAAGCGTTTTGATTTACAAATTACATTTCTTTAGCTCTCTTTTAAAAATTGAAATCCATATTCACCGTTGGTCCAAGATATATGCGGTTCAATGAAACCTTTCAAGATGTAAATAAATAAAGGAAACAACATTCTTATATAATTCTTAGAAAATATTTATTAAACTGATATGTTTGAATTATCTTGGGAGAAAAAAAGTCTTTACTGTTTTTTGGTTCACTGAAGCGGAGAATAAAGATACGAAATTGATCATCATTAACTGACTTAGTTATATTTTCGATCTAACGTAATTTACTCTCAGCGGGTTCTGCCTGAGTGCTCTTTCTCTAACTAACGTTATCAGGATGAAACGTGCGTAAATTCGAAGCGCGTAACATGGCCATCCTACGTGACGTGAACGTTAAGTGACATTCCATAAACACGCAAAAATACTAGCTATAATTTCTTATGGCGGCATCAATGTAACATATTTTTGCGTTGTTTCCAAGTTATTTTAAAAGCAACCTATTAAGTACATTGCTGTAAATAAAGAGTGCAATTTTTATAATTATATGTAATTATGTTTTGGTTATTTTAAACAGAATAGAACTTTTTAGAAACAGCCCCATGCTCTGTATAAATGCGTTAATAAAAGATACTATATGAATGGAAGTAACCAATGTAAATATATTTCGATTTAATTTTTAATGTTGGATGTGACAGAACATTAAAAGATGAGAAAACTTTTAATAAAAGTTAACAAATCTTGAACTTCTCTGGTTAATAAGATTACTCAAAATAATTATGCTTGATCGAAAAATAAAATGTTAATAGGCCATTTCTTATTTTCTTTCACTAATTATACAAAGATTAAATATTTTAATCTTAAATGAGTGGGCCTTGAGTTTCAAATGACCGCCTTCATTTTATCAGTATTTTTTTCTATAATTTAGACCACATTCAATAAGGAACTTAAAAAATCATGGGGAGATGACGAGGACGACATATGAAAAAGCAACCTCTTCAAGGAATTTCTCCACAATAGCAGGAGGACATTTGATGCCAATGGATTTAACGAGCATCAGACTCGTTTGAATGGGAATTCATTGGCGGAGTTGAGTTTCGATCTTGGAATTCTTACCAACAGGCCAAAAAGGTCTATGCTTAATTGGTCATTTGGATGAAACTCAAACTTCATACTAAGACTTCCTCATAATACTATAAACTCAGAATCTGTCATATTGTTTAAATATGCAACGTATAAAGACTCTATCTAGGGTAGAATTTAGCCAACAGTTCATTTTGTATTTGAAGATTAAAATAGTCAAATTTCCATTAACTAAAAGGAAGATTCTCCTTCATTTCTGAAGATACAAATGAAAAAATCTGAAAGTAAGTTGTGATTTTAACAAATATTTTTGGAAATGGAAAGACTGAAAAGGGTATATACATTTACAATTTTATTTACGAGATTATAGGTCTGCTCTCGTAAAATTATGTTTTTCTAATGATTATTAATTGATGATCTAAAGTTCTATTTTTATTTCCAATCATATGATTGATATGCTAAATTAATGAAAAATATTCCTTATCAGTTTTTCAAAAAGCAATGATTTAATATGCTTGTATTTGATTGTATGGATTATTAAAAAATTATATTCTTTTAGCTATTAATACTACAAGTAAGTGAAGTTTCAAAAGTGCTCCTGAGCGTCAACTATTTGGCCAGTTAAACTGGCAAATGGTCACATTAACTGGCAAGGATATCGTTGCTAAGGAAAACAGCAGTATAAGGGTTCATTATGGGTTGCAGTAATGATTAGAATACGGAATCTCCTGCTGTGTCCTGTAAGTAGGCTGCAAAACAACGGCGTACAACAATCTTGGTCTGGGAATATTCTCTTTTTCCCTAACAGCATCGGCTTTGAATACTCTTATTTTCATATATTTTAACATTTTTGAAGGTTTTCCTTTTTGGCTAGAAGTTCTAAGATGGCAATGACTCGAACAAGTTGTTATCTTCGGCTTAACCTTATAAGCGTCATCGTTCTTTGATACGAGGTATAAAATAATACCACATATTACAATATTAATACCACAAGTAAGTAAAGTTGTAAAAGTGTTCCTGAGCGTCAACCATCTGGCCAGTTAAACTGACAGATGGTCACATTAACTGGCAAGGAAATCATTGTTAAGGAAGTCAGCAGTACAGAGGTAGGTTCATTATGGGTTACAGTAATGATTAGAATACGGAATCTCCTGCAGTGTCCTGTAAATAGGCTACAAAACAAAGGCGTATAACAATCTTGGTCTGGGAATATTCTCTCTTTCCCTAACAGCATCGGCTTTGTCTACTCTTATTTTCATATATTTTAACATTTTTGAAGGTTTTCCTTTTTAGCTAGAAGTTCTAAGATGGCAATGACTCGAACAAGTTGTTATCTTCGGCTTAACCTTATAAGCGTCATCGTTCTTTGATACGAGGTATAAAATAATACCACATATTACAATATTAATACCACAAGTAAGTAAAGTTGTAAAAGTGTTCCTGAGCGTCAACCATCTGGCCAGTTAAACTGACAGATGGTCACATTAACTGGCAAGGAAATCCTTGTTAAGGAAGTCAGCAGTACAGAGGTAGGTTCATTATGGGTTACAGTAATGATTAGAATACGGAATCTCCTGCAGTGTCCTGTAAATAGGCTACAAAACAAAGGCGTATAACAATCTTGGTCTGGGAATATTCTCTCTTTCCCTAACAGCATCGGCTTTGTCTACTCTTATTTTCATATATTTTAACATTTTTGAAGGTTTTCCTTTTTAGCTAGAAGTTCTAAGATGGCAATGACTCGAACAAGTTGTTATCTTCGGCTTAACCTTATAAGCGTCATCGTTCTTTGATACGAGGTATAAAATATGGTGGCTCCTTATGAAAAATACCTCATAATGGATGACATTCATGTTTAAATGCAGACCAAGTGGGTATCTCAGGTAACAACAAAGAGTTGTGTTCATTTATGATTTGGGTTATTTCAAATGACTAATGGAACTTACTCCCTGAATATCTTAAATTTACCAAATAAATTCTCTAAAATGATTATTGTGAAGTATTTTACTTTTATAAATATATATGGATTGAATATGACTCTAATAAACTATCAAATTTCCTTTCTGTATTCTTAAAATCTACTTCATCATAAATAAATACTGAAGATCGAAAAAACATTCATCATCTTAGATGTCAAGAATGAATGGAAATGGATACTTAACTTTTCTTTCATAAATACCACGGATTTTTATTCAAAGATGAATACTGCCATGTCTAAGACAGAAAAAAAAATGGGCTGATTCATTACATTCTAAAGTAATGAATGATGAATATCGCTTTATGAATATTTTTCCTTAAAATCACTTAATGGCAGTCGCTCTCAAAGTAATGATAAAGTGATGATTGTCCATTTGGTGTTAGTTATTACAACAGTACTTTCCATTAATATCTTTTCTAGAATAATTGCATACTTATGAAAGAAAGTGAGTTATGTTTCGCCCAACTTATGATTAATAATGACTTTTGAAGAGCTGTGGCAGAGATGGAATAAGGTTCTTAATATCTATGCCTCAGTCGATCAGACAGAGCTAATAAGAGTTAATGATTTTTTTTAGTTTATAATCTGACGTTAAAATTTGACAACTGAAAGTTTACTTTATAGATTTACGAATAAATGTTTAGAAATTATTTCCTACCTTTTGTAAGGAAATCTATAAAAAGATATGTGAATTATCAACATCTCATAATAAAATCTGAAATTTTGCATTCATGAGCTTTATTAGAACTTTTATCATGAATTCACGATTTCTGATTGTTGTACAATATGGATTCGCTTTAGAAATATTATACTGAAATAATTGCTAGTCGTTAATTTTCTGTTGACTTCAATTCTCTCAATATAGTAATTAGCATATTCCTTCATCAACTTCTTATCAAATAAATAAATGCTTTACAATTAAAATATTGAAACCAATAAGACTGCGTAGTAGTAAATACAGAATAAAGCCCATTATTTTAATTTCTAGCAAATTTTCTTTTATATAAACCCTCTAATATTATTGGAAGACGTTAATTACAAGCAATTTATAACCGGAGGCATCGCATTCATTTATTTCTTCATCATAAAAATAGGAATTCTAATTAATTCTGCTTTTCAAAATATCCTGATAAATAAATTCCATTTTATAAGAGTTCGGGTCTGATATAGATATAAAAATTTCTGAACAATGGATCTAGGTCAAGGATTAACATGCTGCCTCTCAAATAGATATTGGCGCACGAAACTTCGATAATTCATTATTTTGTAAGATTGTTGAATATTAATAAATTATTTCAAATTATCATATTAGTTTTGAAAATATTCTATAAAACAATTTTAAATACATCCATCTAAAAATTGTATTCTGGAAATTCATTTTCATGCACAACTCATTTTTATTTCTGATGCTTGTTCTTTTTAATGTGCAGCTCATTCTTATTTCTGATGCTCGTTCATTTTAATGTACAACTCATTTTTATTTCTGTTGCTTGTTCATTTTCATGTACAACTCATTTTTATTTTTGATGTTGGTTCATTTTAATGTACACCTCTTTTTTATTTCTGATGATTGTTCATTTTAATGTACAACTCGTTTTTTTATTATTATTATTATTTCTGATGCTCGTTCATTTTAATGTGCAGCTCATTTTTATTCCTGATGCTCGTTCATTTTAATGTACAACTCATTTTTATTTCTGTTGCTTGTTCATTTTCATGTACAACTCATTTTTATTTTTGATGTTGGTTCATTTTAATGTACACCTCTTTTTTTATTTCTGATGATTGTTCATTTTAATGTACAACTCGTTTTTTTATTATTATTATTATTTCTGATGCTCGTTCATTTTAATGTGCAGCTCATTTTTATTCCTGATGCTCGTTCATTTTAATGTACAACTCATTTTTATTTCTGTTGCTTGTTCATTTTCATGTACAACTCATTTTTATTTTTGATGCTTGTTCATTTAAATGTACAACTCATTTTTTTTTATTTCTGATGTTTGTTTATTTTCATGTGCAACTCATTTTTATTTCTGATGCTTATTCGTTTTCATGAACAAGTCATTTTTATTTCTGATGCTTGTTCGTTTTCATGTATAAGTCATTTTTATTTCCGATGCTTGTTTATTTTAATGTACAATCCTCAAAATTATATTATATCGATATTGCAATGCCTTTTCCAGAGTAAAATGAGATTTCGAAAACTTTTTTTAAAGAAGAAAGATCCAAAACACCAGAAAATAAATAAACCCAGAAATATATATCTGCGTCCTTCAAAATCTAAACAAGAAATTACAAAACACTCGGAAACTTTTTACTCTCCAAAACAAAACAAAACAAAAAAAAAGTAACGAGGTAGCTCCATTATCAGATAAGGCCAAAAAGAGAGTTTTCTAAAAATGTTAAACGCGTCTAAAAGCGCGAAGAATCTGCCGCAACATTAGGCAAACCAGCAATATCCTTCCCCTAGTAAATAAGCCAATTTCTCAGCTTATCCACAGTGGATAAAAAAGCATCTCCTGCGCTGCTAAAACAAGCGTCACCCTGACGACCTCAACCCATAATAAGTCAAGTGTAATTACCTCCCTGATGTGAACACGGGACTAAAATTTACTTAAGCTAACTGCTTCCGTTAGGGAATACATTTCTACGTCAATGCCTAGTACCTTAATGAGAACTAATCACCTTCCTTGGAAAAACAGCCTTCTTTGATCTATCACAAGGGATTGACAACGGCCGACTTCATGCTTGAGTCGTTTCAATTTGCCTGATGTGTTAGGGATTACATGTTATGAACCGCTCTGGAGACTTATTTGTCACGACCGGGCTATCTTGGAAAACAGCTGCAACGCCTCTTCTCGTTAAATCTTTAGGAGTGTTAAGAAATTTTTGTTAGAAAGGATGTATCCAATATCGAACAAAAGCTTTGTGGATGTTTTTGTTTAAAGGTTAGCAATCGCCGTGGAGGATGTATGAGAAATTGTTTTAAATTTTATGTGATTATATTTTTCTCGTTTATTTGTGATGTTGATATTTAATTGGTATTTAAAAATAATAAAAATTAAATTGCCAAAGTTTTATTTTTTCAGTGGGTTAGAAGTGAATGTAAAAATCCTATTCATGAGGTCGATGAGTTTTTCGTATTGTTCCACTGATCATTACGTTGATAAAAAAAAAAATGAGAAATTATAATAATAAGGATAAGACGTTTACATAGGACTGCATTAAATGCGACCATTGTTAAAATGTATTCAAATTGTAGTATTATTTAGGTAGATGACAACGTGAAAAGTTTGATATTCTTGAAAAAATATGATAAAATATTTATTTAAAATTCATAATATTTGAACAGGTTTATTTATAAAACCGCTTGAATTGCATTTCTTAGTCAGTGTTTTAGAAAGTAACATTGTTTTTTCAATTCCTACTATTAGCTCACACTCTCTCTATATATATATCTTGTTTAAATATTCAATCGTTAATAAAATACTTTTTTTTTTCATCCACTCAAGTTCAAATACATTTTTTTTAACTTGTAGTGGATGACACTTGATGTTAATACAGTTTTTTTCCAATATTAATTAACTAATTAAATTTGTCCAATAATTTCTATTTGGTCGCCAAAGTCGCCAAATGTATCACCACGTCGCCAAATGGTCGCCAACTTTCCGCAACGTCCCCAAGTTTGTCGCCAAGCTCTCTTTTGCCACTTAATATTGTAATTCTGTTATATGTATATATATATATATATATATATATATATATATATATATATATATATATATTAATTTTAATTATTTAATAAAAAGTAAAAAAATATTTTTTTTTGTTGACCTAAGTAGGAATTGATTTTAATTTTTTTTTTTTATATATTACTTGTTATATTTGCGTTTGCATACATTTTAATGCTATTTTACGTCTTTAAATGCTATTTTCTCAAATTCTGATATCTGGTAGAAATTTCTCTCGAAAAACTTCATAAATTAAAATATAATACTAAACTTTCGTTCAAATTTGGTTTAATAATTCATCAATATGTTCTGCAAGTCTTGAACTGGAGAATAAGTAATTTGTGTATTTAGAAATATTCTATAGTTGTTTTAATGTTTCACAATGTGAAAAGATAGAATATTTTATGGCATTTTTTAGTCGAATCTTAGTATTTAAAGGAGGTGGATAGAAATACAGCTTATTTTTTTAGTTTAGGAATACTTAAAAAATCGCTAAGTTAGCTGCAAAATTTTAAGCAAATCATTTGACAACCCTCTAAACTAAAAGAGTTTTGCTTTATACCTATTTTTTAGCCAAAAAAAATCATGGATGGAGTTTTTATTTTCTCTCAGTGTTACATTTAAAATTGACTTGACTTTACAATAAATATCTTTAATCCTCCCCCCCTGCATTCTTATTTTATGCATCTCTATGCACATTAAAACCATATATTTTCTCATTTGTTTTTTATTGAAATTTTTAACTTTTTACCGAACTACAGCTTATTTCCTTATTGCTATAAGTCACTTTCGTAAGAATTTTAAATTTTACACAATATTATATTTTATTTATTTTTATACAATATTATATGTAATGGACTCCTTCAACCGGGAGGCACCTCAGAAATGAGGCTGAAAAACTTACGGTACGGTTTTTGGTTCTCGTCACCCGGTTGGTAAATTACCTTCTATCGATATTGGAGGCAGGTAGACTACCTCCTATCGATGATTGGACGCACATCCCATGGGAAAGGTTGTACCGTGGTCTATGAGGAACCTTAGGACTTAACCACAGTTCCGACCAGTGTTGTTGTCGCGGCCGTCCAGTCATTCAGTTTTATCCGTATGCCTTAGTAGCGGGTCGCAGAGGCCGTTTATGGATATACAGTGTTCAATGATGGGGATAAGCAGCTTATAATAGGAAAGACATTATATGGAACATAACAATATGCATGAATTCATGGATGTTTAAATGCGTCTCTAATTTCTAAAAGCACATATTGCGAAGGGATGTCACTTTATTTATATTATCAGTTTCACTCTTCATAGGTAAAGAACAGATATATGTATATATTTGACTTCTTGAGCAAAAAAAAAATCATCAACTATGAAGATGTTAATTTTAGCTTGAACATAACACGGTACTGTTTTATATGAGAACTAGTCACAATTGTTTCGTCGCTTTGTCCGAATTCGGTTTATTCAAAATTCTACTGATGTTTATCTGTGTAAACATGTGGATGGCTTCGAAAAGACTTACCCCAAGAAAATTATTTTATTTAATTGTATCTTTAATACAGTCCTTAATTCTATTCTGGTTCTATTAATACGAATGGAAACAAAATACGGAGAACAAAGTGAAAATTCTTAGATTTTTTTAAGAAAGAAAATAATGAAGTGGAATTTAATATAATTTAACTGCTGGATGAACATGTAAGATTAAAGTTAGCAGAGCCCTTCAAGATGACAAAAGATGTAAATTTCTTTGAAAAGAAGACACTTGAAATGAAGAGGCAGCTTTGAGTTCGAAGATAAATGCAAGCATTCCTTATTAATAAGTATCAAACAAGGGATTCAATTTCTAAACCAACCATCAATCTTTTTAACAACTCACCCAATTAAGACGATACCACTTGAAACGTCTTTCATTCACTTTGCTGTTTCATAGCAGACACAAAGTATGTTTAAATTAAACCTCGTAATCCTCAAGTACTTCTATTATAAAGGAAATACAGAAGTGCTATTGTTGATTATTTAGATTTGAAGATGCTTTCACATTCAAAGAATCAGGTTGAAATAGTTGAATGATCTCAGTGAGCTCATTCTGTTTTCATTATTAACCCGAGAACTGTGTTTCGTGCCCAATTTATTGTTCTAATATTCGATGAAAGTAGAAATATCATCTTTTGAAATGTTTGAAGAGCCCTCCAAGTGAAATACAAGCATTCGATATTTACGTAATTTCTGATTACACATCAAAAGTCTTCATCCAATTGTACTTGAATACAAGTACATTTTTCGGTTACTGCTTTAATAAATACCAAGCGTTTAGTAATATATATGGGAAGAGCTAAATTTGTGTTCGAGTTGTGACGTAAAGGAATTTATGATGTCTACAAAATATTACACGACTCATTTGAAGAAATATTTTTTAATTAGCTGTCAAAAATAAAATTAAAAGCATTCGAAACAGACTGCACTTGGTAATAGAATACATATAACTTGATATTGCGTATTTTCATATAAAATGTTTATAAAATCAGGTACAAGCTTTAAGAGTATGTCGAACATGCAGAAATAAGCCATTTTAAAACAGAATAAGGGATCGCAAACTCATTGATAAATCGCAACAAGGGTATATTTATCAATGAGTAGAGAGTGATTGTGAAACTGTATCCATCAACGGGTTAACCATCTGTCGGTCTGTACTATCACAGTCATGTGAAAGAAATTACTAAAAATACAAAAACTTAAAATACTGTAGCCAATGAGAGTGGTCTCGATATTTTCTCTCATATTCTTCGATTAAATATATTTGTATATTATTAGCCTTATGTCTATGTCATTGTCTATGTCTATGCCATTGTCGAATAACAGTGATAAAATATAATCTTTGGCATGAATCTAGTATAGCATCTTCGGCATTGGGAGGGGGGCAATCAAGCACGGATAAGCGGTTTATGCACAAGTATCGGAAAACCGAATATATATTTTGGGCGCTTTTTTTTCTGCCCATTTAAAATCAAATTTTGGCACAGAGCTACAATTGTAATCAAAATATCATTTCGAGTCTATTCCTATTTTTTATTCTATATTTATCCGTGTACATTCTATTATTCGAGTCTATTCCTTCAAAATTTTTGTTGTCTATTTATTTTGGTACAGAGCTACAGTATTTTAAGTTTTTGTATTTTTAGTAATTTCTTTCACATGACTGTGATAGTACAGACCGACAGAGGGTTCGCCCGTTGATGGATACAGTTTCAAATTTGATGCGTATCTGCACTTTAGAATTTAAAACTGTGTACAAAATTTAATCCATGTAGCTCTCTTCGATTTGTACATGCTGTGTGAACTTACAATCAGACAAATGAACGGAGAGACTGCCTCTATATGAATTTCGTTCAAATTTTATAAAAATTTACAAATTTATTGTTAAGAAGCGCCTACTAAATTTTATCCTTCCAGCTCAA
Source organism: Argiope bruennichi (assembly GCF_947563725.1). NCBI lineage: Eukaryota > Metazoa > Arthropoda > Arachnida > Araneae > Araneidae > Argiope > Argiope bruennichi. Next base: position 112,272,580 of record NC_079162.1, read on the forward strand.
AGCATTTTTGACCTATTATTTTCACAGATAAACAGAGTTCACAATTCCAAAAATGTATTTTTTAGACTCATGAGGGTCTGAAATACGGAGATCCGTCAAAACCTCGATTAGAATTTTTTGCTATTACAATGCTGTCTCTTTGCATACATTATATATAGGAAAGTAAAAAAATGTGCTACGCAGATATATGAATCCCTGAAGATCATATTTTTGAAGAAAAGAGAATGGATACAGATATTTTAATATATGCGCTCAAAACCGATGTGAAAAAGAAGAATTCATTTCTAACCGTAAAGGTTAAAGTGACAGTTTCAAAAAAATCAAATGACAAGACTTTCTTTCAAGGAAAGATTATCTTTACATGCCATTGAAAAGACGTCTACGATGTTAAAAATGTTAGCGCTAGGTAGAAAGTATGAAAAAAAGTGAAAACAACTAATATGGTCAGCAACAGACAAGTGATTTTTTTTTTTTTCTAATTTCGCAAAATTTTTACTTGTGGTAAAATTGTCGGAATGTATGAGGGTGAACCCCATATATCGGAAAAGAGTTTTATAGAGTTTTTTTGAAATGTCTGCTCTAGACAGAGACTGTTAAAAAAAGTGAAAACAACCAACATGGACAGCAACAGACAAGTGATTTTTTTTTTCTAATTTTTCAAAATTTTTACTTGTGGTAAAATTGTCGGAATGTATGAGGGTGAACCCCATATATAGGAAAAGAATTTTATAGAGTTTTTTTAAATGTCTGCTCTAGACAGAGACTGTTAAAAAAAGTGAAAACAAGCAATATGGACAGCAACAGACAAGTGATTTTTTTTTTTTCTAATTTTGCAAAATTTTTACTTGTGGTAAAATTATCGGAATTTATGAGGGTGAACCCCATATATCGGAAAAGATTTTTATAGAGTTTTTTTGAAATGTCTGCTCTAGACAGAGACTGTTAAAAAAAGTGAAAACAACCAGCATGGACAGCAACAGACAAGTGATTTTTTTTTTCTAATTTTGCAAAATTTTTACTTGTGGTAAAATTGTCGGAATGTATGAGGGTGAACCCCATATATCGGAAAAGATTTTTATAGAGTTTTTTTGAAATGTCTGCTCTAGACAGAGACTGTTAAAAAAAGTGAAAACAACCAATATGGTTAGCAACAGACAAGTGATTTTTTTTTTTTTTTTAATTTTGCAAAATTTTTACTTGTGGTAAAATTGTCGGAATGTATGAGGGTGAACCCCATATATCGGGAAAAGTTTTTTATAGAGTTTTTTTAAATGTCTGCTCTAGACAGAGACTGTTAAAAAAAGTGAAAACAACCAATATGGACAGCAACAACAAGCAAAAGATTTTTTTTAAAGTTTCATAAAATTTTCTCGTGTGTTCTATTTGTTGTCGTGTATGAAGGTAAGCCCCATATATATTGGAATGTTTTTTAAATATATAATCACACTGTAATTCACTGATCAAGGGTTCCTTGTAGCAGCCGGATTTTGCATCCCCGATCGTATGTTTTAATACAAAAACTACATGTTTCGTATGCGGGATCCACTTATTAAATTTGTCTCATGATTTTAGAAACAGCCTGCATAATTAAATGCATCAAATTAAAAAAAAATTATCTCAATCTTATTGTAACTCGTGAATGAAATCTTTTTCTTCTTTCTGCTATACTTTCGAAAAGGGGAGTGTTTTGTGTGTAGCTTTGTAATGAATGACCAACTAACCAAATTCTCTTCGATCAGTTTGACCAAATGTTTAGCAAAGATCTACAATTTTTATTTGAAGATCACTTGCTATATTTCATGCATCAAAATTGTTGGGGTTTTTCAATTATTGTATTCACATGAAAATGAATGATCAACTGACCAAATACTCTTCGATCAATTTGACCAAAAATTTGACAGAGATCTACAATTTTTATTTAAAGACCACTTTCTATATTTCATACTGTTACAAAAATTTTCTTCTACTACAAATACCGTCAATTAATCGTAATGACGCAGCACAATTAATTAATCATTAGTTCAGCAACTTGCTTGCTTGCTAATCCTTCAGTTTCTCTACGTGTCGACTCCTCTCTCACACACCACTTCTGACGATACACACGACTTCTCACTATCCACACCACTTCAGAGTGCCCGCCGTCTTTTATAGCTCCGGGAGGCGGGGCTAGAATCTTCAGACCAATCAGGGTGTACCTAGGTGTATCTTAGTTCCTACTGGATGGATCGTGAAGCTTCTCGAACTTTCCAGTGTAATCCATTTAGTCGCCAACCTCTCCAAATTCATCGCCAAGCCTCCAAATGTTCGCCAAATTTGTCGCCAAGCTCCGAGGTTATTGACGCGGCACCCACTCAACATGCACAGGACAGATCGTACAATTGTCTTTCTTATGATGACACTATTCGGGCCGGGTAGCAAAATTACAGATTTGTAACAATACATCAAAAATGTTGGGGTTTTTCAGTTATTGTATTCACATGAAAATGAATGACCAACTGACCAAATTCTTTTCAATCAATTTGACCAAAAGTTTGACAGAGATCTACAATTTTTATTTGAAGATCACTTGCTATATTTCATACATCAAAAATGTTGGGGTTTTTCAGTTATTATATTCACATGAAAATGAATGACCAACTGACCAAATTCTTTTCAATCAGTTTGATCAAAAGTTTGACAGAGATCTACAATTTTTATTTGAAGATCACTTGCTTTATTTCATACATCAAAATGATTGGGGGTTTTCAGTTATTTCATTCACATGAAAATGGATGGATTGTGTCTGAGGAAGCTGCTGAAAAATAATAACTAAGACATTTACTTGCAACAATTTAAATTAAAACATGAGTAGTTCCTCATTGATCGTCGCAGTATATACTTCTCGCTAGAATCTGATGGCGTCGCCAACAAAAGATTCAAATCTGGCAGAATCATTGGTGAAGAAAGCTGGCAGAATAATTGGTAATTTGCAAGTTCGCAGGTACAAGAGCCACTATATGACAAACAGACAGCCACAGGCATCTACTATTTTGGTGTAATGTCCACACTTCTATTTTAAACTTTATTTCGTTACTTTTTTGAGCTTACGTGGTCACAGACAGACGATATACAAAAGGAAAGAAATCCAAAAAGCAGATTTTTTTTTCAGATTCTCCAGATAAAAACGTCAAGATTTGGCAGAATCTTGAATTAATTTTTTATGATTATAAATTTTTTTAGTCTATATATCATTTATAAGGAATTAAAAAATAAAGCAGAAAAGTTCATTTCAATCATCGCAGCATATGATTTAATAAGAAAGCAAAAATAAAAATTATCGACCTTTCAATAACAAACTTAACGAATAGCATTAAATACAAAGATAAACACTTGAACACACATATATATATAACTAAAATGATAAAAGAAGAATAAAACGAATACTTTAAAATGATAACATAAAAAAAAGCTTAAAGCTTTTAAAATAAAATTATTCAGTTCCCGAGTGATCATAAAAAAGTAACTATTTCATAGATAAAATTTAATTAATAGTATCGAAGTTATGCTTCTCATGACACTGACGTTAAAAGGTTATGAATATATTTAAAAAAAGCCTATTTCAAGTAATGGTAATAATAAATGCATAGAAATAAGACCTAAAAAGGGATAAACTAAGCAAGATATTATAGATAAGTACAAAAGACAAAAAGATAGATATCAGGTGTAACATTTAATACAAAAGGATAAATATAGCAATACAAATGGGTTTCTAGACAAGAAACAAATCATCATGGGAACTGCAAGTGTTATGTAATAATGGAATGAAATATTTTATGTTATAATGTTTGACAATTATCTAGACGTTCAAATGTAGTAGGCTATTCAGTTTTAATTAAACTCACTGTAAAAATTTGAATGAAATAAATAAAAGAATGAAATTCTCTTACAAAATACAGTCTATATACTTTGAAACTCACGTAAAAAGATAATTGCTTTATACAAAAGGAATAAAAATGGAAACTGTAAGCACCAGATCGAAATTTTAAGGATATAGCAGAGATCTTTGCACATCCTTTTAGAACTATCAGATACATTTTATGTCAACCACATAATGAAGCATTTGACTTGAAATTTGACTTGAAAAATCATGATCAGTTTTTTTTTCTCCTTTTTACATCTTTTACGAATTTTAATCTTCAATTAATCAATCAAGGAAATTCTTATTAGATCCCAAGATCTCTCAAACACGTAATAATTTAACTAATTTGCTTATTTTAAAATCCATATCATTTAATTTCAGTACTGTAAACATCACCATACAAATGTAATACTTTTTGTATCGATTTATTTAATCCTCAAGACTATTTCAGTACAAAATTAGACATATTTATTTTACAAAGCATCTTGAAATTAAAATAAGCAAACAGACATAAAAAGAATAAGAAAGGAAAATTCAAACTACAAATTATTTGAAACAAATTAAACTCTTCTTATTTGCTTCCTTTCACCACTTTTATTTGATAATGCAAATTGGTGAAATGTAAATATAGGTTGATGTAAGATAATAGGTTTCTAGTAACCGAAAGACTTTTTAGTATAAGTGAAAATAAGGATTAGTATAAGGATTTTAATTTAAAGTTAATATTTATCAACGCATGAACTCGCATTTTAAAGCTTAAGATAAAATTCTGTTTATTATGAGCATTTTTAAATTTTCTTTATGTGAAAGCGCTGTAAAATTGTTGAATTTCATACAATATAATTTTTATTTAACAGCAACTACACTTTGAAGATGTGTAAATATTATAACATGTTTTACATCATATAATTATTGCCTTGTCTAATCGTCTCATTTTTAAACCATTGGAAATAGGCATATATTTCAAAATGGAAACATGTTTTAAATGACATAAATAATTATGTATTATGTTGTTTAAGTTAATTAATGCACCGAAATAAATACAATATTTATATTTTTATTCCGTCCCAACAATATTTATATTTTTTTCCAACAATTTAATAAAATAGTTTTGATACAGTAATATTTTAAATAAAAAAAATGTTCCGTTCTCTGCGGCTAAAATTGATTCAACAATAAAAAAATAGATTTTCTTATTTTAAGCCAATCAACGGTCACTTCAAACATTATGCGCCTGTTAGTTCGCGAGTTTTTCTAAAGATGAAATAAATTAAAATTTAGTTCCCGAGTTTCTTATTGAAATAAGCTAAAACGTCTATAATAGTTCTCTTCAAATCTTCATAATTCAGTCGGCATTAGTCGCAGAACATTTTGCGCTTAAATATTATAGTGCTATGAATATTTTACTTAATATAACTGATAGGAAATGGAAAATTATAAAAATTTAGATTTCGTAAATTTTTCAGCATTCAAGCAATGTAAGATAATTGTTTAAATCATTTAAAGCGTTTTTCAAATTGGAAAATACATATGTCTATCTCTAATAGTTTAGAAGTTGACATTTGGGTCACAATAATAATGGACACCCAAGATAGGGAATATTCTTTACCGTACTTAATTACTTTATATAAAATTTTAGCAAAGATTGTGTAAATTTAAAAATGGAATGCTTAATTTTTAAGTTTCAATCATTTTTTGAAACTATAATGGTAAATAGAAATATATTTGCTAACTTTGATTGATATGTCTTTTAAAAAATACAGGCCGTATCATATCGCAAATATTTATTCAAGAATTTCATAAAAGTTCTAACAAACTTTAAGACTTATGTGTGGAAGATTCGATATCATGCAAAATTAGTGAACGCAACAAAAAATTATATCTTGATATAAAGTAATTCATTTAAAAAATTAATTATCTTATTTGCACTAAATCTACAACAGTAGATTAATTCCGTATTTTTGTGATATAGCCATCAATTTAGCTGTATAGAAAGAAGCAAAGGTTAAGGTAAAAAAGAATACATTGTAAGGTATCACTTGTTGTTTCTAATGGCACTTGCCATGGACAAGCCCTCTGTTACGAAGACAGCGATTTAAGCCGGAAGGGTACCATCTCCTGTTTTTATAGTAGCACCAATTAGGGCCAAGAGTACGACTTTGCTACTCAGGCATCACTCATTCGCTTGCACAACCCCTTTTTACAGGAGGGTACATTCACACATCTCACAGATAAAACAACGGAAGAACAGCCATGCCCAAACGGTGACTCGAACCCAGGACGCCCAGATCACGGGAAAGACGCGCTACCCCTATGCTAGTACGGCGGCGGAATCACTTCTTATTTCTCAAATAAAGAGCTTCAATATCTGGAAAACCAAACTACGCTCGGCAGGATTTTTTTTTTGTGACATTATGTTTTTTCGGAGAAAATATTTAGATACGAATCACACACTAATTACATATGAATATTTTTCAATCTTATCTGCATATGAACTGCTCAATTAAATAAAAAAAAAGTCATGAATGCTCTTAGTTTAACATGATATTCGAAACAATCTGCTCTATTATACCATTGTGAAATCGGGTCCGAGATGGCGCTGCATGACACTGTCAGCATGAGAGCAGATAACTCTAATAGTTAGGTATAAAAAAAGTTTTTTTGAACAAAATAACTTCTTCAGGAAAGACACCTATATAGATAATTTTAAAAAGCAAAAATATTAAATATAAATACACAAGTAATAAAATAAAGCAAAAAGTGGACTCGAACCGACGACCCTCAATACACGTGCCATTCATGTTGTTCTGACCAATATACTGCACTGCCTGCTCTTCGAAGCAGAATATGAATATTCTTATTTTAATAGTTAGTTAGAAAAATATATTTTATGTGTTAAATCGCGTTTTTCAAGAAAGTCCCCTATATAGATAAACTTAAAAAGCAAAAAATATTAAATATAAATACATAAATAAAGCAAACAGCTCGATTCCAACAGAGAATCCGAAACACACGCATCATTCATGTTGTTCTGATCACTATACTGGTCTACTGAAAATACTGCACTGTAGAAACGGAAGTTGAATATACTTATTCTAATAGTTAGTTATAAAACCATTTTTTATGTGTAAAATCGTATTTTTCAGAAAAGATACCTATATAGATAAACTTAAAAAGCAAAATTTTATCTAAATATAAAATTTGACCCAAATCGTTAGAGCCATTTCCGAGACATATATATATATATACAAGAATTGCTCATTTAAATTTATAAGATGTACGGATCTGCCGTATTAGATGTCAGCTTTAATGTGTTTGTGAACTAGATAATAAAGAATGCTGACATTACAATTTAAGATAGTGTCTTCTATAATGTTTATTACTCAGTAAGAATCCATTCACAAAATACTATCCAGAATAAACTAAAAGGCTTTTAAAATCACAAAAGCGATTTCTAAATAAAAAAAGACCAGAAAGCAGTATTACGCTAAAGATTTGAAATTTGTATTCTTCTACGAAGATGAATAGAAGAGCAAATTTTATTCCCTTCGAAAAAGAAAGAGTTTAAAGTATTGCCCTGAGGAAAAAGCGTAGGCGGAAATCAGTTGAAAAATTTCTTCTTTCTGAATGATTGCTGAAAGTAATGAAAGCGAATGCATCTCGATCGATGTAGTTGACAAATCGTTAACCGGAAACGGAAAAAGGGACAGAGGCTTGCTTTCCAAGGAAACAGAAGCCATAAATATTTTAGAGAGTAGGAATCACTGAAAAGAAACTTACTAAGGAGACAAAAAATATCTCTGAGAGAGACTAACCGAAAAATAAAAATCTGAGCAGAGACTAACCGAAATTATATCTATTTCCGTACACCAAACAGTCTTGCCAACTACCAAAAAAAAATAGTACGCGGCATTAATGTTCTTGCATAAAGGTCATTAAAGGTAGAAATATTTCATTGAAATAAAATAAGTATCTTAAGATAGGTTCTGAAATAGTTTAGTTATTATTGTATTAAAAAGTCGAAAGTAATTTTAATTTCAAAAACATAGAAGTGACGACAAATTCATAACAGTTTGAAATCTTAATAGAAATATTTTGAGTAAATAGGAATTTTAATCTCATTCATAATACACACACACACACACACACACACACACACACACACACACACACACACACACACACACACACACACACTCTTAATGATATCTCTTAATCTAATTTAAATTTATTTCCAAATTTTATCTTAATTTAACCTATATTAAAACTTCATTCCCAAATGTTCTCTTATTCCCAGATCCAATTATCACCTTTTTATTTAATTAATTCTGCATGTGCTCTGTGAAACTACTGAATTCAGCTGGTTCTAATGCTCCGAATGAAGTGATAAAAATCTTTAATGTTTACAGCATTCTTTGAAAAGTGCCTAAATTTCCCTTTCCGAAGACTACACGTATCAAAGAAATCTCTATCAAAATCTCATTTTAAAACCACTGAAAGGAAAATTTTAATCTCTTCTGCTCTTGTATCGTGATGTAGAATGACGTATTTCATCGCTTCTTCCTTGCATATATTATGCCTCCCGTGAAGAAATAAATCGAAGTTAAAGTTCAAATATATAAATATATATATAGTAACCAATCTTAAGTAAGAAAAAGTTTGAAAACGAAACTAAAATGAAAACGAAACAAAAACAGTTTCGAAATCGCAACTAAAATTTATAACCTATTTAAACTAAAACCAAAAAAGAACTTCATAGTATTTAGAGAGCACAATTGCAGCTACTTCTAAAACACAGATGAATTGATACAAAAGTATTAGAATCAAGTTAATAGGAAAAACAAAAAATCAAATAAAAATTAAACCAAAAAAATTATAAAAAATATAAAAAAAGAATCCGGCCTGAAGACTTTTTCAAGGGTCACCCTCAGGCAGGGAATTCAAAGAAAGGGATTTTTTCTGTGAGGAAATACAGACATTCTCTAATAATGATTCCTCGTGACCCGAAAATCCCCTGAAATTCGGGTCACGAGGAATCATTATTAGACAATGTCTGTATTTCCTCACAGAAAAAATCCTTTCTTTGAATCCCTGCCTGAGGGTGACCCTTGAAAAAGTCTTCAGGCCGGATTCTTTTTTTATATTTTTTATAATTTTTTTGGTTTAATTTTTATTTGATTTTTTGTTTTTCCTGTTAACTTGATTCTAATACTTTTGTAAATATATATATATATATATATATATATATATATATATATATATATATATATACATATAACCTCCACCTCGGGCTTTTAAGAATTTGTTTTATTATTAAATATTAACATTATTTTTTAAATATAATATATTAACATTAAAATTTTTAAATTAAATATAAATTAAAAAAATTTTTTTGTTCGTTTTTCGTTTTTAGTTCGTTAATAAATCATGTTTAAAAAAACAATTTTCATTTCCCTTATATACTTCTCTACTGTTTGAATGCATAACTCATTATTATAAATATTATGGAATACTCGAATACTCTAACCTTAGCTTATGGAATCACCTCTCATTCGGAATAAAGATTTGATTAAAATTAATCTGTTGATCATTGATAATCTTGTTTAGAAACTTAAAGTATTAAAGTACTGCTTTATATTAAATAGCACGTAACTGCTTAAAAGATCAAGAAGGTTAGATAAAAATTGATTAAGATATTCCATTTTCACTAGCTTGAAAGTAGTTAAGTTAAATAATAGCACGCGAAAGCAGTTAACTCTAACAAAGTAGAAACGTTAAATTAGAAGACTTCAAAAGTAACTATAACTTCTTTCTGTAATCAAATTCAATCCGATGCATTTTACAAATTCTTTCAATTGAAAAAGTCTGATATCTTAAATTAGCTCAATCTATCTTTCTTTTTTTCTCTTCCGCTTTCAGAATAAATTATTCATCAAAATATTGAATTAAATAGTGAAAATGAGGCCACATTTTCTTGTCTTTATTTAGTTTATATTCAAAAAGTTCTGAACTAATTTTCATGCGAAAAGGATTTATTATTATCTTAAAGAACTAACAGTTATTTTTTCAATAGCTTAAGCTAAATGTGATGTTTTGCTTTACAATTAAATAATCAAGATGCACCTAATTGGAAAAAACAATGTAGTGCTCTTTCTTTCTTTCTTTTTTCCTCCTTTTAATCGAAACTGAACTTAGTAACTTGAATAATCTGACTAAGATCATTTAAAAATTTGTAAATTTAAAGCGAAGCACCCCGTATAACTTGAGCTAATGCTATAAAAAAAACTGTTTGTTCTTTAAGTTAATGATAAATTCTTTACGTGCGATTTTTATTTTAGAAGTTATTGAATAATACAAACTAAATAGGTACATAAGTTTAGCTTATTTTTTGGCATTTAATTCAACATTTTGATAAATAATATATTCCGGCAGCTGAAAAAAAAGTTGACCTTCAAACAAATCCCAGAAGGTCATGTGCAATTTCTGGGTCGCTACTTTTTACCATGCCGGATGAGTTTCTTTATCATACAAATATAGAGACGCAGGTGTTTTTATTTTATATATTTAGATATTGCTATAATCGGCATTGCAGTCTCTTTTAAACAAATCTAACATAAACATGATTTCGCAGCTGATCATTCAAAACATGTGTTTTCACTGTTCAAATGGTTTATACTTTTCATGCGTCATCCATGATATTATTCTTCTTCAGTCATAGCCGAATAAAACATTTGTCTGTTTCTTGATGCTAGAATTACTACCCTTAAAAAATGAACAAAACATTCTTTCAGACATAAAAGTGTTTTATGGAACACTCAGACACTTTCGAAGTGCTTTATATCAGGTTGTATGATTTATATATGTTAGATAATGGCTTAAAGATAACATAACATATATTCTTGCATTTTGCTCTGTTTCTGGTTATGACTCGCTAAAAATTTCATACAAAGAATACGTCGAATTATTCGCATAAAAAGACGTTAAAATTACAAATATATACTAACATTCTTTATATAATGGACTGTAAAATTCAGGCATTTTTTTAAACCTAAAAGTAGTTTTAAAGCACAGGTGGTTGAATATTTATAGAGGAAAAATGGGATTGTAGAAAATGTTGTTCCAGCAATAGAGAAGACGATTATTTTTTTCCTTTTCTCGTCTCAATAGAAGTAATTTCGATTCGGCCTTTGCATAAAAATATGAACACTGCCCAATTTTCAAGTGCACTAACCTAGAACTCAATATTAATATTATTGATTTAGTTTATTTCTTTATGTAAGCTACTTAAATCGTTTATATGGCATATTGCCACTGTGTCACATGGCATATTGCCACTGTGTCACATGGCATATTGTCACTGTGTTATCAAGATAACCTAATGTAAAACCATACCTACAGCAAATCTACGGAATTTTAACCCTTTTAGTACCGAACGACATTTTATCGTCCTTTCACAATACTTGAGAAAAATGCCAATGATGATATATCTCAAAAAATATTGAAATACAATAAACAATAATTTATTCTTCCGTTTTTTCGTAATCTGTTTCTTTTTTAATTTTACAAACATTTTAACTTTGTTTTTTTAAGAGCTTTTTTCCCAAACCCTAGACAATTCGTCAAATTGGCCCGGCATTAAAAGGGTTAATATAAACGCTATAATCACTTACGACGTATGTGACAGTATACAGCAATCATATATGATATAAAACAATTTGAGAACAGATATAAGAAATGTTTTGCATCAATATAATGTTTTAGCAAATTTGACTTACGACATTTTGATATAATATTAACAATATTCCATTCGTCAATTGTCTAAAAATGTTTTAAATAAATCACTGATTTGGAACATAAAAATCTGTTTAATTTATTCCGTTTTTATAATTTTTTTTAAATATTTTTTAATTTAATTTAAAGGAATTTAAAATTATGTACGGTGGCATAGCAGAAGAAAGAACAAGGGAAATACAAATACTTCAGATGCCAATCTTATGCTACCAGGAATATAAATTGGTAGCTAGTTTATTTTACTTTTTAAAGCCGAATGTGATAAAGAGGCGAAAAAGTAACATTATGCTGCGGGCGTTATATATTGTAGCTCAACCACTAATGACTACTAAATGGGGGGAAGGGGTTTGAAATATCCTTTATGCCTCAGATTCCTCTTGCCATCATTCCGTCACTGTTTTTTTTTTTTTGAACAAATATTATTTTTAAAGCAAGAAAGATTATTAATTTCACCAAATCGAGGAAGGCATGTTTCCAAAAATGTTACTAGTTCTGGAATTTTTATTTGATTTATATGGTACCTTCCATTTCTTTAAATCTAACAGATGCATGTAGGGAATAGAAAGCAACAATTTCAGAAAACTTTGACTTTTTAAGAATTTTATCTAACTGCAAGATTTTTAGTTTGTTTTACATTACTTTAGCCGTGGCTATTGAGACCTCTTTACCTAAGAAATTTTTAAAAAGAAATTCATTGCCCTTTGAATATTCAAAACCCTCTTTTCCATCGATGGCAGAAACGACAAGAGCTCTCTCAAAATACGTCGTTTGGATCATATTCTGGTTATATATAGCTACACAGAAGTCATTTCAGACTCAGCAGACCCATTCCAGAAACCATAAAATAACTTTGTTGATAGCCCTTACGGTTAAATGTATTGTAGGCAGGCCGCCGAGATAGGAATCCCAGCGAATCACAGGGCTTCGTCAAGGCTCGTGTCATCCGCAGATGTCCACATTCCGATTCCAAAGGTAATTCTGTCAAAGATATGTAGAAACACGAATATTTGGATATTCATAGATTTTCTCTCTGAAAAAAGTCAACAGAATTGGTAAATATATGAATTTCCTGCTATTCTCCCAAAGATTTTTAATTAACGTCATAGAAGAATTTTTATCATCCATTTTATGTTCAGTAGAAGAGATAACGTTGGTATGGATGATAAAAATTAATTACCGAGAATAAAAGACAATGAACCATTTTATGGGAACATTGGCCAATCCATTAGTACTCGAATATAAATTTATTTAGTCTTCTATTTTATTATTGATATTGATACTTTCAGGATTATTTTTGTAATAAATATTGATTTCTCTGATACATCTAATAATCAACACAATAAAATTATAATTTAGTTTTACTAAATACGAACTTATTTTAGAACAGAAGGTATGCTTTATTTATTTTGGATTAACTATTAAGCAGATAAAAATTAGAATTGCCCCAATGACATAAAATATTGCAAAATATCCTAAAAATTTTGTTAAATATTCTCAAAGCTATGCAATATCATGAAGATATTGCACCATTATTATGGAACATCTCATGCTGATGGGAATATTGTATAAATATAATATACATTTTCAAGTAATTATTATTCTAGAAGTTAATAAATCGTTTTACAGTTAGCGTTTAACTAAATAAGTGAATTTACAATTTCTCAAAACACTTAATAAGTAATGAAGTGTACTATATGATCGTGATCTCATTAGTTTAGTTGCTTAAAGCAAGTTTCTGAATCAGAGTTTTATAGAATTTACTTCAAAATATTCTATCCCTAAACTCATGTTTTCAGATTTCTAAATTTCAAGGAAACAGACGTCATTAGCTGTAAAAAAACCACTTGCTGCTTGCTTTTCTGTATTAATGAACAAAATCACAATAAATTATCTAGTGAATTCAGCTTCTGATATACATGTTTGGCAGATATACTTGTTCCCTGAAGTTATGATTCTGTTGATATCATAATGTCATTAAATAGAAAATATTTATTTGGAAGTTAATAATTGAGAAAAAAAATTCTTTCAATAGATATACATGTTTCCTGAATTTATGATTCTTTTGATATCTATAATGTCATTAAATAGAAAATATTTATTTGGAAGTTAATAGTTGAGAAAGAAATATAAAATTCCTTCTATAGATAATAGTAGGCTGATTAATTTGCTTTAGTTTCGCAGATATTTTTTCTTGCATATACTTTCCATGCATTGCCAGCTTTGTAAATACACACACACATATACTTGAAATATAATAATGAAATTTGAATTGAAAGCTAATAAAAAAGGCGTTATTCATAGATTTCCTTATCCTTCAAGAAGGTAAATTATTTCAGTATTTTTGGAAATATCATTAATCTGTGGTATTTAAATACTTTTCGTGAGTTTAGTTTAGTTATATTAATGTCCCGTTGTAAAGCAACACTAGGTCTATTTTGGGACGGACCTCGTCATTTTGAACCGCGGTCAGATGACGAGAGCGACACCTGAACCATAGCTGCCCCTAACTCTCGTAAGATGCATATACTTGCGAGTTTTATTTCTATTTTATAATTCATATTACTGTTCTGATTTCTAATTCATATTACAGTTCTGATTTATAATTCATATCAAAGTTCTGATTTATAATTCATATTAAATTTCTGATTTATAATTTATAGGATTTTTTATAAAAGTTTTTCTAAAAAATTGGTTAGTATTTTTGAGAAAACTTGAGAAGGATTTCGAAAATCTTGATTCATTCTTCTCCTAAAAATTTAATGCATGCATAAAATAAATGTTTTATTTCAATATAAAAACATTTATTTAGAAAATTAATAGTAGAGAAATTATATGTACATTGTATTGATGTAGAGAAATTATATGTACATTGTATTGATGTAGAGAAATTATATGTACATTGTATTGATGTAGAGAAATTATATGTACATTGTATTGATGTAGAGAAATTATATGTACATTGTATTGATGTAGAGAAATTGTATTAAATGTGAAGAAAGGATATACAGAATAAGTGTCGTATTTAATAGTGTTAAATGACTATGTTTCGCGTTAGATTGCTTTCAGTTATACAAAAGATTTTTAAAAAATTAAGGAATTATGTTTTATGTTGGTTGAGTAATAAATGTACCTCTGAAAAAAATAATTTCAAAATTTTATACGGTTTTCTCAGTTCTATTATCATATCTAATAAACTAATTATGACAAACTAACAATTGAAACAAAGAAGTTCCACTCTTTTATGACTAGACAGACCACGTTATAGAAGTTAGATTTTTATCTAAGCCAATCAATGTTGTAAAGCATTCAGGATCTTATATTCTCTCAAAACTATTTAAAAAACAATTCAATTTTGTTTTACTTGACACAACTTAATACACTACTCTACTCCCTCTTGGAAGACATATATCCTAAATTTAAAATATTTCTTCCTTACGGCGCTGTATAGAAGTCTTATGCTGTAACAAGATGCTGAAAAAAATCGGAAATAGCAGACAGTGATATAACAACTTATAAGTAGTTAACTAAATACTATACTCTCTCTTGGAAGAGATATATCCTAAATTTAAAATATTTCCTCTTTACGGCGCTATATAGAAGTACAGTAACAAGATACTGGAAAAGATCGAAAAGAGCACACAATGGTAAAACAACTTATATGTAGTTACCTTAATACTCTACCCTCTCTTGGAAGAAATATATCCTCAAATAAAATATTTCTTTTTTATAGTGCTATATCGGTCAGATGTTGCAATAAGACGCTGAAAAAAATCGAAGATAGCAAATAGTGGTATAGTGGCCAAAATTGATTGAAAGCCATATTTCTAAAATTATTATTTTTTAAGTTCAGACAACATCTTTGAGAGATATTAGGACTCTAGGAAATGGACCGAATTAGGAATTTATTTTTCTTCTCTGCATGATTCGTAGTAGATGGTCATTGTTTTCATTTGCTCAAAATTTAGCTAACCATTACAGCTAAAATTTGAAATTCATATTCGATATGCGAAAAAAGAATTGCTCAAGATCATGACAATTTATTTGAATTAAAGGAAAAAAAATAAAAGAAATAATTCATATCAAAACAAACCCCACTTGATGAAAAGAAGACTACGAGCAAAATGTACAGTACATGTACTACAATAACTGATAAAATGACAGACTTATTTCTATTTGCGTTCGACCACATTCTATCCATCTATTATACTAAAGGGTGCTTCAAAGTTAACGCAAGATTTGAATTTGAAACTTTTTTTTGTAGTAAAGTGTTGGTAACCCAATTAAAAAACCATTTGACATCTGATAGTTTAGAATTAGTAAAAATGGAGCGTTATACGATAGAAAAACGTTTTTTCACTGTTGAACAATATTTCAAAAATTATGAAAATCTGGCGGTCGCAGTTTGAAAATTTGAGAATTGGCCGTCTAGATCGTATGATTTAACACCATTGGATTTCTTTTTATGGGGTTATTCGAATTCAAAGGTCTATGCCAAAAAACTCGCAAGCACGCCTGCATTGAAGTAGGAAATTCAAAGCTGCATCATCGAAATTAAATCACATATATGCAAGATGGTCATGGAAAATTTCGATAAAAGAGTGCGTATGTGCCAGCAAAGATATGGAGGCCATTTGCCGTACGTGTATTCCATACATAATCCTATCATGTGTACTTTAAGATAAAATTTTCAATAAAAATATAAAATTTAAAGAAAAAACTGTGTTTTTTTTATTTAATCCAAATCTTGTGTTAACAAGTTGTTCCATTGTGTAATACTCCATTTTTACTACCCTAAAGTATCATCTTTCAAATGGTTTTTTTAATACGATTGCAAAAACTTTACTGCACGAATGGTGCGAAATTCAAATCTTGCGTTAATATTGGGGACACCCTTTACATAAAAATATTCATTTTATGCTTTCCATCTATTTCTCTGTTCCATAGAAAGTTCTTTTCTAAAATCTAAAACCATGCAAAATAGTATAAAATATAACACCATGCAAATCATTTTTTATATTAAATTCTAGTATGAAACATAATTATATTATACAAAGATAATCGTCACTGTTCAATCATTATATCACATGTCAAATTTAACAAATCATTTTATAGGTGCAAAACTCTTATGCAGAGTAGTTATATTTGATTTCATGCGATTATACATAATATGCGATTGCTGTATGTCGTTACTAAATACCATAACTCGTTAACAGTACCAGTTGATACATAAAAATTTCGTATTTTTTTATTGTTACTGCATTATTTTTGACATTCGCTATTCTGATATGACATAACCGATACGTAAAGGATACATGTAAATCTATCTTATCGGAAACTTTTGACCAGAGGCATTCTTTTTTTCTGACATTCCAAAATATCCTTAATTTATGAACTTTAAAATAGTTACTTAACTACAAACAAATTAAAGATATCATTTAAATAATAAATAAACACAATTTAATTGCAATAACTAAACCAATATTTAATTTAAAAAGGTAGAATCCCCAGAAGTAAAAGATCAACAAAAATAGAAAATTCTTTTTTTCTGACATTCCAAAATATCCTTAATTTATGAACTTCAAAATAGTTACTTGATTACAAACAAATTAAAAATATCATTTAAATAATAAATAAACACAATTTAATTGCAATAACTAAACCAATATTTAAAAAAAAGGTAGAATCCCCAGAAGTAAAAGATCAACAAAAATAGAAAATTCTTTTTTTCTGACATTCCAAAATATCCTTAATTTATGAACTTCAAAATAGTTACTTGACTACAAACAAATTAAAAATATCATTTAAATAATAAATAAACACAATTTAATTGCAATAACTAAACCAGTATTTAAAAAAAAGGTAGAATCCCCAGAAGTAAAAGATCAACAAAAATAGAAAATTCTTTTTTTCTGACATTCCAAAATATCCTTAATTTATGAACTTCAAAATAGTTACTTGACTACAAACAAATTAAAAATATCATTTAAATAATAAATAAACACAATTTAATTGCAATAACTAAACCAGTATTTAAAAAAAAAGGTAGAATCCCCAGAAGTAAAAGATCAACAAAAATAGATTAGGTATCCATGGTAACATGCTAAATTAAAACTGAAGTTGTTCCCAATGTGTAATGAATAACATATTAACGAGTTGTTATGCTTGAACTGATCGATTTTTTCCATTTTATAAAATCTTAAATGTAAAGAAGAATGACTGAAATAACATCCGAAATTTTAAATTAAAAATGCTTCGGACGTGGGTTAATGAATTTTAAGCATTTCGATTGTCGTTGAATACTAAAGAGATAAAGCAAATTATAAGCGTGTGAATTAATATACTTTTCCAGCAGGGAGACAGAACTCCATTTAATTGCTTTTGGCTGTTTTAGAGAAGCGATGAGACATCTGTGAAAAATAAGTTCAAAATGGAAATTATACTCTGTAGAAATTGAAAACGGTGGAAATTGAGAAAAACGATTATAAAAGAGTTTACACTTTTATTTATTTGTTCAGAGGCCCTCGCTTTATTTAAAAGTCTCTATTTCAAAATAATGAAGGGAAAGGAGGCATAAAAAAGCAATCAACATTTTCTCTTTTAAGTCATATTTAAGAATAAACTAAATGCAAAGTCATTCACTCGAGAGAGCTCGAATACAAAAGTTGTCACCCAAATCCGAAGTGTTTCACTCGGGAAAGAAATGTTGACACCTCTCAAAGAATTGTACCGGTTTTAATTAAAACAACTTACTTATTGATTTAAATTAAAAACCTCTTTCTTTTCTTCGGTTGTTTGTGCATCATAGCCAAGAAATTATTGTCAATGTGGAATCAATTAGAATGAAATGGTTTCAAAAAGCGCTTCAGATTTATAACCACTGTCTCTGTCTCTTGACATATGTCGATTTCTGTAATGGCACTATCTTTATGTATAATTTTAATTAAAAAAAATAATTTTATTTATTCTAAAAAGGTTAGGCTTTCACTTTTAAGAAAGTCAAATGAGTTTAAAATCTTGATTAATCACTTTTAATAGGATAGGACTTTTATTAGCTACATAAACGATGTCCAAAAATGCTCGAATATCATAAATTTGTTTAAGTAGATATTCATTTTGTTTAAAATCAATTAAAAGGAAATTGTAATATTCTAAACATGATAACTTACCCTTTTGCTAATATAGCCTATCTATTATAGGCTAACCTATCAATAGACTAATCTTTTTTGGAATAGCCTTAACCTTTTGCTAATATAGCCTAACCTTTATAGGCTAACCTCACAATAGCCTAATCTTTTTTAGAATAGCCTTAACTTTTTGCTAATATAGTCTAACCTTTATAGGTTAACCTCACAATAGCCTTAAACGTTTGCTAATATAGCCTTAACCTTTTGCTAATATAGCCTTAACCTTTTGCTAATATAGCCTTAACCTTTTGCTAATATAGCCTTAACCTTTTGCTAATATAGCCTAACCTTTCTAGGCTAACGTCACAATAGCCTACTCTTTTTTAGAATAGCCTTAAACTTTTGCTAATATAGCCTAACCTTTATTGGATAACCTCACAATAGCCTACTCTTTTTTAGAATAGCCTTAAACTTTTGCTAATATAGCCTAACCTTTATTGGATAACCTCACAATAGCCTAATACTTTTTAGAATAGCCTTAACCTTTTGCTAATATAGCCTAGTCTTTATAAGCTAACCTCACAATAGCCTAATCTTTTTTTATAATAGCTTTAACCTTTTGCTAATATAGCCTATAGACTAACCTCATAATAGCCTTAACCTTTGCTAATATAGCCTATAGGCTAACCTCACAATAGCCTTAACCTTTGCTAATATAGCCTAACCTTTATAGGCTAACCTCACAATAGCCTAATCTTTTTCAAAATAGCCTTAACCTTTTACTAATATAGCCTAACCTTTATAGGGTAACCTCATGATAGCCTAACCCTTTTAGAACAAATATTTTTATTTATTCCAAAAAAGTTAGATTTTCACTATTAAGAAATTCAAACGAGTATAAAATCATGATTAATCAATCTTATTCGAATAGAAATTTTATCATTTATAGGAAAGATGTCCAGAAATATCCAAACATCATAAATTTGTCGAAGCAGATCTTCATTATGTTTAAAATAAATTTAAAAGAAATTGTAATGCTCTAAACATGATAACTTGATGAATATTTTCATTGAATCAATACTCATATTTTGATATTATTAGTAAAATTTAAAATTCTAAACATGGAATTATGATTTTTATTCAGAAATTTTGAAGCCATCCATTTCATGAATCTTCAGTATTGCATGAATCGTTTTATCTTTATAATGATGGCAATATTCTCTCATGTGATAGAATATTCATATTTTATAAATAAATATGTTAAAAGAATCGCAACACTTCTTATCTAATATAATATGTAAACTTGAAAAAATATTCTACTGGGAGAGTGAGATTATTTTCTTTGAATCAAATCTCATAATTTATTATTATTTAAAACAATTTAAATTCTAAACATGGAGTTTTTCTTTTTAATTCAAAGATTTTGAAGCCATCTCTTTCATGATTCTTCAGTATTGCGGGAATCGTTCTATCTTTGTAATGACGTCAATATGATAAGCTATTCAAATTTTATAAATAAATGTTTTTAAGGATTCACAGCACTTCTTATCTAATACAATATGTAAACTTGGAACAATATTCTATTAGGAGAGAGGGGTGTGGTGAGTTTGCGATGAGCGAGGATAGAACCTGGGACCATGTGGTTCGCAGCTCAGTAACAGGCTTATAAGCTTTCACCAGAGACTCTCCCTCCACTGAGTCGGAGGTGAGACGAACGATATGGCTGTTGAGTGGAGAAGTATTAGCTGTTGATTCTAATGCGTCTGCACCCATTTGAGTAGCGCCAAGCGTTATGGCGAGCGTGCGTGGGTGAGTGGTTGCTGATGCTGCGTCAAGTGAATCTGACGACTTTGGCTGCGGGTAGATGGTACCACAACAACTGTACGAAGGTTAAAGTTTCATCGTCCGAGGTCACCAAAGTGGCGGATTTGGTATGAGCGAGGAGAGAACCTGGGACCTTCTGGTTCGCAGCCGAGTAACATGACCACAATACAAAAGCAATTGCTCGTGTAGCGTAGCTGTTAACTGGCTTATAAACTTTCACCACAGGGCGGAAAATGAGCTTCCAACTGTTTATGTGTTTATAAAATCAACAATTATGCTTGGAAATTTTCTAAACTGTGTCTGTCTTCTTCATAAATAATTTTTATGATTATATACAAGGAATTAATTCTCTATTTGAATGACTTTAAAAATGTTTTTTTGGCTAGACCTTATGTGTTTAGATTTCACGCATCTTCAGTTCTTTCTTATTGTTTCTGCGTAAGTTTATTCTTCTTTCAAGTATTGACAGCGGACTTGGAAAAGTTTTAACTGATTTTTTACTTTTCATATACGACATATACAGGAAATACAGTAATCTTCATAAAATTCTAATTCGAAATTTTGACGAATCTTCACATTTCAGACCTTCTTGAGTTCGAAATATAAACTTTTGGCATCATGTATCTGTCTATTGGTAAACACGATAACTCAAAAACGCCTTGAGTTGGGGGGTTGAATTTTTATACAGGGAATTAAGAACACATATGTATGTATATATGTATTATTTAATCAATCCATCCACAGGAAATATGTCAGTCTTGTTGTTCGAGTACAAGAAAAATTGATGAATATGAAACACAAAAGGCTAAATAAAATTTGGTACATAAAATCACCATCTAAAACATAGATACTTATTAAATGTGTACCAAATATTTTGATTTGGTACAAACAGTTGACCTTCTGCCGGCCTGTACTTTCTAATGCATATAAACGCAATGATTTAAATCAATGAAATTCTTTTGATTATTCATGAATTGAAATGAATGATTATACTTTATCTACTCGATTATTCTTTATCGGAACTCGAAGTTTTAATGAAGGAAACAAGCTTTTATGGAAACTAAACGAAGCCTTCCTTCCTGCCTTAGCGTTTAGGGTAATCTGAATGACCAAGAAAATTAAAATGAATTTTGCGTTGGATACAAAAAAAGTCACCATTAATGTGTGTCTCATGTTTCTACTCCTCATGTAGAAGTGAACCGCTATCGAAGAGGAAGTTAGAGTCTCAGACCATTATTTAATCTACTAGGGAAGCGAGAACCAACTACCAAACCAGAAGTCTCTCATCCCCACATATGAGATGTCTATAGTGAGATATGTTTATAATAAGAACAAGTTCATTAGGTTTAGAACTCTATACTAAAATCAACAGTAATATCAATACAGAAAAAAAGAACAATATTATGATAAAAAAAAATATTCCTCTAAACGGTTGCACTTCAGCAGTAGTATGCCAAAAACAACTGGTTGATAAAGGATGCCTCTTTTGTTGTCATTATTGAAATATTTGTTTAAATCAGCTGTTTTAGTGCGCTAAAATTATTTAAAATGTCATTTAAATATATATCTTAAGAATATCTTTTTTAATGAATTAAAATAAATGGGGAAAGTGCTGTACAAGTACTCTTCAATTTTTACTGACAACACATCATTTGCAACATAATGTTCCAATTATAATTATCGTGTATCTTGAAATTACTAATCCTTTGGGATTATCATCTGATTATTTATAATAAAAGATTCAGATCATCTTCTTTATTTAACCGCTCTGTAAATGTCACCCGCATAAATCGTGCATAACACAGAAAAAATTAAATTCAGTACCCGTCTCTTTCGCTTCGTTTCTTATACTACTTTTTATCATTTGTTACATAGTATATTTAATTTTTTCTGAGATATTGCGTGATTCGATTTCCGTGTTTGATATTTACTCTTCATTTCTGAATTCCACGAACACGCATTATTTGATTTAATGCTCCTTTTTCTCAATAAGTATGTAATCTAGGAAATAAAAGTTGTTTTTGAAGCATAACCCACTCACTTTTCTTTGATTTATGAAAAAATCAATAGAGTCCCTCAAGCCCAGAACAATAACTGAAACAATTTTATACTATTGCATCAAGCTGTGACTCCTTTTTATACATTTCGCTTTCCCTTTGGGTGCACGCTGAAACTTAAATCAACTTCTTTATTCTTTATTCTTTTGCATAAACCTCATCATCCAAGTTTATTAACCAAGAACAGAAGCACAGCGCAATTATTCTACCCGCATGCATAAAAAAAGTTTTCGTCTAAATTAGGAGCTCTGTACCGTGGAAACGATAAATCATTCGCATTATCTACTGGATGCAGGCTGAATTATGCGCTGATTAATGTTTCAACCTTTAGCTATTAATAATTATTTTTCTTTATTCTACTTGTGGCTACCAATTTTACGCGCTCGTGCGTAGATGAAGGTTGGATAGTTTTTAATTTGAAAAATCTTCGTAGTTACAGGGATCTAGAGTAAAAGCAAATTTAAAAAATGTCGAGAGGACCATTGAAAAAGATAAGGGCGGATTTAATTACTGAATGTTGCAAAATAAATTGGTTGGCATAATGAAAATCTCATCCAATATAAATAAATGAATAATACAATTCTAAGTAAGAAATCCAAAGCATTCAGCTTACAGGGTGATTCAAAAGAATGCCAACGCAATGAAAAGTAATATCTCAGCAATTTTACATATTAAAACACCGTTTTACAAATAATCCTGGGGAGGACATATAGAAATATTATTTCATCTATTTGTAACGGCAAATGCGATTAATCCTTTTACTTACCCTTCATTTGTTCAATTGAGTGCACAAAAAAAAAGAAAAAAAAAGAAGATATTGCTTCCTGTATTATATACTTTTAATAAGTGCAATTGGATATATAGGATAATACAAATATTTATCCAAAACTTTTATATTTTTTTAATATTTTGGCATAGCAAAATAAATGGTAAATACATATCCTGACTTAACTCGTAAGAGTACTTTTGTGAAGAAAAATACAAAAAATGGTTTCAAAATAATTTTGAATAACTATAAATTGAATATTTACTTGTATATAGAAAATGTGAAAGAAATGATTACAAGGAAATTAAATGTGAAAAATAAACAAAAAAATGTGTTCAATTTACAAACAGAAGGTATCCTAAAAGAAGGAATTAACGAGCCCTAATTCGCATATTTCCCACCAAACTACAAAACATGCTGAATTACTACCCTAACACGACTGAGAGATATATAAGTAGTCTTACACGCGGGAGGGTAGGTACCCGGAGACGAAAGAGGTGTGATACAAAACTCGAGCATCTTCATACTAAAACAGTTTGAAGGTCATCATCACAGTCACAAAACACATTGTGAAAACTTCGGAATAAATGATCATAATAATAATAACAATAAAAAAAATCTTTCCGTGAGCCTGCTGGAGTTGGCTCTGAACCATGAAACACGAATAAAGTCGTGATAATTATTTTCGACGAATAAGTTGAGATAATTAGGCAAGCGGTGAATTGGTTATTATGAACTAAATGAGGTGCCCATCTAAACGAGTTATATTTTCACGAACTAAAATTTAGAATACATTTCTACGAAGTTTACTGAAGAGTTACGTTCTGAAATTGCATTTTTTGTAGCTGTCTTAAAACGACATCCTATGTATCCTTTCTAATTCTAAAAATCTCCATTTTTTTTTTCAAAAGAACATATTTTCTTCAACTCAGAAATCCTCTGTAGGTTAATTTTGCAAAGTAATATTTTAAGTCAAGTAAATAAAATTTGGTGAAAATTTAATTAAAATGTATTCACCTACTCATAACCCAATGTTTCGTTTTGCACTTCCAATTTATTCTTAGAAATTTTAAATATTTAAAATATTTTTTTTCGCCTTCAAATGTTTCAACTATTTGCAAGTTGTATGCAAAGAATACATACGAAAGTGCATGTTCTGTTAATTTTATGTTTGAAATATCAATCTAATAATAATCTAAACAATTATATATATTTTAAAAATTCCTTTCGAACTAACAAATTTGAACAATAAATTTTTTTTCATTCATTTTTTTAAGCAAGACGAGCATTTTTAATGATTCCTTAAGAATTTTTCGATATTTTTAGGATTTTACTGTCAATGGTAATCCGCTGTGCAAAGCATGCCATAAACTGAAATTGCATTTCAGTAATTAAAGCAAAAAATTGAAGGTATCTTGCGCATTACACAAGTCTAAAGACTTAACACACACACACACAAAAAAAAAATGCCTACGTTTAATGTTTTAGTATTTTCAATAAAAAGTATTGCTCTATATAATACATATACAGGACAAATTCCATTGCTTTATTTTTATGTTCATTAATTTGTATTCTGAATTTCACATTTTTCAACAAACGTAAAGTGTGCATAAAAAACATGTTTACCACAAAAGTTCAATAAAACATCTTTAAAATAATTTTACAGTTTCATGCACAAAATAAGCTCATTTGAACTGGTTGTTTAATTTTCATATTAAAGCTAGGGAAAGGAAATTTACCTAACAAAACAAATATTTTTCAGTCTGGTAAACTTGCGTCTGATTAAAAATACTTATTTTCGAAGCTTATTAGTTGAATAAATATAAGGAATTAATAAATTAAAATATTAATTCTAGATTTTTTATTAGGATCAATTATAGGATGAAATATTTGCAATATTTCAATATCTTAACTTCTAAAATTTTATCTGAAATTATAAAATTTCTCTTTTTATCTATTTCAAATAATGTGGATATATCTTCATGTATTTCTTTGTGAACATTTCTCTTGCTTTATCAAAAATATTTTCTTTCTCAGTACAATTAAGCACTGCTAAAGCATCTACAGAAGTATTACTTAAAAATGTTGATTAGAAAACAATCCAATCCGCAAAGAATAACAATTAAATAAACAGATTTTTTGATGTGAATGATCCTATTAATTTCTAGATTAAACTACAAATATGTTCTGGAAAATTTATATTTATTTCAAAATTTTCCGCTTGTTACATTTGCAAATTTTTAATTAACTTAAATTGTTTCCAGTTAATAAATATGGTATTTGGAAATCAAATTGCCTCTCGTTTACGGAAACGATAACGCTCTGAAATTTTCTAAAGATGTGTGTTTTCGTTGATTATATAATATTTTAATATTTTTAGAGCTTAATTACGAAAGAATCGATTGCTTTTTAATAATTTTTTTATTCTATACCCAAAATAGCAATGATTAGAAAATTTTATTGAAATGTACACTATATAAAGTAATAAATTCTGAAATATATTAAACACGAAAAAATAGGAAATAAAAAAGATAAAAAAAAACATTTTTTTAACATGTTTTCATAAATATACTAAGATGAGAAAAATTATTTTTGTATTAGAAGTCTAGAGGATAGATCAAAACTATAAAAGCACGAGGCGCCGAAAATTATATCATAAAAATCAGCTGGAGGGAACTCCCCAAAACTTTCTCGCATACTGTCCAGTTAAGTCCTTATCATCATCCTCCTCATAAAAGTATGAGAGCTTTAAATGCCTTGCATGACATTAGCGAACAATTGTTATCGAAATATAGATCTTTATCGTAAATCTAACTTTTGTACTGAATCTCTTGTGCGAATACGTATTTTGAACGCCTTTTTGCGACCGAATGAAACCAAAATTTGGCACGGAGCTAGAGTTGCAATCACAAGATAGCATACCGAATTTCATTTACTTAAGTCCTTCCGCTTATAAGTTATTGCGTTTACATGTATGCGGACAGACAGACGGTCAACCATTTGATGGATTTGGTTCAAAATTTGACAAACATCTGTATTTTAGATGATAAAACTGTGAACCAAATTTTATTTTCTTAGATCATTGCGTTTTGGAGTATAGAGTTCACTTGTAATCGAACAGCCAGGTAAACAGACTTCTTGTGATTAGCTTTCCTTCAAAATTTGTTAGAGATCTACAAATTTGGTCGTAAGTCTCTATACCAAATTTCATACGTGTAGCCCAAAGCATTTTTGAGTTATCATGCTCAGAAACTGACTGACATAATATCAAAAATGTGTTTTATCATGTTCACAGACTGACTGACACAATATCAAAAATGTGTTTTATCATGTTCACAGACTGACTGACATAATATCAAAAATGAGTTTTATCATGTTCACAGACTGACTGACATAATATCAAAAATGTGTTTTATCATGTTCACAGACTGACTGACATAATATCAAAAATGTGTTTTATCATGTTCACAGACTGACTGACATAATATCAAAAATGAGTTTTATCATTTTCAAAAACTGACTGACATAATATCAAAAATGTGTTTTATCAAGTTCACAGACTGACTGACATAATATCAAAAATGTGTTTTGTCATGTTCACAGAATGACTGACATAATATCAAAAATGAGTTTTATCATGTTCACAGACTGACTGACATAATATCAAAAATGTGTTTCATCATGTTCACAGACTGACTGACATAATATCAAAAATGTGTTTTATCATGTTCACAGACTGACTGACATAATATCAAAAATGCGTTTCATCATGTTCACAGACTGACTGACATAATATCAAAAATGAGTTTTATCATTTTCAAAAACTGACTGACATAATATCAAAAATGTGTTTTATCAAGTTCACAGACTGACTGACATAATATCAAAAATGTGTTTTGTCATGTTTAGAGACTAACTGACATAATATCAAAAATGTGTTTTATCATGTTCACAGACAGACTGACATAATATCAAAAATGTGTTTCACCATGTTTAGAGACTGACTGACATAATATCAAAAATTTGTTCTTCGAACTCATGGTGGTCTTAAATTTGAAGATTCGGGTAGAAATCTCGTATTTTTTTACGATTGCAATACCTCTATACTTCTACGAGAAAGAAAAATTCTGCGGTATAACTTGATTTTTTTTTGTTTACAAAGTATACAAAAAAAAAAAAAAAGATTGTAATCATCAAATAATCCGATCTTAAGATATTGCATATCCTCGGGACAGATCTCCGGTAAAAAAAAATAGGATACAGATGATAATATTAAAAATTAAATCTCCAGAGATTATTTAAAAATTTAAAATTCTATAGGTAATATTAAACTTTGATTTACTTTGAATATTCTTATCTGCGCTTTAAGTTTTTTTTAATTTTTGTCTCCTCTCCTCCATATTTTCTATTAAACAGCTAGCTCCTACTTTTTAAAACAATAATAAAACTGTTTTCTTTAAAAAACACTTTTATTATTCAATCTTATGGATTGAATAAGATTTCCCGAGAATATTAATATACTTTCCAAATCATCTAACATGGTTGCAATTAATGTCACAGAAAATTATTTGAATATTTTTAAAAGTATTTTCCCCGAGAAAAGTCAGATTTTTTTCATATACGTGGGGGCAATCGATTCTTTTCCAGTCGTAGATGTTACAAGTTTGTTCGGCTATTTAAGTTATATCTCAATTTTTCACCCAATTCCACCTTGTCCTCTGGAATTCCTAGGACAGAAAATGACCTCCGGTACCCATCACTTTTGATTACACCTTGGGGCGCTATTTCTTAACATGACATTCCTAGAGCGATCCGTCAGATATGTCAGACTCCTCTCCGCATTTTTGTTTTCAGAAATATATGAAGAGAATTTGAAATTGCTGTCAAAGTTTCCTCTGAAAGTAAGGAATATCATATAGCTTAAGTACCAGGTGGCTGTCTCAAATTTTGAAGAAAAGTTTCAAAAGATATGCATTATGAAACTTGAAACTTTAAATTTAAGAAATTGAAAAGTCCTTTCATAAGAAAATAGAGAAAGTCACTTTCTTCAGAAAGATATTGTCTGACTTTTAAAATAGTATTTCAAAATTCAGATATATAATTTAAAAAATATAATAGAAAAGTATAATTTTTTTTTTCAAATACCTTTATGAACATTTTTAATTTGAAAACTCTGAAGTTTCAAAATAGAAATCTATTAAGAAATCAATCGCAATTATTTTTAAACAAAATTAATCCACATGCTTTGACCGATGATTCTGTATTTTTCTTATTAAAGCCTGTTTTAATAAAAGTTTGAAAACATATGAATTATGAAAGTTGAAACTTTAGATTTAAGAAATTGAAAAGTTCTTTCATAGAAAAATAGATAAAGTCTCTTTCTTCAGAAAGATATTGTCTGACTTTTAAAATAGTATTTCAAAATTCAGATATATAATTTAAAAAAATATAATAGAAAAGTATAATATTTTTTTCAAATACCTTTATGAACATTTTTAATTTGAAAACTCTGAAGTTTCAAAATAGAAATCTATTAAGAAATCAATCGCAATTATTTTTAAACAAAATTAATCCACATGCTTTGACCGATGATTCTGTATTTTTCTTATTAAAGCCTGTTTTAATAAAAGTTTGAAAACATATGCATTATGAAAGTTGAAACTTTAGATTTAAGAAATTGAAAAGTTCTTTCATAGAAAAATAGATAAACTCTCTTTCTTAGGAAAAATATTATATGATTTTTAATAAAAGTATTTCAAAAATCAGATATGTAATTTAAAAATATAACAGAAAAATATAATTTTTTTTTCAAATACCTTTATGAACATTTTTAATTTGAAAACTCTGAAGTTTCAAAATAGAAATCTATTAAGAAATCAATCGCAATTATTTTTAAACAAAATTAATCCACATGCTTTGACCGATGATTCTGTATTTTTCTTATTAAAGCCTGTTTTAATAAAAGTTTGAAAACATATGCATTATGAAAGTTGAAACTTTAGATTTAAGAAATTGAAAAGTTCTTTCATAGAAAAATAGATAAACTCTCTTTCTTAGGAAAAATATTATATGATTTTTAATAAAAGTATTTCAAAAATCAGATATGTAATTTAAAAATATAACAGAAAAATATAATTTTTTTTTCAAATACCTTTATGAACATTTTTAATTTGAAAACTCTGAAGTTTCAAAATAGAAATCTATTAAGAAATCAATCGCAATTATTTTTAAACAAAATTAATCCACATGCTTTGACCGATGATTCTGTATTTTTCTTATTAAAGCCTGTTTTAATAAAAGTTTGAAAACATATGAATTATGAAAGTTGAAACTTTAGATTTAAGAAATTGAAAAGTTCTTTCATAGAAAAATAGATAAAGTCTCTTTCTTAGGAAAAATATTATCTGATTTTTAATAAAAGTATTTCAAAATTCAGATATATAATTTAAAAAATATAATAGAAAAGTATAATTTTTTTTTTTCAAATACCTTTATGAACATTTTTAATTTGAAAACTCTGAAGTTTCAAAATAGAAATCTATTAAGAAATCAATCGCAATTATTTTTAAACAAAATTAATCCACATGCTTTGACCGATGATTCTGTATTTTTCTTATTAAAGCCTGTTTTAATAAAAGTTTGAAAACATATGCATTATGAAAGTTGAAACTTTAGATTTAAGAAATTGAAAAGTTCTTTCATAGAAAAATAGATAAACTCTCTTTCTTAGGAAAAATATTATATGATTTTTAATAAAAGTATTTCAAAAATCAGATATGTAATTTAAAAATATAACAGAAAAATATAATTTTTTTTTCAAATACCTTTATGAACATTTTTAATTTGAAAACTCTGAAGTTTCAAAATAGAAATCTATTAAGAAATCAATCGCAATTATTTTTAAACAAAATTAATCCACATGCTTTGACCGATGATTCTGTATTTTTCTTATTAAAGCCTGTTTTAATAAAAGTTTGAAAACATATGAATTATGAAAGTTGAAACTTTAGATTTAAGAAATTGAAAAGTTCTTTCATAGAAAAATAGATAAAGTCTCTTTCTTCAGAAAGATATTGTCTGACTTTTAAAATAGTATTTCAAAATTCAGATATATAATTTAAAAAAATATAATAGAAAAGTATAATATTTTTTTCAAATACCTTTATGAACATTTTTAATTTGAAAACTCTGAAGTTTCAAAATAGAAATCTATTAAGAAATCAATCGCAATTATTTTTAAACAAAATTAATCCACATGCTTTGACCGATGATTCTGTATTTTTCTTATTAAAGCCTGTTTTAATAAAAGTTTGAAAACATATGCATTATGAAAGTTGAAACTTTAGATTTAAGAAATTGAAAAGTTCTTTCATAGAAAAATAGATAAACTCTCTTTCTTAGGAAAAATATTATATGATTTTTAATAAAAGTATTTCAAAAATCAGATATGTAATTTAAAAATATAACAGAAAAATATAATTTTTTTTTCAAATACCTTTATGAACATTTTTAATTTGAAAACTCTGAAGTTTCAAAATAGAAATCTATTAAGAAATCAATCGCAATTATTTTTAAACAAAATTAATCCACATGCTTTGACCGATGATTCTGTATTTTTCTTATTAAAGCCTGTTTTAATAAAAGTTTGAAAACATATGCATTATGAAAGTTGAAACTTTAGATTTAAGAAATTGAAAAGTTCTTTCATAGAAAAATAGATAAACTCTCTTTCTTAGGAAAAATATTATATGATTTTTAATAAAAGTATTTCAAAAATCAGATATGTAATTTAAAAATATAACAGAAAAATATAATTTTTTTTTCAAATACCTTTATGAACATTTTTAATTTGAAAACTCTGAAGTTTCAAAATAGAAATCTATTAAGAAATCAATCGCAATTATTTTTAAACAAAATTAATCCACATGCTTTGACCGATGATTCTGTATTTTTCTTATTAAAGCCTGTTTTAATAAAAGTTTGAAAACATATGAATTATGAAAGTTGAAACTTTAGATTTAAGAAATTGAAAAGTTCTTTCATAGAAAAATAGATAAAGTCTCTTTCTTCAGAAAGATATTGTCTGACTTTTAAAATAGTATTTCAAAATTCAGATATATAATTTAAAAAAATATAATAGAAAAGTATAATATTTTTTTCAAATACCTTTATGAACATTTTTAATTTGAAAACTCTGAAGTTTCAAAATAGAAATCTATTAAGAAATCAATCGCAATTATTTTTAAACAAAATTAATCCACATGCTTTGACCGATGATTCTGTATTTTTCTTATTAAAGCCTGTTTTAATAAAAGTTTGAAAACATATGCATTATGAAAGTTGAAACTTTAGATTTAAGAAATTGAAAAGTTCTTTCATAGAAAAATAGATAAACTCTCTTTCTTAGGAAAAATATTATATGATTTTTAATAAAAGTATTTCAAAAATCAGATATGTAATTTAAAAATATAACAGAAAAATATAATTTTTTTTTCAAATACCTTTATGAACATTTTTAATTTGAAAACTCTGAAGTTTCAAAATAGAAATCTATTAAGAAATCAATCGCAATTATTTTTAAACAAAATTAATCCACATGCTTTGACCGATGATTCTGTATTTTTCTTATTAAAGCCTGTTTTAATAAAAGTTTGAAAACATATGCATTATGAAAGTTGAAACTTTAGATTTAAGAAATTGAAAAGTTCTTTCATAGAAAAATAGATAAACTCTCTTTCTTAGGAAAAATATTATATGATTTTTAATAAAAGTATTTCAAAAATCAGATATGTAATTTAAAAATATAACAGAAAAATATAATTTTTTTTTCAAATACCTTTATGAACATTTTTAATTTGAAAACTCTGAAGTTTCAAAATAGAAATCTATTAAGAAATCAATCGCAATTATTTTTAAACAAAATTAATCCACATGCTTTGACCGATGATTCTGTATTTTTCTTATTAAAGCCTGTTTTAATAAAAGTTTGAAAACATATGAATTATGAAAGTTGAAACTTTAGATTTAAGAAATTGAAAAGTTCTTTCATAGAAAAATAGATAAAGTCTCTTTCTTAGGAAAAATATTATCTGATTTTTAATAAAAGTATTTCAAAATTCAGATATATAATTTAAAAAATATAATAGAAAAGTATAATTTTTTTTTTCAAATACCTTTATGAACATTTTTAATTTGAAAACTCTGAAGTTTCAAAATAGAAATCTATTAAGAAATCAATCGCAATTATTTTTAAACAAAATTAATCCACATGCTTTGACCGATGATTCTGTATTTTTCTTATTAAAGCCTGTTTTAATAAAAGTTTGAAAACATATGCATTATGAAAGTTGAAACTTTAGATTTAAGAAATTGAAAAGTTCTTTCATAGAAAAATAGATAAAGTCTCTTTCTTAGGAAAAATATTATCTGATTTTTAATAAAAGTATTTCAAAATTCAGATATGTAATTTAAAAATATAACAGAAAAATATAATTTTTTTTTCAAATACCTTTATGAACATTTTTAATTTGAAAACTCTGAAGTTTCAAAATAGAAATCTATTAAGAAATCAATCGCAATTATTTTTAAACAAAATTAATCCACATGCTTTGACCGATGATTCTGTATTTTTCTTATTAAAGCCTGTTTTAATAAAAGTTTGAAAACATATGCATTATGAAAGTTGAAACTTTAGATTTAAGAAATTGAAAAGTTCTTTCATAGAAAAATAGATAAACTCTCTTTCTTAGGAAAAATATTATATGATTTTTAATAAAAGTATTTCAAAAATCAGATATGTAATTTAAAAATATAACAGAAAAATATAATTTTTTTTTCAAATACCTTTATGAACATTTTTAATTTGAAAACTCTGAAGTTTCAAAATAGAAATCTATTAAGAAATCAATCGCAATTATTTTTAAACAAAATTAATCCACATGCTTTGACCGATGATTCTGTATTTTTCTTATTAAAGCCTGTTTTAATAAAAGTTTGAAAACATATGAATTATGAAAGTTGAAACTTTAGATTTAAGAAATTGAAAAGTTCTTTCATAGAAAAATAGATAAAGTCTCTTTCTTAGGAAAAATATTATCTGATTTTTAATAAAAGTATTTCAAAATTCAGATATATAATTTAAAAAATATAATAGAAAAGTATAATTTTTTTTTTTCAAATACCTTTATGAACATTTTTAATTTGAAAACTCTGAAGTTTCAAAATAGAAATCTATTAAGAAATCAATCGCAATTATTTTTAAACAAAATTAATCCACATGCTTTGACCGATGATTCTGTATTTTTCTTATTAAAGCCTGTTTTAATAAAAGTTTGAAAACATATGCATTATGAAAGTTGAAACTTTAGATTTAAGAAATTGAAAAGTTCTTTCATAGAAAAATAGATAAAGTCTCTTTCTTAGGAAAAATATTATCTGATTTTTAATAAAAGTATTTCAAAATTCAGATATGTAATTTAAAAATATAACAGAAAAATATAATTTTTTTTTTCAAATACCTTCATGAACTAGGGCTGATTTATAACTATATATAACTCATGAATTATATTTGTAGGCTGAAAACTCTGTAGTTTAAAAATAGAAATCTATTAAGGAATCAGTCGCCAGTTTTCTTTCAAAGAAATCAATCCACATCCTTTGACCGATGATTTCGAATTTTTCTTATTAAAGCCTGTTTGAAGCTTCTCATAAATACCTGAGGCTGTTGCGATATTAAAGGTAGAATGGACTAAGAAATATATGATAGATGCTTGGGGAAAATAAAAGATTTTTGAACATGAACCTTAATCATTTTCTCATTTCCAGCAAAAAGCAAGTGAAATAGTTCCAATTTAAAAAAGACAGTTCCGCTTCTTTGGACAGAAAAAAATAATTCATTTTTTATTGGAAAATCCAATGAAAGTAATTCCTGTATCTTCGGAAGATTAACTTTAATAGTTTTTTTAATAGATTTTGTAGGATGTCTGCCTTTGAATTTTCCAAGACAGTGGATGTTCGATTAAAGAATACTTTTTTTGTGAACTCATCAGACAATGAAACATCCTTGAAAAAGTTTCGAACGAACCCATGTTAAGTTAATGAACACAAAACAGAACAAACAAAAACAGATGCAATATTGTGAAAAAGATTTGTCGAACTGTATCTTACTACATTTGTAAACATTGCCTCAAGAGAGATGAACACACGAAAGTCTTATTTGAAATGTTTGAAATGAACAGCAACCAACCGGCCAGACCTGCAGATGGAAAGAGGAATTGATATGAAATCAATTGTGACAAATGTTAAATTTCAAACGTTTATAAGTGACTTCTGAAATGCGATTTTGAGAACTTTTTGTGCGCTATATAATTGATTTCTGTTTTCGGAATATTCCTGTCCATATCAACTTCTTATTTACAAAACTGATAATATTATGTCATAAAACATGGTATATCAAGACCTGAACTTACAATATAAACCAGTCAAGACATATGCATTATATTTATTATATATAAATAATATTAATAGAAAATTATTTAGTATTTTTCCTATTTTTTTTTTGTGTCTCCAGAATAAATTAATCAGATTCATATAAAAATGTATAAATACAAACAAAGAGTGTATAATTTCGCCAACCGATCACCGAATAAAATTTTGTGTGCTAGATAACTGATTTCTGTTTTCGGAATATTCGTGTTTATCTAAACCTTTTATGAACAAAACTGATAACATTATGTCATAAAACATGGGGTATCAAGAGTTGAGATAACGACAAAAACCACTCAAGACATATGCATTATATTTATTATACAGGGTGGTCAAAAAAAAACTTCCCCTATAAAATGAAACCCTAGCGGCCTATCCGCTCAACCAATCGAACCAAAATTTCAGACATGGTTGTTTGAAGGTATGCGTTGGAGATTGTGATGATTCTAAACAGTGCAGAACTCACGGTTACGGTTACAGTGAGAGAATTTCGAAATTTTCGAATGGCAACACCCACTTTTTTCCTTGCGCAAATTGATCAGCGTATTGAAAAACCACAAATGGTGTTGGAACGATTAGCGTGTGACGAAACTTAGCGGCGTAAATCATTTACAAAGAAGAGAATTATAAAGGACTAATGGCAACACAGAGGGAAGGAGCTTTGACGCACCTTGCATAATTCACAGGGTTAAACAGTAGCAACGAAATGTCATTAGTGACATTGTATGGATGCAAGATGGGGCTCCTCCACACTTCACCCAATGTGTTCGATCAGTGCTGCAACAACACTTTGGTGATAGAGTCATCTTTCATAAATTTGCGGTTTCGTGGCCACCGCGATTCCCCGACCACACTTCTATGGATTTCTGCTTCTGGGGTTATCTGAAATCTAAGGTGTACACGCCTGGCCGACGAGATGTGTCAGAATTGCAAGATGCCATAACACGTGTGAAGTTATGCAGATTCCTCCTTTCATGTTACGTTCGGCATTGTTGTCCCCAATCTCCCGAATGCAATGCGTTGTCGCCTGCGAAGGCGAACACGTTGAAAACCTGTAATTATAACTTTCCATTCCAATAAAAGCTTTTTTTTTTCTTTCCTCTCTGTATTATCATTAGTCCTTTATAATGCTCTTCTTTGCAAATGCTTTACGTAGGCAATTTTCGTCACACGTTAATCGTTCCAACGTCATTTGTGGTTTTTCAATACGCTGATCAATTTGTGCAAGGAAAAAGTGGGTGTTGCCATTCGAAAATTTCGAAATTCTCTCACTGTAACCGTGACCGTGAGCTCTGCGTTGTTTAGAATCATCACAATCTCCAGCGCATAACTTCAAACAACCATGTCTGAAATTTTGGTTCGATTGGTTGAGCGGATAGGCCGCTAGGGTTTCATATATAGGGGAAGTTTTTTTTTGACCACCCTGTATATAAATAATATTAATTAGAAATCATATAATATTTTTCTATTGTTTTTTGTGTCTCCAGAATAAATTAATTAGATTAGTACAACAATATATAAATACAAAGAAAGGATGGATAATTTCAAGATGGATAAACAAAGGATGGATAATTTCAAGATGGATAAACAAAGGATGGATAATTTCAAGATGGATAAACAAAGGATGGATAATTTCAAGATGGATAAACAAAGGATGGATAATTTCAAGATGGATAAACAAAGGATAGATAATTTAATAATGTCGATCACAGAATAAATTTTTGTGTGCTAAGCAACTGCTTTCTGTTTTCGGAATATTCGTTTTTATCTCAACTTTTTATTAAGAAAACTGTTAACATTATGTAATAAAACATGGAGTAAAATAAGTTAGCTTTTAACGATCATTATTTACCTCAATGGTGAGGCATCTTTCCCAGCTTATTCCTCACTCTGAGGGGCAACTCAAATATGAGGATGAGACAAATCCGTATGGCGATTGGATTTCGCCGCCCTGACGGGTACAGAAATGGTGTGAGGTGGATATCCTATAACGATGAGAGCACATGCCTGCTACGGGAGGGATTGTACCGTATCCGGTGATAGCTCTTAGGACTGAACTGTTAAAAGGATAACTACAAGCAAATTTTATTCTAATTAATTATACATGTTTATTTAGCAGATTTATATTTTTAATTTTGATATTTTAGATTCTTTTGCAAATCATAAAATGTATTCATTACTGAGAAAATTTCCTGAAGTCGGACACTAATTATTCAATAATTGTAAATATAGGAATAACATTTTCGAATCAGCTGTGTTGAATTCCCACAGTTTTGAATCCACAAACACTGCTGAAGTGCAATTAGAAGCTATGATCTGAAAATGAGGGCATTATGGCCTGCATTAGTACATGGACGACATTTATTTTAACATAATTACATGTCTGCATTTGCATCGGTTTGCTTTTCAGGAATTACTAATCTCGCCTGGAATTATTATATAATTACATCTAGAGTTATTAATCTCTTCAATGGATATTAAGTATTGTGGAATTACAATTTTAGAGCATCTTTTAACATATTCTAGGCTAATGATCATAGAATTTCTCCAATGATCAGTGAAATACTGTAATGCAATTTCTCATGCTAAATATAATATATGCACATTGCTTGGACTTGTAACAAACTGTAAATATGTTAGAGAAATATCACGCAAAATAAACAATCAAGTTTTGCTGAATTTTTTTGAAATAGCCAAATTAATTTACATAATTACATAATTCATTTAGAAAACAAACATCTTCACTTCATTCGAAGCATTATCATTCAGCTTGTGATATTCCAAACATTTTTCTGCCAGTGACCTGGCATAGGGGTAGCGCGTCTTCCCCGTGATCTGGGCGTCCCGGGTTCGAGTCCCGGTTTGGGCATGGTTGTTCTTCCTTTGTTCTATCTGTGAGATGCGAATGAGTGATGCGTGAGTAGCAAAGTCGTACTCTTAGTCCTAGTTGGCGCTGAAGTAAAAACAAGAGAAGCTCCCCTTCCGCTATCTTCGTAACAGCGGGCTTGTCCGTGGCAAGTGCCATAAGAACTTAAATCTGGAAGCTCACTTGAACCAAAACTTTACTGAAATCACAAACTCGCTACAGTTTCGCCAGCTGTTAAAATAGTAGATTTCTAAAAAAAAAAAAAAAAAAAAAAAATAGTAGTAAACATCACAATAATTTGGAAAAAGGTAAGATTTCACTCTACTTTTGCTGTGATTAACTATAATTTTACTCAAAATTGCTTTTAAATGTACGCTCACAGAAAAATTAAAAATATTTTACTATTTATTAAAAGCAGATGACAGAAAAAAGAAACATTATTTAAAACTTAACTAAGAATACGTTTATGAAAAAAGAAAAGATATTTACTTTTATTCATTGATCATAACACTGCATCAACAGATATTATCATTTAGGTTTTGTTTCCTGATTCTCTTAGTAAATAGTTTGGATGCAATACTTTTGGGAGCACAGTCAATAAATAAACAATATTTAAAATTTAACGAAGACAATATTCATGGAAAAAGAGAAGATATTTACTTTTATTCTCTAATATTAACAACATAGCAACAGATATTACCGTTTAGGTTTTGTTTCCTGAATCTCTTCATAAATAATTCAGATGCAATACTTTCGGGAGCATAAGTCAATAAATACATATCACTTAAAATTTAACGAAGACGGCACTTATGGAAAAAGATATTTACTTTTATTCACTAATGTTAACAACGCAGCAATAAATATTATCGTTTGG
The DNA here is from genome assembly GCF_947563725.1 of Argiope bruennichi. Lineage (NCBI taxonomy): Eukaryota > Metazoa > Arthropoda > Arachnida > Araneae > Araneidae > Argiope > Argiope bruennichi. The sequence goes on from NC_079162.1 coordinate 112,311,264, forward strand.
GGTTTGTTTCCTGAATTTCTTAATGGTTTGGATGCAATACTTTCGGGAGCACAGTCAATAAATAAACAATATTTAAAATTTAACGAAGACAATATTCATGGAAAAAGAGAAAATATTTACTTTTATTCTCTAATATTAACAACATAGCAACAGATATTACCGTTTAGGTTTTGTTTCCTGAATCTCTTCATAAATAATTCAGATGCAATACTTTCGGGAGCATAAGTCAATAAATACATATCACTTAAAATTTAACGAAGACGGCACTTATGGAAAAAGATATTTACTTTTATTCACTAATGTTAACAACGCAGCAATAAATATTATCGTTTGGGGTTTGTTTCCTGAATTTCTTAATGGTTTGGATGCAATACTTTCGGGAGCACAGTCAATAAATAAACAATATTTAAAATTTAACGAAGACAATATTCATGGAAAAAGAGAAAATATTTACTTTTATTCTCTAATATTAACAACATAGCAACAGATATTACCGTTTAGGTTTTGTTTCCTGAATCTCTTCATAAATAATTCAGATGCAATACTTTCGGGAGCATAAGTCAATAAATACATATCACTTAAAATTTAACGAAGACGGCACTTATGGAAAAAGATATTTACTTTTATTCACTAATGTTAACAACGCAGCAATAAATATTATCGTTTGGGGTTTGTTTCCTGAATTTCTTAATGGTTTGGATGCAATACTTTCGGGAGCACAGTCAATAAATAAACAATATTTAAAATTTAACGAAGACAATATTCATGGAAAAAGAGAAAATATTTACTTTTATTCTCTAATATTAACAACATAGCAACAGATATTACCGTTTAGGTTTTGTTTCCTGAATCTCTTAATAAATAGTTTGGATGCAATAGTTTCGGGAAAACAAGTCAGACACATAAGTTTTATCCTGATTATTATCATGTTGCTTTGACAACTGGGTGTTATTATTTTTTCTTTTCTCTCCTATAAGTTTGCTTTGCCAAAACACATCGCCAATGGTGAATTCAGTCTATGACAAATGCAAATGATCTACGTTTTACGCCAGACTGGATACATAAAGACGAGACCTATCTACGACTTTTAGGATACCAACAAAAATGCAGCAGAAAGAGCTATAAAAGACAGACATATATAAACAAGTATTGGATATATGCAAAGTATTTTGGTATCTCGCATATTTTGTATGCAGATACGTTTAAGAATTTTTAACTTAAAAGAAATACTTAGAAAGAATATGCTTAATAATATACTTAAAAAATACTTATACTTAAAAAGAATATACTTAATGCATACTTATGATAATATACTGAGGAAATACTTATAAATACTTATACTTAAAGGAAATAGTTATAAATATTTATACTTAAAGGAAATACTTAATCAGATGAAGGTAAAAAATTATTCAATCTGGAAAATTGAATATTACAAGATAATACATTAGAATACTTATAAATATTTACACTTAAAAGAAATACTGAATCAGATGAAGGTAAAAAAGTATTCAGTCTGTAAAATTGAATATTACAAGATAATATACTTAGGAAATACTTATACTTATAAATATTTACACTTAAAAGAAATTCTTAATCAGATGAAGGTAAAAAAGTATTCAGTCTGTAAAATTGAATATTACAAGATAATATACTTAGGAAATACTTATACTTATAAATATTTACACTTAAAAGAAATTCTTAATCAGATGAAGGTAAAAAAGTATTCAGTCTGTAAAATTGAATATTACAAGATAATATACTTAGGAAATACTTATACTTATAAATATTTATACTTAAAAGAAATACTTAATCAGATGAAGGTAAATAATTATTCAGTCTGGATAAATGAATATTACAAATGTTCAGCAAACGATATTTAAAAGAGCTGCAATCAAAATCTTTATTACATATTCCAATGCGGAATTAATGTAAATTTTAGTTGTAAAACCAGCTAGTCTTACATGAATATTGAAAATAAAGAGTTTTGGTATTCTGATTTTTTATTTTAACATTCAAAATAAATCTAGTAAATGGATGACTTACATGACTAGTTTTTTTCTGATAAATATATTACTTAAAGAGCTCATGAAGGATCAAGCAGTGCTACGATATTATTTTAGAAAGTGACGTAATTGAAAGATTAAATTTATTGAATACATTTGGTTTTAAATCCTACACTTAGAATGCAGCAAAACACATGAATTTCCGAGGCTAAAGATGCCTTTTAAATTTATTATCTAATGGTATTGTTCATAGGAAGATGAATTTCAATAAAACTACAACAGAAAAAAAAAGGTTTTAATGGCAATAAACAGAACTGAGCTTCTAATACGAGTAGAGTGAACAATTTTAGTATAAAGAGAATTTACATTGAAAAATGATGTATAAATAAGAGGTATTTACTGCTAGAATACCAGAATAATTTTTATTCTAGAAAAGAAGAAAAAAAATAACTTCTACAATTATTTATAGGGATGTTTATATATGAACTTTTTTTCTTTGTCAAAATAGACATATTTTGTTTAGTAATGGACGTTGTAAGAATATGTGATTCTTACAAGGTCCATTGCATAATTGGAGGAAATAATAGTCTTCTAATAGCAATATCAATTATGATTAAATATAATTTGTTTCTTTACGAGACAAATTCCCTAAATTTCAAAATGAGAGATTATCTTTGTTTAAAATGTTGAACTTTTTTTTTTTTATTTATCTTTTTTTTTCCCTTTTCGTGAAATAAAATGTATTTTTTTACGTCACAAATTCCCTTAATTTCAAAATGGCAGATCATCTTTATCAAAGTGTTGAATTTAATTTTTAAAATATTCTTTCTTTTCGTGAAATATAAATTTGTTTTTCGTGAGAATTTCCTGAAACTTCAAAATAAGATATTATATTTGTTCAAAATGTTTAATTTAATTTTTTTTTAATTTTATACTAACATATATATAATTTTTACTTATTGTTAAAATACGACACAAACTTATCCAAAACTGTAATCCCTTCTTAGAAATTCTTATGTAACATTAAGCATATGGCGTTTTATATAATATGAATTTATAACATATTTTTACGGATTTTACTTCCTCGTCTGTTGGGGTTCTTTTACGATTTGATGGTCGATGCAGAAATAAACAGTCCTTTAGTAGAAAAGACAACTTTTATTACACACAAAGAGACGAATACACAGAGACGGCGAACACACAGATGACAACTATATACCGCCAAGACGTAAACACAGGACAGCACACAGCAGCACACTAGTAGTAATCGACCACAGTACACAAACCGGCCAGACAAAATCTACCTGGAGAGGAGATCTTCCTACCTGGAGAGGAGAGGCTTCACTCTACAATCTCTCCAAACGGCTGAAGTTCTTACTGTCTCCTCGCTTTAGCTGTATCCAACTACCGACTCACTGCCACACGACTGGCTACTCCACACACAACTTGATGCTGCTTCCACAATAGACAACAGGACTCGGCATACAGCCCAGTTCAGCAATAGCTTGGGCTCCACGCAACGCTGACTCTTCGCCGTTGCTTTATTATCCTCTCGAAGACTCGCTACTTGTCTACTATTCTGATTTGATTCACTGCAGCTTGAGACTGCCGACCTTTTTTAGTTCCCGGGAGGCGAGCCGAGAAGATTCTGGGCGTATCTCAGTTTCTATTGGCTGGATTCTTAAAATTCTCGAAGTTTCCAGCAATATCCATTTTGTCGGCAAACTCATCGCCAAGTAGGCAAATTCCCGCCAAGTTTGTTGCCAAGGTCTGGGATCACTGACTCGGCAACTGAGCAGTATCCAATACAGATGATTGTAAATCGATCTTTCCGGTGATAGAAGTAATAATGCTGGGAAGCAGCATTACAAGTTTGTAACAATATTTATGTTTATATTCCATTATTAGATAACAACAGCATGAATATTTGTATCGAGTTGACAGGAATTAAGCCACGACATTAAAGAAATTCGTAAACAGAATCAGTATCTATAGGTTTATTTTCTATAGTTGATAAGGAAACATGAAAAAAAATTATTGAAAGGTAATTGTATTGAAATTACATACACATCCATATTGATTAGTTATGATTAAACTCTAGTCGAGTTAAAGATCAATCTGGACAAAAAATTTTCTCTCGAAATTTTTATATTTTTTTATCCACATGTAAAATATTTTTTTATTCCAAAATAACCTACTCACGGAATATTTTTAAAAAATGGGTTTTTTTGTTGGTTTTTCTTAATTTTTCTATCCAACAATGCGAAATTTAAGAAATACAATGCAAAAAATAGTGAGTAAGCCAAGCTTAATCTTAAGTTAATAATCTTCAAAAAAAAAAAAAAAAAAAAAAAACCTAAGATATTTTTTTCCACAGTTCGTACAGTTGAAAGGCCTTTGAAGTAATGGATGGGTAAATGCTTTTTATTCTTCTGGAGATTAGAGCTTTAATCTTGAGGGCATTAAAAATTAAATTATTTTTAAGTTTTTTGCCTATTCCAAGATATACTTTGATATACGATGGTGCATGCTATCTTAATTCTAATTGATTTAATTCTTAAGTTGCATAGAAAAAGTGAAAATTTGACTTTAACTTAGCCAGCTTGGAAGATTTGAAGTTGCCAAAACAAGATCATAAAACAAGAATCGACGATGTAAGTATTTTTTTTTCTTATTTACTGAAATTTCGATGTTAGTATCTGGCTGAAGTACAAAATGTCATTAGAATCAATTTCCTTTTGTACATGAGTTTAGAGCCAATATGGCAATTCAAAAAATTCAAATCGATGGTTTTTTAGAAACACATTCCTTCAATTGCTGACAAAATTTCTGGTGTGTTTAATAGTTTAGTTTCATATTAATTTTTTTTAAAAATTCGGTTTAAATTTGAATTTAATTTCGGTTTGAAGATTCAAATCTCTCTAAAATGCGATCAATTCACTTTTACTCTAGGAAAGCTTTACTCTGTGTGATGTCGTGGGATATATTTACTGTATGTGGGAATAAGATATTAATTTAGCATGAGTACAGTGTACATACTTATTCTTAAATACTTAAATATTCACGATATCAATAATCAAAATATTCCAAAAATATTAAAACTTGTATTAATTCTCTCTTACTTCCCTGGGGCCACGGTAGCCTGATTGTAAGGTTTCGGCTTCGGAATAGGAAAAGATTCAAGACCGTATTCCACCGAAGAATCATCGTGTAAGTAAACCTGATGCACGGTAAATCCATCGGGGCAAACGTACACCCGCTGGTGTGGTGCGGAAGTTAGGAGAGGAGTGTCAGATCAGGAGCCTCCCTCGTCATCTGATCGCCGTTCAAAATTACGAAATCCTCTCCATAATAGCTCAAGCATTGTTTTAAAACGGGCCGTTAATGTAAATGAAATGAACTTTAGTTTCTTCTATTAATTTATTGCATATTTTGAATAATTTATAACCGTTTATAGAATGATTGTATCATAGTTTATTTGTAGTTTCGCAATACTTGCATAACACTAATCAAATTGAATCCAGAAATCGACTCGAGATTCGCACGCATGCATTACCTATTCAAAAGGAATTTCCATTATAGGTTCAAGGAACTACTTCCTCCTCAAAATTTCCTTTCAAATTAGTGAATCACATCAAAGATTTCTTATGCCTTTAATCACATCAAGCGTATGATGAAAGACAATGTTCTCGGTGCTTACAAATTATCTGAGTACTTGATTAATTGAGATTAAATGCATGCTGAATACCTTAAATAAGCCCACTCTTTAGTCCACTGAAGCCCCCTATAAAAGTGATTGAAAGGAATTCTTGAAACATTTTATGTTACACAATTTGCAACATTAGTGTTTGAGCAAATTATTTTATAAATATTCGATATTTTAATGAGCTCAGATATCGCCCTCGTCATCTGACAGCGGTTCAAAATTACGAGGTCAGTCCCAATATAACCCTCGTGTTGCTTTAAAACAGGGCGATAGTATAAATGAACCGAGCTGAACTCTGGTTTCTCCTATTAATTTATTACCTATTCATTACCTATTTTGAATAATTTATAACCGTTTACAGAATAATTGTGTCATAGTCTGTTTGCAGTTTCTAATATTTACATAACATTAGACAAGTTAAATCTAGAAATAAATTCGTGAGTTCTACTATATCATTAACTATTCAAGAGGAATTTCCATTCTAGTGTTCAAAGCACTTCCTCCTCAAAATTTCCTTTCAGGTCAGCTTCCATGTATCATTAACAAATTCCGTTGCTCACATCAGAGCTTTCTTCTGGATTTAATCACATCAAGCGCATGATGAAAGGCAATGATCTCGATGTTTACAAATTCTCAGGGTGCTAGATTAATTGAGATTAAATGCATGTTGAATACTTTAAATAAACCCACTCTTTAGTTCACTGAGAGTGGGTTTATTTAAAGTCTAAAAGTGATTGAAAGGAATTCTTGAAACGTTTTATGTTACACAGTTTGAAACATTAGAGTTTAAATGAATTATTTTATAAATATTAGATATTTTAACCAGAAATATCAGCAACTAAAATGTTTTAAATGGAATCAGAAATTCATCTTTATCGTTAAACATTATAAAATTATGATCTAATAATGTATTTTTGAAAACTTATTTAATTCGTTTTAACTGCTTTAATGCATTACCCAACTCCTTGCACTCAATATAATCACTTGGCTCCAAGAATGATGCATGGCAATCAATATTTATTGAAATTCATTGCTGATGGGCTAGAAAGTTTTGGGCTCACAGGACTGTGGATTTGAGGTTTGGTAAATCTGACGCGGCAAATCTATCGAGGAACTAATGTTTGATTTTGATGTGGTATCTACATATTTCTTTACACACTCAATTAAAACGTAATATTTATTTTTAGTTATAGTGTTTATTTTTACAATCACTACCACATATCCAATGAAAATTCCGTAAACAGTTTGTCCTTTGCTTATCATTGAAAGAAGATTCATAAATATGCTGAAAATCACGCCTAAAAATTGCTCACGTAAAAATCGTGTAAAAATAAAACAAACTATACAGGGTGTTCACTCTATGTGTTTATCAATAGTTAATTTCTAAATATTAGAGATATACATATACTTCCCTGTGTTAAAATGCTCTAAGTGCCATAGAGAACTACATTTCAACAAATAGATATTGCAACACAGATCCAAGTTTATTTTTAATTGTTTTTGTGGATATTTCACATTCTAATATTTTAGTTTAAAGACAACAGTCTTTAAAATAGGAAAAACTAACAGAATTGATCTTCTAGAAATTTTTTCGCATACTCCCTAATAAATGTATTATCTCCTTCTCCTCGCATAAAACTGTGGACCCTGCGCAAGTTTGTGTATGTCAAGATTTTCATTTTCACACATGAGAGCTGTGCGCTTTATAGTATAATAAAAAACCCCAGGGGGCACCTCGTTAATGAGGATGAGATGCTTCCGGTATGGTGGTTGGAACTTGCCACCCTGTTGGGTGCATAAATATGTGGGTGATCTGACTTCTCCCATCGATGACGGGACGTATTTCCTTCGGGAAAGGTTGCACCGTGGCCGGTGATGTCCATTAGGACTCAACCACAGTTCCGGCCAATGTTGCTGTTGCGGCGGTCCGATCATTCTTTATCCTTGTGCCTTCAGGCTGGTCGGAAAGTCAGTGATATGACTTATAGTATAATAAAGAAAACCGATATTTCTGTATTCACTGCTTGCCATTGGAAAACAATGGATACGAATGGTTAGTATTTGCCGTGAATTTAGTATTTCTACTGAATATTGTTTAGAATCTATGGCGATTAATCGCTGACATGAGGCTAATACAGAAACAGCAAAATATAGAGCACATATTTTGGATATACTTTTTTTCCACCGACTAGAATCAAAATTCGAAATTGAACTTCAATTTTAATCACAAGATTATTTACCGGATTTTATTTATTTAAGTCCTTAAGGTTTTGAATAATTGCATTTACAAGCATACAAAAGTATAGACCAAAAAATGGACCTGAATGGATATGGTTCCAAATTTAATGCGAATTTACATTATAAATGTTAAATCCGAGTGTAACCTTTTATTTATCTGACTTTCAATGTTTTGTAGTAATTGGGTTCTTTTGAACTCGAACATACACATTTCCTCTTCATAGATTTCATTTCATAGATTCACTTCCTCTGCATTTTAAAATTTGATAGAAATATTCAAACTTCGTATACTAAACGGTATACTAAGTTTACCCCTCTCAAAGTGTTTTTGAGATATCGTATTCACATATATACAGAGAGACGGACGGAGAGACAGGCAGATATAATGCCAAAAATGTATTTTTGAAACTGGGGAAGCCCTGAAGTGTGGAAATTCGTCAAAACCATAAGTCAATCATTTTTTGTCGATTGCCACGCTTACTTCATACTTTGCATATGAGAAGGTAAAATATTAATGTTCATTTTACTTTTTCGTACATATATCTGTGACATTTTAGTAGACCCGACCCAGTGCACGCTAAAGGTGTCATCACGAGTCAAACTACTTCAATTTATTGCTTTATGGAAGTTTGGATAATGTGATTCTATAACTCTTCTTAAAGTTTTGAGGTTTTAATTAGCAGCAAGAACTTTTTGTTCCTCTCATGTAATCATCACCCAGCTTCAAATTTACTTCAGTTGTACTAACATCTCACGGTGAATCAACTTGAAGATTATTTTGGAAAGAACCTCTTTGATTTTTAAACAATTTTATTGGCTTTTCACTCTAGATTACACCTGCTGGACAGCTCGTATAGATTCCATATTGGAATCGTCCTAATTATTGAATAAAATCAATAATTTTTTTATATTGTATTACGGTAAGGAATAATATGTAGAAAACAAAGTAGTAGTTTTCAGAAATAATTCCATCTTTTTCAGATTTTTAAATTAGTCTTTTACTTAAGATGATTTGCTTCATGTTTGTAAAGATGCGATTTCGGTAGTCTTTCTTTCAGTCGCAGCATTCTGAGGTAGATTTTGAAATTGTGTACAATTACACGTTTTGGATAACAAGGCACTGTTTTGTTGTTTTCAGGGGTTAGTTAATATAGATAAATAAAAATACATTTTAATTCTATGCGAGTGGCGTCTCTTGGTTACGAATTTAACAAAAATTGCTCCCGAAAGTCCACAATGAACATATCAATGGATTATAAATTAAGCATGAAAATACTTTAAAAATATAAAAACATTTTTTTAGTATGCCCATAAAAGTGTGTTGTAAAAATATTTTTTGTTTATTTGATTCATTCCTTATCTTAACTAATTCTGAAATTTGCTATGCATAAATAATATTTGAACACAATTTAAGAAGGAACATCTTTAAAATCAAATCCTTTTTACATTTTTAAAGTTTTCCACTACGAGTAACGGAATTTATAACGAGCTTGCCTTCCTCCACCCCCTGAGCTTCCTTGCACAATTTATTGCCCAACTACTTATCCGCTGACAGCTTCTCTATCTGTCGGGACATTCCACTACTTCTAAAACCCATCCCAGTTCGCACGAGAACATCAAAACTAGGGTTGCTTCACCAGGTCAATGGATCCGCCTCCCAAAGGGCCTCTTCCCTCTGAAAAATACTGTCTTTTTTTATGAATGAAATTCCTCCTCACTCTGAAGCGGTAACATGGTATATCTTCTGGTCACGAAGATACGTGATTCCCATCGTAAAAAAATGGAATCTGCGTGCTTGGCATGAGAGGAGGAAAAAAAAATTCTACAAATCTTTGAGATCCGAAAGATTTCACTTCAGTTTCAAACGTGAATTTCTTTATCTTAAACTTACTACTCGTCACGCTAACTCTTATTATCTACAGGATACAAGTCTGGATTTATCACACATAAGCAGTCAAAGTTTTAGTTTGATGATCGTTTCATTTAGAAGCAGACTTAAGGCTACTTTTGAAGGAACCTCGTGATTTTGAATCGTAAACAGATGACAAAATCATCTTTTTCTTTTCTGAATTTCTACATTTCCATTACATCCCCGATGATATTAACTTGCCCCATGCCTCCAGAAACAGTTGATCTTTAATGGAATGGAGTTGTAGACTTAGAGTTCAAAAAATACAAAAGCTAAAGCAAGCAGCTTCCACGTCCACTTTCATATACTATTTCAAATTATATAAACAACTTAAGCCTTTACTGTATGAAGTGGAGATTGACCCATCATGTATAATAATGGATCATTTTGTAATTTTTGAAAGATTTGAAATGTTATGAAAATCGTAAAATACTAGACTGTTACAAAATAAACAGAGGACATCAATTCAGTTTTTGGTAATTATTTCCAGTCCCTGAAGCACTAAGCATTAACCCTCGAAGCAGAGAAACGGTTTGTTTTGACAATGAAGTCGACCAAGCTTCATCAGATGATGACGAAATTTCATCTTTAATTGTACACAGTATTTTTTCTTGTACATGTTAAAATAAACAATTTTTGGTCAAATCGTGTTCTGAATTATCCCAGTTATTTTTAACTGAAAATTGCCACCCCTGGGACAATGAAAGAAATCGTGGCTTCTGGTCGAGCGATCACTTAGTGTTAAAAGCGTTCCTTGTTGGAGAATATCCAGAAATATTTACAGTTAAATTACAATATGAATAAATATGGTAATCGTGTTTTGGATTGAAAAATGGCAATCATCGTCTGATCCACATTATAAAATAGTTCACTAATGCTTATCTCTTTTATGGTATTCAAGTCACTTTTTGAATAAGTCTTTTTAATATATAATACAAATATATGCATAAATCCATAAATAATATATAAAAGAAGCCTGCAAATTAAAAGCAAGAACGTCAAAAATAAATATATAACAAAAACGGAGTAAAATACGGAAAATAAATTGGAATAAGCAAGAAAAATGTGAAGAGAGTACCAAATGAAAAGAAAATGAAGATGAAAAAATATAATAAAAACCTTTGATTGCACAATATGCAGCCATTCCAGGCTGTAGAAATACATCACCATTGTGCTCTTTATTTTGAATCTCCAATTAATATTGTTTTATGATATCTGACTTTGAAATCTATTGTTATGAATTATTGTTTTATTATACTTATTATTGTTTTATTATACTTTTATATTGTTATGAATTGATATTGTTATTGCTATGTCTTATTGTTTACGATATATATATCTTTGTGTTTATATTTCTATGTGAATGTGTTTTTTCATTTGTTTTCTATGTGTATGTACAAACATACCGTAATGTTGCATTTTTTTTGTGAAGCGTCAAATGGATTAACATTAAAATGTATGTAAATATATGCACATGAAATAAACTATTACATTAATCCCTCACCTTAAGAAAACAAGGTGTCAAGAAATTAAAATATTTTTTTAAAATTTGTACTGAAATATATACAAAGTTACATACAAAATTTGATACAAATGAGAGAGGAATGTTTTCCAAATTCTTTAATGAGTTTAATAAACTGGTTTGATAAGTTTGTGTTGCTAAGCGTCTTTGCATATTGTCAACAATAAAAAAAAATGGCTAAAATGAAAAACAAAGTTTAAAAGGGTTTAGAATAAATTTTAGATAAATATCATTATTAATAAGTTGTTCTTTTAAAGTATTAATAATTTTTATTGTTATAAATATCATGATATGTATGTGTATGTAGTATTTGTTTGTATTTTGTGAATGAAATACATTTAAATGATTTTAAAAATCTGTCTTGTATGAAAATCTGAACATTTCTAAAACTTAAAAGTATTGAATGGTTTTGCCTATTCAATTTAATTTTCATTTCCCGTTTAAAAATTATCAATATTCAATTATAATATTTGGATATTACTAGCTATAGTTTGACGGCGAACAAAAGAGGACGATCTTTTAAATTTGTGTAACTTTCAGAATATTAAGCTTCAGTAATTGAAGTTTTCATGGTACGTTTCATTGTTAAATAATTTCTAATTACTGTATACAAAATATCTTACAAATTATTACGAATTCGCAGCCATTATTATTAAAAACCTACACACATTTTATCAATAATATTTTATTTATCTTTTCAGGCGTTGAATAATTCTTAAGTAACAATTGTTATTTGATAAAAATTATTTTTAACTAAAAAATATTTTAAATCGTAAGAAAAATATTTCTTTACTGAAAAGAGATTAAATAAAATGTTGAGCAAAATTACTCAAAAAATAAAGTAGAAACTTGTGATGCAATGACTGGTGTACTCCTGCTTTTGTGTGATACCACTCACATGGGTCGATTAAATTGGACATTTAACAATGAAATAACTATTTGTGATAAGGACATTAATTTGCCTATTTGAGACAATCTATGTACATATTGAATTAATACACGAAACTAAAAGTTTGCTTTGAATTTTGAATTTCGTATAAACGGTTATCTTTTAACCCTTTCTAGGGCCGTGGGAAGTATGCTTTCCACCAAATTTATCAATCTTTGTATGAAATTATGTAGGTTGGCATATTCTGACAAATTTTTTTAGAAAGACAGAAACTTAGATGCTTCAGTTCTTTATCTCACACAAAATGATGCGTCTTGATTTGTTACTTAATTATTAATTAACCAAATTAATTAATTAATAAAATTAAATTTATATAATAAGCTAAATGAATCCCTTTTCTTATTCTAATTTCAAGCCTAAAAATATTTTAACATAATATGACTAGAAAAAATGGCCCTTTAAAGGGTTAACACAATTTCCCTCAATTTGACTGGTTTCGTGTTTGTAATCGATTTTTATCTCACATGCAGTTGGGATAGAATTTTGAAATTTTGCACATTAATGTGTTCTGGATTACAATAAAATATTTTAGCATTGTTATAACTTAATTTTCAATAATCGATTAATTTAATTTTCGATTTCATAACAGTGACGATACTTGGTAGTGAATGTAAAAAAAAAGAAAAAAAAACCTATAATAATAATGATAAATATATATAAATTAAAGACTAAAATATAGGAAATCGTTAAAATAAAATATTTTTCACTTTATTAATATAATTAAATGTATTTTTCACTTTATTAATATAATTAAATGTATTTTTCACTTTATTAATATAATTAAATGTATTTTTCACTTTATTAATATAAATAAAATGTATGTATTAATAATTATACATTTTAATATAATTAAAATGTATTTTTATTAATTAATTAAAATTTATTATTATAATTAAAATGTATTTTTATTAATATAATTAAAATGTATTTTATTAACATAATTAAAATGTATTTTATTTAAATGTTTTTTATAATTAAAATGTATTTTTAAATGTACATTTAAATTATTTAATTAAAATGTATTTTTCTTTTATTAAATTTATTTGATTTCATTAACATTTAAAAAGAAAAAAAAAAGATTTCACAAAAGTTTTTATTAAGGTTAACAAAAAGTTTCTGCATCAAAATACTTTAAAATAGTATACATTTTCAAACACAATTATTATAGAAAAATGAAGATATTCCGAATTCAGCTACAGACCTTAACAGAAATGAAGCATTATCATTCAACAAAACAAAAGTTGCGTTACATAACATTACTTTGTGAAATAACAGGTGGTATCTTCTACCCTTCCATACCAAAATTTCTGACAAATAAGCATAGCTTGGCTTATTATTTATCCTCCAACGCCAATAAGCTCATTTTCGAAGATATGGTAGATATCTTATCTTAGTGGTAAAAGGTTTTCTTGGTAATACCAGAGAAAACCGAAGAAGAAGCTAAGAAAGCTTCATTTCGGTCATTAGTTCTTCAGAACGATGATGACAAATACATTCTTTGACCTGACATATGACTTCCTTGCGATTCTCTCATAATTTCCAATAGATAAAACTGGCCGTCAAGTGAAATATAGAAGAACCATCAGTGTCAAGTTATCCTAAACATTAGTGTTATTTATTGAGCCATCAATCCATTTGGTCTAAAGATAGGAGTTAAAAAATTCCTTATCTTGATATGAGATAGTATAGGAAAACGTCTTCTACATCATTAATACTGCACAGATTAAGTGTTTACTCTCAATTCAAGTAGGTGGTTAATCAATTTTGTCATCCTCGTGGAGAAAGAAATTGTAGGATAGGAGTTATTCAACAACTCATTTTATTTATTTCTCACTGTAATTATCACAGTATGTACAGTGTTGTTCAAATTAAACTTCACTATTTCAGAGGATAGCAAACGGTATTATTTTAGTTCAATGACCCAAAATTTGAAGAATTATTTTAGACAATCCATTTATTAAATAAAAAATCACACAAACATTATTTAAAAGTAAGATTAACACGATTTTCGCAGTAAATGTGGTACTTTATAAAGCCCGCTGAACAGAAATCACATGGAGTGAGATCAAGGTAGCGAAGAGTCTTCGCTGGTGAGGAATATCAGCTGATCGTATCGTAACAAATGTCGAATTGCTAAAGTTAATTGAAAATGAATTCTGAATGCATCGGCAATGAAATTCTGAAATCAACCGATTTGAGATATTGGAATAGATAAAGACCCCTTTTCATGTCTCCTCTTAAAAAAATGGGGCATAGGGATTTCTCGAGTTTTTTACAGAGGTTCCTATTTATCGTTTTAGTAACTTTAATCTCTTGCGCATATGCATGCGCTGTAGGACAAGAAACTTTATGCTAACATTTCTTAAAATTTTCTGCATTTCAATGCATTCTATAGACAGAAAATTGTATTATTTTTTATTTAATAAATGGCGAGAGCATTATCCAAAATTTTCATTATCTATTTTTTTTATCTCATTTCGATTCTTCTTTATGGCTGATTTTCGTTATGGTGGTTCACTTACATAATGAACATAATTTAGAGCTTAAAATTACATAATTACATAATTTAGAGCTTAAAAGTACTTTTTGCGTAACATATTTATTTGAAATTAAATGTAATCGGCGTTTCTAGAATGCCAGCTCTGGTGTCATTTTCTTCTTCTTACCAAGCCTGAAAATCTTGAGATCATCACAAAATATGCCTCATATAGTGTCAAAATCGGGTGTCTAGCACGATATATCTCATCTATGACTCTTTAGTGGAAGATCAGGGTCACTTTGATTCGTGTCTTATTATAGATAAATTTTGAAGGTGTTTGCGTATTTTGGGAGCATAAGAAAATTTTCATTTATAAAATCTTTTTATGTAAATTATTATTTTTCACATTCGTATTAATTAATGGTCAATAATTCGCCCGTCAATGGTCAGTCAAGATCTCGAAAGAATTAATATGAAAGTTAAAAATGATGACTTAAGTTCAGTACTGATGGCACCAGATAATCTTAAAACACTGAAGGACATGATGTTAAAAATTGTCACTTTTTAACCAACTATTTGAAAGTTCTAAAGTATTTCGATTTATATTGTTGTGGAGCGTGTTTTTGGACAAATATTGAGAATTTCGAGAATATTTTCTTAAAATGGTGGCCTACTCCTTGTTTAATTGGAAGGTATGTGTGCGGGAAGATGAGGAGGATGGTCAGTGATTGACCACTTGGGGCTGGGGGCTAACGGCCTCGAAGCCCCCAGCCCCAAAATCTACATATTCGCCCAATGTCATGGACGGGTTATCTTAAAGATAGCAGTCAGCCACAACAAATCCTGTCGATACTGCTTCGTTCAGTGTGGCGGGGTGATCGACTGTACACAAGAAGAATGGTGAGTCAAGATGTATCATCAGAATAATTTTCAAGAAATGATTCTCAAATGTTTCAAGAAATAATGTTTCAAATGTTTCAAGAAATAATTATTAAATGTTTCAAGAAGTAATATCTCAAATGTTACCGTTTGATTTCTTGATAGTTTTAATGAGTTCGTTAAAAAAATTATGTTTACGACTCTTGGAATATTGTACGTTTCTCTTGGACTCCCTTTGACTTGTACGCAAACACATTTTGACTCATATGGTTTGCAAAACTGCTTGTTAAAATGTAGGTGTCCGATCCTTAATTAGCCCAAGGTTTCAAGATAACATAGATTAAAATGCAGAGTTTAAAATTAAATTCTTTTATATCAAAATTCTAACGATTAAATAATGGTACAAATAACAAAATTTATGTTTTATTCAACATCGGGCAGAAGTATTTCATTTCTTGGTAAAGTAATGGATCTATAGAGCAAAGATTCAGATTTTCACGTGGGTGAATATGTAGATTTTGATGAAAAATGATACAATTTAAATGTCAAAGTTATCTCTTTGCTTTAGTTATTTTTGCCCAAAAGCGTGGACATATGAAAAAATGTCCAATTGTTTGTGACATATCTATATGAATGACCTTCCTGTCTTACATCTATTTCCGAAAACAAATCTTTAAGAGCTAAAAAATGAAAAAAAGAACAGCGAAATGTCATGTGAATTTAGATGACAGTAACATTATATCGACTTCTCTTTCCTTCCAGCTTTTTCTGATATTTTCTACGCGTACAGAATGACAAATAGCGCACCACTGATCCCAGTAGCGTGGGTGTGATTTTTTTGTAAAAGACAGCGGCATATTTTTATTACCTCTTGAATCTAAGAGAAAAACTTTGCTTAAAATTCTTAGTTTTCTTTAAAAAATACGATATTTATCCAATAATTACCGTATTGATGATTTTTTGAAAATGATGAAAAAAAAAATTTGGTGAATTCTTGAAAATAATGAGTGTCGAAATAGAGTTGGTTTTTGACAATTAATAGAAAAAGTCATAGAAAATACTGGATACCTTTGATTTAGTTTAGTTATATTAACATCCTGTTATTTTAACATTAATATTTGGCTCAGTATGGCAGCTATTTGATATCTGCCTTTATAGTTCAAAGCATTGGATAGAAGACGAGAATAATACTTGAATGGTACCTTCTTCTCCAAACGTCTTATCTATACCATTTTTAAAGTTGTAGAAATAGCCTAGAGTTAGGCAAAGATTGAAAAAATACGATATTTATCCAGTAATTACCGTATTGATGATTTTTTGAAAATGATGAAAAAAAAATTTGGTGAATTCTTGAAAATAATGAGTGTCGAAATAGAGTTGTTTTTTGACAATTAATAGAAAAAGTCATAGAAAATACTGGATACCTTTGATTTAGTTTAGTTATATTAACATCCTGTTATTTTAACATTATTTGGCTCAGTATGGCAGCTATTTGATATCTGCCTTTATAGTTCAAAGCATTGGATAGAAGACGAGAATAATACTTGAATGGTACCTTCTTCTCCAAACGTCTTATCTATATCATTTTTAATGTTGTAGAAATAGTTTAGAGTTAGGCAAAGATTGAAAAAATACGATATTTATCCAATAATTACCGTATTGATGATTTTTTGAAAATGATGAAAAAAAAATTTGGTGAATTCTTGAAAATAATGAGTGTCGAAATAGAGTTGTTTTTTGACAATTAATAGAAAAAGTCATAGAAAATACTGGATACCTTTGATTTAGTTTAGTTATATTAACATCCTGTTATTTTAACATTAACATTTGGCTCAGTATGGCAGCTATTTGATATCTGCCTTTATAGTTCAAAGCATTGGGTAGAAGACGAGAATAATACTTGAATGGTACCTTCTTCTCCAAACGTCTTATCTATACCATATTTAATGTTGTAGAAATAGTTTAGAGTTAGGCAAAGATTGAAAGAGTTGCAACAGAATCACAACAACTTAAATATAATGCATATTAATGGATTATTCAAAGTAGAAAAAGCTTGAAGATTATCTTATATATAAAAATGAATTTTTGTTTATTCGCATTTTTTGCGCTGCCGTACCGTTCATCGGATTGCAATAAAACTTTGGCAACTCATTGCAAGCACTTGCGCGAAAGTTATAGGCATAGTACAATTATTATATCCAATATATAAAAATGAATTTTTGTTTGTTCGTATTTTGTGCGCTGCCGTACCGTTCATCGGATTGCAATAAAACTTTGGCAACTCATTGCATGCACTTGCGCAAAAGTTATAGGCATAGTACAATTATTATATCCAATATATAAAAATGAATTTTTGTTTGTTCGTATTTTGTGCGCTGCCGTACCGTTCATCGGATTGCAATAAAACTTTGGCAACTCATTGCATGCACTTGCGCGAAGGTTATAGGAATAGTATCATTATTATATCCAATATATAAAAATGAATTTTTGTTTGTTCGTATTTTATGCGCTGCCGTATTGATCATCCGATGGCGATGAAACTTTGCCAACTTATTGCTTTGAATCTAGAAAATCCATGTTTTTCACATGTACAGTTGTATGTTGGGTGATCATGAATCGGACTGCCAAGAAATTTATTTGTTTTTGCTGAAGACGGAAAAATAAAAAAAAAATATATATATTGTCTACCCTAAAGTGTACTTGCATAATAAAGTAAAAAAAAATATAAAAATAGAATAAGTATTATTTATACTTCTCTTTTATATATCATTCAATTTAAATGAATGTATTCATTGTCAACAAGAAAATAAATATCATTCTTTTCATCATTCCTAATTAAACAAGATAGCTATTTCAAATTTCGAATGATATTTCCAAATTATTTTTTCTGCGTCAGCAACGCACTGGATACCAGCTACTAGTATATAAATAAAATCGCTTTACACTTTAATATCATTAATAAAATTCTTTAAGTTGTAATTTACGAATACGTAATCGGTTTTTGCGTAATATTTTTTATTCGAAAGTTATGAGGTACGGAAATCCCGACAATAATTAATGAACACCCTGTATAATAACATTTTCGCTTTGTTAATCATTTTCTACTTGAATTTCATTTTTAAAACATAAATTTGATTATAAAATGAAATTTTTTTACTGAATTTGATTAGTTTAAAAATCAAATTAATTTTAAATTAATTTTACTTTTTAATGATTTTGAAAAAATTATATTTTATTTTAAAAAATGTTTTACTACCAAGCGGCTCAAATCAATTTTATTAAGTTTCCTGTATTACTCTACTATTTTATCCTAACTTGCATGCTTTTATGATTGCTTTAAATCTTATGAAATCTTTTTATTTCGTGGCACCTGGCATTAGAATGCTAATTTTCAATGCATGCACATGAAAAATATATAATATGTACATTGTACATTTCCTGATCTTTTTTTTTTTTAACTGATTACTTAAAACTAATCATATTACTCTAATCATCTGCTCTAAAATCTGATGGATAAATAAACTTTTTGAAAAAAA
This sequence comes from Argiope bruennichi, assembly GCF_947563725.1. NCBI lineage: Eukaryota > Metazoa > Arthropoda > Arachnida > Araneae > Araneidae > Argiope > Argiope bruennichi. The sequence goes on from NC_079162.1 coordinate 112,330,485, forward strand.
TACATATATTCCAATAATTTTTTTAGAAAAAAATTCGAAATTCGTTCTTTTTATTCTGAGAAGTACAGGAGAGGTATAATTAAAGTGCAAGTGATTTAAAAACTCTAGAAGAAAAATTCTTTGAAGTAAGGTGAAGAAACTTGGCATTTGCAATATTTATAGAATGGGGAAAGGAATTACTCAATTAAAAAATTAATTCTATTTCTTTTCAATAGATGGCAGTTTTGATAACACTATTTTGTAGATACAAATTACAACATATATTTATTTGATACAAAAAATATGATCTGAATTATTACAATATATGCTCAATACGTGAACCAGCATATTGATGAAATACTTTAATTAATACGCTAGTCAGTGTGATCTCTTAATGTACGCTATTTACATGATGAGGTCCCAGGACATGTCCAAAAGTCCTCTCTTAAATCAAAACAGAATTATGTTTGTTCTTATATTTTAAATATCCCCACAGCCAAAAATTTTAAAGTTTCAATTAAAGAGCAGGATAACCATGCTAATATCTGCTAAATACGAAATTCTCATCAAAAGTTTGATGAAGTAAATGCTCCATTGATTGAGTAATATGAGACAGGGCTCCATATAGCATAAATATTTTTGAATTCAGGCATTTTCTTTCTAGAAAAGCAGGGATCACGTTACTTTCTAGAATTCTGACGTAAATTGTATCTGCTACGGTATAACGAACAAACCGTGTTGGTGTAATATTTTCGAAAAAAAGTGGGCCAGTAATAAAGGCAGACGTCATTCCACGCCAAACCGAGCAAAAGCTGAATATTCAAAAGTTAAATGCCCTTCATCAATCCACAATGTCTGTCAAATGTATGATTCACTGTCGTCAATTTTGGAACGAATGAAGATGGCGAAATCAATTCTTTGTTGCGGATATCCGGTCTCAAGTACATTAAAAGTACATTATTTTATATGGATAACAGTGAAAAGTGTACCATAAGATCTTGCACACTGTCGCCCATGGTATTCAGAAGGCCCTCGCTGAATACTTTATAATTGAATTCGTACTCTTCGTGCAGTTTGTTTGGGCCGCGGTGGCTTGGTGGTAATGTCTCGGCTTCGGAACTGGAGGGTTTCAGGTTCGAGACATGAACGTGAGTGTGGCGTGGTGTGGAGAGGGGGGTTCCAGCTCAAGTATCGTTCTCGTCATCTGACCGAGGTTCAAAACTACGAGGTCCGTACCAAAATATTCCTACTTTTGCTTTAAAACGGGACGTTAATATAACTAAAGCTAAACTAAACCTACAGTTTGTTTACCAATTATTTTCTAAACCATAATTCTTTCAATATCAACTTAATTAGGCTATATTACGAAATTTTAATTTCAAATTCATTCAAATAATAATAACAAGAAAATACTCCGATTAACAACTCATTGTCTTTTTTAAACTTAATTAGTTATTTTTGGTCACTTACATTTTTAGATGTAAGTCAGTCAATGTAGATGCTTTATTACGTTTATCCTTTATGCACAAAGCTATTTTCCTCACTGTTAAAGGATAAGCACCTGATCAGCAAAACTGTGACTGAAGTCGCTATTTTCAGTCCTTTCGAAAAATATATTTTTATTACATTCAACCCAACCTCAAATTGCACTTAAAATCTCATAAATAATAATAAAAAAAATTTAAATTCTCATTTTTTTTTCTTCTCAAATCCTCCACCAAGATTATTTTTTCCCAAAAAGTACAATTACGAAATATCAGAAATCATCTTTAATCATTCTTATTTCGAAATAGAAGATGCTTACAAAACATTGCTTCGTTTATTAGTACTTATAAAATATTTCTTTATCCACTTAAAATATTCATCACAAGTTTCCTAAACTAATTCTTTCTTTTCCAATCCTCGAACTCGGCATTTCAAAGGAGAGTTTTTTTATATGTCACCGCAATTATTATCACAAATATCACCAAAAGATTTAAATTTTAATTATTCTTCTGAAATTAATATAAAATCAGAAATCTTTCTTTGTAACATAAAAATAAGGCGGCAAACATTTTAGAAAGCTTTCATCTCATTATCATATCTTCACTTCGCCTAAAAATCAAGATTATATCTGCAGAATATTTCTATATATATTTTTTTCATTTTAACGTTTTCTTACTTGTTTCATTAAGTACTCTGGTATCTATATAAAATAGGAGGATAAATTTCACAGAGTTTTAAATTATATCTAAAAATAGAAGCTATTTATTTGAATAGACGTAGATGGAAAGAATGTATCCGTATTTTAAGTCTTTAAAGGATTAAAAAAATGCACATAAAAAATAAATTTTGCTCAAAAGCTCGAAAATATTAATTGCTTTTCTAAAAATACACTTCAGTGAAATAAAATGCCATTAAAAATATTTTTAAAGGTATCTCTTTCAATGTTCGTTATTTTCTAAAAACATCTTCGTTAGAAATGCAAACCTTTAAATTTGTGGAAGTAGAAGATCAAAGGCTTAATGAATATTAATATCAACAGCACATTTTTATTTTCGGTATATTTGTATGATGTTTAAAAATAACTAAAATTTAGGCTTCACAAAATGTTTTTAAAGAGAAAAATAAGCTGCTTTGAATTTAAAACTTAAGTCAAATGCTATGTTTTATTACCATCAGATGAATTTAAATAAATTTTGATATTTATTCATATGAACTTTTGATAGTAACTATAGATGAATTTATATAAACTTTTTATAGTAACATTAGATGAATTTGTATAAATTTTTATTTAACATAATTTATTTTACCTTTTTTCAATTTTTTTCTCACTTTCTGATAAGTAGAATTTAGAAATTTGTCATGCTTTTGCGCTCTTTGTAAAAATATGAATCTCCATGAAAATGCACTATTTTAATGATTTCAGAGCTTTATCATCAATTTTTAGTCAATTAATAAGATTAATTTTTTTTCTGCACGTGTGGAAGGAAAAAAAGTATTTTTTTATGTTACGTAATAGTTATAATATTTAATAAAGCATTAAAAACCAAATTAAGATGAAAATAAATAAAATAAAAACGTCTACATTTTAGTAATACACTGTTAAAAAGTTTAATATTAATAAAATACTAGAAAGAATTAATTTTCTTTTTATAAATTTATTATGGTTATTAATAAAATTTGACAAAGCAAAATATCCACTCAAGGGCATTTATTTTCTGTGCCTTATATTTTTCTGCTTAGTAATTATTCATTTCTGAATAATTTATTTCTTAGTAATTATTTATTCTTATTTATTTATGATCTTTTTTCATTCCTAAAAAATAAATGAAAGATCCACTTAAAAATGTATATTAATATTAAATGTATATATAATAAGCATAAAGCCTTAACATTAAACTGGCTACTCCGACACGCCCGAAGGCAAACGGAAAAATTTGAATGACCGGACCGTCGCAACAGCAACAGTGATGGGAACTGAGGTTGAGTCCTAAGGGCCATCACCGGCCACGGTACAACCCTTCCCGAAGGAAGTGCGTCCCGTCATCGATGGGAGGAGTCAGATCCCCCACCTATTTATGTACCCTCCAGGGTGGCGAGATCCAACCACCATGCCGGAAGCATCTCATCCTCATTTCGAGGATTGTAAGCTGAGGACTTCTGTTGGTGTAAATCAAACATTTTAATTTTATCTTGCTATTGAAGTTTATAAAATGAGATAAAGGAATTGTCATTTGTTCAGAAAAATATCAATGGTCATTCCAGAATAAGCCTTGTATAGCTTTGAAAAAAATATAAGCAAAACTGCTTAATAAAGTAATATTTTTTCCTCTTTTTGAAAACTTTTGTTCATCGATTGGACAACTTATAAATTATAGTGCTATTATTTGAAGGTTAATTCCTCAATTAATGGTCTTGTTAAATTCGCCATAATCGACTATTATGCCGTTGGTGTATTGTGGAAATTCGGAGACAAAATTGCGACTCAACTGTCACTCCTGTCACCTTATCAAATCCAAAGAGCACAAATCAAACAACAAGAGAAATTTTTGGTGTCCTGCTTTCAAAACCAACAGTAAAAGTTTCATGGGTTAAAGCACATGCGGGCAATATAGGCAATGAAAAAGCAGATCAACTGACAAAGGACGTAACGCAAAATGGACAATTTTATATGCAAACAAAGCTTCCTAAACCACATATAAAAGCCCTCCTCCGGAAAGACATGCTTGAGGAATGGCAAGGATATTGGAGCAATGGTGTCACAGGCAGAAACATTTTTAATATGCTTCCTTCAGTCAACCTTAATCCCACTAACTGGATCAGAGAGGATATTATTTTCTTCTCAGAACACGGCCCTTTTCCTGCCTACCTCAAAAGGTTCAATCTGTCTCAATCTGGTCTTCAATCTGTCTCAAGGTTCAATCTGGCGAGAACCAATCACCATGCCTGAATCGTCTCATCCTCAATTACGAGGTACCCCTCAAAGGGATATAATAAGAAAAAAAGTGTATGTAATATGAAAAAGAATATTCATTTAAGAAAATCGTAATAATCAAAGATATCATAGGTATCATATCAACATTTCATTATAATGGGTATCATATCAACATTTCATTATAATAGGTATCATATCAACATTTCATTATAATAGGTATCATATCAACATTTCATTATAATAGGTATCATATCAACATTTCATTATAATAGGTATCATATCAACATTTCATTATAATAGGTATCATATCAACATTTCATTATAATAGATATCATTCAACATTCATCGAATATTTCAACATATTAGAAAATTGTTTTGTCATTTTATAACATATCGGTAACTTTTAAATAGTGTCATTGTAATAACAAAGATTTTATAACATCAACTGTCTCGTTAGAATCTCGGCATTATTAAAAAGACCTAGTACTTTTTAGAAAAATAACAAATGTATCAATAAAATTGAAATTTCCAAAATTTTACTTTGAAAACTGTATTCTTATTTTTGATTCATTCATTAAGATGCTGAAAATTTTATTAAATCATCAGAATATTACAATTATCCAAGAGAAATATTTCATTATGCCTATCAAAAAATCAATCAAATATCTTTTGTTATTGATCATGTTGTATTTATCTTTACTCATAATATAATAAAATGAAAATTAAGTACTTCGTAAATATTATCCTTTAATTTTTTGTAAAATGTATGCTAAAAGAAACTATCAAGGTAATGTTTCGGCCAATTAAAATATTCATATGTTGAAATACTTTTTATGAATTACATGGAAACTGATCTTAGACTCTTCTATTCCTTGAATTTATTTATGTGGAAACGAAAACATAACTAATTTAAAGAAATATGATAAAATGACTTTAAAAATTGCTTATGTTTATGCATTTTTCACTAAAATAATCTCTTAAAAATTTTATTTTAAGACACATATGTAGCATAGAAACATTTATAAATTATTAAATTATTCAAATTTTATTTTATTAATTATTAAATTATTCCAATTATTATTTTATTAATTGTTGAATTATTCAAATTATTTTTTATTAGTTATTAAATTATTCACAATTAATTTTAGATTATTATTTTATTGTTAATTCAATCAACACTATAATGAAAAATATTAAAAAAGTTTTTTCCCTTTTACTCAATCGCGCATCTTTCAACTAGTGAAAATTCCACAGAAATTAGAGAAATTAAAGAAAAGAATTCCAGAAGAAAGAACGTTCTGGAATAACTTTTCAGTAAATCGTATCACACTCATAAACATTCTGTCTTATTACTTTAGTACACATTTTAAAAAGAAACATAACATATACATCCAAGTTCTTTCTTTTAAAGATTTTCTTTAGAAAATGCTCTTTATTTGAAATCGTTTGCATTGCTCTAATTCTCAAAGACTTTTGTATGGAATTGATTTCTTCCCTAGATCATACGATAAATTATTTTTAGAAGTGCGAAATGAAAGGAAAAAGAAGAAAATAATTAATTCAAATTTTTTGAAGCAGTTCATTTGTGATACTTCTTTGCTCATTGCCAGTAGCAAAATGAGTTGATAAAACAGGAGTTTTTTTGTGAATTTGCCCATTAAAAATTCTTTTATTTATGAATTCAAAGGTGATTCAAATATTTGTTTCTGGAAGAATAAATTAGATTTCCTTTCTTTGCATCTCCTGACACAAATATTTGCTCCAAATACTTTTCTTCCATGTCGATTTTTTTCGGATAGATTTCTTTTTTTTTTTTAGTAACAACCTTTTTTTACTAATGCAATTTAAAGAGCAGCGCTTCGAATCCGTCGTTAGTATTTTTAGATTTCTTGGAATATGCTTTCCGCGTTAGCGATATCGAATACTTTAAAAATGGATATTTTTATTTACTTGGTTTATAATCGAGGGTGTTATTATTAATTATATCAATCAATTTATTATAAGGTTCTCTGTATGCAAGAATTATAAAAATTCAGGAAATATGAAAATAAAATTTAATGACACTACTTTACATTCTTTAAAGTATGAAACTACGCTCGGGTTGAATTTTCTGAAAAATCCCTTAAAATGTTTACATTTTTGAATTTTTGAATAAAACAGATTGAAAAAACATCAATGAAACTAAAATATGCCATTTAAATGTCTAAAGCATTTTAAAAATGTGATTTTTTTATTTATTTATGAATTTTTTTATTTAAAAAGAGATATAAAGGAAACGACTTCTAGTTTAAACGTTTATCAAATGAATTGCTCAAAGTCTTTCAGACAGCTAAAAAACATATTTTATAATCACTGAACTTAAAAAGAAAGGTCTCCGTTTAGCCAATCTTTAAATATTCAGACTCGACTGATGGGTAACAAGAAATTTTCAATTTTTTTTTCGCATTTGAAGTATTAAAACAACTATAGAATATTTCTAAATGTACAGATTGTTTATTTTCTGTTTCAGAAACTGCAGAACATATTAAGAAATTGTTATAACACATTTAAATAAAAATATGTATTAGATTTTAATTTAAGTTGTTTTTCGTAAAACGATTCTACCAAAATTTAGAATTTGAGAAAATCGCATTTAAAGATGTAAAATAGTACCAAAATAAGTATTATGAAAATATAAAATGCAATGTAACTTCCCAAAGAATAAGGTTAGATACCAAATTTGACAGCTTCATGAAGAGGATTATTCAGTAATTAAGAATACTGAATTAAAAAAAAATGATACTTTTGAAAAAGTCTTATTTTGAATTTTAAGTTTTGCACTATAAGTTTTGTTCCAAGTAAAAAAAGTCATTATTAAATGGTATATCTTACATAATTTATCCACTTTTTTGCTTTTTTTTTTCTTATACAAAGCGACGAAAAAGATACACTTATGATCATTAAGAATTTTGATCATACGATTTTGATTAATCTTCCCATCTTATGCGCCACTGAATCAAATTTACTAAAAAAACGCAATCAAACTAATTCATTTGGTTTGCAATTTTTACATCAGAATTGTAAATTTCAAATTATCAAATTTGACCGAAGTTTAACCAGGGAAAGTGTGTTTTTCTATTATCCGTCAGCATACCAAAAGATAAATAAATAGAAAATTAGTTTATAGTTTTGACTTTTGGAATTGATGATTGTTTTCATCAGATTTTTTTATTCTTCCATTCAAACGGTCGTTTGCTTTTTAGTCTGTTTATCCGAAGGTTTATGAAATTGATAAATAAAAACGCTACAAAGTAGATAAATAAATCTTAGCTTTGTGCCTTCATGAAGCTTCGAAGTTTGTTTCGAATTATATTCCCGATATCTAACGTAGGTGTTATAAACATTTCAAAATGTTGTGTCACCTTAAATAAGATACAAAAACATATGTATTATTATGAAAGCCATTTCTTATTAATAAATAATGCACAGAAAATGAATTGTTTAGTAATCGAATTGAAATATTTTATGTTATTTACTTATATTTGCAAATAATACTTTTATATCATAATGAAATATAATTTTACTGCATATTTTGGTTAATGTGTATTCTTGAGCCTTTTCCATCATAAGAAATTTAGATATCTCTGGTTTTATTTTCATTAATTTCAAACGTAAGTCAAGTTCAAGCTACAGCTGGGTTTGATATATATTTTTAATTAATATCACGATTGAGAATTTAATGTAGCAAAAATATGACGTGTGGAAAAGGACTGAAAATATTATCGATTTGCTGTAAATATATTCACATGCATATCTTTTTTTTATAATCAAAAATTGTTTGCGTTTTCTTTTTTGAGCTCATTCGTAAGATTTCCTGCCCATGACAAATCTGAAATCTTATATTTTTCTTGAACTAGAGCATTATCTAGCACAAGATCCTAGTACATGGTTCGTGTCTCCCCACCGTAGATGCCAGCATAAAAAGAAATGTATATGATCAAAAAACGGAAAAGATATATGTAATGATATTTCTTCATTAAATTTAAATCTTAATTAATTTTTTAATTTTCATCTCACTTTAGCTCATGTTAATTTCATTTTAAAATATTCTTTTATTTCCTGATCCAATTCTCACTTTTTTATTTAATTGTTTGTAACACGCGTTTGACAAAATTACTGATTCCGCCGTTCCCACGTCAGAAGCAAAGGGATAAAAATCTTTAACAACTGCATATTTAAAAAAAAAAATACCTAAGATTCCCTTGAGTAAGCCGACACGTGGCAAAGAAATCCTCGTCAGAATCTCATAGTAAAATCACTGAAGAGAAAAATTTCTGTCACTTTGCTCTTATATCTCGATGTAGACTGACGCCCCTCTTACCGCTCTTTTTTTCTGTACATGATATGGCTACTGCACTGAAATAAATCGAAGTTAAAATTTCAAAAGTGTCTTCTAAAATATGTTTACATACATATGCATTTGATTAATAAATATAAAAATTTGTTTTTGAAAGATACGGCATTTTACATTCATTAAACGTTTTTGCACAAAAATTCTGTAAAATATTACTGGTTGAAAAATAACGTGATATATTACTGGTGGTACATGTACTATATGTTGAGAACCCATGGTATAAAGAGAATAAGGCCAAATGTATGCTGTACTTTATGACAAATCGTGTGGAAACTAACTCCAGCATTTACAAACTATGCCGACAAGCTATCATTAACTGCATTTGTCGTTGTATCATCCACTCATGTGGCTTCGTATAGACAGATTTTATACGAACCTTGAACGATGTTATGTGTTTTATATCATCGAATATTGTACAGTATTTGTCAATAATATTGAATATTCTGTCATGTTGCAACTTTTGAGTAATATTATACGATATGATAAGAATATTTGTGATATTAAGATTATGGGGTTGCCATTGTGGGATAATTTTAGTATAAGAAACATGAAGTGCTGTAGAAAAAAAGTAATCCCTATAAATAAATATCTGTAATTCTTATATTTCTTATATATGAAATAAGTTATTAAATCTAAGAAAACGTACTGATTTCTATTTTTACAGACTTGTGTAATTAATGATGTAGCAAACTCTTAGAATGAGAAACTTGCGTTAGGAAAAGTTGCAAACATTGTTCCTGGTGATCACAGTCTCCACTACACTTCAATTGAATAGTTTCAACTACAGTTATTCAAAAAAATAATATATAACTTCATTCATTCCTAACTTCATTCATTCCAGAAGAACTTCATTCATTCCTAACTTCATTCATTTCACCAAACATGATAACCATAAACAGCTACTCCGACAGACATAGAAGACACATGAAAAAAAAATTGAATGACAGAACCGGTTGATGACCATTGACGGGAATTAAGGCTGAGTCTTAAGAGCTATGATCGACCACGGTATATCTCTTCCCGTAGGAGGCACACCCTGTCATCGGTAGACGGTTGCTGTCCCCACATTATTTATGTACCCAGCAGGGCGGCGAGAATCAACCACCATCCTGGAAGCATCTCATTCCCATTTCTGAATTACCCCCTGTGGGATCCACCAAACATGATAAATAATATATTCTTGGCAGTTTAACATTTTAAACAAAAAAAAAATAAAAGTCCTACGCTTCTGCAACTAAAACTGGCAGTTATGAAGCTTTGAATGTCACTATTTCAGACAATTTCAATGCCCGCCTTGAAGAAGATCCATCAATCAATTCATGACGTTTACTAAACTAACTAAAAATTAAATAATAAAGTTCAATTTCAAGCGGCTTTGATCGCTGATGAGGGGAACTTTTTTGTTTAATATTTCAACATGTAAAAACTATTTTACTAAATATGACAAATAGGAACGAAGAACTGGAAAATAATTTAAACTTTGTAATTTTTTCTGAAGGACATTTATTGACTCAAACAACATAAAAAATAACTATCTTTGTCATTTAGAGCATCTGTCCAAGTGAAAAAATTTGTCTTTCCCTCACTGTTTAGAAATTAGCTACTGAAACACGGTTACTCCTCTTGGAGTGGACCCTCTCTTTGTATAATTATTGCTTCATTGAGAATCTTAAGATGAGAAAAAAAGTTCTAAAAAAAGATTGATTTTCAGACCAATTTTTATCATTACTAAAAGAAGCTAAAATCTAAAACTTCATGCATGCAAGCACTATTTCTTAAGAATTTTATTCAAATTAAGTTATCAGATTGGGCAGTATTTGAAAATGTTGGCCATTAATGTAGGAAATCTATTTAATTTAACAAAGGATGAAAAAGATTTGAATATACAGACAGCACGGACATCTAAATGAATTTCCCTGCACAAAAATATTGACGTAATACAGATGTTTCCCTAAGCCTTTAAATAATTCATGAATAAAGTAGAATTTTTTATATTTTTTTCTTGAGTTATTTAGCGAATGTTTTTATTTTTTTTTGAATATATCTGTAAGAAAACATTTACCTTTATTAGAGTTTGCAATTCTAAAACTTAGAAAATGTGTTTCTTGTATCGAAAATGTAAAAACAGTTTTTTTTTCTTTTTTTTTACTGAAGAAGGGAATAGTGTCTTCAAGGAAAAAATAAAACATTTGAATTGTTAAAATTCTCTTGAGATGCTCAAGATTTAGATGTCGGAAAAAAAATCCTTTTTTTTTCAAACAAATTACGAGAAGTGACACTTCTGTAACGTTTAATCGATACAACGCTTACTTTTTGGAGTTACATCCTGTCAAAGTTTGAGAATTTGATTACACTGGAATAAGAATTTGTCTAAACTATGTGATTCTCAAATCAGAATCTAATGTCTCTGCATCAGAAGACATTATTTAAAGAAATGCGTCATTGTTTTACTTGTCATTTTCAATATAATGATGGCCTTAATATTTCTAGATATTTTACTTGACATTAATTTTCCTTCTTGATGCAACAACGAATTACTTTTTTCTCTAAGGAAATTCCTTTTTTATGGCTTTGTTTTATTTTATTGGACATGCAGCACAGTCATAAAATGTTTAGTTGAAAACACACCATTTTGTTGTGTTTGTTTCAAAAAGTTTTTATAATGTCCTTTCTTTAGCCGTCAAACGAGAAAATACAAAGTTTAAATTCATTTAATGATCTTCAAATGCTAAGAACTAATTTACGCAAAATTCCAGAAAGAGTGTTGATTCCTTGAAAAATGTTTTAGATTAGATTTTTTCTTAGACTTAAGAAGCTATTATTGCAAAACATTAAATTTGCTAAAGGCACTTATAAAAAAATCAAAACGCCATTTTTTAAAATGTTTTCATAATAATTAACAAAAAAAACTAAAAAAAAAACGTAGAAATATAGGAAAATAAATTAAGTCATTATCATATGCTCTGTTGGCAAAAACGGTCCCAAAATTTAAAAAAAATTATTATTTTAAAATAGTGATAAATATGCTTAGTGTAATTTGGACTTGTAAATTAATACTTTAATCTAAGAAAAGTTCAAAATGTAATTTTGTTCAAAATTATTAGAAAGAAATTAAGTGCGTTTGCCTCACTATATTAAGCAGATGTCATAAATAATCTTAATACTTTTGTTTCGTTAATTCGACAGGGGATTTGTTAAATGGATTGGCATGGTGAGATTTGATTTAAAATAATTAACAAAATGAAAGTCAATTTTCTTCGTTAAATTATTTACTTATTTGATAAAATTAAACATATAAATAAACAAACATGTCTATTTCTTTAAAAATATGCGCGTGTGTGTGTATTATTTCTGTTTCTATAGCTCTGTAGTTCTGATTTTTATATCATTAAGTGGATAATCTCATAATTGGGTCAAAACACTTTTGCAATGTCAGTAATTTGTGCATGTGATGGAACGTACACAATTTTCAATGTATGCATTTCTTGGAATTTTTTTTGAGGCGACGAACTAATTGCAAAGTAGAATCCATCATCCTTTATGATGATGTCATACGCTTCGATATAAATTCTTGTCCAATAGATGGTCTTCCTTGGCGCCATGTGTTTTAGAATGGCGACAGTGAATTTGGAAAAGAAGTGTTTTTTGGATGGAAAGGATTTTTGACCATTGAAGCAGATAGACCTTCGACAATATATAGTCCCGAAGAAGAAAAGAAATTTGCTTGGTGTGAGAGGCGTTTTCTTGTCTCCTGTGATCAGCATGAAAAAGCTTGAGATAACTGCCGCTTGTAACTATAAGGAAAGGATACACTTTTTAGAAAATCAAACCTGAAAACTTTGTTAGTTCTTATCACACCTTGAAATGAGGCTCAGCTCCAATTTATGATTTTTATTTATAGAAATCCGCGAGTTCTGTAAGTGCTAGATTTTCTTTTAAGACACTCAAATTGTAGACGTGTGAAATGACATGACACTTTATGTTTGAAATAAGTATTTGCATTTGGTAAAAAGAAAAATACTTATTACCGAGGTCGGAAAGAATTGAGTTGTTTAATTGTAATATGTGAATTAAGATGATAATTTTCTTTGTTTCAGTTAGGTGAAGATATGCGTGTAAAATATATAGGAGATATGTGAGATATTCTGAATCCCTAAACCTCTAGCGCACCAGTTCTTTTTTTCTAAGTTAATTTTTTGCTAATATCTGGCCCTCTACTTGTCAATGAGCATGGTTTGATATTTTTTTTATGTTGTGGTGAAAGCTTATAAGCCAGTTAAGAGCTACGCTGCCCGAGCAATTGCTTTTGTATTGTGTTCATGTTACTGAACTGCGAACCACAAGGTCCCAGATTCTATTCCCGCTCATCCCAAATTCGCCTACATTGGCTCGCTCATAACAATTCGCCACATTGGTGACCTCGGTCGATGAATCTTCGTACATCTGTTGTGGCGCTATCTACCCACAGCAACCCAAAGTCGTCAGACTCACTTGATGCAGCAACAGCATTAGCAACCACTCACCCACACACGCTCGCCATAACGCTTGGCGCTACTCAAATGGGCACAGGCGCGTTAGAATCAACAGCTAATACACCACCACTAAACAGCAATATCGTTCGACTCACTGGAGGGAGAGTCTGTGGTGAAAGCTTATAAGCCAGTTAAAAGCTACGCTACCTAAGCAATTGCTTTTGTATCGTGGTCATGTTACTGGACTGCGAACCGCAAGGTACCAGGATCTATCCTCGCTCATACCAATCCGCCACAATGTCATTCAAATATCAGTATGTTATTACAGCGAGGTTTAACTTTTATATTCATAAAACAGCATTGTTAACCATTAGGCTACGTGCAGAATTTTTGTGTTATATTTCATGGTAAATTATAACACCTTTAAAGTATGACTTGATCTGTTATGAGTTATTACTTACGCAGTCTTGAAAAATTATTATTTAATTTGTTGATTAGTTACCTTCTTTCGAAAACCGTGGATTTTTAAAAATTTATGTGGTAACTATATTACTTAATTAACAATACCACAAATAATAATGTTAAAAATTTCATCTTATTTTACTGCAACTTAATTTGAAGAAAGATTATTCATCCAAATATAAACTTAAAAGAAAAATATCTATAAATAAATGGAAAAAAAAGGAAAATAAAACAAAGAACATTTATTGAAATAAAATTATTACGAACAGCAGCAGGGCATCACATTGATAAAATCATGTTTACTTGATGTTAAATGGTTTTGCTACCTTCGTTATAAGCACAAAGATATCAAATATTTTCGATTTGTCAAATTTAAAGAAATATATGTATAATGCTCATAGAAAACTCTTTTCTACTCATGATTGTCCATCATATTTTATCACAACACTCACGCAATGGAAGTAGTAACCATTAGACAGCTTTAAATAAATAATTTTTAAAAACAAATTTTTATTTGTCGACTAAAAAAATAATTTTTTTATATTTGGTATTTTTATTATTATCTACTTTTCATCTTTATTTTTCAATCCATCAATATGCAAATAATAGAATTATAAAATCAATTTTTCTTAAACTCCGCGCTAGATGGCACTGCATGTATGGAATCAAAATTTCATTGAATTGTTTGATTAATTGATAATTAAGTTCTAAAAATATTAAAATAATGCAAGTTCATCAAGAAAACTTAAGCATACGAAATGTCGAAATTCTAACACACCAGGTAGTAAGTGAAAATTAATTACGAAATTCTATGTAAAAAGTATATGTAATGTTCTATGTAAGTATATGTAATTCTATGTAAAAAGTAAGCCTGAAAAAAGTATATATAAATAAGGTACATCACAACTTCCTTAATATACTAATTTCAGAAACACATGTTTAAATTAAGTCTCATTTAATTAACTTCCAATTAACTTAGAGGTCTTATATATTTTGGAAAATATCCTGCATTTGCCATTTTATAGCAAAAGTAAATCAATCCATTCAAGACAATAATTTTCAGGGCAAATTTATGAATAAAAATAAAACAAAGAATATTGATTATATTTATGAATCTACATTTCTTCTACAATCACTCTTCATTTGTAACCAAGTTAAAGATTCATAAAAATACTCAGTCATAGCATTGGAATTATTATTTACAAATTAAAAAACACTTTTCAACACTGAGTAAAAGCTACAGAACATTCCATAAATATTTTGAAAAGGAAACAATTAACGTAAAGCCGTATTTAACCCCATTGGGAGACCATTAGAAGAGGAATCCTCAATCCCATTTGGAATTTTCCTCGTCAGCTTCCCTCAGTGGTCCAAATTGGCAATTTTTACGGAACAGTCATTATCTCGACTGATAATGATTGGATTGATTTTTTTTATTATTATTATTCGTTATCGGAGAAAGTAGGTTTTTAATTTAAACCCTTTTACTTTTTTACGTTACATTTTTTATGTGTCGTTTGAAGCAAAAATCATTTTTTTAAATCAAAATTAAACCCTACATTTTTTTAAATCTATTGATATGCAGTTTTCTTATTTATGCGGGATGATAACACTAGGACGGAAGAAGAAAGCAAAAGGCGTCATCTTTCAAAGCGACTGCCCAATCATCGCTATCAATACGACTATATTAACCCCTTAATTGTTTTTCTTTTTTATAATCTAATTAAATGACACATTTTCATTTCGGGAATGTGATGCCTTACTGTTTCAATTAAGAATGCCTGAGGTGTATTTTAGGTATGATTTTCACATCGAATTATAGCGTCTTTGAATGATTTAATTTTATCTTATAACATCAAAAATCGATAATTGATGCCCTTATGATGCGCAGTCACAACGCTTAAGTGGTTAATATTTCAATAATTGATAATGGGTTTTGGAATGATGTAGATGTAGAGTAATGACATCTTCTACTAGATGTAAAGTGAATTAATAGAATTTTGCTTATAATATATGCAATTTCAAATTGGATTTACCGACGAAGTAATATATGATATAAAGCAATGTAAATTATCTTTATATAATTTCAAATGCTTATACCAGCTTTGATTCAAAGTTTTTCAGTTACAGATTAAGTATCATTTCTTATGGAAACTGGGTATTGGGCTGCTGAATTCGGCAACAGTTTAAAGACCCCATTACATGGAGGGGTTTTACAATACACGGACCATCCCCCCCCCATAAAAATGACGTATATTTTATTTTCTTTCATCATTTAATTCTTTTTACGTTCTAATTTACTAATTCAAAATAAAAATAAAAATATTTCTTTAGAGTTGAAAGAAAGCATTATTTGGGATTAACGCAATTAATTCCAGAAATATAATCCTAACATTATTGTGTCACTAGTCGACTTAGGCGGCCAACTGGTTCGCCAAGAATATTGATTATATTTAGTTTTTAAAAATCATGTAGATATAATTTCGTATCCATGATACCACTAAATTATCAGATATCAAAGCCATGCTATTTTAACTGTCGTTTATATATGCACTGTTTATTGTGTAAGAACCTTTTTAATGGAGATTAGTCCCATGGCATCATGGAACTATTAAATACGTAAGCATTCAATTCATCTAGCTTTTAAATTTCATGTTACTGTAAAATCATTTTTATATGTCTCGCAATCTACAGAGGTATTAAACAGAAACCATGTTTCAAGATTTCAGAAGCGGAAAAAAATCCTACCATTGAATTTTTGACTAAGGAATGAAAATGATTTGAAATTCAGAGCAACAATGTCATTTTTTGTTGTAAAATAATTTTTAAAAAATGAAAAAATTCAGCAACAATTCTTAAGATTATTAAAATTGGTGTCATGAAAAAGATAACTTTAAATTTTGAACCGGTGCAAAATTCACTTTCTTGCAATAATATTTTCGGAAGTTATCATGGGAAAATACCAAAATTGAGATTAATTTTTAATTAATTAAAATTTCAAAAAAAAAAATCGTGCTGAAGTGCACATAATCAAATTCCAAGGTACACATGTGTCAAATTTGATATCTGTAGGTCAAACGGTCTGGCCTGTAGAAAGCCCCCACACACACTCTCTCTCTCTCTCATACACACATATACTCACACACACACACTCTTTTTCTCCCCCCTCTCTCTCTCTCTCATACACACTCACATATACTCACACACACACACTCTTTCTCTCTCTCTCTCCCTCTCTCTCTCTCCCTCTCTCTCTCTCTCTCTCTCCCTCTCTCTCTCATACACACTCACATATACTCACATACACACACTCTTTCTCTCTCTCTCTCTCTCTCTCATACACACTCACATATACTCACACGCACACACTCTTTCTCTCTCTCTCCCTCTCTCTCTCTCTCATACACACTCACATATACTCACACACACACACTCTTTTTCTCTCTCTCCCCCTCTCTCTCTCATACACACTCACATATACTCACACACAACACACACACACTCTTTCTCTCTCTCTCCCTCTCTCTCTCATACACACTCACATATACTCACACACACACACTCTTTCTCTCTCTCCCCCTCTCTCTCTCATACACACTCACATATACTCACACACACACACTCTTTCTTACACTCGCACACATACTCCCACACTCTCTCTCACACACGCACATACACACTCACACACACTCTCTCTCTCAAACACTCACATATTCTTTATTATCAGTATAGATATTGATAAGAAGTTTGTATTTAAAGTGTTTAGAAGTTCTATTTGTTTGTACACGATTTAGTTCAGAAACAGCATTTTCAAACTTAAACTACTATTTAGAAAGATTATTTAAAAATCGTTTAATAAATTTTATAAATTAAATAATTTATATAATAGTTTCTAAATAATGTGCTCCTTCAGACATCTAATCCTATTTTTAATAATATACGATGTGTCGTGCAAGCTTAACCAACTTTATTACTTGCCTCCATTATCACATTCTAATCGATTCTTCAGCAAATTATAGACACTTCTTAATAACGCTGCTTTAGTGTAAAGATATCTTTCCCAAACATTATTAACACAGGTTTAATGAAGAATCCTCTACCCCGACAAACTTTAATCCAGCCTAAGGCTGTGACACATACTTCGTGACTTAAAAATCAAACACTGATAGTAATACCAAAACTGTTAATTTTTATCATGGAAAGATGACCGCCGAATTACGTAGTAAACCTTTTTTAATATGGCAAAATACATGCTTATCCGTGTTATTCAGATTAATAGACTATCTTCGTAAAAGAAGATTAAAGATTTCGTCTGATCCCTGAGGCATAATTTGCTCTTTTAATGTCAATGTCTTATTTTATGGTTTCTTATACGATCGTTAAGGCATTTCTTGGCGACAATGTGGATGTTATAGAAATCTATTAGTGAGGAATATAGATAATGCAGCTTATTTTTATAGGATATTGATGAACTATCTATCAAAAAATGACTGAAGTACAGAATGTTTCCAGCAATTATGATTCATTACGCTTTTTCGCTTATTTTTTATTGAAACATGATTAAATAAATAATTATTGTTAAAATTTTCATTCGCAAACAGACAATTATTTTCATGGATTGACAAAATTATACATGAGATAACCATTTATACTATTACGAAATTTCCGGGGTTCGTTTGGATAGTGGAAGTTATATGGTGTGGAGAACGCTCAATCAGCAGTAGAAAATAAAACAGCGACGTTTATTTACACGAAGACACACAGGACAGCACAAAGACGACAACTATATACAGCACAGAAGACGATTATCTTCAGCCGAGACTTGCAGCATACAACAAGTCTCTACTGCAGACAGTAGCACACAGCTTAGTTCAGCACTAGCTTCACTCCGTCGCTGCCCCGCTTTTCTCTGGAAGGCCAGTTCTTTACCGTCGATCCCGACTACTCTTCGACTCCACTGGTCCACGACTACTCCTTGGCAGCTGCAGCTCCTTTTATAGGTCTCAGGAGGCGGGGTTGGAAGCCTCTCAACCAATCAGGAACGTTCGAGCCGTCCAGTTCCTACTGGACTGATCGGGAAAATTCTCGATGTTTCGGGTATAATCTATTTTGGCACCAAAGTCGCCAAATTCGTCGCCAAGTCGCCAAAGTCGCCAAGTTTGTCGCCAAGCTCTGGGAGCTCCTATGGAACCAACTATGCTGGGAAGCCGCATCACAGATTCGTAACAATACGATAGCTCGAATTAATTCATCCCTACTCAGAGAATAGAAAAAAAAAAGAATCTGTTTACCTTGAAAATCTATATTTAAATAATACGCATTGCAGAATGAACAGAAATCATTGTCTGTCATTCCAGCTGACAAGTGCGCATATTCAATTAAACCTTTCATTTTGTTGGTGTAAGTGGAGCACATACTGTTTGTTGTTCTTGCCTACAATCTTTCTTTATGATGTCTTCTAAGCATAGTTGATATGGATTGATCCGTCCAATGGCTTCTACAAGAGAAGATCTGAAAATGGTTAGTTTGCTGATTCTTGGCTTCCTTATTGTTAACTGAAAATAACTATCATTTGCTACACTTTCAGAACTTTGTATTCCTTATTTCTACTGTCTAGAAGCCGTTTCTGGTCTTAAAAATATAATCCCCAGACTATAAATTACAGATAGGCTTACATTTAACCATTTTTCTATACAGAAATGACCCCTCCTATTCGTCCAAAGGCACACTAGAGCACCAGTTTCCATTTATCTAATTTGCGCCGTTATTTTTTGGGGGAGGGAGGGGAGAATGAAATGATCGATTTCATAAAAGCAAGAATAGAAAAAAAACATCACACTTTCTTTCTTTTGTCAGATTTATTCCAAAACTTGATATAAATCAGCAGTTCCAATTCCAAAATAAAGTTGATAACTTTATCTATCTATCTATCTTATGATTTTTAGTTTTTAGTCTTATATTTTTTTAGCCATATTTTCATGCAGAGAATCCACCCAAAATTTGCCAAGAATCTAAAATTTTCATTTAAAGACCTCATAAAAAATTTAATAAAACTAGTCTAAGGCGTTTTTAAGTTATTTTGTTCATATACATACAGCCAAACAAACAGACAGACAGACATAATTGTAGGTAAGGTTGCTTCAGATTCAGGTAGTTCTAAAAAAACGTAGCGATTCAACAAAAATTTGATGTCAAATTATCTGAAGGTTATTACAATTACATTTTATTATAAGAAAGTAATAAATATTAAAATTAAAATATTAAATATAGGTTAAAATCACATTCAGGTTTATGTGACATCAATGAGAGAGGGATATCTCTAAAGTGAAAGATTTTATCTCTTCTCAAAGAAACTGATCCCTACAGGCATTGTAAAAAGTTAATTTCCTCAAAATGTATTTTTATTTGAAACTTAATAAAAAAATGTCTACTTTGACATATATTGTTCAACAAATATGTATGCCAATCAATTACTAAACAAAGGGTGATTTTATGATTTTTTAATCATGTTTTCACGCACAAAATTGCATTATCTATTCTTCCAATAGTTCTATTGCATTAATATTAACAAGTTTTGTTATTGAAATTTAATACGCAGTGACAATGACATTGAGTGAAGTATCATAAAAAATAAGTCTTACCCAAAAACATCACCCCAGGAAAATAATTTTTAAAATGTCTGAATCTAATCTCTCAATTTATTATGTAAAAATTAACCTGATTAATTAAGGGTTAAATGCCAACATAAAAAAAGAACACCGAAAGTAAATTTCATTTTAATTATGGGAACTAATTTAGCTCGTATCAATGCCTCTCTCTAATTAATATTATTAAAATTTTGTAGGCATTTTTTTCTATCTAAAGAATATATTTTTTTTTTGCATGTGTAAAATTCTTTTAAACCACGCAAATTATGTCAGGACTCTAATTAGGTGCTTTATAAAATTAAGATTCTCTGTCATTTTCAAACTATACAACCCTTCAAGTTTGTATCGAGTGATCATTCGAGCACTCTGCCAAAGATTAAAATTTACAAGCGTATTTTTGGCACTGATATAAAAATGGGATAACAAAGCGAAATATGCAAGTAATGCTTAAGAAATTTTAATTGTCTTTAAAATTATCAGTATATAAAAGAATCCTAGAATTATCCTTATAAAATTTGAATGTTTTTTTAGAATGCAAAATTTTATGAACTTATAAAGGCTTTTATGAATTAAATCGATTTTTACACAAACTACTTAGTCTTAGTGATAAAAGAAGTATGCTCTTTAAAGGATATCTTTCATGGGAATTTCATCGGGAATAATTTTATAATAAACTTTTATGAGACAAAATTATTACCATTAGAACTACTGCTACTTTCATACTGAGGACTATGCTTTATTTTTGAAATATAATTTACAGTTTATGAAAGATATATGCAAAAAAGACATAGTTAAAACAGCAAATAAAACTTCTTAAATCTTTAGCTGAATATGAGTTTAGAGATATTTTTAAAAAAACATCAAATATTAAAAATGCTATTTTTAAATTTCTTAAAATTTACTGCCCTTTTACTGCAATACTTTAAAAACCCTTCACATAAACTCCTTAATTTCGTATTGGGTGAAAGGATTTATTAATAAGATCACTACAGATTTAGTATAAAGATACGGAAGCGCTTTTAATAGGTGGTATTTATATACATATTTATTGGCATGGAGTATTATATGTCAGCTATAATCTTCTATAAAAAATTGGCTTTTGAGTGGAGGTCACACTATCGATAGCTTCACAATGTGAATGCTTTTATTATCCATTTAAACTGTTTTCCATGAAGAAGATACAATACTGGTTTTATTTTTTCATTGTATCAAAAATATGATACTTCACTTTTTTATGTATATTCCCGTCATGACATGGCAAAGCTTTGTTTTGACGTAAACATGACGCACGATGAAACCTAAGTTATGACGCATTTTGTAGTTTGAAGGTTGGTCAGTTTTTAACCGAAAAAGAAGCAGATAGAAAATGATAGATCCTTAAAAAAAAGTAAACATTCGAATTTCATTACACAAATGAAGTTTATCGGTGATATAAGGATGACTAGTTTCTGAAAAAGTACATGATGTCTAATGATTCAAAATAACTATTTATAAAGATTTGAAAATTAAATTCGTGGGAAATTTATGAAGCTACGTTATAAAGAATCAATAATTTATGGTTAGATAGAACTGATAAGGCAGTGTAAAATGTTAAAATAATATGAAATTTGTTTTAGGAAATGAGTCTTCGAGCTGAAAATTACCTTTTTTTTTTTAACTGACTGTGAGAAAATCTCGTAGTCAATTCTGGGGGGTAACGGGTGGAAGATTCGAATATGAGATGTATGTGGAGTATGAGGGTATAGTCATATCACACGGTTAAAGAATACTAAATGACTGGACCGCCGCAACAGCAAAATTGGGGGGAATTGTGATTGAGTCCTAAGGGCCACTACCGGCCACGGTACAACTCTTTCCGAAGGAAGTACGTCCCGTCATCGATGGGAGGAGCCAGATCCCCACCTATTTATGTACCCACCAGGGTGGTGAGATCCAACCACCGTACCGGAAGCATCTCATCTCCATTCCAAGGGGCCCCCAGAGGGCTTAAGTATGAGGGTATAGTACACATTGAATCTGTTTGGATAAAATATCCTACTTATTGTATACATTTTTTTCTGGTTTCGTCCTCGTTATCCGTTCTCTGGTCAAAATTTCAAGGTGTATTAAAAATTAATGAATATGTTGCTATGAAGTGATTGTTAATGTATATATGTCTAAATCTATATGTAGTGTAATGTAGAAATGTCATTTAAATATTACAAAATATGGCAAATAAGTATAGGATATTAGGATGATTTATGAAGTGTTTTCCCAATTTTTTGTTTAAACTCCGTTTGCTTGCTAATATATGATTGCATTGTAGAATTCTTATAGTAGTTGCATTCTGGCATTAAATTTAAACTTTATTAATATTTAGAACAGCATTTTGCTGAGAATTTGTATGAAAAGATAGTTTGTAAGGTTGAGCATGGTTGATTTTTTGAGGTTGAGCATAGAGGATTTTTTAAGGTTGAGCATGGTTGATTTTTTGAGGTTGAGCATAGTGGATTTTTTAAGGTTGAGCATGGTTGATTTTTTGAGGTTGAGCATAGAGGATTTTTTAAGGTTGAGCATAGTTGATTTTTAGGCTATACAAGATTTTTGTAAAAAGCAATCCATCGAAACTTATTAATGCTTCTATATCTTAAGGTTTCTTGTTTCACACTCATAGTCCAAAACCACAACTGATAAATTTCATTCACTCGTTATCCATTTTAATAATATTTTGAGAACTTCTTATTTAATTTAAAACGTGCACTAAAAAATTTACATTACCCAAATATAAGCATTAAAACAAATTACATTTACATTTTTTTTCTGATATTTTAAACATGAAATTGAATTTTTCGTTGATTACAGACACTTTGAATTGTCAGATATGACAGTTTTCATTGACCAATGATATAAAATTTAAATCCATAAATAAATATCAATTAGCAGCTTCAGAAAGCGATTGTTAGTTTTTTACTGTAGAAAAATCTGTCCTTTTTTATTGCATTAAACCTTTTCTGAAGTTAAGCTTTGTCGAATTACATTAAAACAAATTTTCATGAAGAACATTTTATCATATCGCGCATATTTCATCTTGGTTTAAAAGTGATATTACAATTTACATTTTTAAAAGCTATTTTCAAAGACATTTGAGCATACTCACTTTCAAACCATGTACTAATTAATAAATGTTACTCGGATTGTCCACTCGTCAATGCATCATTAATTTAATTGTAGAGTAAAATATGGAGCTATAAATTGATTCATCATAAAAATTTATATATTTTATTATTTTGTCATCATTTTATGTGATCACACATTTATAAGTATATTAAATTGTAGATTACTTCATTATTTTCGATATATTTAACTTTTTAATCTTAATATGAATTATTTATCTTATTCTCTATCAGAGGGCGCCACAGGTATTAATCAAATTTTAACTAAATTATTGATTAATTTATAATTAAATTTACTAATATTAAAAGGATATATCTTCATTAAGAGCATGTGAATGTACAAAAGAAAAGCATATGAATGCGCAAACTTGTAACAAGCCAAGTTACTTAAAAGTATAAAATAAAAAAAAAAAATTAGCCTCAGGTACGAATTAAAAATGAACTTTATCATTAATTAACTATTAAGTTTTACAAATATTAAAATGATGTGTCTTCATTCGGAGCACATGCATGCACAAAAGTTCAAAACTTTTGCATCACAGGAAGTGAGTGAAAAATCGATAACAAAAATCCATCTTTACAAACTTGTAACAAATCAAGTTACTTAAAAGTATAAAAAAAAGCAGCCTCAGGTACGAATCAAAACTTAATTTAACTATGCATTAATTAATAATTAACTATTACAAATATTAAAAGGATGTATTTTCATTAAGAGCATATGAATGCATAAAAGAAAAGCATATGAATGCATAATAGAAAAGCATATGATTGAGCAAAAGAAAAGCTTATGAATGCGCATTTGTATTACAGGAAGTGCGTAAAAAATTGATCGCAAAAATCCATCTTTGCAAACTTGTAACAGGCCAAGTTACTTAAAAGTATAAAATAAAAAAAATTATCCTCAGGTACAAATTAAAACTGAACTTAATCATTGATTAACTATTAAGTTTTACAAATATTAAAAGGAAGTGTCTTCATTCAACAACATGAATGCACAAAATTTCAAAACATTTGCATTGCAGGAAGTGGGTGAAAAATTAATCTCAAAAATCCATCTTTACAAACGTAAGAAGTCAGGTTACTTAAAAGTATAAAATTTTTAAAAAAATGAATAACATCAACTATTTTTGGAACACTTCTAAACATTTAAAATAGAACAAATGCTTTTATTCCTGGATTTATTCTAACATTTAAACACCTAATATTAATAACAGAAACATCATTGTAATTTGAGTCGCAGATAATAATTAAAAGATATTGAGTCTCAGTAATTAGAAATGTATTGACAAATAAGAAAAATAAATTATTATTGTACATGGAATATCTTTCGAAACATGCAGGTTTCAAGCATATCCTATCCGTTTATGTACCACATATTACAACGAAAAGGGCTCAACTAAAACCTTCAGGGCAGAACTGGAGGCGAGTATCCTCAACATTACGGTAAATTGAAATGACAAGCCGCTTACACGAAACGTCGTAATTGATAGTTTCCAGGTTAAACGCTTTCCCCAAATATGCTCGACTGCGTATTAGCGTTTAGATTATCTGCAGTAATTCATTTTCAGGAAAAAAAAAATTTAAAATAAAACTGAAAATAGCAATAAGATTATCTTTCTACAACTCAGTCAAAGGTACTCTTTAAAATGGATAATATATAGAGTAGCATGCTATTTTATCAACCCTCTTTGTTTATTTTAAAGCTTATATCTATTCGAAATGCACTGCAAGGAGTAATTCCATTTTCGGAAGTAAATATATAGTTTATCTAAACGTATTAGACCTTTGTTCGGAATTGAATTTCAGATGTACGACACTTGATATTAGGTAAACGATTTGGTTTCATAATAGAATAAGTAAGTACATGTGCATATCACTCACCGAGTTCACCATCATGACATAAAGTAATGACTCATCGAGTTATTATACAACGTGTTTAGACGCATTACAGAACACATTTGTCAGCACATTTATTGTTTTTTTTTTTTTTGGCGGGGGTGGGGGACACTTGAGGTAGGGAGCAAAATTTATGCATTAATTTTTAATGGTTAATGGAACGCAAGTTTGATAAGGAGGCTGCATATTTGTTTTGTTAAAGATATATGATGCACATGGAATGAAACTTTAATTAGAAAGCTGTATATGTGCTCTTTCCTAAAACAATATTAGCATTTCACTTGCGCAGGAAGCAAAATTTATTCATTAATTTTTAATAGTTAATGGAGCGTAATTTTGATTAGAAGGCTGCATATTTGTTTTCTTAAAGATATATGATGTGCATGGAATGAAGCTTAAATTAAAAGGCTACATATTGGTTCTTTCCTAAAACAGTATTAAAATGTTCGCAACTAAAAAGCTGTTAAGATTTTTTTTTCCAAATTTTTTTCTAAGGGCTTAAGCACCAGACATGAATGGTAATATGCAAAAAACGCCAGAAAGTCTAACAAAAAGTGACTAATTCAATTTGCAAAATATTAGATGTAGGGTTTGTTGTTTCCAAAGAAAAAAAGTCCTATATAATGCTATAATATTTTTCATATGCTTATAATAACGAGAAAAAAGTTTATGAAGATTTCAACAAAATATGTGCTCCTTTCCCAGAAACATAATCCGAGGAAAATATAACGAATATAACGAAATATTATTATTCAACAATCTGCTTATTATATAACAGATTGCTATATAATAAACTTTCCAGAGAAAATGAGTCCGGACCAAATGCCGCACATACATAAATGTTGCAAAGAAATAGCTATTTGTTACCGAAAAAGTGCAGACGTTTTCTTGACGTTTTTTCTGACAAACAATCTTTGTATCTTAACTTTTAATTAAATCCTACATCTTTAATGTATTTTTAATAGGGATTTAAGAAAGGATTTTCTCTTTACTTTCTCGTATATGAAATATGCAAAACGAAATTATTGAAGTCATCAAAAATTTGTCTAATTCCACGTTTTAGGTCTAAAAACTCATATTTGGAATTATATTTTCCTGTCGTTCTGTGAGTCTGTGTACACACTAACTTAAAAATGCTTTGTGATAAATGAATTGGATTTAGTATAAGGAAAAATCAAAAAAATTATTTTCGTATTATTAATGTTGAAAACACACAATTTTAAATGGTGTAGGGCTACAGTTGCCTGATGTTTTGATGTGTAAGCACGGCTGATTGCAAACCATCTTCTAGCGGATTTTTGCTTTGTGTTAGGTAGCGCTCTTGGTGCATCTGTTGGTGTACCACGAAGGCACACGGATTTAAACTATAAGGTTGAATGACCGGACCGCCGCAACAGCAACACTGGCGAAAACTGTAGTTGAGTCCTAAGGGCCATCACCGGTCACGGTACAACCCTTCCCGAAGGAAGTACGTCCCGTCATCGATGGGAGGAGTCAGATCCCCCAAAAATTTGTGTACCCTCCAGGGTGGCGAGATCCAACCACCATGCCGGAAGCATCTCATCCTCATTTCGAGGATTGTAAACCGAGGACTTCTGTTGGTGTAATTCAAACATCTTAATTTTATCTTGCTATTGAAGTTTATAAAATGAGATAAAGGAATTGTCATTTGTTCAGAAAAATATCGATGGTCATTCCAGAATTAGCCTTGTATAGCTTTGAAATAAAGATAAGCAAAACTGCTTAATAAAGTAATATTTTTTCCTCTTTTTGAAAACTTTTGTTCATCGATTGGACAACTTATAAATTATAGTGCTATTATTTGAAGGTTAATTCCTCAATTAATGGTCTTGTTAAATTCGCCATAATCGACTATTATGCCGTTGGTGTATTGTGGAAATTCGGAGACAAAATTGCGACTCAACTGTCACTCCTGTCTCCTTATCAAATCCAAAAAGCACAAATCAAACAGCAAGAGAAATTTTTGGTGTCCTGCTTTCAAAACCAACAGTAAAAGTTTCATGGGTTAAAGCACATGCGGGCAATATAGGCAATGAAAAAGCAGATCAACTGACAAAGGACGCAACGCAAAATGGACAATTTTATATGCAAACAAAACTTCCTAAACCGCATATAAAAGCTCTTCTCCGGAAAGACATGCTTGAGGAATGGCAAGGATATTGGAGCAATGGTGTCACAGGCAGAATTTTTTTTAATATCCTGCCTTCAGTCAATCTTAATCCCACTAACTGGATCAGAGAGGATATTATTTTCTTCTCAGAACAGGGCCCTTTTCCTGCCTACCTCAAAAGGTTCAATCTGTCTGAGAGTGACCAGTGCAGTTGTGGTGGGATAGGCACCGCACTTCATTATGCTACGGAATGCATCCTTACAATCTCCTGGCATATGAAAAAACCATCAGCAAGCCATGAACAGGAATGGCTGAAAAGAGTCGCCGGCAACTTCCTTTCTAGGCAAAAAATCCACAGTATAATCAAATTTATAAGTGAAAATAGAGAACTATTCTTGCCTCCATAGCTCTCAACATCAAGTCTCACACCAAAAAAGACTAAGGGAAAAAACAAGAACAGCAGTCTCCTGTCACACATTTCAATCAAACAGAGATTCTCTTCATTTCCATTTCTCAAATTATTTTCCATCTGATTTTTTTAACTACATTATGTTCTACTATATCATAAAAAATAAGTGAACACAGATTATATGTATATTTTTACACATTTTATCTCTTAGCATTATATTTCTCAGTTTATTACTACAAATTATATTTCTAAGTTGAAAAATTATATAAACGGTCTCATCTCAATATAATTTCTTATACAATTGTAAATTCTGCAAAAATTTATTTTTGTTTCGTTTTCCTACTGTAAATATTTTGTTAATTAAACAAAATTCCCGTAACATGCCCACCAAACCGTTCAGTGACCAGAATGGTCACGGATACGGGGGTGTGAGACGGCGTTCTGTTCTGTCTCCTTATCATGGTACAAAATTCTAATGTAAAAAAAATTCCAAATAGTTCTTGTCTTTTCCAAATAATTCTTATGCAAATAATTCCAAAAAATTCTTATTAAAATCTAACAAATAACTTATTCTGCAGCTTGAAGTGTATACTTTATGAAATTTATAGGCATAAAATTTTTTTCAATCAATATGCATTTTATCAATATATAGAAAATTAGGTTTCCTAATTAATATGTGTAATGCAGATGAACATTTGGTATGAATTTGGCTGTTAAGTACCTAAAGCTGCACTTATTTGTTGAAAAAAAAAATGTTGAGAAATTTTGCTTTAATTAAGTTGAATGATACGATCATGTTTTATGAAACATCAAATACGTTCATTTCAGCAAATAACTAGAGTCTCTATAATATAATTAAATAAGAATTTTCAATGGTTGAGTGAACAATTAATGCAGAAAAATATGAAAAATATCCTGCAGAGTTTAGCTTATTCACATACATTTATTACTACGCTTGGAGGCATATTCAGTGTATTCCATTATCTGGAAGGATATCATTTCATTTATTTTTGTAGTAAATGCGTGATACTGACAAATTTTCTTTTATTATATCATTCTTTTTTCACATTTTTCAATGTCTAAAAGTTCAAAACTTGAAATTTGTCTTCTAAGCAGAACAAATTGATTTTTTTTCCTTCTATATAAAGTTTTCTGGTGAAAAAACGTAGATAACTCGCAAGCAACCCTAACCAAAAGACAAAACCCAGTATAAAGAAGATTTTTATGTTCTGGTTACAATTGTGCGAAAGCGAAAAAGAGTTTTCTAGGAATCCAGCCCAAACATAGGCTATTTCGCGATCGCATAATAAATTTATTGTTGCGAAAAGTAAATAAACGTATTCATAATGAATGCACGGCTCCAGCACGGTATGTGCAAATGGTGATTTCTTAGCTGACTGGTGAAGTTTTATCGAAATAGAAAGCATGTATGAATATACTTTGATTGATGCACTCTAGAAATAGAAGAAAACACTTTCTCACTTCTTTCCAATTCTATCTGATGACGTCTGTTAAATGTAGTTGCTATCGTATTCAGAAAAAAAAAAGAGATCAAAACATTTCCAAATTTTTCAGTGTATCGTTTTTTCTCTATTTTGGTCATGTTTGTAGTAAATTGTTAAATTATATATTTTTTGATCTAAGTAGGATATAACGGTTACAATAAAACTTCTTTTTTTTTTTCTTTAAGAAGCAGGTTAGAGTGTTTTCAATTATTCCTGATAATTTTGGTATGATTAGGAATAGGCCTTTACTGTAACAAAAACATATATTTTATACATTTGTGATATTTTGCTATATAATCAGAAGCAATTTTAAATCCCCTAACACAGAAGTCCATTAATGTTCTTTTTGTAAAAGTAAAAAAGATTATGAATATTAATGAACAAAATCATATAATTTACATATATCATAATTTAATCATATCTATCATATATTTTACATATATCATAATTTAATCATATCTATCATATAATTTACATATATCATAATTTAATCATATCTATCATATAATTTACATATATCATAATTTAATCATATCTATCATATAATTTACATATATCATAATTTAATCATATCTATCATATAATTTACATATCTATTATTTTTCTCATATTTTTAATAATAATTTGGTTGTTAATAATAGTTTGAATCTATTTGGTTTCAAATAGCTAAAGTGTTGGCAAAAAAAAAAAAATGAATAACTTCATACTAATGGAGGAATCTGAAAGTAACGATTTTGAATCTTTTCTACAAAAAATGAAAGCTGCGGTGACAGAGGAAATAACTTATCTTGAATTAGCTCTATCCGATATCCGAATTTTTTAACAAACGTATATATATATATATATATATATATATATATATATATATATATATATATATATATATATATATATATATATATATATATATATATATATATATATATATATATATATATATATATATATATATATATATTGATAATGGTGAAAGAGTCAGAAAAAAACCCGGATGCGTTATTCGTACATCTATAGACGCGATAAAAGATAATAAATTGGAAATATCAGATTAATTTCATTAAATCAAAAAAATTTTGTTGACTAATGACAAATTTGTCATTTTTATGTATTAAAAGAAAGCCACACTCCCATATCCTATTATTGTAGCAGATGGTGGGAAAAAAGTTCTTGATTTTTCAGATACAATAATTATCAAAGGAAAGCGGAATATTGGATTAAACACTGTGCTTGTGAGAACGATATTTTTTTGAGAATCGAATTCTAATAGGTCTCAAATGTTGGGATTTTACATTATGATCAATGGATAAATATTGCTAAAAATTGTATTTTGAATATTCAGTTCAGGAAGTTCATAAAAATGGATAAGATTACCATTTTATTGAATTAAAAAAAGCTTAAATTTACCTTTAATTCACCATTATATAGGCTCGCAGAAAAAATAATACTATCTTTCAAAAAAAGTAAGAGCTGAAATACACTGAAAGATAAGGATATCATATAAGTCTATGATAAATCAGATAAGCATTGCTCTTAAGACTCATATTGCCGAAATTTGGTAAAAATTCTAAATTTAAGAAAATATTTTAAACTAATTTCACTTGATTAGATAGGATGCGCAAGAAACTCGAACTTAAACCACTTCTTTATCTTTATCTATTAAACCACTTCTTTATCTTTATCTATTAAACCACTTCTTTATCTTTATCCATTAAACCACTTCTTTATCTTTATCTATTAAATCAATTCTTTATCTTTATCCATTAAACCATTTCTTTATCTATTAAACCACTTCTTTGTTTTGGTCGTATTATAAAAAAATGAGAATTAGGCAACCTTTTGTCAAAAAAGAACATATATATATCACTCAAATCATGAATTAATTAGAAAGTTTTATGTTAATAACTTAAAATACCATAGTCATTTATTTTTAAAACGAAAATAAAAACCTCACCTAAAGCCTTTTTTCACCTAAATATTAAATCTTTGAGTCTTTTATGCGAGCTCAGATTGTATCTCGGGGTTTTTAAATATAATTCTTTTGCCCACAGGTAACTAAAATGAATTATTTAAATGATTTTAGAAACCAAAAATGTTGTCCGTATAATTTTACACTAAAATAAATATTGGTAGATTTTTTTTTTCCAATTTTACGTCTTTTGGAAGGGCTGAAGATTCAAAGTATAATTTTTTTCAATATTTTTCTATTGATTATCATACGAAGAAGCAACTTTTAAGCCCTATCAGAATTCGATACTTTGAAAATCTATTTTACTCTCCAACGTATTGAACACTCTGCGTGAAGTGGAAGATACTAAACTACTAAACTTTCTCTACTTACTCTACTACTAAACTGAATTACTAATGTTTTTATTTATTTTCGCAAATTTTAAGTATTTCCTTCTCATGCGTCACTATATTTAGTCATTTCTGTTTTTATACAGGTCCGTTTCCCAATTTTTCTTTCAAAATAAATTTGTGACTAAATTAGTTAAATAGTTCTCTAAAATGAAAGTAATGAATATTTCTGATAGTTCATATGCGATATACTGAAAAAATAAAAAACAAGGATAATTGAATGTAATCAGGTGCAGTATATAGTATTTTTTATCGTTTCAAACTTATTCTCTTCAAATAATTTTAGTATTGGATTCAGAAATTAAAAAAGGTGTTCAAAAAAAGGTGTTCCTTCGGAGATAACGGAAAACCCATAAAAGCAATTGGGAAAGTTCCCAAAAGTGAGGCAGGCTAATTAATAAATTATTTTGGACATGACGATATTGCTTATTAAACTCTTCAGTGAATGATTATGCATTCACAAAAATATTATTCTATTTAATCGTATGCTATAGTTGAAAAAACTTTTATAAAATGATTTACAAAATTCATTTCCTGTTGCCCTAACTGACCCTATGTTGATTATAATATTCTAATTAAAGTTTGCCTTTGACCCAGATTATTGAATTATAATGAATAATTTATGGGTTGATTAAAGAATTAATATGTATAAAATTCAAAAGATATTTGTATTTTTTAAAATAGTGATTATTTATTGAAACTCAATAGGAAACGCTTTCCAAAAGGAAATTTTACGCTTCAGTTTTATTTATTTAGTTTCTTAAGGACAGAAAAGAAAATATCTTACGAAAATATGAAAGGATATAGGTTTAATGAATCTGAATTGAACGTGAAACAGCATTCAAAACATTTATTACAATATATGCAAGCATTGCGAAAGAAATTAGGAAATAAATGACATGTAGCCTCTAATAAAAACCAATGCTAAATTTACCAATATCTGTAGGAAGAAAAATTCCTTCCAGTGACCGGTGAATTTGTTTAGTTGAATGTTTATTTTTAAAATTATGATGCAACCATAGTTAATTGCTTATATAAGTCTCGAAAAAAAATTGTGATTTGAGCAGATTACGAAGTTGGTGAATTCGAATTAGAAGAACAAAATACTCCAAATGATGAGGATGCTTTAAATACTATGTTTTGCTCGAGTGAATAGTATTTTTCAGAAAGTTCATTAACATTGCATTGCAAAAAAATTCAATTTTAAATCATTTCCATTTTTGCCATTTGAAAATAAATTTTAAATGATTTTAATATTGAATATAAAGGGATCTATTGATTATTAAAATTAAAATATATGAAATATTTTTTGAATATTCATTACAATCACTTATCTAGATTGTATGCAGTATTGCTTAGATAAGCTAATTTTAACTAATTAACTAGCTTTTTTCGCAGATAAACTGTTGCACTAATAACTTAAAAATTAGTGCACTTAAATAACTGTTGCACTAATAACTCAAAAATTAGTGCACTTAAATAACTGTTGCACTAATAACTCAAAAATTAGTGCACTTAAATAACTGTTGCACTAATAACTCAAAAATTAGTGCACTTAAATGACTGTTGCACTAATAACTCAAAAATTAGTGCACTTAAATGACTGTTGCACTAATAACTCAAAAATTAGTGCACTTAAATAACTGTTGCACTAATTTTAGAGACAATCCAAAAAATCTTCTGCAGTTAGTTACAAATACAGTTCTTTAAATAGACTACATTCAATAAATATGCTGTTTTTTTTCATAAATACTTCTAGTTAGCTGTTTACGCTATACACATTTTATTCTCTTCATTCTTATGATAGCTTTACAGCTCTAAACATGCAGATGAAAGAAACAAAATAGAAACTTTTATTAGCATTTTAAAATGTATAATTTTCTATTTTGATTGATCTGCTCTTTAATCTTGGATTTGTATTTCAGAATTAAAAACATTATATAATCACTCTTTTTTCTTAAATTCGATCCCAGGTGACATTATTAGTATTGGATGGAAATTTGAATACATTTATTAATTGATTGATCATTCAATTCTGAAAAGTAGCATTGGAATACTGAACTGCTATCAGGACACAATTGCACGAAATTTCAATACCTTTCCACTTCTGGTTGTAAACATTCTGCTTCGGGGCTAGAGGAACCTAGGTTCGAAACCCGATTCAAACTATGGACCGCCGTGTAAGTAGGCATGGTGTATGTTAAATACGTCCAAGCCTAATGCTCTACCAGCAGAATCAAATGGCCTGACGTTGGCACAAGTTTTGAGAGGGGAAGAGTCTGCTCAGAAACCATCCTCATCGTCTGACCACAGTTCAGAATTTCAAGACTCACCTTGAAATCATTCTCGTTTTGTTTCAAAATGGAACGTTAATGCAACTAAACTAAATTATCTCATGAAGAAGCAAGATCAAAATTGATTACATCTTTACAAACAAGAAAATAAAGACATTTCGAATAGTCAAAATATTAACGCAATCACTATTAATTTTGAAAATTATAGACAATGCTGTGTCTGTCCTATTGAATTAAGAATATTCCATATATTTAAACATCTTTAAAGCTAATTACTTATCTTAATCAGATGAAAATTAATCTCTGAAACTATCAACAATTAGAACAAACCTGTTTGTAGTCGACCTCAGCATTTTAAGCACTTCTCTGAAAGTAAAGGGGTAGCAACCAGTGGAATAAAAGTCCATAAATCATAAAACTGGCACTTTCGACCTCATTCTCATTAATTCCCTAATTTAATGGGGATTCCGAGAAGCATCGAGAAATCCAAACCTATCAGTTCGTTTAATGTTACCACGCTCAAACTGATCTTGATGAACGCCTAAATATAGCACTTTCATTTGCTACTTTAAGCTTATTCGGAAACAACAGAAAGAGTTTTAGTTGGAAATAAGATAGAATTATAAATTATCAAAATACGCATCTTTTACATTTTTTTTTATTTTGTATTTTTAAATGATTAAATTAAATACTTTTTTGTTACAAAAATAAATTTCGGATTTGATTTGTTTTCTTTCATCTTTCTCTTTGATCGAATGTTTAAACTCCAATCCCAACTTTTATTCTCAAAGATCAGTTAGTTAGGAATATTAGTTATAGAGAGTCTTTAATTTAAATATGAAGGAAGGTATAAATACACTGAATGCGTTTCAATTTGAAAGAAATAATTTTTAATTCTTTGGGGGGGGGGAATGCACTTTTGATATAGGATGTTTAACTTCAATATTTATTTTCATCAATGTTTTATCTGGAACTAATCATTTTAACATGAATAAATATTTGAAATAAAATATAAAGATTAGATAAATATTTTTGATTCTGTCATTAACATAAATAAATATTTGAAATTAAATATAAAGAGTCGATAAATATTTTTCTGTTTTTATTTCTTAGCTTCTATCTCTCTCTCTCTGTGCCCCTACGAGGAAATTTGAAATGTCATTTTATTTTCCGTGGCTTGAAGATAATGCGTTAAGCTAAAACATTTCCTTTTTTGTATCAATAATTCAAAATTATTTATATATTGATACTGAGAATACGATATTATTTTTAACTATCTATTCTTATATTAAATAATGGTATCAATTTATATTTCAATGACCTACATGTATGGTACCACACCAGGTTCATTTTATCACCAATGTTCATTTCACCATATATTTTTAGAGGAAAAAAAGTTCTTTCAAATAGAAAAAATAATCTATAGATCTAGGATGGAGGAAATGTGACCCACAGGTCACATTTCCTCCATTTTGCTAGTTGCATTTTTTAGCAATTGAATTCACATGTGCACAAAGGGGCAAGCAATGGATTATAGGTTTCTTTCGATGGATTCAAATTTATACAGAAATCTAGACTTTTTATTTAAAGACCGGCTACGATATTTCATCCGTTTAGCTTGTTGCTTTTTTGAGATATTTTATAGAAAAAATTACCAAAATAATTTGGTCTCATGAAGGTATAAGACATGGGGATTGATGTAATATTCAAGTAAAAATTTTTAACTACTGGAATACTTCCTTTTCTATACTTCATTCATAAAAAAGTTAAAAAAGATTTTTTTAAAATTATATTCAATAAAAAATAAATTATAATTAAATTATACACAATATCTCCTCATTATAACAAAAAATAAGTTATCTAACTTTGTGTGGGTATTTGCTTCAATATTATTAATTAATATGGAGGAAAAACATGACATTTATTTATAAACTATGACATTTCTGATGAATTAAAACAGTTACCGGAAAAATTATTTGTACGAACTCTCCACAAAGCTGCCAGAAATATTTAAATTTTACTGTGTAATCCAAAAATAAAAATTATACTTCAGATGGACAAAGCTGATTACAAAATTAATATGTGTTTCCATAATTTCCCAAAGCTATTCTGAGTTAATAAGTTTTAAAAGCTTTGAAGAAAATGCTCCATAAAGAGTCCTCGCATATTTTTCTAAAATTACTCTCTCTTTAGTTATGAAAAAATAACCCCTCTTAAGTAGCTGAGAGATATTAAAAAGTTCCCGCGCTTATTAAAAATCCCTTAAGTGTTGAGTGAACTTTAGGAAGAACCTCAGTGGCTTCACTTCTTTTGACAGATTCATTTTTTCTCAAAGAAAACTTTTTTTTAATCCAATGCATATATTCAGCGGAGTATTTACTCTGAAATAACTTGAATCATTTCTTCCGTCTCAGTTAAAATGTTGTGGTAGTTTTTTGTCTGTTTATTTTCACAGTGTGAAATGGAAATAATTTCTTTTTCTTTTTTTTTACGTTACAGCTCGTACTTGTTAACTTTTAATGTGAAATAAAGGTTAACAAGTAATTCTTAAAAAAAAGATATAATTTTCTTGCTCAGTTCGAAATTAAAAAAAAATAAACGAAATATTATATAGTATCATTGTGTGTCGAAATATATTTAATTAGTATTTTTACACTACTGAATTGAATAAAACTAATTAGAATATCAAAAAAAATTTAGATGAATGCGACATTAAGGTTACTTTCAGAATTATTGGGTAGAAGTTACTCTTCATTTTCAATCACTTCGGGTTTTTTTTTCTGCATTTCTATGTGTGCAAAGTAGAAAAAAATTTCTTTATGGTTTCATTTATTAGAATTCAAATGATTTCATTTATTACATTAGAGTAAAACGTTTTAGTAAAAAATAGCGAAAATATAATTTTCTCTGATCAGCAAGAAATTAACAAACAATGAACGAAGTATCCCTGTGTGTCGAAATATATTTAGTTTGTATTTTTACATTACTGAGTTAAAAAAAATTAATTAGAATTTCAAATTTTTTGATGTGAATGCGCTGTTGGTGTTATTTTTAGAAATATTGCGGAGAGGTTATTCTTATTTCTCAACCACTTCATTTTTTTCTACTTTTCAGTTGACGGATTTCATTTATTAAATTAGCATAAAACATTTTAACGAAAAATTCTTTATCGATGGTTATTTTTTGAGAGGCCAAGCAATTTTTTATCTTTAGTCGCATGAGGAGAACGAAATATTATATAGTATCAATATGTATCAAAATATATTTAATTTTCCTTTTCACATTACGGTTACTGTTTTGAGAAATATTAATTAGAATTTCAAAGTTACTTTAGTTAAATGCGCTATTAGTGTTACTTTTAGAAATATTGGGCAGAGGTTATTCTTAATTTTCAACCTCGTTGGGTTTTTTTCTACTTTTCAGTGGATTGATTTCATTTATTAGATTAACGTAAAACGTTTTAGCAATGGTTATTGTTGGATGGACCATATCATTTTGATATCTAGTCACGTGATGAGAACGATATTTGAACCATCATATCCCTTACCAAACTTCCACACTGTACCTACGAAAGCGTTAGATTTAACATACTGTTACGAATCTGTGTTTTCCAGCATAGTCGGTTCCATGGGAGCTCCCAAAGCTTGGCGACAAATTTTGCAACGAATTTGGCGATTTTGGCGCCAAAATAGATTATACCCGAAACATCGAGAATTTTCCCGATCCGTCCAGTAGGAACGGAGATACGCCTCGAACGTTCCTGATTAGTTGAGAGGCTTCTATCCCCGCCCCCTGAGACCTATAAAAGGAAGCATCCGCAGCTGCAGAGTAGTTGCGAACCAGTGGAGTCGAAGAGTAGTCGGAAGCGAAAGAGTAGTCGTCGTGGTGAACCAGATCGTAGCTGTAGTCGTGGACCAGTGGAGTCGTCGTCGTAGTCGGAACCGACGGTAAAGAACTGGCCTTCCAGAGTTAATCGAAGCAGCGACGGAGTGAAGCTAGTGCTGAATTAAGCTGTGTGCTACTGTCTGCAGGAGAGTCTGTTGAATGCTGCTGTTTATGCCGTTTTTTATGCTGCTGTGTATGCTGCTGTGTATGCTGTTGTATGCTGCACGTCTCGGCTGAAGATAATCGTCTTCTGTGCAGCATATAGTTGTCGTCTTTGTGCTGTCCTATGTGTCTTCGTGTAAATAAACTACGTTGTTTTATTTTCTACTGCCGCCTGGTGATTGAGCGTTCTTCACACCATATAACTCCACTATCCAAACGAACCCGGGAAAATTTCGTAACAATACAATAAATGCATATTAATGGCACATATGCGATAGTTCCCGAAATAGCGATCCTTTAGATTTGACGCCGCAACTCTGCCACTAGGTCATAATGGCTTTAGTAACATATTGCAGGAAAACGTACGAACTTATTCCCACTATTTCAGCTGTGTTTTATCTTTTAACAACAAAAAGGCGTTCCTCGCCACTTAGTTACAAAAACCTGATCATCCTGTACAGCTAGGATTTCCATTATGGCATTAAACTTTTGCTACTTTTAATGACATAATTTCGAAATGCCTTTTATGACTATGTTCCGTACTATATCTCGTTTCAACAAATGAAAATCTATAAAAAAAAATTTTGGATGATACTTGAACCGACCTTCTATTTTCCAAACTCGCACACCATACCAACAAAAAGACATCTGACCCTGACCCAAGTTAGCGGATCACATATAACAGGCATTTCAACAGAACAAAGCCTAGAACTCTTGATTCTTCAAACTCGAATCTAGAACTCTACCGACAAACTACCTACTCTCAAAGTAATCTTTTGTGGAAAAGGAAGAGTTTTGCTTTCTCGTATAGAAAGAGATAAGAAAAAAATGGTAATGGTAATCAAAGAGAAAAATGGTAATCGTCAAAAAATTAGAATTCGGTAATCTCACAATTATCGCCGCTCCAGACCTTTCAGAATTCAAAAGACATATTTTTGTAATTATGTTTGTCCGTGAACAAGATAACTCAAAAACGCTTTGAGCTAGATTGTTGAAATTTGTTAAATGGCTTTTGACTAAAGTTGTCGATTGTAGAAAAATCGATTTTGAAAGAAATCCCTTGAGAGAAAGTTTATCTCTCTCGGCTGCCTGAACACGATAACTACAAAACAAATAAAACTATACAAATAAAATTTGGTTCATGTCATCGTTCTCATAGGTATGTAAAAAATTTGAAATCAAGCGCATTAAAGAATTGGTCGTCTATCGGTCTGCATATCCACTAGCATGTGAATACGAAAACTCGAAATCGAAATGACTTAAATATAGGAAATGTGTG
Organism: Argiope bruennichi; assembly: GCF_947563725.1. Lineage (NCBI taxonomy): Eukaryota > Metazoa > Arthropoda > Arachnida > Araneae > Araneidae > Argiope > Argiope bruennichi. The sequence continues at coordinate 112,369,923 of NC_079162.1, forward strand.
ACAACAATTGTAATTCAGTATCAAATTTTTGTTTCAAATGGTAAGAAAAAGAGGACTTCAAAATACATATTCTGTTTTCTGGTACTTGTGTATTAATCACATCCAGCGATTAATCGCCAATTAAAAATAAATGAAAATCGTGTTCTAATGAGTTCTTTTTCCCGTAATTATTGTTCGCCAAATGCATGTGATTAAAAATATTACAATTATTAGAGTACAAAAAGTAGAATTAGTACAATTATTAGAGTACAAAAAGTACAATTAGTACAATTATTAGAGTACAAAAAATACAATTATTAGGGAATGAGCTAAAAGGTTTTGGGAAGGCCACACATCTTGGTTTTCGTATGCCTTTTTTAAATAATAAAGCGACAGATATAAAGCACCATTTTTGATGAGACTCAAAACTAATACTCCTTTTCATCAATGAAATAATTGTAAAGTTCACATAAGTAATGTTTAGCATTTTAATGTATATAATACATCAGCAGTATCTAATATCCTATAATATATATTTTTTTATTATTTTATTACAGTTAAATTTAATAAATGTGACTTGATGAAAGCGTTAATATTCTAAAAATTAGAAATTAAAAGAAAGAAGCTCTTGTGTTGTATTTTGCTTATTCGTATTCTTTAAGCTGAAGAAATAGAAAAAATGTCCAAAAAAATTATTCGACAAAATTTTGACTTGCGTATTGACAAAGAAGAATACATCCGCAAATATTCTTTTTCTTTTCTTTCTAGATTTTACATTATCAAGAGATTCATAAAAAAAAAAGGATTAAAACATTATATGGTAAAGGTTCAGCTTTCTCTCATGATTTTAAATGACTTCATCGTGACATTTCAGTAAAGAATAATTCGTTCACTATTTTAAACACTACAACTGTTTATCTTGAAAAATGTGAAGAAGCTGCCAAATTTTACAAACTCCTCAACCAATTTATGAGGACTTAAGTGATTTTAAAGTCCCATTTCAAAACGTGACTCAAGCTATTTCGGATGGATCTTCCAATGCAGCACACGATCAGAGAGAGCGAGGACAGCTTCATCTGAACTGCCATTCTTTCACTGAATTTCCGGATCTCAGCAATGGGGGGGGGGGCTTAGATTAGCATCAGACTCATGTATGCGACGTGTCTCCTTGAAATTAGGTTCTGGGCAAGCAACACTCAGATCAAGATCTTACCCCCCCCCCCCCAACTTTAGCGCACTTCCTTCTCTTTATCGTAATTTTCACCTTCATTGTTTCTTAAACCATCTTGGCTGCTCAGATGCCTTTAAATATGACATTAGGAAACTTAACGCAATTATAAAATTATAAATTGCTTGCTAAATTAAGGCGTTGAAACACGACAAACTAAAGTGCTTTCTCCAGTGATATGTAGTTACTCTGATTTAATCTTACGAGGTTGGGCCCGTCCCAAATAATAATTTTCAACAACAGCGGTTTCGGGCACTTAGAATAATTTTAATAATAAAAAGTTATGAGCGACCACTTTATGAGTTATGAGCGGTTATGAGTTGCACACATATTTCCCATGGGGTTCCGATATATTCTGACAATGATTAAAATTTGTTTTTTCAGTCATTTTATCGGAGCAAAGAAAAGACGGACGAAAGAGAATATGAAATAAATGAAGCATTTTTAATCAGCAAATAAAAAGTTAAATTCAATCAAAGAGTGCAATTTTTTATGTATTTTTATTACGGTTGTCACAAGTAGGTTCTGTTTAACTTACTTTATGTATAAGATAAAATATTCAAAATACCAACATATTATTTAAATATAATATTATGACATAATAAAAAACACCAATAAATGATGAACTATAAGAAAATAGCCACGTTGTCAACTAGAAAGATTAACCCTTTTTTGCATGATGATGGAAATTTCCGTCATAACATTTACTGAACAAAAAATTGTACTCAGGTGTACTGTAAATTGGTTGTTGTCGGCAACTTTTTTCACGTCTATTGCGTCATAAGGAACGTAACTGCAAAAAAATCAAATGCCACAGTCATTATATAAGGTATATAACTTGTCATTCCGCTGCTTGTTGTGGTTGGAAGAAGCGTGCGATTTCTTGAACATTTTTCTATAACTACTCTGAGAGTTTTTGCTAATAAAAGCGATAATGAGTGGAGAAATTAATAAGAGAGGGATATTGGAAATTTTGTATAGAGCTAAACATGTAAATCTGGATAATGATGGATTTTCCATCATACAGTTTGTTATTAAAATTATGTATTTTTATATTATATAATTATTTTATATTATATATCTATACTAGGATTTTTTTAAAAATATTTTTCTTTTAATCTAGAGCATGAGTTATATCACCTTGATTTATTTTACAAAAAGAAAAGAAAAAATACAGAGAGGAAGGATTAATAAAAAAGTAATAAACAAATGCTGAAAAATTTGAGTTTTTTCAGAATTTCTTTTCGGTAAGGGGATTATGGACTAAAGCATACGGGTAAAATATTTTATTAATAATAAATGCGCAACTACTTCATAACAGATAAAAAAAAGAGTAACTTGTAAATAGTAAAGACGAATGTATGAAAAATGTAAACTATACTTTTGTGATATATTTTCTCTAACTAAGATTACAGGCTACAAAATTTCGGTATTTGTTGAAAGGATTAAGACACCAAGCTTATATTATTACCTTATAAACGAATCTATACCAGCTGCATCATTTCCAATCAATGTAAGCTTATTATTTGGATACAAAAACTGAAAATGCTTATTTATTTTCCAATATCTTGTTTGTTCTATAAACAACACTCACCTAAAAGTAATATTATAAAAATGAAAGGGTACCATCTATTTCAAGCAAACAATAATAAAATTTTAAGGCTGTATTTTGAGGTGAAAAATAGACTTGTTTATGCTGATATTATTAGTTTTAAGCACGATTTGTTTTGGTGTAAAAAACATTTTTGTCCGCGCTTTCTATTTGGTAACGGATGATTTATTTTTAAATAGATAATTTAATGTACATTTTGTCTTTTCCCCCTATTTGTCGTCTTTTTTGTGTTCTAAAAGATTTGTAACTAAGAAGATTATTTATAGTTTTATGCACGCAATGTTACGTTTTCTTCAATTTATTGAAATATACAACGGACGAAAATACAATTACGCACCTCAAAATATCAAAAATATTACTGTGACAAAAACGCAACCTTTCACAACTTAATATAATTCAGTATTTTTGAGTATAGAGATATCTATTCTGCAGAAACAAATACCTTTAACGAAAGATGAACTGAAAGTTAAATGAAAAATATAGTTTTATTGGAAAGAAAATTTCATTTGAAAATATCTTTCGTAACATAAGAAATTATATTTCCCTAACAGTTAGAAAATGAACTGAAAGTTATATGAAAAATATAGTTTTATTGGAAAGAAAATTTCATTTGAAAATATCTTTCGTAACAAAAGAAATTATATTTCCCAAACAGTTAGAAAATGAAATACCAGAAACACTTTATTTTCAAAAATATGTTTCGCTTCGCTTGGGATTAATATTTCTAGAAATTTGATTACAGCATCAATTTTTCAATTTCTGATGTTTTATCAATATATTGTGACATTTCAGACGAGTTTTTTTAAACTTGTTCTTTTTTAAATTGTATCTTGTTTAGCAATTTATTGATATAAGAATAAATGGTAATTACAAAATAATCATCGTGTTATGAAATGATATAATTCTAAAAAAAATAATATTTTTTCCCTATAATAACTTGGGAAGAAAACGAAGTAGATGTTGAATTTTTATTTCCTTTCTTTCACTTTTGTTAACTTTGTTTTATCAATATATTGCGACATTTCAGACGGTTTTTTTAAAATTGTTTCTTGTTTATTAATTTATTGATATGAGAATAAATGGTAATTACAAAATAATCATTGCGTTATGAAATGATATAATTCTAAAAAAATATATATATATTTTTTCCCTTTAATAACCTGGGGAGAAAAAGAAGTAGATGTTGAATTTTTATTTCCTTTCTTTCACTTTTGTTAACGAGATACCAGGTATAATTCTTTTGAAGTGGTCACGTGAATCTGACCCAATCTGACACTAGGACTGTGCCGATTTTCGATTTATCGACAAAAATTCGATTTTTCGGTGTCAATTTTCGATTTATCGACAAAAATTCGATTTTTCTATGCCAATTTTCGAAAAATATCGATATATCGAAATCATGATCATGAATAATAGTTCACGATAAATCGCGATACAATAAATCGATATTCACTTTATTTGAGTTTTCGATTTCGTTTTGTTTACCCGTTTGTGCTTATTTTGTTGCTCTGCATTTTTAGTGTTCTTCATACAGAATTTTGATAACATTTCTATAAATACTGTCATATTCTAATGTATATTAATAATTTTCTTAAGCATGTCACTTTGGAATAAACTGTTTATCTTTATTGAAAAATCATTTCGGATATCAGAAGGTTGTAGACTGCCCTTTGTTTAATCGCGAAATATTCATCTTCAGAAATAAAAGCAAAAAAGGATTAATTCAGATTAAATTCACAATTTATTCGCAGGTCGCATTTTCACATTTAAATGTACTCACATAAAAAAAAAGAAAGAAATTCCGTTGTACTTTCGCTTTTGCCTAGCGGTTTATGATAAATCGCGATGAAATAAATCGATATTCATCATTAATTTAAGTTTTCGATTTCGTTTTGGTTACCGGTTTGTATTTATTTTTATAGCTCTTCATTCTTATTGTCCTTCATACCGAATTTTTGTCAATATTTCTATAAATATTGTCATATTCTAATATATAAAAATACTTGTTTTAAACGCAATGCTATAAATTGTAACATGCAGAAATTGCTTTGGCATTCACACTCTTTATTAAAGGGATTTTTAAAAAAATTATTTTCTAACTATTTTTATTTAAAATAAAACAAATATTTTTATTATATAAATTGAAGCTTCCTTATTTTATTTGGAATTGTTATTATTTTATTCCTTTATTTATCAGCATAAACAGATCAATATGTTAAGAGATACTATTTATAATTTATAACAGCTATAAATAAATTATGATATCACGATATATCGAAAAATATCGTTACGTATTGGACGATATATCGCGATGATGAGGTTCCTTCATCGCCCAGCCCTATCTGGCACTTAATGATTTCTTCCTTTAAGGTTACTTTAAAGATACTGCATGCGTGCTGCTATTGTTAGCTATGCTGAATTGGCCCAGAGCCTTATTATTCACGCTTTTGCATATTCCAGTGAAAATCTGCCATGCATGTGGGTTTTGTGCACTCCAAATAACATTTCGAATATTTAACATCTTCCAGTTAGTACGATTCGGAATTTTGGGAAAAGGATGCTAACTTAAATTCTGTCCTCGGCATATAACAACTATTCGCATTTGGGAAGTTTACTTCAAAGTAACCATTGTGTTGCCAGGCAATGTTTCAAACCGCTATAAGTTGATGAGGACGACACATGAATCGGCATACCCCTCTCCAAATCCCCACGCGATATCAGCGTAAAATCATTTCCTGTACAACGACATATTTAATCAGCTTCAGACCCATATACATAGAAGATCTTTAGTAGATTCTAGTTTTGAATTTGGTACCTTCTGGTCTCAAAGATTGTATTTTATCATCAGATATTCTGCCTTATCAGTAAATTGAAGATGATTCTGTTCTGTTCCTTATCCCTCTTCGATTGAACACCAATTCAAACCAAGACCAAGAGATCGGGGAAAGAGGGGCATAGTAGCGTCTGAGGGTAAAGACGCCTGAGCACTTGAGGGAGAAATCTGACTTTAGCTCATATGAAGATGACACTCACGCACTCGCTTGCACAACCCTTTTTTACAGGGGGGCACTTTCACACACCTCACAGATAGAACACAGGGTAAAAAGCAACCATGATCGAACCCAGGACGCCCAGATCACGTGGAAGACGCGCTACCCTTAGGCCAGGACACCGGCTTAATTCTGTTCTAAAGCGGTTTTGTAAAATAGAGAACTTACCGAAACGCCAGTTCATGTTTCGCAATGCTTATCTCTGAAATTTTATGAGCCTGAGTCAAAAGTCTTCTCTTTGGCATAATATGGAAATCTGGAGCTCATGTGTCATCCTTGTAGTCTGATCGCTCTTCAAAATCATGAGTCCTTATGTCGCTTTAAGATTGATGGAAACATAACTAAACCGAACTATCTTGCCGTATTTTATTTTTAATAAGGCAATATATATTTCACTATTCATGTTAGAAATTCATGCAGTAGTTAGTTTTATACATTCTTATATTCTAGTTCTATACTTAAATATCGATACTTTACTTTATGGGAATATATGTTTTCCTCACATATAACTATTTCTTTAAAATTAGAAATTTTTGTATCTCTAAGTTTTTTTGTATCTATGAATGTATTAAATTTTTTTATGAAAATTCTGTAAACTTCCAAGATGCGACTAGGGAAAATATTCCATAAATAACTCGATTCTTTCTCTAAAGTTTTCCGGCGCCAAAAAGTGAAACGTTTCATCACTTGCTACATCAACTCTGTTTTATCACCAAAAATCTCTACCCACTTTATTGCCCTACACACTTGCTTCTTAGAGATAAAACGGGGGGGGGGGATTTGACGTGGAAGGCTGCATAGTTCCCTATGAGTATTAGAGGAAATACCTAGTAATGGGATTTCTTGCAAGAAAAGAAAATCCTGTTTGAGGAACAGGACAAAACAGGACACACGCAAAAAAAAAAAAAAAAAAATGACAGTAATCATCTTTAAAGTAACTTAATACTATGAATGGTTATCCCATATAAAAAAAAGAAAATAACTAAAGTAATAAATAACATTTACTGTTGTACACAATGCTTTTACAAAAAGTATGTTTTTACATTTTGTGAGTGAAATCTGTTTCAAAATATCTGAATTAATTAAATTCGAAATGGAATCTATGCTTATATTATAATAGAAGCTTTAATTACAGAACTTTTAAAGAAAGGAATATTACAAATGCCTGTAAATAAGAATATTTTAGAAGTATTCCAAAATGTAAAGAAGGTAAAAGAAGGTATGAGAAAAATGTGTTTTATGATCAAGGTAGTGAATTGTTTTCTTTTAACAGATTAAAATGATGTAACTGTAAAATTAGCCCATTAAACAAAAGAAATTTAATGTTGTAATTTTTTGTATCATCAGAATTCGTTACAGATAAGTTTTTAAGTAACAGATAATTACAGATAAATTTTTAAGTAACAGATAATTACAGATAAATTTTTAAGTAACAGATAATTACAAATAAATTTTTAAGTAACAGATAATTACAGATAAATTTTTAAGTATTAATTACAGATACGTTTTTAAGTAACGTAAAGAAACTAATGTCTATATTGTAACGAAATATTACTGATATTTGCATTGCTTCTGTAGTAAGTAAAATTTAAGATCATCTGAGTAAAAATTTTTATTACAGTTTTTCTAAATAATCTAAATTTGAAACAAGCTGATTAAGCAAAAAAGATTCAATATTGATGTTTTGTGAAACAGCGTAAAACAAGTTTCTACAGGTTATTGCGAATGAAATGTCGTCTTGGTAATTTCTTAATTACAAATTCAAGTAACTATAACTCTATAAAAATAGACACGTTTTAATTAATATAAATACCATAAAATGCAAACTCCTCTATTAATAATTCGGATGAATTTCTAAGTAATTTAATAAAAAATAAACTGATCTTACACATTTAATGACGCATATAAAATTGAACGAATGGCATTATTACAAATATTTTATTATAATTCATCAATGAAATGTGTTAGTTTAATAAAAAGTAAAGGTCTAAAATCATTAAGAAAAACTAAAAGGAAATGTATTGTTATGTTATGTTATGAATCTGTATTGTTACTTTCCTGCAATAATAGGCTTCGTTGAAGAGAGAGATGCACAGATATTTTTGATGGATGCCAAATCCCTCGTCCTTAAAGAAAATGAAGGTTCTGGAAAAGGCGAGAATTATGGCCCTATCTCTATTAGAAACCGCGATCTAAATATTCTTCTTGAAAATTCCATATGACTTCATAGATTGTTAGGAAACTAAAAGGCGAGATGTTCGTATAAAAAGCAATCCCTATTTTTAACTAGCTTATCGCATTGCGAATTAGTGACGTTGTTCAATGTGCAATTATTTAATTAGTTTATTGTATGCTTGAGTGATGCTAATTTCTCCAAGCACTGTTATTTGTGCTTATTTCGATTAGATTTTTTATTACACATGATTTGTGCTTTTCGGGGAATAAATCGTCGTTTTCTGTAATTCAACGTTCTTCATTTCTTTATTCAACGTTCTACATTTCTTTATTCAACATACAGGGTGTTTATAAAGTCCCGGACCCATTTTGATGTTTAATAACTCATAAAATAATAAAGATATAAACACATGACATTTATTGATGGAATAACTCATATATTTTCCTTTTCAGGTTTGAATATTTTTACTTTTGTAAATATCGTCTGCGCGTGTGGTTAATTTCAGATAATTTCATTTTCCAGTCTAAATATCTGTACTTTTCTAAATATTGTCTGCTTATTAATTGCATTTTTCTCTCTTTTGTTTTTGTCAACTATTGCAATGTTATGTTTACTTTTGATGTGTTTGTTCTATGTAGTACTTTTGTATGTGATGTTTTATTCAAGCGGATATTAAGAAGAATGCATACACCACAAGAGAAAGCACAGATTTTATGGTGATTCATAGAAATGAAATGGATAGTGCAAGCACAGAGAAATTTCAGAAGAATTTACCAAAAAGATCCTCCATCCAAAAACAGCATCTTGCGGTGGAAAAAGAATTTTCTAGAAATTGGAAGTATCGAAGATAAGAAACGTTCCAGACGTCCTTGCACAAGTGATTTTGATGTTGAGCGTGTCAGAGAGGCATTTTTACACAATCCTAGAATATCTGTGAGATCAGCGGCAACAGAATTGGATATGCCAATTTCGACGGTGTACAAGGTTATTAAGAAAAAATTAAGACTGCATGCATACAAAGTTCAAATTGTTCAAGTTTTGGAACCGAACGATAGACCTTGGAGGATGGCCTTTGCAACAGATATGCTAAGGAGGATAGAAGATGCTGCTGATTTTCTGAAGAGCATAATGTTCTCCGATGAAGCATCCTTTCATGTTTCTGGCATTGTTAATCGCCATAAAGTGCGCAAATGGCTCTGTGGATGCCGATATGCTTGTCGCTACCTGGCGTGAAATTGACTATCGACTTGATATTCTCCGTGCGACGAAGGGGGCACACGTGGAAGTTCATTGACAAGGGTCATGAAACTTTTTGAGTCTATTTAACCATTTATGTCATTAATTTAAATCTATCTTTATTATTTTATGAGTTATTAAACATCAAAATGGGTCCGGGACTTTATAAACACCCTGTATATTATTCAGCATGCATTCAACGTGCTACAATTCTTTCCCACCGGATGAGTTTCTGTAACGCTATTATTTCGGTTCTATAATAAAATTTTAAAAAAGAATAAAAATTTTAAAAAAGCAGAATGCAAAAGATTATTTCTATATTGAAAAACTATTAATATACATTTTAAGAAACTATTATCACTACATAAAATGATTCTTAAAAAAACTTACAAAGAAACTAATAGATGATATACTTTTTTCAACTGAGAAGAATAATTTAAATTTATTTGACAAAAAAAAAAGATTTAATTTTGATATTTTCTGAAGAAGGAATGAAATATCAATTTAAACCTTTTTTGAATCATTTACACCCTCACATTTGAGATGAGTAAGAAGTCATGTGCAAATACAAAAAAACTCTTGACTTGCGAAATGTGTTTTTTTTAACCTTGAATTAATTGTCAGTTTACTTTCGAATTGTTATTAAAATCCACTGAATTTTGATTTATACTATCGCCCTTTTTTAAAACTATTATGATGTTATTCCAAATCAAACAAGGGACAGCGGTGGCCTGGTTTCAAAGTCACGGCCTGTGAGCCGTAGTGTTTTCAGGTTCGAGACAAGATTCCACCGAAGAACCGCCGTGTAAGGGGAGTCTGTTGTACGTTAAATCCGTTATGCCAAACGTCCACCCGCTGGTGTGGCGTGGAGATGGGGGTGCCAGCTCAGGTGTCGTCCTCGTCATCTGACCGCGGTTCAAAATTACGAGGTCCGTCCCAAAATAGCCCTAGTGTTCCTTTACAACCGGACGTTAATATAACTTAACTCCAAATAAAACAATTTATAAAAATTATTTAAAATTACTCAGTTTCTGTTTATATTATCTATGAGTATATTGTACAATATTAGTTTCAGCATACTTGATTCATTCTAAGCGAACTTTGATGTATAATTTATAAAATTATTTCTACTGAATGCTTACGAATTGTGAACAGGATTTTTCCAAAGCACTGGATTACTCTCATAAAAACCTATACTGAAGGTAAGAGAAAGGTTGATAGAATTTTTAATTAATAACATTTCAATTTGAAACTACCCCTGACCTAAAAATAAAAACAATCGTAATTTTGAACTACTATTAAATGAGTCATTAATACCTGAAGAGAAAATCTGCTAGCATAAATTCCAATTAACATTAGCTTCAATATATACATACCAGAACAAATCAAATCCGGCAAAGTAAACTAAACCGAAATTTTATTGGTAACAAACATGGGCAAAACTATGGATTATCATTGGATTACAGGGTTTTCAAAAAATGTACAGGTACAAGAAATGTCAAAATTAGTACATTCAAAATTGAATGTATTAACTGTGATGGAAGTATGAATCAGAAAAACAAACAATTTGAATGTATTAACTGTGATGGAAGTATGAAGCAGAAAAACAAACAATTTGAATGTATTAACTGTGATGGAAGTATGAAGCAGAAAAACAAACAATTTGAATGTATTAACTGTGATGGAAGTATGAAGCAGAAAAACAAACAATTTGAATGTATTAACTGTGATAGAAGTATGAAGCAGAAAAACAAACAATTTGAATGTATTAACTGTGATAGAAGTATGAAGCAGAAAAACAAACAATTTGAATGTATTAACTGTGATGTAAGTATGAAGCAAAAAAAAAAAAAACAGTTTGAATGTATTAACTGTGATGAAAGTATGAAGGAGAAAAACAATTTGAATGTACTAATTATGATGGAAGTATGAAGCAGAAAAATAAACAATTTGAATGGATTAACTGCGATGGAAGTATGAAGCAGAACAAACAAAAATTACATAAGTAATCTCATTGCTATGACCAAAATCAACATCCATTTGAATAAAAAGATAGTTTTAAACAACGTTCAGTTGGATTCCCACACTTAAAATATGTCACTTCGTTGAAAAATCAATTGTTCTTCGAAAATATTAAATACTTTTATTTAATATTATTATTCCTTGAACAGTTTTCTTCATAAAACCTTTTGAAGTTGGTTTCTAAGTATAAATGCTATTTTCTCAGATTTTAAACTTTGATAGAATTTTCTTACAAAAAAGACTCGTAAATTTGCATCCAATGTACATTTTTTGTTCAATTTTGGTATAATAATTTTGCAATATGTTCTACAGTTCTTGAGCTAGAGAAAAGGTAATTTATTTATTTAGAAATATTTTACTCTTATTTTAACGCTTAACAATGGAAAAACAAATTAAAAATTTCATTTTTCTTATCAGACGAATTCCAATTAGAGTGGATAAGAAAACAGCTTAGTGTTACCAAGTTAATTCAAGAACTTGGTAATAAATTTCTTTAGCTATAAGTGCAATCGTTTGATAAACAACAAAACTAAAAATCTTTTGCTTTATATCTCTTTTAATCTAAAAAAAACTTTTTTTCTAATTAAAAAATTTACCATTTAACTGGTATATTTTGATTTCATAGATGTCTTTTTAATCTCTTTTATGCAAAAATTGAAATATATAACTATTTTTGATTGTTTTTCAAAAAATTTATTCCAAACATAGTCACATAATTATAGTTTTTTCTCTTTAACAAATATATAAGTTTTTATTTATTGATTGATGCATTAAAGAAGCAATATTTTCCATCTCCTTGTTCAGTAGAATGAACGTTTGGATAAAATAAACTCATTTCGATAGTTATTATTACTAAATATCCAATATTTTTCCATCTATACAGAAACGTAATTTAAAAGTTTAGAACTTTTAGAATTCCTGACTTCAACCAGATTCTGTGTTCGTCCTTAATAATTCTCAGGTGATAGATTTCAAAGATTTTAATATTTGAAATTCTAAAAGATTAACAAAAAATTTCCATTATTATATAATTAAGGCCATGAAAATTATTTCTGAGTAGAATTCAGCTCTAACTCGGCTCTATAATTCTAATTTGGTTATTTCACTTCTTTTAAGATTATTACATAATAACAAGGATTATGAAGATATGTTTAGCACTTATTTTTTATCCAGAGAGTAAATTCGTATCACGGTTTTATATCGATTAAACAAAGTTTCATCGGCTCTATTTCATATCACATCGAACACAAGAATTCATCTTTAACTCCGCTCTATAATTCTAATTTGATAATTTCACTTCTTTTGAGATTATTACATAATGACAAGGATTATGAAGATATGTTTAGCACTTATTTTTTATCCAGAGAGTAAATTCGTATCACGGTTTTATATCGATTAAACAAAGTTTCATCGGCTCTATTTCATATCACATCGAACACAAGAATTCATCTCTAACTCCGCTCTATAATTCTAATTTGATAATTTCACTTCTTTTGAGATTATTATATTACGAAAAGGATTAGGAAGTTGTGTTTAGTACAGATTGTTTATCCAGAGAGCACATTCGTATCACGGTTTTATATATCGATTAAATCAAGTTTCATCTCACATATAAATATGGATAAGGAAATCTCAACGCATACTTCCATGTATAATTAGGAATTTCACTGCACCTAGCGTTAATCCGCGGAGTTCATTTGCATTGGAATTTCACGGGTTCATGTTTCGGACATTTTAATCATAAAATTACTAGTCGCTGCGGTAAAGCCTTTGTGCTTTCCACCCTTTTAAGCGGCTTTTGTTTCGTGGTTCAAAATCTGATGAAATCTCCTGTAAAATTTTCATTTTTAATCATGATTAATACTTCGGTGAGATATAATTATTCCATGGAAGACTCGTGAGAATTGAATGTATGTATTGTTAAATACATGAAATGTAACAATACATAGATAGATCAATTTTCACACGCTCTAAAATATTTTTGTCACAAATTCATGCGGATATTTTTTTATTTGGAATTGTAAATTAGGGTAATTTGGAGTACAAAGCATTGTCTCGAAATATTTTGCTCATGAATTTTCCCTTTTACACTTTTGTTCTAACCTAAAATAAGTGATATGCATGTTTATGTATCTTAAATCAGTAACAAAAACATTAGACCCTGTTCACTCTTTAAATATTTTTCTTCACTCAATTTTATTCATTTATGTCCAATTAGAATTATAAATTAGAAACTTTTCCGATATAAAATGCTGTCCCAGACTGAATTTTAATGCATTTTTATTAAATTCGTCTTGTTTTTTGTTTGCAAAAATTGAATTTTTGTACAAGATTTTTCATTCATTTCTTGAATGAAAGAAAATGAAATGAATGATTGATTTTTCATTCATGATTTATTCATGGTTAAAAACCTTTGTTCACTTATATATTCTCGATGACAACACATTATTTTAATTAATATTTGAAATAAATGTTTAAATTTTGATTCCGCACATTGGTTCCACTTGATTCTGCTTGTGAAAAAAAATGTCAAAAATCCTTAATATTTATAATAATGAAATAAAAATAAAAGACTCAATAAGGAAATATAATTTAAATAAAAAAATTCTACTTTATAATATATTAATAAATATGCTGGTTTAAATTTCTTTTATTTAATTCATCATTTCTTTGTACATTCAAGCCCTTTTCAAATGAACTTAAAATAAAGGAGGAATATTTCACATTTCTTTAAACTCTAAAAAATTTAATTCATTCCCGGCTTTTCCAACAAAATATTAAGCGACTTTTTATTATTATAAAGTGATATGTAAAGTATATCCTCTGAGTGACTTATGTCTAGTGATTGATATCATAAAATGTAATAAACTCTTTGCATTTATTTTTCAGTTATCATCCCAAATACAAAGAAAGATATTTCTTTTAAATACTAAGTAGGTGTGAAATGTTCTGTAAAATACAAATGAAAAAACGCTATTTTGCAGTTCTTTGTAAATATTTTTTATATTTTCAGATAGATGATCACAATTTTCCTTTTGTGCTGATGAGATACATTCATCTCCCATTTTGTCCATACTTAATGCTCAAGATGGACAGTATGTCAATAGTTAACAAGAGCCACAAACATCTTTTAAGTAATTGGTATTGTTAGAAAAAACGAGAATCATTTCCTGAATTTTTCTTCGCAGTCTCTTCTCAAGATGTTTTTTCAGTAAACTAATTACTGAGATTACTGCTGTCTATCAATATCCATTTTACTCTAGATATTTAGAAATATATATAAAAATAACTAAATCAAAAATAGGATTGATAAAAAAAAACATAGAGGAAAGTCGGTTGAGTTTTACAACATTTCTACCACTATTTTTCGGAAGTATTCCTACCACTATTTAATTCAAAGTTCTGTTCAGTTCAGTTATATTAACGTCCCGTTTAAAGCAGCACTAGGGCTATTTTGGGACGGACCTCGTCATTTTGAACCTCGGTCAGATGACGAGGACGACACCTGACCTGGCACCACCCTCTCCACATCACGCCACGCCATCGGGAGGACGTTTGGTCATGACGAATTTAACGTGCAACTGACCTCCTTACACGACGGTTCTTCGGTCGAATCGGGACACGAATCTGACACCCTCCGGTTCGAAAGCTGCTACCTTACCACCAGGCCACCGCGGCCTTTTGAACCAAAGACAAGCTTGAATTGTATTGTATTTTGTCTACTACCATTATTTTGATTACTCTTGTTGCATATATGTATATATTCTAAAACAAACCTTTTTGCTCAGACTTGTTTGTCGTGTCTGTATCGGTAACTACCTATCTATCTGCGAGTTCATTTTAAACACATTTATTTAACTTGCCTTGCTTTAAGTTTGTAAGTAAGTTTCATGTGATATATTTTTCGCTCACTTTCTTCTACTTGCTTGTGGTTTAAATTTATGCAATATTTTTTTTAAGGACATGAAATTATTTTAATATTTCCATAATGAAATCATCAATCAATGAATCAATTAAAAAATTAAATTTTGATTCGAAAAACATTTGATTCGAAGATTAAAAAGTAGAAAATAATTAAAATGTAAAAGTATTCTTCAGATTAGTACATTAAAAAAGTATGTATTTAAAAATTGCTCTTAGTTAAATTTATCATTTTTACCAAAATTGATCTCTGCATATATTGTAAGTTTCATTTTGCGTTATATCATCAAAGTCAACGGGTTACAACTCTTTCTAAATGGTGTGATATTCATATGTATGTCATTATAAAATATATCTCTTAATTTAAACCAAAGGAAATTACATTCCCAAATCTTTCTTGCATGCATTCCTTCCCTATAATAAAGGTGTTACCTCCTCATACACACATAAAATTGTGGAAATTTGCTAAGGCTGTGAATACTTTGCATGGCATTCGAGAACAATAGTCAGAGAGTATATATATCTGGCATGAATCTAGCCTTTATAGACTCCTTGGTGATTTTTTTGGCAATTAATTTCTGGCATGCAGTTAATACACAAGTACCCGAAAATCGAATATGTATTTTGGGCACCTTTTTTTGGGATGGAAACCAAAATCTGATATTTTATTACAATTGTAGTCACATTATAGACACATACCAAATTTATTTTATTTAAATAATTTCGTTGTTTTAACTATTGCGTTTACATGCATGCTTTAATTAAAAATAATAATCAATGGAGAAGACGATCGACCTTTTGACAAATTTGTTCGTTCAGTATGAATCTACATTTTTAGTGCCAAATCTGTATACCACTACCTATATATTTTATCTAAATCGATCTTTACATTTTTCAGTTATCCAACTCCCTTCCCAGCCGGACAGACCGACTTCAATTCCAAAAAGTACACTTTTCTTATTCAGAGAACTCTGAAACATGGCGATTCGTCACAATCTCGAGTTCAAAATTTTTGGGAGTTGAAATACTCTCTTTGTCGCATTTATTACGAGGTATTATTTAGATATTTATTACGAGAAAATGTAAACATTTTTAGATGATATCTGTTTCATTATCTTAGCTTAAAGTATTGAAGGTATAGGATAATACTCGAAAAAAACTGAGCGAAGGGCTGAAAGAAACTTTTTTTAATCCTGAGTTGATGGATACTTGAAAGTGAGAAGTTAAAATATCTCATTAGTAAATATTAATGCTAATCAAATACTTAACACGACTTAGCATTCTATAGATAATCAATTTCTGATACATCTGCTGGTTGAAATAATGCATAAAGCAAAATGAAAATAACTAAACTTTCGATAATCGTTTTTGGAATTGTTAGCCAACTTAGAAGTGTCTTGTGAAACAAAATAAATACAAAAATGTATCGTTCCATTTAGCTTTCAGTTTTAATATTTTTCTCTTCTTTAATTTGTTTCTTCATCATAAATAGGATATTTTTTTTAAGAATTTAGAAAGGAAATCGTCCAACTTAGCATTCATGTGACATAATAGGTAAAGAAGCAAGTAAAATTCGTTTCTCCATGGAATAGCTTAAATTAATTACAAGTCTGAAGTTTACATTAATAAAATATACCTCATAGTATCTAAGAGTACTGTCAATTTGTTGTTGTTGCTTCTAATGGCACTTGTCATAGACAAGCCCATTGATTTTAGAAGTCAGTGATTTTACGTCTAAGGTGCGTCTCTTGTTTTTCAGTAGCGCCATCTAGGGCCAAGAGCACGACTTAGCTACACACACATCACAACCCTTTTTACGGGGTGAACTTCATTCATGCATTTCATTCACTCATCCACATATC
The DNA here is from genome assembly GCF_947563725.1 of Argiope bruennichi. Classification (NCBI taxonomy): domain Eukaryota; kingdom Metazoa; phylum Arthropoda; class Arachnida; order Araneae; family Araneidae; genus Argiope; species Argiope bruennichi. The sequence continues at coordinate 112,387,009 of NC_079162.1, forward strand.
GTAATTTAGACCTGAATCAGAGAACGATCACCCCTGATCCAATCCCCCCAGTGGTATTACTCTCGACATGGAGGACTTTGTGACTGCGACAGATTTATACGTGCTCTAGCCCCTGCACACACGGAGAGTCTTTGACGGCAAGGTTCGAACTCGCAAAGGGACGCGAATCCAACGTTCTACCAACCAGGCTAGGACTGTAAGTTTAATCCTGGCAACTGTATAATACGTAACGACTATCTTGCAGCACTTATCTAAAGTGAAAAGTGCTGCAAAAAATACTTTACAAGAGAATACAGTCAAAATACAATTCTTAATCAACTGGTGTGCTTTCCCCAAAACTTCCTCGAATGCTTTCTATTATATGTATTTGTGTATTATTAATTATATACCTTGGCAAACAATAGTTACGAAACAGTATGCTAAAGTACGATCTATGGTGATTTTACTTGGTGATTAATTGCTGGGATGTGGTCAATACACAAATGGTAGTAAACCAAGTGTGTATTTTGGACGTCTTTATTCAGACTGATTAAACCAAGAAATTTAACACAGAACAACAATTTTAGTTACAAAATCAAAAACCAAATTTCAAATATTTAAGTCTTTTCATTTCTGAGTTATCGAGTTTACATTCTTGTGAAAGAACAGACAGACAGACGATCAACCCCTTGATAGATTTAATTTCAAAAATGTTCATATTTACACTTTAGGTGTTAAATCTGTTTATCAAATTTTGCCAATTTGGATCTTTTCTTTCTTTAATTATCGTGATAGCCTTTATCCGGACAGACAGACTTTCTCTATATAGATTTTGTTTAAATTTAATACAAATCTACGAATTTAGTGTTAAATTCATAAAAATGAATTTCACACATATATCTGAAAAGCATCTTTATTTATCGTGTTTACAGTTAAGCAGACATATATAAGAACTTTCGAAATCTTGAGTTCAAATTCTTTGACGATTAGAATAGTTTCTCTTTGTGTACTCCTCGTATGAGAAAGTAAAACTTCCGAACAGCCTTAAACTTTACTATCTCTTCTGAAATATACTTCTAAATAGCCCAAAATTTACAGGTTTGTTTATTTGAATGAATCATGCTTTTTCGATGCATTATTTCTAATAAAAGAAAAGAATGTGAATTAAAGCAGATAAACTTTCGTAGGACAGCATAAAAGCGAAACCACAATCATAAAATAACAGATTAAAAAGAAAAAAAAAAGAAACGCAGATGATCAAATTAAGAAAGCAAAGGTGAGCCTTGCATGGGAAGAAGAGAAGAAAACGAAATATCACATATTTGCCAGCGCACTAAATGTGATCTGAGCAAAGAGCAGTACAACCACTTCTCAACTTAATGGAATGGATAACTGCATATGAACGAATTTTGATGCCATCTGTGACTAGTTTCCAATCAACCCTAATTTGTATATTTCCCACTTACTGATAATTTTTGTTTTCTTTCTTGGTTTTTTCCTTTGTACCTTTTCGATAGCAAAAGTTCACGAAGTGATTTCTTCTTTAGCATCAAATCATAATCAAAGAAATTTAAGTCCGTACTTAATAACTCCCAGTCACAGTGAGCAAAAAAATGAATCAAATGTTGCTATCAAAAACAGTTAAAGCGATAGACCTCTCCAATCAAATCATCATCAATGCTGACACAGCGTCAGATGTTCTTCGACTCCTAAACCGCTGAAAATATATTGTACACAATGCTGAATCTACATTGAATAATATAATAGTTTCAATCTAATACCAATATTGTATCGGCTATAATTATACGATCTCAATGAGAAATATCCTTTAGAGAGATAATTACAGCATATAAAAGTGTCGAAATTCTTTTTATAACTAAACCGTTCTTTACCAATGAAAAGTAAATCATTTTTAACTTTAAAGGCGAAAAAATTGGGAGAATGGAACATTAATTTTGAAATAATATTGATTCACCTATTTTGAGGAAACTAAACTAATAATTATTAGCTTTATGAATAGAAATAAAAGGAAGAAATTATTAGCCTAAAAACGTGCCAAAGTTTAACCAATTCCTTCAAATATATTTTAAAACTTCGATATCGTTAGCGAAAAAAAATCATGATTATCTGTTCTAACCTGATGAAAAAATACAAAAGAACAAAATTATTCTAACTCTTCTTTAAAAATATTTTAATTTAACTAAATTTTTAACTACTAGAATTTGTAAATCTTTGCTATGCTGTAGAAATATTCGGAGAAATAATTTAATATAATTGCTAGCATACACTCTAACAACAAGAAAAAACAATCAAAAGTATTAACAGATTTTACTTATTTGACTTAAAGTTAAGAAATAAAAATATTTAATTCAAACTAATTTACAGATTGAAAATGATAATGTTATTCCAGGTAATGAGTCCACTAGAAATCATTATTAACTGTAACTTCAACCACCAATAGAAAATTTCATATAAATGAATTTGAGGAAAACTATTTTTTTAAACAATCTTATGTTAGAGAATCTAGCGATAAAAATTGCTTATTTATTATTTAATTATTTTCTATTATTTTATCTTCCATTTTTAATTTCTTATTAAGGAATCTTATAAATTTATATAAAAGATAATAAATGTTTGAAATTTGGTGATGAATCTTTTTCTCGTGTTTACAAATAAATGGTATCTCATGTTAAATCAAAATTTACGTACAATTTATTGATAATGCAGCAATAATTCAGTTTTGAAATATTTCAGCATAGTGTATTGCCACTGAACAAACAAAATGAACCAAATTTCAAGATTGTAGCACACCAGGAAGAAAGATAAAATTCGATTAATGATCCTACCTTTATCAACATGAAACACGTCAAATTCAATAAAAGTGTATAAAAATCATTGTGTGTATGAATTTAAATTTTGTAATGTGAGAGAAAGCTTGATCAATTTACGCAGATAAAAATGTTGAAATGCAATGAATATTTACATGCTATACTATTTAAATATGATAAGGTAATAAAGTAACATAATGTATGTAATAAAGATTTCTTCGATGATGTCATAAAAGTTGCCTCTTACTATTTTTTAAAGGCGCTTAAATATACTTCAATAAAAGCAAAAAATATCCCATACGGAAGATATAATTTTTTTTTTATAACGAGAAAATTACAAAAATCATACCACTTATGAAATGTGTAGACTAAAATACCATTTGCAATAAATGTAAGGCAAAATTAAAATTTGAATTCTTTAGAAATAATATTTAAGAGGTTTACGTGACTGATATGTCCACTATAGGATATTTAATTATACCTGTCTCCATCTTTCTGTTTTCCATTATTTTACTGCCATATAACTTGTTGTTTTTGACAGTCAGTAACTGACAGGAACTAAAAAATTTATCTTGCATGAAAGGAGTCCCATTTACAGTAACAACAAAGTTAGTTCATCAAATGTGTACGATATTTCACCCAAAATTTCCCTTTCAGTCAACGTAACTGTTGGAGGAAAAATAAATTTTATATCTCTTTCACAGCAAGTTGCCTTTTACCCTACTTTTCATTCTTACCCGCTGTTATTTAGCTGCTGTAATGCTTTAATTTTAAAATTATCTCTCAGAATGGTTCACTTAAAGCGAAATATTGCCCTAACTACGTATTCGCATACAATTTTGTCCCATAAATGCCATACTTTCCAGGGGTCCTCCAGTTCAAATTTATTCTGCGCAAATTTTGTCGGTGGGAATGGATCCCACGATCTCTTTATCTGATGGCCTGTTTGGTCCATTACCTCTGATGTGATGAACTGGTGATGAATCAGAAGTTTGTTCCACAAATGTTGTCGCTCTTCGAATTTTCATGTGGGCGGTAGACCGAATGGTGCGCTCCGCGCCTAATCGATAGGAAGTGTGCGCATGCCCCCTTCCCCTGTGAGACAGTCGGGAAATATAAAAAGGGAGTTTGTGGGACTCCAATAAGCAACAGGGTTCTGAAAAGTGTGAATCTTGAGTCCGAAGTGTGAACTTCTTTAAAGTCCCTACTTGCTCGACGTAAGATTTTTGACGAACACGCACGTATATTTCTCCGTGAGGTAAGTCCTAAAAATGCGTTCAGTTCCTGGGCTTTTCGCATTTTTCAATAAAATTATTTTTAAAAAACAGCACTAATTTATAAAACATATGAGAAAAATTTTTAAAACATTTTTTTTTTCTGGTAAAAAGTGTTTTTTAAAAATGTCTCTCTTTTTTTTAATTTAATTGAATACAGTTTTTTCGTATTTATTTGTAAATAATTTGAAAATAGTTTTATAAACTCAGATTTTTTTTAAATTTTAATTCGAACAACGAATGGCTTTGAATCTGTGTAATACATATGAAAAAAAAAACTGTTTATTGAAAATTACAATAAAAAATTAACGAATGATTTTTACAAGTTTTTTCAAAAGATATATATTTTACAACCGCAAGTATGATACTATTTTCAAATCTTAATATGAATGAAATTTTGAAACATAGAGAACTTTCGCCTTGTATTTAAGTTGTGCGCTAAGCTGGAAGTTGTCGCAGGTCTTTTGTTTTACACAATTTTAAAACTTTAAAACATTATTTAAAGCAAATACAAAATAATTTAGATTCATATTCTGATTTTTAGAATGCTTTTTTTTAAACACTTTATTGAAAATATTGACAATATGTTAATAAGTACGGATACATAAATGTCAATTTTTCTCCGTATAAAAACATGATAATGAATGTTTTAAAGATCTCAGTGAATTAATTTAATATCAACTATACAGAAAGAAGAATACAGAAATTTTTTCCAGAATAAACGTTGATTCAGATATTTTTAGAAGATTTTTACGTATTAGAAATGACTGATTTGAAGTCCGACTCTGATCGTCAGACGCAAAATTACCATAGTTATATTCTTCCTTTTATCATAGAAAAATATTTTAAGTAATTTACATTTAATAATTAACCATGGAAATTTTAGGAAAAGAAAATAAGAATGAAAAATTGTCTCCTAATTGGGGCTATATAAAATTTAATCTATTTTGTAAAATGTTTGCTTCAAAAATACATTGTGATTTTTCTAACATATGGTTAAAACGTCTTCTGCTTTTTTGAAACAAAAGAATTTAATCATAAAGTTCAGGTATTTTAAAAACGTGATTTAATGATTACAACTTTAATCGAAGGCAGTATAAATTTATATCGCATATTGCTCTGAAATCTTAGTAAAAAAATATAATTTCATAATAAACAATTATAAAAGGAAATACTATAGGTCATCATCAAAAATTTGTTACGATCAAATTTTTGATGATGACTGATGATATGATTTTTGGCTTATATGAATATATGTTAATCTACTTAATCCAATATGCTCTTCAAAAATTATTTCAAAATACTATTTTAATTTAAATTGGGAATATTGAAAAGCTGGGCCTCAGACAACTTTCGTCGAAAAAAAAAACATAAATGCTCGATATATATGAAATAAAACTATTTATATTGGCTCAAATTCGTTCAGAGAATGTTGAGATCAGTAAATTGAAATGCATTATAATTTCATTACTAAAAATACAGATGCATGGTTTTCGTAATCTGATACTACAAATCTAAAATATTTAATAGAAAATATTATAATTTACTTAAAATGCTATTGTTAAGAGAGTTAATATTTGAAAAAGATTAAGAAAAATGCACTCAAAAGGATTTCAATTCAATTTTAAATTCATAATATCCCGCCATATGGACCCGAGTTTACTATATAAATTGTAAAAGTATATTTTTTGTACTTTAAATATGCTCATCATACATTCTTCTGATAATTTATAAAATTTTATAAAACTAAACTGATAACTTTTAAAGGAACATAAATATTATAAAAAAGAGTATTAATTCCTTCTATATCTATTAAATAGGTAATAAAGAAGTTTGAATTTGAGGTTTAACTCATATGTTGCTTCGCTAAAACTATTCTGAATTTGTTGATGTTAATAACCTAAACGGGGTATCTTTACATTAAAATATTTCATAAAAAATTACATTGCAGTGAGAATTGTGTGAAACTTTAAATACAATAATATTGATTAAAAAGATATTTTTTCTAATTGCATAAAATATATTTTCTTTTTTCATCCATTTGCTTTTTATTCAACGTTATTTATTGTTTGAGCAAAAAGTGCAGTTTATTCCAAAATGATGCTTCAACTTAATACACACAATTTATATTACTATATTTCTAAAAAACATATTTCATTTTGAATATTTATGGTTTCGATTTTGTTCTTCATTTCCAGACATTCAAAATTTTATATATTTCTCTACTACCCACGTAAATAATAAATCAAATGTTTCTTAAACGAAAAAACATACTTTACCGAGCCACCATCAATAAATGATATTGCATCTTAAAATATATAATACATATACAACGAACAAATATTCTCTTCTTTAAAAGGAAAAAAAGTTAAGAAATAATGTTTACAAAATAAAGTCATTCTTTTAACAAACTTGAGAGTTATAAAATTATATTTGTAAAAAAATAATCTTATTCAAAACTGATATGAATATTACTGTACAGAATCAATCTCATCAGTAAATAAAATTCTTCATTATATTATAGAAATCATTTTCATATTAAATATATTGAAAATATTGAACTTAGAAATTAATTTTGACATAAGTTGATTAATTTAGTATGATAATTGTGAAATATGTTACATTTTCGTCGTTTTCATCAATACTTGTGGAAAAAATCTTGTCATCTGTCCTTTTTTTTTTTTTTTTTTTTTTTTGTACATCGCGTATCATTTTATTCCAGCATTTCGCGAAGCTTGCTAATTCTACAATCTAATACAATGGTTAAAACAAATATTTCAATGCAGTTAATGACTCTTTTTTTTTACTTTTTATGGTTCTTTTCTACTATTATTATTCTTTCTAACCATTTCATTTAGAATTTTTTATTTTTATTTTTAAAAGTGCAAGCATTAAATAATCTGAAACGTTTACTCAAACAGAAGAAGAAATAAAGCAGCAGTAAAATGTCTCTTATCTTTCTTTTTACTCTAACAATTAGTTCTAGCTTTCGCTGCTTCCTTCTGAAAATTGTGATGGTTTTCTTTTATCATTTTTTAAAAGAATGCCTTTGAGTGTCTGTTAAAATAACACTTTTATCATATACCTTATGTTTTTGTAAAGATAAAAATAATTACAACCATAAAGGCAGCAAGTATTCCTTGATTTTGATTTTTTTATTAATGAAATTTAGTTTTGAATAATAGGCAGGCTTTGACTTAATCAAGATTTACAAGTAGGAGCTTCAAACTGAATGTGCAATCATATATCTTCTGTACGCTAGCAATACGAAACAAATGTAATAATTTTTTTTTCAACTTTTTTAAAATAAAACTTATTTACGTTATTGAAACAAGACCTTGTGAGCACATATGTTACACAACTTGACACAATTTTTTATGCTAATTTCTCATATTTATTTAGTTATATATTGAAAATTGTTTCATTAGATGTAAAAAATAAACATTTCTCTAAGCGTAATTTATTTAATAAAAATATATGCTTAAAAATTTTTTAATTTTTTCTTAGAAAACGGTTAAGTATTTACTTCGTGAAATTTTGGTATTTCCGTTTACCTCTATTTTACACTAGCTATAAAGGCAAATGTTAAGGAAAGATTGAAATTTATTTTAACTATTTAAAATTCTTTTAATAATTTTGGTAAATAATTTGATGATTTTGAACTTATGATTAATTATTTATAATATTAAATCAATTCAGTTTGATAATAGATGCATTAAGAGCTATTAATGAATTATTAATCAGTTGCATAATATTTGTTATTTTTTTATTGATTAAAAAGGATGATCGAAAGTAAATGAATATGATACGGAAATTGTAAACTTAATTCACAACCGTCATTTCTTACTGTAAAAAAGTTCTTTTTCATTTTTCTACCTTGCAGCAAAAAATATTGATACAAAGAAATAATAAGATAATCAAAAGAATAACAAATGGAATTCTTCGAATAATAAATTAGCAACCCTATTGATGTCGCCATATCTCTCTCAAAAGTAGAATTCCAGTTATCTGCAACCGTTATTATGAGTATCCATATTAGATCATAAGATATACGAAACGAATCGTGATGATGTGCATAGCATTCTTCCACTTTCATCTATGATTCGATTATGAGCATGAAATAATTCTCAAAGACGGTATTCCAAATAGCTACAATATTGCTAATCAATAAACATAATTCAGAATGTGATTTATGCAACTCTAGGACTTATTTATTTTCTTAATTATCCATATATTCTATGATTTTGCTTTTGCTTTGATTCTACTGTATTCTGATGAATGAGATTCGAAGCAGATAGGGAAAGATTTGGTGAGTTCGACTGACGCGCCTCAGCGGTAATTAATTATGTACCGCTCATTGAATCAGTTAGGATCTCACATTGATTATTGTTCGTAGATTCTCGAAAGAACAATCAAGGAAAATTTTAATAACAATATGTGTTTATCTTTTCTTATGAAATAAATTAACATATATCTTGTGATTTTACATTTGATCAGTTTCTACCGTACTCGGCAGAATTATATTCGAAAGAGAGAAGGAAAATTTTGGAAATTCGGATGATACGTCTTAGCGAAATTTGATTATATTTTCCTCATTGAATTAGTTGAAATCACACTGATTATCGGTTGTAGATTTTTGAAATATAAATCTATGAGAGTGTCAATATTTAGTGCATTTATTTTTATTTTAAAATAAATTAACAGAACTCTGCAAAATTCTTTCAGATGGCTATTTATATCAATGCTTGTCTTTTCCAGCTCACTATTGCTGTTCATTAATGAAAAATTTAAAATATTAGAAAAGATTCTTGCTTGAAATGATTTATTTATTCCAGATAAATTCATTAACTAATTACATCCAAATTAATTAATTATAATTATTTAACTGTGTCAAGATCTTGTTACCATCTAGGTTCCATCTCTCTCCACACCAAACTGAAAGTAAAAATACGTACCAAAACAGATTTTTCTGGGAAGATCAAATGACATCATAAGGGTAATAAGGGATCATAAGGGATAGGGTAATGCAAAAAGAACGACATTGCCACGTAGTACTTATTAAAGTGCATGCTCTTAGAAAAAATTTCACTAAAGATGTCTCTTCTGAATTTCTTATGCTTCTTTATGCCATCAGACTTATGAAGCTGAAAACTTAATGGGGCAATCTGTATTCCCTAGATTCAATTTTTTAAATCAGAAATTTATGCAGAAATCATCATATCATAAATCTTAAATTATGCGATTCTGCCTAAAAATAATAATAGTAATAATAATAATCCAATTATCTGTTAGCTTTTAAATTTTTTTGAAGCAAATCATCAATATATGAAAAGGAACATGACATCACTTAATGTTTTAAAAATATCTGTAATACTTATACATAAAACAAATATTGGGTGAAAATTTTTTCTTTGAGTATGTCTAGATCTGCCATAAGGCAATAAAGTTCGATAACGAATTACTTTAATCCTTCCTTAGGCCATGGGCAGTATGCTTCCCACCAAATTCATCAACCTTTGCATCAAGTTATGTAGGTTAGCATAAGTTCTGACACATTTTTCAATAAGACAGAAACTTAGATGCTTCAGTTCCTCATTTCAAGCAAAATAAATTGTCTGGATTTGTTACTTAATCATTAATTAACTAAATTAATTAATTAATCAAATCAAATTTACCTAATCAGACAAATGAATCACTTTTCTTAAGTCACTCTCAATCCTAAATATGCCATGAATAGAAAAAAAAATGGCCTTTTAAAGGTTTAATTCCTTTCTTGAAATTTTTTATGTTTCTGAATTTTGAAATGTTCTTTCATTAAATTTTTTAGCCATTTTCCCTTAGTCCAAAAAATTGATTTTTCAAAAAAAGGCAATTTTTCATTTTTAATTAATGAAGGTCCTTTTTACAAATTGAAGACTCATTTATTTCAATATGAATATTAAAGTAGAACATAGATATTATTTTACAAAGTTTGAAACCTTATCCATCGATCTAATGAACAAACACTAACATAATGATCGTCTTTGATGATTTCATCATTTCAAAAAATCAGCTTTTACTTTCACGAAACACATAAGAGTAGCAATGCTTATAAATAATAGCCAATATTCCTCCTGTTGTCATTTTATTATTTATAGGCAAGAAAGACAGTTACCATGCGCAAAAGTAGAACTTTTTACTACTTTCTAGGGATCGGAAACATAATAAACTATTCAACGCACTTAGCCAATGATTGCTTTGACGATTGACCGAATAAATAGGGTTGACTGCCCAAATATTCTCAAATAAGACAGTATCGACTATCTAGTTAGTAAGTAAATCACCACGGCAGTGATTGGATTGCTCGGTGGTGACAGAATCAGGTCGCATTTTTTTTTCCAAATCATGTTTTTATGTCGATAAACATGATTTTTTCCCCTAAGATATATCTATGAAGCAAATCTAGGGTGTTTTTACACGTTTCGATCAATCTGCTTGTTTGTATTTTGTTATAAATACAACACACCTCTGAAGGGGGAGTCAGGAAGTGTTTTAGCTTTATGAGATTCTTTATTCGTGCTACTAACAAGCATTTTGTCTAAATTACGTTTGCGTTGGTTCGAATTTTAGCGTTTCTAAGAGCCTAGAAAAGTTAACGATTTCTGTTCATATCTTATAGATTTTACATTATCATCTACTTTTTAAAATGGATGACTTCAAAAAGCTGTGCGTTTTTTATTTAAGTATTAGTATATAATTACTTTCAGAAAATTTAATGCTTTATTCTCATATGTTATGCAGGCTTTCTTTATTAATACATCATCACTTAAACTGTTTGACTTCGAAAATACTGTATATTTTTGAATAAAATATAATTCTAAACACATTTCGTAATAGAAATAATATAATGTATACATTTTATTGATAAAAAGAAATGAATTACTTGTTTTAAACCATTTAAATTATTAATAACAACTTATAGGTCATAATTACGATAAATCCTTGTTATAACGAGATTTTCATTTAACGGACGGAATCTACCTACTGTTATTGTCGTCTTATTCACTCTCCAATATATAGTTGTAAGGAGTTATTTTGTTAGTAATGTAGCATATACATTAAATATTTTTTATTATTAATAATAACAGTTTATACATTATAAATACGATAAATCCTCTTCAAGACGAGATTATCATTTAACGGATGGAATCTACCTACTGTTATTGTTCTATTACTCACCCTCCAATACAGAGTTGTAATAGTTTGTTAGTAATGAGCATATACATTTAATATTTTTTTTATTAATAGCAGTTTATAGGTCATAATTACGATAAATCCTTGTTATAACGAGATTTTCATTTAACGGACGGAATCTACCTACTGTTATTTTCCTATTATTCACTCTCCATAGTTGTAAGGTGTTATTTTATCAATAATGAAGCATAAACATTTAATATTTTTTATTTGTATTATACAGAAAAAATTTATTAAAATACAACATTTCATATATTGATGCAATAAAATCGTGAAGCCGCATTGAAAAAAAATCCTGAAATCGCATAACGTAGTTCAGGATTTTTACAGATTTTTTTTTTTATTTTAGAGACAATCTTCAGCCGCAATTCATATCTGAAAACGAAGGTTTACTATGTTTGTCGACTCTCAATGCATTTTTGAATTATTTAGTGAGGTTGTTTCTTTCTTTCCTTCATTCATTATGCTTTTTGTTCGGACTAAATAAAATCTTCTCAGATTTAAAATATATTAAGGGGAAAGCATCTTGTTCACAATTTGATATCGAAATAATAATTCAAAGAATGAATTATTAATCGTTTTGATTTAATCATTTTACTTATAAATCTATATACATTCACTGAAAACAGTGACATAAATCTATTTCTAAAATCAATCTGGCATTTCAATCTTCTACTTCATTTCGTCAGTGAAAACGAAGGTTTTCTATATTTGTCTATATTTTTGAATTATTTAGTGAGGCAAATCAGAAGACTTTATTTCATTCATTAACAATGCTTTTGTTTGAACTAAATACAATCTCCTCAAATTTAGAAGATATTAAAATGAAAGCATCCTGTTCAAAATTTGATATCGAAATAATAATTCAACGAATGAAATATTAATCGTTTTACTTATAAATCTATGTACATTCACTGAAAATAGTAATATAAATCTATTTCTAAAATCAATCTGGCATTTCAGTCTTCTACTTCATTTCGTCCCTGCAAACGAAGCTTTATTATATTTGTTTACTATATCAGTGCATTTTTGAATTATTTACTGAGGCAATTTGAGAGACCTTTCGTTCTTTAACAATGCTTTTGTTCTAGCTGAATACAATCAAATTGATACGATACAAAAATCTGAAATACTGAATATATACTCGAAATACTGAATATATACTTGAAATACTGAATATATATTTCAAATACTGAATATATACTTGAAATACTGAATATATACTTGAAATACTGAATATATATTTCAAATACTGAATATATACTTGAAATACTGAATATATACTTGAAATACTGAATATATACTTGAAATACGAATCAATTCTGAACTGATACAACAATATTGAAATAAAAGCATCCTGTGCACAACTTCATGCCGAAATATTAATACACTGAATGAATTGTTAAGCACTTTAATTTAATTATCATATTTATAAATCTATATACATTCACCACTGAAAACAGTAATATAAATCTATTTCTAAAATTTCATCTTTCTTCCTAATCTACGAAATATTGTCTTTCTTTGTTCGTAGATATTCTGAAAATGACCTAGTAATCGCTGGCATGAAATATCATCCATCAAATGTTTGTTTCCTTTCTCCCTGATTCCCAACACACTGGAAGCTTTTTGAAATTTACTCTTTCAGAAAACTAGAAAATAAAACTTAGGATAAAAGATAAATGGATTGTTCTTATATATGTTACTTTTCTATATCATATACTTTAAGTATACGATGCAGTAACATAACACTTTTAAACCGAAATAGTGACTCTTTTTATTAATTAATCACTGAATTATGAGATATATTTTTTATTCCTCATGATATGGTATTGTGTTTTTATATTGAAGTTCAATATGGTAAATAAAGGAATGATTGTTATCGGTAAATAGTATCTAAAAAACAAAATAGAAATACTTTCATACCAGCACTTTTTGTGGAATTCGATGCATATATGTTTATTATTATTATTATTAAAAAGGGCAAATAAAATATTTTAAAAGCCACTTTTGTTTGTTTTTGTGTTAAAATCGGTAATGTTATGTGTGTTTTAATCGCTCATTTTATCAGATGCTGTTTGTTTTAAAGATAAAGCAATTTAATTTTGGAAAGACTGGTTAAGAAAAACATTGAATTCTGTTAAGAATTATTTTTAATGACTGGATTCTGTAAAGACATTTAATTTCGATTAATGATTTGTAAAGACTTAAGCATGATTTTTAAAAACCGAATTCTGTAAAGGCTGATTCGCAAAGATTAAACCAAGCAAAGACTGATTTTTAATCTGTGGTACAGAAACTTAGTATTTTAAGATAGTCTGGTAGAAAAGTCACGATTTCGTGACTACATTATGATAGATTTGATACCCGACTTAACAACATATCCATCGTTTATAGTGAATTGAATAATGTTCAACTTGTAAGGTATTAGACCCACAGAGTATAGTCCTTACACTGAAGCTCGTAGACAAAGATGTGGAAACTTCAAAAGAAGATGCTTGCTGAAATGAAGTATATGTATGGTCGTATATCTTAAAACTATAACGTCCATACTATGTATGGTCCTCCAAATAACCATAAAATTAGGAAATCAGACGCAAAACAGCCCTCGTTTACCTTAATATTGGGCCTTTAACCTAACTTGTTTAAATTACCCTGTATTTCAATCAAATTCATCATTATTCAATTCTACCTTTATTTTATCAACTCCTATTGTTTTGTTTCCTGATTATGCTGCATAAAGGTCAGGAGTTCAAGAATTATTTGTAACTCCGCTGATCATTTACATATCAGCTGTGATGAATAATTTATGATTACTAATGATTACCATTGATGATGATTAACATTAATTCATTGACAGTTAGTATAATGGTGCTTTCTCTTTTTAATTTTTTAGCAACTCAGTATGAAATGATAGTTAATTATAAAGTACTTCTCAACCTTCTATTTTGAAACATAAGATAAAATTAACTCTTCATATTGTATAAATTTGCCCTCGGAGAAAATTTCCTTAGAAAATGCTACATGTGCAATTCTTATTGCATTAATACAAAGTTCTTTCTTTCATTATCAGAACTGGAAGTGTGAGACATTCATAACAATTCATTAAGGTATAAGATCTAGCAAAGATATAGATAGAAAGCTTCATAATCTAGAAAATGGTATTTTTTCACTCTTTGAAATAAAATATTAAAATGTACTTAAAAGATTCGTTTTATAATACACTTGTAATTAACTTGATTAATTTCTTCTTTGAAATGGGAAAAATTTGTGATCGATTTCTCAGTCATTCCCTAATATGCTAGGGGCTTAAAATTCTGCATATTTACATGTTTTCGATGATATTAAATTGTTTAACTTCAGAACTGAATTGCCAATTAATCGATTAATGGAATTAAATTTCGATTCAATACATATGACTCCATCTGGTTATAAATTTCACAAATAATTCAGTACATGACATGAGAGCATGTGAATTGCATATTTAAATTCGAAAAGAATTAAAATAAAGAAATGAGCAATGTTTATACACTAATAAAAGTATGTTTTCAAAATTAATTTTCATCTTAAAATTTTCAAACTCAAAGTCTTTATAAAATCCACAAGTCTATCACACTTTCAAATGAAAAATGTAAATTGAAAGTGAAATAATGAATATTATTAGCTTTAAAAGCAAGGATAATAGATGAAATTCAATTATGGAAAAAATTAATTATATAATACAAGCATAATTACATAACTATTATTAATTATATAACACAGTATCTCTGCTTGTGTTTTAAATGCTTGTTTTTCATTTTAAATAATATATGTCTACCTGCTCTCAGTTTAAATCACCGAGAACCAACCTGAGAAATTTTCGTACAATCATAATATCTTGTTTCCTCCCGGTTATTTTCTTTTCTTCTTTCCTTACAATATATTTTACTCGTTTCTTAAGAAATTCACCTCAAGGTGATTAAAAGAAAATTCTGTAAAATGATAGCTTGAGTTGAGGCTTCCTACTTAACAATACCTTTTCATTTTTCTATTATGTAACAGAAGAAGTTCAGTAAAATGAATTTGTTGATTTCGCAACCAGTGGGAACATTCTTACCTTGGTTTTACCATATATAAACATTATGCAACATGTTTTATGTTCAATTCCGTTATATAGAGAAGAGAATCGAGTCTATATTTTGGGTGTCTTTGGTTTGACATATTGAGTATAAATTTAGGTTTGAAATTTCTGTGTATATATCATTAACTAAAATTCATCCATCTAACGTGTTGCTTTTTTTAAATCATCACTTCAAATATACACTTAGGGAATTCACCTAACAGATAGTCAGTCATCTGACGGTTTTATCCAAAAATTGATCCATTCATATAGCTAATAATAGAACCATATACATATTTCATTCCTCTAGATTGTAGTTTTTATAAGTTTTACTTGAAGAAAAATAAACAGACATATTTGATTTGAAATAATTACTAAAATTTATCCATCTAACTTATTGCATTTATTAATCATCAATTCATATACAGACTTACAAACTGACCTAACAAATAGTCAATCATCAGACGGTTTTATCCAAAAATTATTCTTTCATAAAGCTAATAATTGAAACCTTGTGCCCTATTTCATTCCTCTAGCTTGTAGTGTTTATAAGTTTCACTCGAAGATAAAAACAGGCATATTTGCTTTGAAATAATTAACTGAAATCCATCCATCTTACTTGTTGTGTTTTTGAATCCTTATTTCATACATATATATATACCTAGAAATTTAACAGATAGTCAGTCATCAGACTGTTTTATCCAAAAAATTGATTCATTTATATAGCTAAAGATAGAGCAATATGCCATATTTTATTCCTGTAGCTTCTAGTGTTAATAAGTTTAACTCGAAGGAAAAAACAGATATATTTGCTTTAAAATAATTGACTAAAATTCGTCCATATAACTTGTTGCTTTTTAAAACCATTACTTCACATAGAGACTTAGGAACTGGTGAAAAAATGATTCATTCATATAGCTAATGATAGAGCCAACTGCTATATTTCATTCCTCTAGCTTCTAGTGTTTTTAAATTTTACTAGAAAGAAAAAAAACAGATATATTTGCTTTGATGAGCTTCTTATAAAATTTTCTGGATAAATATTTTTAATAAAAAAGATAACATGCAAAATTACTTTAGTTTATTCAATTGTTGTGTTATGATCACAAACAGATAGAAAAAAAAAATTCCAAAAAGAATTTTTTTCAGACTTCAAGAGGTCTAAAATATGAAGATTTATTCAAATCCCGAAGTCTAATATTTTTAATAATTACAATATTCTTTTCTTTGTACATTTCGTACACCAAAATGTAAAAAATATAATCTTGTCTGTTTATATAAGCAAAAACAATACCATATTTACTACAGAGATATCAAAAATATGGTTGAAATCTTCATCTTTCATTTAATTACACTTTAAAAGTAATTATTATCAGTGTAACTGTTATGAGATTGAAATTGCATGCATAATTTTTATTCATTTTATTTTAATATTAAATGCAAATTTTTCCTATGTTTCTTTCTTCTTAAATGTATTGATAACCGTGTCTTTAGAAATTCGACATAAACATGAAACATTAAAAAATGGATAATTCTTTACAAGCACACTTGGCTACCTTCTGTAATCAAATATTAAATAAAATCACAGTTTACATTAAAAATTCATCTATTTGCTTTCTTTCTGGTTTACTTTCATTTCTACAATAAATGAAATTGCATTAACTCTGATTATAACAACTTTATCTATGTCGTTATATACTCTGAAGTAATTTATGTTCCATCATAAAAGCCTTTATTCTTATATATAATATTCTGAAAGAGCTCTCTTTTGATTAGAATTCGTATTCCATTCAAGTAAAGAAAGTGGTTCGAATTTTGATGAATGAAAGATTAAAAAAATAGATTCTGATTAAATATGAAAGCGAAAGAGAGAGAGAGAGAGAGCTCTTAAACTACTCGAAGCTCCAATAATTATACGAAAGATCGAATGCGAATTTTTTAAAAAGAAAATTCAGCTGGGGAATTCAATTAGGCTCAATATAAGATTTGAAATAAGATGCAAATTGACAAATTGCTTCAGTTGTCCATTCAAACAGGTTATAAGCCTCAGTTTTTTTGTTTTTTCGTTTTGTATTTTATCTGGTTTCCATTTGTATTTGAATTTTATTCAATTAGAGAAATTTGATATCACCAAGAAAAATACATATTTTCATTTTCAATTGGTGAAACAAATAAATATATGGAAATGTTTCAATCGAATTCTGGAAATTTTCCGGAATTGCTCCATAAAATAACTTACCAAAAACAAATTCCTTCTTTGACAAAGACAATAAGTAATTTATTACTTAAACAGAAGTTCCTTCTATTCCTTCAGGCGCAAATATGTCTTTACCGTTTGCTACAACGTTTTATATAATGTTTTAAAACTATTCTGGATTGTACTATTGAATTTCTGAATAATCTTTATTTAAAGTAACGGCAAATGTCTTAGGTTAAATAAGACATTTTACATTTGCCTTTAGTCTGGCACAAAGTCCGATATAGACTTTAGACATAGAAAAGATATAGTATTTCTCTTTCGTGTTTTAAAATAACATACAAAGCATTAGCAAAATGGGAATACTTGAAAGATAAATGTGGATTATACATAAATATAAGGATTAACTCAAATATAGATCTTAAAATAAGGAACTGAAAGATAAAGTCAAAATTCATCTAACAATTATTTTTTCTTCGCTTTAGGAGATCGAATTGATTAAAAATTGACTGCTTATTAAAAATAGATTCTTATATATTAACTAAACTAGTCTTAACTTTTTTATATACCATTTATTCTTAATTATGAATTTCTGCCCTGCATCGGCTTTGTGAAAGGAGACCTTAAATCAAAAAAAGAAAACCATGTGTTCTGTCCTGTGATTGTTTTTAATCAACATTATTTTTAAAAAAAGTGTTACATTGGTACGTTTTTTATCAACATATTTCTCGATCTGCTTCTAAGTGAAATGTCAATGCTGAGCTGTTTCCACTGAAAGTTCTCTTGGAAGACAACCTGTGCTTATATATTGAAGCTAAAGCTTATTCCCGTACCTTTTCTTGCGATAAATATAGTCATAAAAGTGACATACTTCCAGTGAAGGGAAAGCAAAGATCTTTGTTGCACCTTGGGACACTATGTGGTGTGATCTTGCCAGCGAAACGTCGATAAATGCTCAGACATCAAAGGCCAGAGAGTGGGTGGTTAATAATTTATTTGTTTGGGATGGCGCGTGACTTGATTCGTCCAAGGTTGGACTTGAACATCTGTGATCTTCAGAATCCATTACAAGAAAGGCAATCTTGTTCATAGGCAAATAAAACTTGCAATATCACATGCAAGACTCACAATGTAAAAAACATCACAACAACGTCACATACTCACAATGTAAAGACCATCTTTTCATTAAAAGAATTCCGATATTATTGAAAAATATTTTGAGTTATTGCAGGTCGACGTGCGTAGAATATTTGGATTGGATTATAATGCACTATGAAGAGAACACCTGTGAAAAAAAGACAAAATAATTGCTATAATAGAAGAGCAAAATAATTGCCATATTGAAGTTGGTGAGCTTTTGGAACTTTTAAAAAATAATGACTAGACATTTAAAATTGTAATTGTTGCTATATTATTACGTTTTGATGTTTGAAACAACAAAAATACTTCCGGAAAATGAGGGGAAAATTTAGATTAATGTAATTATAATTTGGCTGTAAATAAAATTGGACAGAAGATCTTTCTATGGACGCCTAATGATATTTCTGTGAAAAAGCACCTTGATCAATTTTTTCAGAAGGAATGCTGAAAACTAATTTTTGCTTAGAATTTTTTTTTAAAGTAAAGCGTAAGTCTGAACACAGAATAATGGTTTTACACTTAGGTTTAACATTAACAAGGAAAATAAATGAAAGAATTTTGAGCAATTTCAAATGATTTTACACGGGAATGTTAAATGTTTTCTCAGAAATTTATATAAATAAAAAAAAGAATAACTTCAGATAATACTGCAAAGCTTTATCTGTCACCATGATAAAGAATGTTTCTTATAGTTGCTCACTAAAGCTTTATCTGTCATCATGATGGAGAAAAGAATAGCTTTAGATTAGTTTCGCTGATGTCACATGATGAAGACTGATTACAAGATGTTCCCTAGTTTTTCATACTCGATACAGAGTATTTCTTTCCTTTATTGCCCAGGAATTGATCAGATCTTTCACTGCTGGTCTGCAGTAATAGGAACGAAAGGGAAAAGCTTTAAAAATTTACTTCGTCGTTTTTTCCATCTGCCATTAACGCATCGATTGAAAGCAAATGCTACAAACATCACATAAGATTAAACACTTCATCGTTTGAATTCAACTTCTTAATAATACAGCTAAAATTTGTTGTGCGTGAATCATTTTATTTAACTCAAAAAACTTTCGATTTGAAGCCCTTGAAAGAAAAGAATTATATCCATATCAAGATCTAAATAGGCATTAAAATTCACATTTTTCTTCTTTTTTTTTAAGTTTATAATTTTGTTTGAAGTTATCCTTTCATCTTGTTTTCCATTACATCGCAATGACCTTGAAGTAAGACAAACTCAAATAACATTATTGTACTATGTTCACTGCATTCTCAATTAACACCACCGAGAATGTTCTTCTTTTAACGTCATTTACTTTTACAATACGGTGCATTTTGTGCTTAACGTCGTCTTATGGTAAAAAAAAGAATATACATTTTTTACC
This sequence comes from Argiope bruennichi, assembly GCF_947563725.1. NCBI lineage: Eukaryota > Metazoa > Arthropoda > Arachnida > Araneae > Araneidae > Argiope > Argiope bruennichi. The sequence continues at coordinate 112,407,135 of NC_079162.1, forward strand.
TCTTCTCTTAAAGCAATAAAGTCAAATATTTGCTGAAAATCTTCAGCTTTTATATCAGGATTGCATACTAAATTTCTGTATCTATTTTATTGAGGGTTTTTTTTTCTGGCTTCAGCTTTAATTTGCTTACGAGTAGACAGACAGATACACGAAAAACAAATTTGTTACCAAATTTGACTACAACTACAATTCCAATGAATAGGCATTTACTCAGACCATTACTCATTAGAGAATTTGATCCAAAAACAAAAATGTGATATATATTTATAATCATGGTAATGAAACAGAATTCTAATTTCCATCCAAGTTGATCCTTCCTACTTTACGTTAGTGTATTCTCAGCAAGGCCAGGACCCCCCCCCCATAAAAAAATTTTTTTGGTATCAGAGATATATTAAATGTGAATATTCACGACTATTTTACATTCGAATTTGCTGACAATTACAATGCATACTTCGTGTACGACAAACAAAAAATTCGATAAAAAGCAACTTTTCTTATTTCAAGTTGATTCTTTACCTGCTTACATCTAGAATTCACATAAAAATTTTATTTTAAATTTTCAGTGATAAGACACAGGCATCACGGGATTACAAATGCAAATTTTTCTATAAAACCTTGAACCTTTATATCATAACATACTAAATTTCATGTATCTATTTTATTGCGGTTTGGGGGCGGGGGAGTTACCGCTTTCACTTGCCCACGAATAAATAGATAGATAAACATCAAACAAATTTCACGTCGAATTTAACGTGCATCTACAATTCCAGTGAATAGGCGTTTGCTCAGCCTTCTCATTAGAGAATTTTATTCAAACATGTAATACAAATTTATAATTATGGTGATAAAACGAAATGCTAAACTCCATCCATGTTGATCTTTCCTATTTTACATTAATGTGTTCTCAGAAAAGCCAGGACATCCCAAAAAAAATTTTTTCCTTCTGAGGGAGATATGAAATGTAAATTATCAGGAATATCTGACGTTCGAATTAGCTAACAATTACAATGCGTACTTCGTACCCGACAAACAAAAAATTGGATAAAAATCAGCTTTTCTTATGCAAGTCGATTCTTTACCTCTTTACATCTAGTATTCACATAAAAGCTTTATTTTAATTTTTCAGTGAAGCGGCATAGACATCACGACATTAAGAATGCAAATTTTTCTATAAAACCTTGAGCAAAATTTTTTCTCTCCCTTTAACGTCATGAAAGCCATGACTTTTCTGTTTGAACATTAAATGAGAAAGAAACTATCGAAAAGTCAAACATCTTTGCTACTTTTCGTTTGAATTAGAGTTGGGAGAGACATGAAGTAAAATTTTAACAAAAATTAGAAATATTTATGAGATGTACCATCCACCGTCAGAAGGTAAGTGCAAGAAAGCATGCTCAACTGTCAGAGACTTGAAGTTCTATGAATAGTAATGAAACGTAAATATTTCATAACCTTCAAGAATTTGATGCGCACGGTTGACGAATTTCTTACTATAGCACGGAACATCTTGGATGATACTAAAGAGGATTTCCATTCATATCTTTATTCCGGGACTGGAAATCGGACGGGAATACGAAAAGCGCATATAAATCCAGAAACGGAATAAAAGATTTATTTATGCTTGGTGTTTTTAAGCTTTACTTTTCTTTCAAAAAAATATGTATGCTTCAAGAGGAGGGGGAATCAGATTCTTTCAGTTTTTCGCTATCTTTTCATAATCCAATTCTTTTTACGCTGCGTCTGTGGAAGTTACACTAACCATTATAGAAATGAAATAAAAATAATTTTTAAAATTACACTTTTATTAGTGAGCTGAAAAGAATAATTTTTATTTAAAATTATTTCCACCTTTTCTTCAATAATTCTTTATTATCGATATCTCTGATTTTCAAAATCACTTCTCGAATTCTCTCTCTGCCAGATACAAACCTCACTAGTGTGAATACAAAATTTGGTTAAATTAAACGGTGAACTGATAATTAATTCAAAACTGCAAAATTCTAGCATATCAGAGACTGTAAAATCGACAACAAAATTCCATTGTTACAAAAATGAAAAAAATTAAATAAAATAAGAATGTATAAAAACAGCAATGCACTGGTTTCGACTCATATTTTGTTAAAATATATTTTTTAACAATGATTTTTAATTTAAAAACATACATTAGTGGTCTGACGGATTAATGTAAGGCATAATTGAGAAATTTGTACGGGAAGATAGCTCAGACTATGTCGGTGGATCAGTTATTCTGTCTTTACTGTGTTCTTATCTAGTATCATTTAAAAATCTGTCAGGCCAATACGTGATAGTCAAATTTTTCGCTATGCTCGAACTGCTACTGGAGAATTTCAAGATTTCAATTCCTGGTTTATTGCAAGAAAAACACATATGCGGGCTAATTTCCCATGACCTTCTGGAAGACTAACTAACTTCTATGTATAATAAATAAATCAAATTTCTGCCTCAGGTCACTTTAAGATCACTTCAAATTCGTTGAAAAAAATTACAAGATTTATGATGGCAAAAATATTTTTAATTTCTTTTTACTTCAATGAAAAATAATTTTAAAAAAAATCACATTGATTAAATAATAGGGAGAAAATAACTTACTGAGAAGCTACAACAAAAGGCACTCTTTAGTAAAATAACAACGTTCGCTTAATCCAACTCAGATGATTTAGAATTTTTAACGTGGCACAGAAGAAACCAGATCGCGTAGTTTGGCTCTGAAACTTTCAAGAAGCACGAAGAAGGAGCTGGTACCTCTTTTGAAAATCGTACAGAACAGGTATGTTTTTCTCCAAGATATGCTTTGTTACATTTCCCTTTGCATCATGTTGCTTATTATTTCACATATTCTTTGAAAAAAAAGTGCAATCATTTCGGAATATTACTAAAGTACACAAACTTAAAAATCTAATAAAAAGTAAAAGAAACAAAAATAATCTTAAAAAGATGTTCTACATATTTTTTACTTAATATTTTTAAGAAAAGCTACTATTCGTAACTTAGAGTTTTCATATTCAGAAATAACATTTTTTGTAAATTTATAAAAATATTTTTTTTTAAATTATCGATTTTTTTCCCGTCTCAAAAAAGTGAAAATATTTTCAGATCTATACTTGATTACAATCAACAAAAGAAAATCGTCCTAATTGTTACCTTCAAAGATATTCCTTTGAATAACATCGCAATTTCGTCACTTACGATGATGGGATATAAATATATAAATTTTAGTATTGCAAATTATTACTTAAATATTTCAGTTCGGAACCAGCAGAGGTTGTAAACTAAGCATAACGCATAAAAATTCTGTGAAAAATGTATAAAATGCAGTAATTTCGATAATAACTTGATATGGAATGTCTAAACGTTTACTGCACTGCTTACATTCAGAAATTCATCATGTTTCAGAATGATTAATGGTTGCTATTTAATCATACAGATTTTGAAAAACTTCAAAAAGTATGCTTTACATCATGAATCATGAAACTCCGGATATTACTGAGCAAAAAAATTCATTTTTGTGCTAATTTGTTGAAATACAATTAAACAATTGTATATTCACAAAACATGATATTAGATGATGATACTGAATGATTAATCAATAATATAAAATTCAAATACAATAATAAAAAATAAAGTAAAAAAGGAAATAAAACTTTGGAACTTTGTAATATTCCGTATGGAATGATAAAAAAAATACAAAATCTTAGATTAAATTTTTAACAAATTGCTATCAGTATTTTGAAAAAGAAATGCTGTCCATTCACGTTTCCTTAAAAGAATTAGTTAAACTTATTTGCTTCAAAATGGACAGTGAATTGATGAAATTTTATAATTGATAAAAAAAATGATTAAGGATTATTGAAATATATATAATACTTAAAAGCAGGAATCTTTTATGAAAGACATTACCACGACAGTGCTTCACAGAATTCTTTGGAATATAATTTCTTACTCAAACGCAGTAGGATGCATTAAACGAATTTCGATACATCTTATAACTATCTATAAAAAAGCATATAGAGCTGGTGTGAAACAAGCAAACCAAGTAACAGGGCTTTTAGAGGTCAATCAAGCACAGAAAAATTAAGAGAAACCGATAAAGAAGTCATGACAACAAACTACCCAATGTTCAAAGTTTAATGTCCCGTAAAAAAGAAGACATATGACAAAAAAAATCATGAGTCAGCTTGTTGTGAATCATCATAATAAAACTCAAAAGAATCGATTTTCAAATTACGACCACCAAATAACATCCTATTGAATCTCTTTTCGTGTGCGAAAGAGGAAAAAAGAATATCTGATCTCCTTGCTTTTAGACGGCAACTTACGCAACTCTGAAAAAAGGATTCTATTTTCTACAGATGATTCAGTCTTTTGCCATTATGATTCTCTACAGTCAATTTGACATATCCGTGGTGAGATCAAATCTTGTCTCGTGAAGCAATTTGCGCATCATCAAAACGCTGCAATTCACCAGAAAATGAAAATGGACTAACTAGGTCATCACGGAAGTTGAAATCATCGACAACGGAAAATCAAGATCTTTATTTACAAGAAGAAAAACGTTTTAGAAACCTTACATCAAAGAATTAAAGTAAGAAAATCCACATTTCGGCATGTTAAGAAGGAGAGAAGGAAAAATATTGGCTTTACCACAGCTACAAGACAAGCAAGACTTTCCATCAAACTAGCCGTCAATGTGGTATATTAACTGGATGAGTCTGAATTTCTAGTCTACTTCAAAATGAAATCACTTCTTGGGTTTTATATTAATAATTTGGTAGACAGATATGAGACAACACGTGATTGTTTGAATTCTTCTTGGTAGTCGACGAGTTAACAAATCATCAGACATGCGCGCCACAAGAAAAAATAAGAATTTGAATATACACGTAACCCTGCCTGCATTTCAGCCTTAATCAAGAAGAGTTTCTACTCCGATGAAAACAGAATGCTATTTTCGACTTCGTAAATTTTTATACGCCTTCATCTCCACGCAAATATGAATTTTCAGACTATGGAGTGGAATAAATTTCAAATAAAAAATTGTGATTTTAAATTGAAGGAAGATATCATCCAACATTTTCGAGTGAGCAAAAGAAAATTGGATTTATATTTCATTTTAGCTACAAGAGGAAGGAGAAAATTTACTCGTCTGTATATCCGGAAACAGAAATACAGTTCGGAATATTTATTAACTCGGCCATGCATTTCAAATAATCATCATCATTTCATTTAAGGTGTACGTACACACTAGAAGATTTTTTTTTTAATTTTAACTTTAAAAATCCAGTTTTTTCACAGTAGGTCATTAATATATGTTTAAACTCATTTCAGTGAGAAAAAACCATATTACACTAATTATTAATTAATTAATTAATATTAGCATATTTTTTGAAACATGATATCTTAAATTCTAATTTGAACACACAGACAATTCCAGTTGGAAATTATGCCTAATATTAATCTTTATGTTTTCTGCTTCAATCAAGTTATAAAAATATTTTTTTTAACAATTTTTTCATCAACGATGAATAGAAAAAGGGAGATTTTTTCTGTAATTTTAACTTTTAAATAGTAACTATTAAATAACTATTAAAAATTTATTTCTATAAATATAACTTTGATTGAGACAAAAATCATCCACTGTTTCATACAGATTATTTTGATATACAAATAATTGTATTTGGTTAATTTCTTGTAGAGTTATGATTGTTTGAATGAAGCAACATAGTGGAAAAACATCATTCGCCATAAAATGAGTTTAAAAAAAACCGAATCTATACTTTTTAGTCAAAGTACCTCAAGAAAAATAGTTATAACTCGAGAAATATTCTGAATACTGACAACATCTTGATATCGTTTGAAAGCTAAAGGATCAGAGAACATTTTGAAGCAATAAAAAAAATATTCGATATTTTGAACGATTTTCGAAGTTTCAAGTGTGTACGTACACCTTAAATTAGTTATGGCCATTATTCTACAGGATCATCTGATTTATATTTTTTAGAAATTGTTGATATATAAGTAGGTTTATTTTCTTAGTTCAAAAGTCAGGCATTGATTTTCCGATCACCGCATCAATTTCTTTTGTTTCTATATTGTTGTCTTTCTAAAATTTGGTCGACATAAATTTTTACAAATCAGGATATAACTTTGGATTGAGCAACTATAGTTAAAATTAAATTTTATTATTCTGTTAACAATTTAAAATTTATGTTATCAAATCTTTTAATTCTAATAGATCCAATCACATATTTCTTGATTCAACTATAGCAGTCTCAACTGAGTGCATATTATCTGTAAGACCACATGCAATATGCCAGGGATTCAGGCTGATGAATTAGTTTCAAAACCTGCATGAAAGTCTGGCGTGACAGGCTGGAGACTATTAAGTAAACTTACATTTAAACGCATCTTATTTTTTGTTATCTGTGAACAGTGTAAACCGTGGTTCAAAATTATAAGGACTGTTCTTACTAATGATCACTCTGTTCTTATCAAGAAGATTCAAGTATCTTCGCTAATATTATCATTTAAAACACAATATCCTGAATTTTTTGCATATCTTTGAAAAGGACCTTTTATCGGGAGAATGAAAAACGATGCAAAATCTTGCTTTACAATAATTAATAAAAGTCCACTTTATAATTATTTCGAAAAAAAAATGTGGAGTGATTTGTTTTTCTAAAGTTATGTCTCCTTTAACAGTAATATTTATGAAAATCCAATCAGCTTAAAAAAGTAAATGAGAAAGAATTTTACTTAATACTACTTTAAAGGATATACAACAGGATTCAAAAATATTATATTATATTATCAAACATATTATATTAATCACCGAGTGAAAAATCTTCGCTACATGACTGCCTTCACTTCAATTTAGTATGCATGAACTCTACAGCAAGCATTCAATACTATGGTGAAGAATGTCTATAGACTGAAATTACAAATTAATATTTTTTTGCTTATATATTTTCGATAGCAATACATTGTTTGAATATTTACTGAACTTAATTACAACTTAATAAAAAAATGCAATTAAATGTTGGTATCATACTCGTAGCGCCATCTGATGGTAAATTTCTGAAGTATTATTTGAGGTGTTCTTGATATTTATGATAATGATGAATAAATACTAAAAACATGTAAAATTATTGAAATAAAAATGTGCTATTTTTAATTCGCTAATAAAAACCATTGTTAAAAGATGTATTTACCTAATTAGTTTTCTACCTAATTGATTTTTACCTAATTGGTTTGTTAGTACTATAGAGACTGAATTCTTAGCACATATCTCTATATTAATAAGCCTTTAAGAGTTCTTCATGTCAACTCTAATTGTGCTCTTAGAATTTTAAATAAATGTCCATAGCAGAATAATGCAATCATTTTTATTTTTATATTTTACCTAGCAAAATTTATAAGGTACTTTTATCGCGTTTTTAAAGTAATTCTTCTGCTTTAATCAGAACTGATTAAATATTTTCGATTCTTATTTAATCATTTAATAAAGGCTACTAATGATGTTTCACAAAATTTCGATAACACTAATTACTTATATTTGAAAAATATCAGTTTTTAAAATCCTTTACATCATTATTGATTATTTGTTTTTAATTGTCAATTTGCTTACATTCAGAATACATGAAAGCTGTTAAAAAATCAAATATGGATCGCATTTTCAATTTTTATTGATTTTTGACTCCAATTATTTATGCCCTTTAGAGTTTTCTCTTTTTTAATTGGATATGTTTGCTTACGTAGGTTAATTCTATAAATAGCAAATAGTATTCACATTATCAGTCACAATTATGGATAATTACATTGCATTCCTCATTTGAACAAATACAATAAATATTTATTTTCAAACTTTCCAGATATAATCGTCTTAGATGTAAAATATTCGAATAAAAGCGTCCCCCTGAACTGAACTGAAATGTAACATCAAGGAATTTGTAATGAGGATAAGTTAGAAATTTCTAGTGATTAATTTAATTTCTGGAAAACGGTTTCTGTTATAAAATAGAAAAGTTCTGAATTCCTAAAACTGAAAAATTCACTAACCTTTAAGTAACTAGCACTACCTGTAATCAAACAATTATAAGATGTAAATAACATTTGCAAAGATAAATTAATTATCCCAATTATACGCTATATGTCAGCGTTAAGGCAATGCAATTCTCCTGTTTACTTACTAATTACATTACAATTATACATTGCATTTTTAAAGTCCTTGTTTTCAGCTGCAAGAAGTATTTAGCATGTAAATTTAATGCTTTAAAAGCGGTAATAAGTTAATTTGAACGTTTCTTTTTGCGTCTGACTTTAATTGTCACAGTTATTTAATTATAAATCCATTAGCAGAGCTATGTTATTTCTGATGCTGTAGGCAACTTCTGAAGTAATTTGTTGTTGGATGGATAATCAAGGATACAGTATTTTTTTATGTTGTTGTTGTTGCTTATTTTGTTTGCTTTAATGGTTTGAGTATTATAAGGATTTTTGTTTGCTTTAATGGTTTGAGTATTATAAGGATATTTGTTTATGAAATCCCTTCTATTTAAAAATAGTTTATTAACTATAAAAACGGTATACTCTAATTCTATTTTCAAAGGTTATGGCGCTAAACTTTTTTGCAACAATTTATAGATAGTTGGGGATCTATAAATTAGAAATATGAATCACAATTTTTAATTCTACTTATAGATTAGGCAAAAGATTAAGATTTTTATGTGTAATTTCCATTCAGATATAAATCAGCTACTGTTCTTCCCTAGACTTATGGTGCACATGTGATACATGTGAGTGTTTATGCTTTGCACTATGGTGCATTTTGCGTTTAATATAGTGAAGAGAAAAGAATACGTATTAGAATCTCGTTTCATTAATTGTTTCTGTCCGAAATTTGATGTATACAGGTTTGATGTAGGTCTCAAACGTAGAAGATCAAAGCAATTAATTTTTTAATACATAAAAAATTTAAAATGAACGATTACAAAGTATTTTGAAAAATGCGATACATCCATTAAGTCCAAAAACGTTCTAAAAATAATGGATAAACAATTATAGATGAATATTTTGTAAACAAAAAGGGGAGAAGAATACATAATTCAATACATAATTTGTAAGTCGTTAAAGATAGGTACATACGTGTATTTCCAGAAAGAAGAATTCCTTAACTGACTTAAAGAATTATATTTTATGTTGATTGCTAGAATAAATGTACAGTAGTTTAAATTATAATGTCTACATTTTTAAAAATTGTCTTGCCTTAATAGCCATATTTAGAAAAAATATTCTTATGCTCTAACATTCTAAATTTTTAAAAAAAGATGCCACTATTCTTTCACCAAAACTGACCAAGTTATTATGCGTTAAATTTCATTATTTTATACTAATCAGCAGACATCTCGAGGAAACACCGTGTGTTGATTGGTGAATCTTCTTCAACTCAACAATTGAAATATTCTAAAATCTATAAAATAGTCATATTTAAAATTTCAAAATTCGATTAGCTTTAATCGCAGAAGACTGTAATCTGTTATGTTTAAAATATTATTATGTCAAGAACATTTTACTATATAGGATTAAAGGACATTGAGGCAGTCAACATTTAGGCTACGTAAAGTTTTCGGCATTACATTTATTGACTCAAAAATATAAAATATAATTTTTTACTTCATTTTTGTATTTTTGCGGTGAGAAATATATAACTTTCTGCTTTGAATTTCGTCTATTTATTTATTTTATTCTATTATTTTTGTTTTATTGACAATTTTGGATTTTCATTTATGTCTGACAATAAATCAGTCCTTTATATTGTCTTAATATTGTATATATAGTACGAATACAAATCGCTAGTTTCTGAAAAGTGAATTAAGAATGCTCTAAACCAGTGATTCTCAATCACTGTGCGCGACACTTTTGTGTGCCGCCAAATTCTTATAGTGTGCCCCCCACATTTTAGAAATGTATATAGTAAAAATTATAATGCTTTTTTTATTACGGGTAAAGTGTGTTTAAATTAAAGAAAAGTACATTGTAAAAGAAAACAGTTGTTTTTACAATAAAACGAAAAAACGATCGAGACTGTTAAATGTAGAAGACGATATGAGAGTAGCATTGTCATTTTTAAGATCAAATATAAATGACATTATCAAAAAACATCGAGCCCAAATTTCTCATTAAAAGTATTCTTATTATTACTTTGTAATTAATCCCTTAATAAACGTACTGTTGTTTTTGTAGTACATATTATATTATTTTATTTTACATTCAAAATTATTATCATAAATTATTTTACACAGTGTATTATATGTAAGTAAATAACTTTTAAACTTATATTTTTCTTTGTGTGTCGCCAAATTTTAAAATTTGAAATCATCAAAAATGTGCCGCAAAAAAAAAAAGGTTGAGAATCACTGTGTATAAACTACAAGATTCAGAAATAAAATCGGGCACATTTATTTATCTTTACTAATATAAATTGCTAGCTTCTGAAAAGTGAATTGAGAATGCTCTAATTAAAAAGTTTCAAAAATAAAATCAGGCACATTTATTTATCTTTACTAATATAAATCGCTAGCTTCTGAAAAGTGAATTAAGAATGCTCTAATTAAAAAGATTCAGAAATAAAATCAGGCACATTTATTTATCTTTACTAATATAAATCGCTAGCTTCTGAAAAGTGAATTGAGAATGCTCTAATTAAAAAGATTCAGAAATAAAATCAGGCACATTTATTTATCTTTACTAATATAAATCGCTAGCTTCTGAAAAGTGAATTAATAATGCTCTAATTAAAAAGATTCAGAAATAAAATCGGGCACATTTATTTATCTTTACTAATATAAATTGCTAGCTTCTGAAAAGTGAATTGAGAATGCTCTAATTAAAAAGATTCAAAAATAAAATCAGGCACATTTATTTATCTTTACTAATATAAATCGCTAGCTTCTGAAAAGTGAATTAAGAATGCTCTAATTAAAAAGATTCAGAAATAAAATCAGGCACATTTATTTATCTTTATTGATATAAATTACTGGCTTCTAAAAAGTGAATTAAGAATACTCTAAACAACAGGATTCGGAAACAAAATCAGACATATTTATTTATCTATATTAGTTTTATCTATATTAATTTTGGATTAATCTATTGATATGGAATGGAAGAAACTCACTTAATCTCTTGCTTATGTTGATAATTAATTCAAAATGACAAGTTGAGCAAATTTCTGCAACGAAATTAGATTTATGTCTGTCAAGAACTAGTAGTACCTCTTTACGTTTTTTATCCTTAAACAAACTACATATTTATTTATTTTTTCAGAAAAGCCATTACCAACGATTCCAAGAGTTCTTCCATATTTTTTTCTCGTCTTTTCCTTGGAAGTACTATTTCATTATCAAAAAGTGCACTCTCAAAAGATCTTGTCACATTGAATTTTACATGTCATTTATTACTTTCCAAAGTAGCTTTCATCATTATTAAGCATTTTCTATTGCATATCTTCTGTTTTCTTCCCTAAGTGATAATGAGACAATGCGTAGGAGTGATTGAAAGTGAAACGTTAAATGTTCTACGTCATTCAAGTCATTTTTATAAAATAATTTCAGTAAGAGCAAGAAACCATTATTTAGAATCCTGTTTACAGTGATTATAAAACTATTCTCTCCCGGATCTGTTTTAAATATACAATTCAAATGATAATTTAAGCAAAGTAGAATCTCATTTCTGTTCAAAGATTTACATAAATTAGTCTTGCGTTTAAATGATAAAAAATAGAAAGAAAATGAACTCGAATCCTTAGATAGGTAATCATCTTTATACAAGATATCCATTCTAAATGTGGTCTCTCAGGCAATTTTTGAACCCCATATTTTTAATGGAAAAATGAGTTAAATGACACAAAGAATTATATTTTATGTTGTTAGAGTCATTAAATGTATAATTATAAAAATTGAAAAATATAAATTTTATACATCCCTCCATTTCTATTAGTCGTGTTTAGTAAAATATGTTTGATATTAAAATATTTCACGCAAAAAAAGCTCCACTTCTATGTAAATAAAAGTGACCGAGTAATAAGGTTTTGATTTTGACTATTTTGGACGATTTCAAATAATTTTAATGGCTGCCTTAGAGAAGATTCATCAATCAGCGGATGGCTTAAAATAAAGGAATTCGGAGATTCATAACTTGGTAAAATTTATTCGTAGAAATGTGGAACCTTTTAGTTAAAGATATTATTATATTAATAATCTTTCATAATTGTTAATAAAATGATAGAAGACAATATAAAAATTTAAATTTTGTAATGTATAATACTCTTATTATCCTTTAATTTTTGCACTTCCTTTATTGATTCAGAGAATATAAAGTATAGGTGTTTTTTTTTTTTTGTCTTTTACAGAGATATTACGATTGTTAGTATTCGATTATCTCTAAAGGCTTAGGAACTAGCTATTAGAATAACAAAGTTCAGAGTATATAAAGTTAACTTTAATTTACTGCATATCTCATTTTATTATTTTTTATAAAAAATAGAATGAAAACCATAATATTTAAAATTTCATTCGATATGCCATTATCTTCTATAGTATTGTTCATCAAACTTAAATATTTAAAACTACTTCCGAATATTAAATTTACTGTTAGTCCCTTTTTAAGGCAATGCAACAAATAATAACAAACATACAGCATCGGATAAGAAGTTACATATCACGCTACAGGCTTTTATTTCGGTTGTTTTGTTCCTCTTCTGCAAAGTAGAATTTGGTAATCGATTTTTTTTTTCATTTTTTTTTTTCCTGATACCCTTCTGTTTTGAAAATTTATATACTTATGTTTGTCATTTTGCTATGAAAATAAATTTATTTTAAAACTAAATCATCAGTTATATGATTTAATTGAATTTTTATTTGGAATAGTTCCCTCTGAAAGTGACTTCGACGAAAAATTTTATTTCGAAATTCCATAATATTACAGTACTAAATTTTAAAGAAATATTAAAATTAAAATATAGAATAATAAATATATTAATAATAAAATAAACGAAATATTATAATGAGAAAAAATCATTTTCTTAGTTCAGTAATTAAAGTGACTTTGAAGGATGATTTTATTAAATTTATTTATTTATTATAAATATTATTTAAACACAGATTAGAAAATCAAATTCTAATTCTGAAGCTGCATTTTAGGAACTGATTGAAAAATTCAAAGAACATTCTACAATAAAGATATTTAATTCTCATATTATATCATAAATTTATTACAAAATTATGTCTTTAAGAATACAAGATCTCTGCCAATTTTCTTTAAACAATTCCGTTTTAAATTACGTAGGTATTAACTAAACTAAGATACCGAATTGCTTTTACAAAACATTCAAAGGATAGTATTTCGAAACATTGGGTACCATAGAATAAATAGAATTGACGAACAACAAAAAACCTGTCTTCGGCGCGGAACATTTGTCTTGAAACAATTGTCTACATTTTGAAATTATTACAAAATTATACCTTCAAAAACCCTAACCTTCTGCCAATTTTCTTTAGCAGACATTTCATTTTTGTTTAGAACATAATTATTTTTTCTCTCCTCCAAGTGTATAAACCATGCTAGTATTTCGAAAAAATGTATATCGCACATTATCTAGAAAAAGCAGACAATACTGAAGAAGGTAATTTAAAACTCTGGTCATCAATCTGAAAAAACGAAATATTGAGCAACAAAAAGTAAAAATGAAATAAAATCTGGAATTCAAGAAAAAGAAAATTTATTTAAAAAATTAAATATCCTAATTTGAAACAGAATAATCAATGCTTCACGAACGAATAGTAAAAATATCTCACAAAGAGCGTTCTTCATTATGAGACATTTAATTCCAAAATTCTACATTTTGAATTTATTACAACATTATACTTTCAAATTCCTAACCATCCGCCAGTTTTCTATAGTAGACATTTCCTTTTTGTTTAGAAAAGTGTTACCCAAACTCAAAATTTCGTTTTTTTTTCTTCCTCCTATCAGGTGTATAAAGATGCTAGTATTCCGAAATTATATGTATCATGTGGAAAGAGTAGACAATTCTGAAGAAAGTAATTTAAAACACTGGCCATCAATCTGTAAAGACAAAATATTGAGCAACAAAAAGTAAAAATGAAATAAAATCTGGAATTCAAGGAAAAGAAATTTCATGAAAGAAATTAAAATATCCGAATTCGAAGCAGATTAAACAATGTTACATGAAAGAACAGAAAAAATAAATTCTGGAATTCCAGAAAAAGAAATTCCATGAAAAAAAATTAAAATATCAGAATTTGAAACAGAATAAACAATGTTTCAAGAATAAATTTAAAAAAAAATCTCTTCCATAGAGCGTTCCTCATTATGAGACATTTAATTCCAAAATTCAACATTTTAAATTTGTTATAAAATTTTGCCATCAAGAACAAAATTTATTACATTTATTTCAAAATTATGTCAATGTTTTGTACAGATTTTCTTTAGTAGACATCCCATTTTCGTTCAGAAATGTGTTGCCTAAAATAAGGATTAAGGTTCTTTATTGTACAATGTGTACAGCATGCCAGCAATAGAAAACATTGTGTACCATGCATTATCTAGAAAGAGCAGAGGGTATTGAAGAACTTAAGTGAGAAAAATGGTAATCAATCTGAAAATACGGAAGCTTCGAAAAAGGGAAAGTCAGAAGGCAAAATAAATAGAGTTGGGAGCTGAAGAAAAATGGGGAAAAGAATTCTATGAAAGAAACAAATCGTTACATTTTTTCGAAAGCGTTGTGGAGAAATGTGTTGAAGGCATGAAAAAAACTAACTCTTACATGAATCTCACTCCATTTTTTTGAATTATATTTCCTGTGTTTGATCGAGAATACATTTCTACTTTAAGCTGTTTGAATTGAAGGCTTGTGTTTTTTAGCCTACAAAGATCAAGACATGTGTATTTTGTTTTGCAGAGAATAAATACGAAAGTAGAAAAATTTTAAAAAAACATTGGAATGTATTTTAACGTGATTTTTTATAATATTTTTATATCCAGTTTAGGTCTTATTTGTTTAACAATTCCAGATTAAGGTAAATTTTATGTTCGTGTATTGATCTAACAAATCAAATCATGTTTTATACAACAAAACATTTTTTATAAAAGGCTTTGATCACATATGAAATTTTATTTTACTTCATCTTTAATTCCTTTATTATAAGTTAGGAAATAAACACTATTTTTTAACCAAGAGATTGCCTAGTGTTTTTAATTGAGTCAAATATTAACTCAAAAAGAGATTGATCAGAATTAAATTAGCTATTTCAGTAAATGCTAATTACAATAAATTAGCTATTATAGCATTTTTTTTTATAAAATGTTCTGTCCATATATGAAATTTTATTTTATTTCATCTTTAATTCATTTACAGTACTGTGCAAATTAATTGGGACAAACACAAACATTTTCACAAATGTTGTTTAATCAGTATAGGTAAACTTACATGCACAGTATAGCAATCTAATACAAAATATGTCCTCCTCTAGCTTGAATGAGATCCTGTACACGGTTTGGCATGGATTCCACTAAATTAGAACATAAATTTTTGATATCCTCATAACGAAACCAATCTTTTATAGCATTCTCAATCATTGTTTTCTTTGTTGAGCTGTCCATTTTACTCAGATGTCTCTTTACATTGCTCTACAAATTTTCGATGGGATTAACATCAGGAGAATTACCAGGCCAATCCAAAACCATTATTTTCTGTTTTTGAAAAAAAATCGTTGTTAGCTTAGAAGGATGGCATGGAGCAAGATCTTGTTGAAAGATACCAACACTACCAGCAAACGTTTGCATCATAGGCACAATTTTACTTTCTATTATAGAAATGTATTGTTTAGAGTTCATCATCCCTTCAACTAGTACTAAGCTGCCAGGTCTTTCAGAAGTAAAATAACCATAAAACATCTGTTTCTGAGGGTGCTTAACTGTTTGAATAAGATGTTGTTCCCTGATGAATTCTCCGCCACTTCGCCTGATAAATCTTGGCCGAAACCCGTGCACAAGAAAATGCGTTTTGTCGCTGAATACAACCTTCTTCCAATCTTGTACAGTTCAGGATTGATATTTCCTATCCAATCCAAATGTTTTTTTCTTCATTGCAGGTGTTAATAACGGTTTTTCTATTGGTTTCCTTGCAAATCTCCCAGCTTAATTAAGCCTTCATCGAACTGCAGATGAATCCACGTTCACACCAGTAGCTAATAATTCTCTCTGAAGATCTCTTCTTGTTTTGTAAGGATGCATTGTACTATTTCGTATAAGAAATCTGTTTGTTCGAAGTGTGGTCTTGCGTTTGCGTCCACATTTACTCTTTCATTTTGGAGACACTACCCCAAAAATCTTTTGCTGATAAATAATCCTAGAAACACTGGATTTCCAACTCCAATTAATGCAGCAATATCTCTCACAGCCATAGAAGTATGCTGAATAAGGGTAACAATTCTAGCCCTTTTCCTGGGCTAGTGATATCCATTTTTTAATACACTTCAGAAGGAGACAATTCACACAAGCGACCACTTTTTACAGCAACTGAAGGGGAAAATTTTCAACATGTCATGATCACGTGGTCAAATCGGTTTAGATTAGTCAATGCAGTCACACATTCTCAGAAAATGCAGTTGAAAACGGTTTGAGGCAGAAAATTCCAGAGAAAGGAACAATTTTCTTAAAAAATCTATTTGTCCCAATTAATTTGCACAGTACTGTATTATAAGTTAGGAAATAAACACTATTTTTTAACCAAGAGATTGTCTAGTGTGTTTAATTGAGTCAAATATTAACTCAAAAAGAGATTAATCAGAATTAAATTAACTATTACAGTAAATGTTACTTGAAATATTTATTATTTGAAAGCTATGCAAATCAGTATTAAGATCACAAGTTGTTACTGTTTTAGAAGAAATTTTATAAACATATCATAAATTGAATACGTTCTTATATTTGTGAAAGTATCAAGTTCTTTTTTATTTCACTTTCCATTCATGTGCAACGTTCTTCTGATCTTATTCCTTTTAACGAAATGGCACTTAAGCTACTTTCAATAAAACGTTTCTGACCTTCGAAATCTTATGAGCATTGATATTTTTCGGATAGAAATTATATTTACTTAATTATTGGTTTATATAAATATTTTGAAAATTATCCGTAGTATATTATTTTACAGAGTAACATATTTATAAGTCTGGCAAAAAGAAATTTGTATTTAGTTCCAACATTATAATAATATAAAACTCATATTTAAGAATTTAATCTCTGATAAGACAATAAAAACCGATGGAATTTTGTTTTAAATTATTCATAATTTTAAATTATTTAAAATTGATTAGAAAAAGCCCAAAAGGGCGTGAAGAAAATTTATATTATATTTAATACTGAAATGAAATAATAATTTTATTATTTTTTACTGCTTTTTGGCTTTGAGTCAATCATATGAACGATTTTCAGACAACAGTCAATTGTATATTGAATATTATTTCAGAGTTTAATTTAACTTTACATGTTTCATGTTTGCAAATATGAAATTTCTCAGTCGGTTTTTCACTCATTTTCTACTGTGAAAGAATTTTGAAGCTTCTAACGATTGTGTATTTTTGAAGACAATACACCATTTTTATATTTTTAAGGCATATTTATCAATTAATTTATTTTTGCAAATGATTCTTTATTCCCCTTGCTAGGCGCCACCTAATAGTGAATTTGAGGAAAAAATTATTACACATTTGTAATCTTTATAATAATTAACTAAAAATTAAAGACTTAAACGTAGAAAATAATTCAAATAAAATTCTGTTTAGTACATTATTAAAATTATATTTAAAAAAAACGTTTTCATTAAATCTTATTAACTTCTTGCAGTGGCATATAACTACAGCAATTCTTTTTCTCTATGATTCATATTCATATTTCCTTCAAATTAGATTTGTTCAACGAATTTACAGCACAAAAATTCAGTAACCCAACACAAAAAAAAGCCATGCGAATCATAGAAAGAAAGTAATTCAAAATTGCATTTAATACTTACTGAAAATTTAATCACACTTCACGGAACGAAAAGTGTTAGGAAATAAATTAGATGTGTTTAAACCCACGAGTGTTCGATCTTTATTAACAAGTAGCCGAACAGAAACAAATTTTAAAAAGTAAATTTAAAGAATATGGTGTTTACATATGTCATTTTACACGCTTCATTGCACTGCCTGTAATAAGCTTTATTTTTTATTCTTGTTATTTAATTCTTTGACGCTTGCATAGAATGAATTGTAAATTCTTAAGGAGTAATCAATATTCTCCTAGAGTAATTAAATACTGCTTCAAACGAGCAGCTGTTAGTAAACTTAAAAAGTAATCGAATTTTTTTTTTCTTTCGTTAAATTCCATGATTTTTTTTTCTTTTTTATTCTTTTACATACTAACTCAATCACATTTTGATATTGTTACTTTAAACTGAATTTCCAATTAGCAACCGCTGGACAAAAAAATTTAAGTTTTGGAATCTCTTATGAAATCGAACGTAAAAATTATCAAGGAAAAAATTTAATCAACAAGCTTCCACTGTGATATTTATGTAATAGATTGAGATAAAAATGCTAACGATACGTTTAATGGAAGTTTTAGCAAATAACATAAAATAAAACAAAAAACTTGCTTAAAATTTTCATAATTGAAGCTTAATTTATGCAAGAAGTTTGTCAAAGTTTTTATATCTATAATGCGCCGATTAGATAATTGGCTTGAAGAAAGTAGCAAAAATATTGAAATATTTTAATTTTATTTCTTTTTGTTCAAATAGCAATTAAATAACGAAATACAAGATTTCTTTTGTTTATCAGAGTTCTTTCTGAAAATAAAAATATATTAATCCTGCTTGGAAGCTCAGTATGTCAAAAGATAACAAAAACAATTGTATATTCAATTTCCAGAATTTTTGAATATTAATCAAGTAAAGTGAAAAGGAAATTGAAATCTCCTTTTATCTTAAATTATTTTATTAAAATATATCAATGAGACGTGGATGATTTGATGTTTCAATATTGGCATTTTTGACATCAAATGATAAATAAAAAAGATTGAAATATAATTAAAATTATCTTTATCTAATACTTTTATTAAGAATATTATTAAGATTTTTTATGAAGAATATGATTATGATAACAATTAAATGATAAGAGATTCACATTTAAACATTTAAGCGCAATAAATACATTAATCTTGTGAAATTACTGGCAATAAGCATAATTTACTAGATAATTTTTTTTTTTTTTTTTTTTTTTTTTTGCTGCTATATATATCGTTAGTCAATAAACAAAAGAGGATTTCTAAAAGTTCCAACAAACTTCAAAATATCATAACTGTGATTCCAAAAAATTTCAAAATAGCTTTTTTTTGTCTATTTTGAGAGAGAGAGAGAGATTAGGGCTAAATTTTCATTTTTTTAAGAAAAAAAATTTTATATAATATAAGCTACATTTATTTTTTCTACTAATAAATGTTTATCTATAATGTCTGAAATGATTTGTCTACCCGTTGAATTTCGCATATATAATCCAATTCGAAATTCGAATATTCGAAACATATTAGTTCAATATAAATATATATTATACAGGGTATCTCAAAAACCTTGACTGCAGCTTTTATTCGTTAAATATTTATAGACATATTCGTTAATATATATAGACATATACTGTAAATTACAAAACTGCTTAAAAAAAGTGCAAAATGTTATGAAATCGATTAAAATTTTCAGGGGATTAAACTTTAAAAATTACAAAATTTAGATTTTTATACGGACCCCATACAAAACAATTCTTAGTGAGTAAAATGCGCCCCATCCTCTAATAAAGTCATGTAAAAAATTTCAGAAATTTCAGAAAATTTCAGAAAAAAAATTCAGAAAAATTCTCAAAGATATGTTAAAACAAAGTTGATGAAGGATCAATCACAAATTAAAATGCAAATGTTTACAGCTTCAGTGCAGATGACGCGACGCAGGAATGCATCATGAGAAAGTTAAATATGCTTCATATCTTTAGTTTTAAATACAAATTTTAAAATCTATGTTTCCTGAAAAATACTTTAAAACTTTATATCATGAATTATAGAATATAATTTAAAAATAGCACAGTCAGTGAACTTGTAAAAAAATCTTATGTAATATTTCATTAAAGTAATATTTTCTTATGTAATCTTTCCTTTAAGTTATTATTTATATACATTTTTGATACTTTTGAACCAATAAATAGTAAAATTATTATTTATTTATTCAATCTTTACTTTCTTTATTAATTTGTGCATGACCCCTAAAACACGAACATCCGACATGATTTTTTCTCTTTGCGAACTCATATCCAGGCATCGAAAAGTGGTTTAAGTCAGCATTTATGTAATTTCATATCTTTGAGACTTTTTGTGATAAAATACTGAAATTTCGTACATGACCTTATTAGCGGATGCGGCACATTTTACTCACTGGGAATTTCTTAGTATGGGGTCCGTATAAAAATTTATATTTTGTATTTTTTTTAAAGTTTAATTCCCTGAAAACTTTAATTGATTTCATGGCAATTTGTACCTTTTTTTACGCAACTTTCTAATTTACAGTACATGTCTACGATCATTATTTCAGGAAAAAAAAGCCGCGGTCAAGGTTTTTGAGACACCCTGTATATTAAGTATTAGTTTTTTAAAGATAATTATAAGCAAGAAAATTCGTTTTAATATGTTATATTTCTAACTTTAATTATGTGTGTTATGAATTACATGCCACTTAATTCAATCCTCATAATTTTAGAAAGTTCAATAAAACGAAATTTTTTAGTTGAAATATGCAAAGTATATAAATATTATTTATAAAATATGTTCTTTTCTATCGATAGATTATCGTCTTTCTTAATTTCATAAATATATTAAAGAGTAACCACATTTATTTTCATAAAATAAAAATTAATAAAAAAATGGTATAAATTTTACATATTTAAAATATTATACAGAATATCTATTATATTACGATAGATATTCGATATAATATATAATATATTATTAAAATTTATGGTAAAGGAATTTTATGTATTCGTATATCCCAGATAACGAAGATAAAAATAAATTCGCAAATCAAAACCTGCCACAAATGAAGTGAAGGAAAACTCATAATATTTACATATTTATTTAAGGTTTTTCTTTCGTTCATATTCATAGCATTAGCTTGAGACGAGCAGATATTTCGAAGTTTAATGAATTTATGCCCATGTTTAATGAGCCTAAAGTTGGAAGTTAATGAATTAGGAATGAGAGACAAATTACCAATTAACGTGCAGAACAAATTTTTATGATATTTTTTCGGTTCTGTAGATTACAGTACCCGGCCAACGAGTTTCAAGATTTTTTCTAATTTATTTGAAGTATTAATTAAATTCTGATATCCTTTGGAACTTTTAATATGTTTTGAAATCAAATACATAAAGTATATACAAAATGATTTTTTGAAACAACTTGAGCTGCTCTCGTTTTCAGCCATCATTAGATCTTTCTTCCGTATAAAATGATTTAATGATAATAATGACAGATCTAATAATAATATATTCATTTAATTCTGCAACATTTCTTCTGGTCCTCTAAGATATAAAAACTGTTTAAGATTTTTTTAGTAAGTAAGCATGAACAGAGAACTAAAAGCACGTAAAATAATATATATATTGCAAGTTAAAAAATAAATATAATAATGAAAAATAAATATTCAATATGTTTACTTGCAAGTTAAAATTGCTATTCTCTAATTTTTTTTAGAGTTTCTAAGTGTGTATATATATATATACTAGCCGCCTTTGGCGACCAGCTGGTTCGCCAATCTTAATGTTCGTTAAAATTTTAATAATTAAATATTTTATGCAATTCCTACTTTAATAGCTTCTTCATCAAAATATTTTAAAACTTCAAATTTTGATAGTCATATAATTCTCTCATAATATTATCAACGCCTTCAGTCATAACGTAATATGTATCTCTCTAATTTTCTGTTAGTTCCTTGTTAGTTAGTTAGTTCTAGTTAATTAGTTAATTTATACTGTAAATTAAAGTGGAAAGGATTTATCTGCAATTAATATAATAATATTTTTTACTGAAACAAAAAAATTTTTTTTAATAATATGATTACTGAAAATAGAGTCACTGAGCATTTAAACTTTATGGGCACTAAAGAATATCTTTCCTAATTTATGTAATATTTCAAGAATTTGTAAACAAAATATTCTCACATTCATTATGACCAGAACGATTAATTAACAATATTTAATTTTAAATGCATCAAACACTAAGAAAATAAAACGAATCGTTTAAAATAATCGGTTGAAAACTGGTTAAAAAAACTAAAAAACCGATGTACTTAAAATTATAAGCGTATACAAAAAATATATAACTAACATAAATACAACTTAATTACAAAAACATGCAACTAACCTAAAAATAATTTAAATCATCCTTTGATAATGGTTGTCATGTCAACAATCAGAACACAATGCGCATGCGTGAATTTTCAACGCCAGTTATGGTAACGCAAATGCGTGAGTTTTTCTACGCAAGTTGGGGTAACGCTATGCAGATTAGAAATTTTTAATTTCCTTCATTCTGTTTTATTTTAATTCAAAAGTACTTAAGAATGAATCTGAACGATCGATTAATTAACAATGTTTAATTTTAAATGCATCAAACATTAAGAAAATAAATAGAATCGTTTCAAATAATCAGCCGAAAAATCTTAAGACTAGCCTCATGACTGTTGGGGAAAAAAACTGAAGCCTTACTCATTTGGCGGTGAGGAAAATGAAAAGATTTTTTGGGCGGGAAAGTTAGATTTTAATTAACAATTAAAATTCTAATTAAAAATTCAAAAAAAGGGCTATCCTATCTTTTAAGTTAGATCAAACTGCACACGGTGTGCAAATTTGATTAAAATCGGTTAAGTAGTTTAGGAGTCCATCGCGGACAAACAACGTGACACGTAATATATATATATTAAGATATATATATTGCGAGTAGAAACAATAAAAATAATAATATATAAAATGTGTATTTGCAAGTTAAGATTGCTATTCTCTAATTCTTTTGGGAGTTTCTAGTTTTCTAAATTATAAAAACTGATTAAGAATTATTTTAGTAAGTAGGCATGAAGAGAGAACTAAAAGCATGTAAAACAATTTAAGCATCACATTTATGTTCTTTAAAGTTACGACTGCAATTCTCTAATCGTTTCGAAAGTTTCTAACTTTCTAAGTTATAAAAACTGATTAAGATTTCCTTTTAACAAGTATGCATGAACAGAGAACTAAAATCATATAAAATAACTTAAACATAACATATTTGTAATTGAAAATTAAAAATGTAATACTTTCTCTAATTCTTTCGAGATTTTCTTTCTTAAATACTAATTTACTTGATCAAAAATATCAGTTTTGGCATTATAAAACCAAGCCCACAAACTATGAACACTATAAAAATACTATCGACAAAAAAAAAAGAAGCAATAAACATATGCACAGATTCAGAAAGTTCAGAAAAAATAAACATATTTTATAAGAATGAAACTCGCATTTCTTTGTTATATTCCATTATAAGTAGAAATTGTTGACTTTTATATTTACTTTTTCACGAAAAACCCTATATGCCACAAAATGTATAAAAAATTATCAATTAAGAAATATTTCTTTACATTTTATGTATTATATTTTAAGAAAACTTCTTTCAGTTTAATATATAGATTCAGCATTAGATTAATATATGTATTCAGTATATGGATTGAAACATATATCGATAGATCTGTGTTTATTTCAAAGCATTTATGTAGGCGAAAAGAAATGGATATTTTAATACTTTGAATTTTTTAAATATGATATATTTAATGCTGTAAAAATATATCTGAAAGCAGCTTATATCCAATGGTTCAGGTTTTCTTAGAAAGCCCATTGCATTTGAAACCGCATATTTTTGTTTTGAAAATGGATGATTGAATATTCCTTCTAAGCCGCCATTTTTCCTCTTTTAACCTACATTTGCAAGAAATTTTAAAACAAGGCTAGCTATAAATTGGGAATAAAACTGCTTCGCTGTATTCTAAAGAGACACGCTGAAACGTAGGGGAAATTTTATGAATGAATAACGGTAAATGTATCTGAAAATTTCCGCACAAATGGCATTAATTTTTTTTTTTTTTTTATGGTTAACTCAGAAACAAAAAATGGACATTTTCTGAAAATAGCTAGTGAAAGATTGCTTAGAATGATGGATGTTTCTAAGAACTTGGATGATCTTGAAATAAAGTATTGTTTTTCTCCTCAGCTTTGATATTTTCCAGACACATTCAAAATAGATTAGTCATTTCTGCCTCGTAACAGATAACCTAAAATAATGCTATAAAATAAATCTCGCTTGGATTCTTTACTAAAATAATACTCCAACCAGAAATTCAAAGGCATATTTTCTATTTTAGAATTGCTAGGAAATGTCTGGATATAAGATCTTCTTGAGGAAATATTTCAGTGTCTGAAATCTTATAGTTATCAAAAATGTTTTCTTGCCGTAGAAATATTTTTGTAGATATTAATTTCTGTAAGAAATTGCAAGCTGCAATAGTAATGGTTATTGAAGGTTTTTCATGCTTTCTGATTAATAAAACACAAATTTGGTCTAGTTTCTTTTAAAATTCTTCTAAAAAGTTTCCCATATATTTAAGAGAAAAACATTTACATGTTTAATTTTAACTATTTATTTATATTTAGAGCATACAAATACTTAAAATAATTCACAAAAATCAATGAATCAGCCCATAGCCACTAACACTAATCCCATTCGCCAATTCTTATTTTATATGAAAGCAAATGGCTCTTACTTATATCGTAAATATGGCCAGGAATTTATTTCTATGTCTGCAATCCTAATTAACCAGCCAGAATGTTTATTGTGCCAGTATAATTTAAAATTGTATTGTTTTTGTTGTGATAAGATATAGCTCTTGAAAGTTAGTGGACATGAGTAAATTGCTTATGAATTAAATGAGTAACTGCGTATGAATGAGTAAATGAGTAACTGCTTATGTATGAGTAAATGAGTAACTGCTTATGTATGAGTAAATGAGTAACTGCTAATAAATGAGTAAATGAGTAACTGCTTATGAATGAGTAAATGAGTGACTGCTTATTATGAATATGGTAAGCAAATGAATGGTGATGTTATTAACAGCAAAATAACATTTTAAACTTATTTCCAAAAAGCAATTACTTGTGGCTTGCTTTCTTTCTACCACAATAAACCCCAAAACTCAGAACCTTAAATGTTTCCTTTGGAATAATATAAATGAAATACTCAAATGTAATAAAATTTTATTTCTAAATGGTAAGATTAAGACTTCGGAAATAATGTAGCAAGTATGCGAATTGAGAGATCTGTACTTCTATTAGGAGGAATAAAATATCTGCATCCACTTAATGGAGGGTTAATCAAGATGGTTATCTGAATGTTTTGCCTTGTGTCTCCTGGGGGCTATCAAAATTAATCTGATCACAAATTTAATCGGCATTTTGTGTTGTCTAGTTTGAGGTCAGGTTAAATAATGTAAGATGTCCTGGTATACATGATATTTTAAATTTGTAATTATATTAGATGTAAATAATTTTCCATAATATATTTAAGTAAGGACATAAATTTCACACAAAGAAAAACTATATTTGATATTTGCAGCTTACTTCAAGACAAAAATTTGATCATGTATTCGAATAACAAGAACAAATTTTGTTGAAATTTTTCCTCCGTTTTTAAATTAAATCTGAATTTTTTTTACTAGCATTCTGATTGAAGTATTTAATCATCAAGATTTAATGATGATTAGAATTGTCTTAGAAAGAACTCATTTTTCTGATATAGTAGTGAAACTCTTTTCTTATTCGGTTACATGAATAAAGAGAATTAATTATTCCATCATCATTGCAATCTAGATTTGAGAATCTAGAAAAGAATTCCATTTGCGTCATTATTTCTTCTTTTTTTATTAAAAAAATACATCCTAAAAATGTAATTCTTGTAAAATATACACATAAAAAATTAAAACCTTATTATCTCCATGTTCATTTAATCGTTTCAGTAACAGAAACGTATATATCTTTTTTACTTTCAGTCGCTTTTTTTTTTTATAATTACAGAGGCTATAAAAAAATTTTATGACGCACTTTTTACATTAAATTTAATTTTTAAATTATTATTTAAGAAATAACTTTCTAAAAAATGGAATTTTCTTATCGATTTTTCGCTCAGCTTTTGGTATGTTAGATTTCTTACAATTGCACACTTGTATATTCTGAAGGAATTTTATTTTTTTTTATAATTGGATTGTCGATTAAGCGATTACTTTCATTACATTTTTCAACTTAATTCCATATCTCACACGCATCTTGTTCTGTTTCTCTTTAAATATAGCAGGACTCAAGCAGTGTCATACTGATAACGGACAATAGTTTTTGTATAATGATAATGTAAAGCATCCGCAGCTAAATGAGAAATTAGTTAAGTAAAAACTTAAATTCGAAAAAATTAATTCACAAATTTTTAATTCACTTAAAATCACTAAAACGATGATAAAAAATAAATTTTGCTCATGATGAATAAAATATAAATTTCACTCATTTAGAATAAAACATAAATTTCACTCATTTAGAATAAAACATAAATTTCACTCATTTAGAATAAAACATAAATTTCACTCATTTAGAATAAAACATAAATTTCACTCATAAAACAATTCCCATTTAAAACAGTTGCTCTGGAATTCAAACGTAGATCTCTTCATTCACAGGAAAAGTTTATTAGATTGATGCAGCTCAGAGAACTGGTATAGTATCTTCTTAACTCTCGTTTCAGGATAATGGTACAATTTTTTGGTAAAAGTTTAACTGAAACTACGAAGTGGCTGCATTGCCCTCACATTTAATTGTATAGACAACAGCTCTGTAAGGCAAATAAGCATAGATTTCTTCATCCAGAAGGAATCTTATTAGATTAATTCAATTCAGCGAGCTGGTGTAGCATCTTATTAGCTTTCAAGGTAGTGGTGGAATTGTTTGGCACAAGTTTAAAGAGAAGTGGCTGCATTACTCAGTACTTTATATGTATAGGGACAGGGAACCTGATGGCAGGGACTCGATATCGAGACCACATCATACACAAAAAGAATATGAATGAAAAAGTCATATAACAAGAATAAAGCAAGAATATGAAGAATGGTAGCCTTTAGATAGTCACGGTGGAAAGTTGGTATAAGGAATCATACATCCAAGGGAAGTCACAGACTCGAGGTCAATACATACATACCAAATCCTCATTGCATCTGTCGTTGATCAAAAGCTAAGTTAAATATGAATACTTAAAGACTAGGATCCCAGCTTTGACACCATCCTTATTGCTACAACGCAATTCAAAGTAACCCGAAATGGCTCCAAAATCCATTTCGTAGATAACCATCAATTCAATCCATGGAGCGAGTTTATCTACTAACTATAACATTTCGAGAAATATTGTCAAACGAAAAAACCCTTTCAAATCATAATGAGTGAAAACTTGATTTATTTAAGATAAATTCCTCCCACACAAAGATAGTGGTTCGAGCCCTTCCATGATTTTCAAATAGACGCAGATTTCCGCTCCCATAAAAGAGCGGATTCAATAACCAGATATGTCGAATTTATTCCATTGCTCTGTGTAGTTATTTGACATAGCCTGACACTCATCGGTCCTACTGAATATAGGAACGTCGAATCGTCTCTCGAGACTCAGAGAGCGAAAGAAAATCTGATGCGACATCAGGAAGGATACTTTATATTCATCCTGATAAATCCTTTTGATCGTGGAAACTTGTTTCCTCCTCAACTTTATTTGTCTATTCTCAAAACACTGTAACCAAAAGAGGTGGGAGAAAGACTTACTATTTTGCTGTTTGCATGGGGGGAAATTTTACTCATGCATATATTGAAATGGAAATTTAATTTTCCAGGCTGATAAAAGACGGTGCGAAAGAATTCAATGCTTATATAAACTTCGAATTGAAACAAACAAGGCTTTAATGCACGTGAGGAAAAAATAGTGAAGATGATAGTATTTCGAGAAGCATTAAGCATTAAAGCTTAACTGCTTGATGGAAAAGGAAAAGGAAGCAGTAGGGAATTGATACAACGACGATCTAAAGATTCATTAATAGCAGTATTTAAAGGAATTCCACAGTTGAGGACATGTATATTCTGAATGAAAAAAGGTATTAAAAATCCTCCGAAGATATAAGATCTTTGTATGCAATAAAATCCATCAAGCAAATCATATTTCTCATTATTTTTTTAATCCTTTAAAAACAAAGAATAACATTTTCTCTAAGATATATATTTTTTACATAAGTTCTTATTTATATAAATAAAGTATTATATATTAAATCTAAGAGAATAATGTTACTATTGATACAGCTATTTTAATAGGCTGGCTTTTGTAATATGTCGCACCCAAACTAAACCGTTTTATATAACTGAATTCTAAATTCTAAAATTTCAAAAATAGGGAATCTTTTCATTATAAACGATTTTAATACATATTAGAATTCTTAGTTAATTTTTAAATATATATTAGTATTTTTAAAAATTTTCACTTGATTTTAAAAACAATGGGATCCACTTAACTTAATTTTTCTCCAGTAATATTCAATGCAATGATTTGATTTGATTTATAAGTTTTCTTTCGTATAAAATTTACATTTTCTCCATCAATATTTTTAAACAAACTCTTATTAATTCACGTATCTCATTTTCTGCCAAATGGCACATTATTATGTGTATCTTTTATCAATAGAAAGAAATTTCTTTCTGGAAATTTCTTAATATAATAGGAACTTAAAATCATTTTAAAATTATAAATAAATATAATTTATTTTGTAGATATCGCAACGCCATTAAGTTGTTAAGTAATGTAAAAAGTTCATGGCAGTACTTGAAAGTAATGGTTAAAATAAGGCAGTCTAAGAATTTTTAATCCATCTATCGTCTGTCAGATTAAATAAATTTAAGCCCTCTGAATGAAATATTTCTTATTATTTTCCTTACATTCCCATTGAAATATAAGTTTTAAATATCTCTGAATAAAAATATAATATAATAATTAATTAATTTGAATCTAATTTAAAACTTTGACAAAGTAATTTTTAAAGAATCAAAAATTTCATTCTTAAGCTATAGCATTAAAGCAATTTTTGATGTTCTTCACTTAAAAATGGAATTCAAACATTTAGTTCGGTTAATGCATAGAGTGATGCAAAGTTCCATTTTATTAAAGTTCCATTTTATTATTTCAATTTTATTATTGAGTTCCCATCTCTATGTGTATACGGGTGTCCTATTACCCAGGAATCTTTATCATTTGTAATAGCAATTGGGCAAGAGTCACCCACTCGTGCGTTTTAAAGCTTCATATTTTTCCCAAGAGCTAGCTAAGTTTCTATTAAGTTTTTATTTCATAAAAACGATTAAATAAATGCTTTATAAAAAAATGTGCTTTTTTACTATGTTTTCAATATTTCAATCAATTCGAAAACAGTGCTATTGCGTGCTAATGAATCCAAAACATTCGTGCGAAAAGAAAATCAACAGTTTAATTCTTTTTCTATGTAGAAAGGTTAAGAACGCAAAAAGTACCAGATTACTTCCATGAATAACATCCATAGAAGCGTTCAATTATGAATAATTTCATTCACTTCTGTTGAATCATTGATATAAGATCAATGGAAGCCCCTTTTATTATCAAAATTCATTGGATAGAAAATGCAAAAAAATGACTGGATTAATTCAATAATAAATGAACTTATCTATGTTATTTAAATACAAAATGACTAAATAATGACGATATTGAGTGTAACTCGATTTTCCCCCTTCTTTTTTTATGTTTTCTTGCCATTTTGTATTAATCGATTTTCCCCCTCCCTTCTCTGCTAAATATCGTTGATCGCAAAGATATATAATCTACTTAGACTGCATGATGCTCGTTTATAGATGGGATCGTTCTTTTATCGAATGAAAGTTTTAATTCTTTGAGTAACATCTATTCTTAAACTATTATCCATAACTTTATAAAAATGAAAATAAAAATTCAGAAATTAATCAAGTATAGATTTTATAGAAATATGTTTTTTAAAAAAACACTTTAAACACTAATAAAAGTTTTTTTTTTTAATTATTCGCTACTTATTAATTTTTTTAAATTTAATATAAGACTTGATATCGATTTTTCCTTAAGTATTCTACCAAGTGATGGTAAGAGTTTTGAATCAAAATTCGTTTATATTAATTGATTAACTGGTAATTAAAATGACTGGTAATAAAATTATGGACAATATTAAGATGGTACCTTATCAACGGGAACATACAAGTACACAAAATTTCAAAGCATTAGCACATCAGGAAGTGAAGGAAAAATCAATTGCGAAATTTAATCTTTACGAATATGAAAGTTAATTTAAATGAAAGCGTTCAGAGGAGCTAAGCTTGTATCTAGAAAATTGCAAATTTTCTAAATTTTTTAATAGAACATATACATAATCTTGTTAATAATTAGAAATAATCTTATTAATAACAAGAAATAATCTTGTTAATAACAAGAAATAATCTTGTTAATAATTAGAAATAATCTTGTTGATAGTTAGGAAACTTTCGACCAGTATCAACGACTTTAAATCAGGAACTTTCTTCTGGAAAAACTTGAGAGCTATATTAGTTTGTTAATGAGGTATGAGAATTATGCCATAGAAATAATATTTTTATAGTTAAATTAAACGAAAATATAGATGCTTATTTAGATATTTAATAAAGATAGATACTTTTAAAATCCGTTATAGTCTTTTTCATAATTCATTGTAAGTAGTATTTTAAGTTAAAAGGAAAAATTCAAATAATGACTGACTTAATTTCATAAAAATGTGACTTCAGTTAGGATCAGATTAAAAGTTCAAAAAATTATAATAAATATTTGCAATGGTAAAATAGTAAGCAATGCAATAAAAAGTAAAAGTTATAATGCATTGAGAAAATGGCGATATATTTAAAAATGTGTGTCCTTGGTTGTCAAAGAAACTTACCAATTTGTTGCCCGAAATGAATTATTTGAGAAATCTGAGGGAAGTAATGAAAATAACTGTTGAAATCTGAAATTTCTGTTACAGAATTTGGGATTTGATTATGACTAAATATTAGAATTTAAAAATTAGAAAACATTCCAATTATAATTTGACGTTCAAAACAAAAAAAAAAGTTTTTTCCTAATGAATAAATTTTACATAGTTTGCATAGCATTGTAGAAAAAAAGTAAAACTAGTGACATTTCAAATTTTACTTTATGTTAACTTATATTTGAAGTGAAAAATCGTTTTAAGTAAAAAAATTTGGGAAAGTCATATCCAAATTTTTCTAAAGGCATGCAAGGCGTATCCTTATTTTTTAAATTTCCAGCAGCATTTATAAGAGTTTAGAGTAGCTCTGACATTGAACACTAACACGCAAATTTATTTAAACTCATTAGGTTATTTTTCTTAAATTGAAACTTACATATTCAATATATCATGAGAAATATTAGAAAAAGACACATATTTATTAATACTGGTCTTAATTATAAGGGTTCCTGGTTTGTTCAGTTTGAATTTGTATAAAAACTTCTAAAAGTAAACTAAGTATTTATGTTTAAAATATCTGTATTATTTTCATTTCTCAGAAATCAAATCTTATTCTTTTAGATTTTAAATTAAAATATGTCATTTTTAAAAAATAAGCATGTAGTAATTTTCCTAATTTTTCGTGCAAACATAAATTTTTAAACTAGATTCATCGTTCTTCATTTGACTATTTTGATTTTTAAAATTCTCTTATTTAAAAAATTTATTCCTTTAACCAGAGGATTCTTTCAATCATGCATTATTATTAAACTTTCTAATTCTTATTTAAAGTTTGTGTTTGAAATATGAAGATGAAAATACATTAAGCTAAATTATTATTTATTTATTCATAAATCAAATTACTTAATAGACAAAAGCAGTTGAAAAATCCTAGTCAAACATTTTTTTTCTTTCGTTTTCTATTTCATACCTCTTTATACTATTTTAATTTCATAAAAAAGTAATTATGAATCAAAACAAAATAATTCAGAATTTAATGAAAAAACTTAAGGCTCAAAGTGCTGGCTTGAAATCACAGAAAATTAAAACAACTTTTCGCGAAATGAAAGTAAGACTCTCAGGATTTGCAGAATTTAAAAGTCATGAACTGTACTGTTACTGTCATTTCGAGTTGTCAAGATGACGTGGTCTTTGGTAATCTTCGCATCTAAATCCGAGACAGCTGTCTCTTTTATACGTTTGGCTGTCTTACCTTCAGTTGACATTTATACTTTACAAGCCAAGCAAAATACTCTTGCAAAGAAGGCAATGATACAGAAATATACTTTGTCATTTTAATGACAAATCAGATTCAGAGCTGACATTTAAACTTCAAGATCCTTTACTATACTATAAATAGTTACAGTGAGAATGACAAATTCTGCTAAAGCCAACTGATATATACTAATAAATTAAAGTTATGTCGAGCTTATTAATACTTTTCAATAAATCTTATTAAATGAACGCCTGATTTTGTCTTTTTTTATCCTTTGATTTAAATACATTGGGTTATATTTAATTGTTCATAGAAGAAAATAACTTTCATTTCATTCAAACTAGCTATGGATTTCGTAGATTCTTAATTTCTGAAGAATTTTATTTTTAATAGTTTTAATAATTTATTAGATAATCAATTTGATAGACTCTTAAAACTACAGAACTTTCGTGGTGTTTTGAATATATTAGATGATACTTCCCTTTTACTAATTTTTCCAGAAAATTAAATATTTCATTGAAAATAGCGAATCTTTATATTTTTCAACTTATTTAGAGAAGCTATCTATGATTAGTTGCTTTCTATTTCAAGGATTGAAGCATGACTAATTGAAATTTAAATTAGATAGGTTAAATCGGAAATAGAATGTGTCAGGAATAGAAAATAGTGCAGAATGCAAAACAAATTACTTTCCAAGTTTCTGACTGTCTAGACAGTAGAGAACTCTAAAAGTTTTTGTAAAGAAGTAAATTTTTAATAACTTTCCTAGTATAATACTGTGAAATGTTTCCGAAATACAACTGGTGGGCAGCAAAATTTCGAATCCTTGTTCTTCTAGTAATTCCCATTTTACTCAAAAAATTTTTGTTTATAAGTTTAAAGTTATTTTATAATGCGGTGGTTTGGAAAAATGTCTTCCAAGCTTTGAGAATTTTAACTTGAAAGGCTTTTAGCCATGTTATTTCTGATAGACTTCTTAATCTTGACTCGTAATCAGATAAAACGAATGTAACGAATTCACACCCCAACGGTATGCGAGTACGTTCGGGACGAATTTTTTGAAAAACACTCTAAAATTATTATATTTTTGAATTTTTGCATACAAAAGATTGAAAAAAAACAAGTATAAACCCAAAATACACCAGTTAAATGATAAAGAGCTTTTAAAAAGTTTTAAGAATGGCCTTTTTTGGGCTGAAAACAGATTGAAAGCAAAAATCTTTTAGTTCAGAAGTTTATTAAATCATTTGCTTAAAATTTCGCAGATAAGAAAAATATTTCTTAGTTCTTGAACAAAAGGTTAATTATATTCCCATCCACTCTTTAAATATTGAGGTTAAATTAATAAAAACATGAAATTTTCAATTTTTTTTAATGCGTTGTTAAGCATTAAAACAACTATAGAATATTTCTAAACGTATAGATTACATATTCTCTAGTTCAGGTGCTGTTAAACATATTAAGAAACTATTATAAAAATAATTTGAACATGGAACATAAATTAGACTTTAAATGATGCCGTTTTTCTACGAAAATTCCATCGAAGATTAGCATTTGAGAAAATAACATTTAAAAATGTAAAATAGCATTACAACGTACATCAGCATAACTTCCGCAAGAATTCGTATTCGTTCACTCCTATTCTATTTTTAGCTCAATTGAATTGATTGACCCTTAAGCTTCCTTTTTCTTGTCTTTCAATACATGTGCACTTTTTCAACCGGTTTCAGCGGATTTGTTTTTAAATAATTCGGCTATTTCTTTGTACGACATCTGTAAGACCGCACCTCCCTTTTTGTGTTCCAGTATTAAACAACGCTTAACAGATGGCGCTAAAACTTTATTTTCGAAATACCATGCAACCTACTGATTCTCGTTATGAAGCAAAGCTCCAGAAACTTTTAAATGAAGCAGAAAGTGTTTTTAGTGATAAGTATAATTGTACAGAAGATTTTTGTTCGATGAAATTTCGCATTCGGCTGATTCTGATATGTATGTTCAAATATAATTAATTTTTCTAGTGATAATGTATTTTGAAAAATTTCTAAAATATATTAATATACCAAGAGAAATATCTACAGAATTTATAGGCTGATTTTTATACTAGTACTTAACCTGTATGTTTAAATACCCTCGGAAACCGATGATGCCGATAAAAAAAAGGATCAATTTTACCCATTGCCGATTTTTTTTTTTCTTCATATAATTGTTGAATTTTTCATTATATTGTTTTCTATATACCTTTGTATACCGGAAAAATAAATATGATTTAAAAAATAATAAATAATATGTCTTTTCAAGCATATTATTTGTTGTAACATATAATTTGAGAAGAATATTGAAACGCAATAACTTTTTTCAATGATAATATATTTTGAAAAAAATTCTAAAACATATTTATATATCAGGAAAAATATCTGCAGAATATATACTGATACTTTCATTAGAAAATTAAATTTGAGTGTAAAGAAAATGCGATCTCGTAGACCGCACCTCCCCAGTTAAGTCCTAAATTTTCAGCTCCCGATTTAAGGGTTAAAATAACATTTACAACGATTGCAATTTGTAATGCCATTGCTTAATGCTGATGATTTTTTTTACTGATAATAAAAGACGCATTCATGTCATATTGAAACATGTATTTGCATTGACCATTAATCTATTTATTAAACTGACTCCTATTTTCAAAGCCATACTAAATTCAAATTACTTCGTAAGTTTTAATTATGATCTAATGAAACATACTCGAGTCATATCCTAAACTTCTTTTAATATGTAATATTATATATAAACATTTCTTAAGCATAAATATATTTAAAATGATAAAATTCTCATCTAAACTTATTTTAACTATATCCTTAAAATATTTCTGATTGCATTTCCAATAATTCTTATTCCCATAAAATAAAAAAGAAATAGTACAGTATCTATACCCACACCCAATATCTTTTTTGAAATGTATGAAGATGTTTGGATAAATGGAATGAAAATCGGGAAGAAATTTCTCAAATTTATCGTCTATCTTGGAAATCAAACTTTAAAATCAAAATGTTTTTCAAAATGTCTGTCAAATAGAACATATTAGAAAAAAATTGTTCATTTTTATATTTATTCGACTATCTTGGAAATCAAATTTTAAAATTATTCTGTTCAAAATGTCTATCAAACTGACAATATTAGACAAAAGTTGCTCGTTTTTATCATTCCGAAATTCTAAAAGGAATTTCAATAAATTTAATCATGCATTCGAATAGAATGCCCTTTTTGATTAGATTTTTAAAAATTAAAAAATGATAAATTATTACATGTTCGACTCTAAGAGGAGAAGCTCTTTACATTATTAAAAATTAAATTAAATGATAAATGTTTTAATTAAGGAATTTAATTGAATATTTTCAAAATTAATTCTAGTATCCTTTACACACACATAGAGAGAGAGAGTTAAATTTTGTAATGTCTATCTTTTTAAATTTTATTCGGAAATAGAGAAATCATGCATTACGACATAACTCTCTAATTTCCTTCTAAAAATTAACAGTGCTCACCCCCCCCCCCGAAACTCCACGGAAAAATGGTAAAATTATTTTTTTAATTAGATCAAGATGGTTTTGACATAGATATGAATATCTCTTAAAAATTAAAACTTCTGTCTATATAACAAATCAATAAACAAATAATATATAACAAATCAAATTTTTAAAATCCATTTTATATTTATATATCACTTTAATGCGTTATTGCATTTGATCCAAACTTTTGTTTGGCGCTTTCATGAGTTCCACACGAAAAAATAAAACTTATTAAGACTGTTATGGTAATAATTTAAAATTCGAGTTTATGGCTTTACCAAATTTTCCCGACATTTCAGTATTATCATTCAGACAAATGAAAGCATTACTGAATTGCAGAGCAAAAATTTTAACAGTTCCATGAATTCTAATAGTATAATCATTTTCTACAATGCAAAAAGGATATTCATTGGTAATTGGTGTATGAAGTTTCAAAACAAACTTTCTCCTAAACAATTTTTTGACAAATATCTTTGATTTGAATGCTTTAAATCTTATTGTTCTCAAAGTTTACGAAATTCAGAAACTTTTATGCCCGAATTTAATATGAAATATTAGATAAAATTTGAAGCATCCTTCTTCAATTTGAAGTTTCTTAAAATGTTTTCCATCCTTATATTCCTTGAAATAATATTAACATGTACGAAAATTCTACATAATTCGTGTGTGAATGCTTTTCTTCCTTCTCATTAGAAAGTGTAGCACCAGTTGAAAAGAGCTGTGGCTTTTCTTTGAATCTGTCTGAATTCTTCCTCCAATTAATCATTGTGGGAGAAACCTCAAGAAAAGTGGTTTATTTTCAGACATTCACGCATCTTACACTTGGTATAGGACAGTAATTGGAAGACTCAGTTTACTTAAGGTTTCTCTTTCGAAACGCTCTCGGAAGTGCTTGAGACAGAGATCGTAATCAACTTAGAAAACACTAGCATGTTTTTTTTTTTTTTTTTTTTTAACTTTTTATTTTTACTCTTGCACTACATAAAATCTTATTACATCAGACTAGGTGGGCGAACTTTTTTAGTGCTTCGTTTTGCCTTAGGAAATATCATTTTTTTTTCATTCTGGATCTAAGAGAATTAGTAATTTTAAAACAATGAAGAAGTTTAATCTTCTTATTAAATTACAGTCCGTTGTCTGAAAATTTTGAAATATGTATCTTTAAAAATTTCCGATTTACTGCCTATTACTAAATTTGAGAAAATTCTAAGATCTCTGTGACCTAATGGCAGAGTGTCGGCTTTGGAGTTGGAAGCTTACGGTTTTGATATCCAATGCCATCGTAAGGTGAATTGCTTTGATTAGAAAAATCTAGTTAAATGGTATATGACTTAACAAACTATAAGTTGCAGTTTTAAAACAAGGAAAAAGTTTAATCTTTTTATTAATATTTAGTTCGTTATTTAAAAATTTTGAAACATGTAAATGTAAAATTTTAAGTTTTATTGCCTATCTTAAAATAGGAGAGAATTCTAAAATCTTTATGACCTGATGACAGAGTGTCGGCTTTGGAGTTGGAAGATTAAGGATTCGATATTCATTTCCTTCATAAGGTGAATTGCTTTGGTTAGAAAAACTTAGTTAAATGGCATATGACTTAACAAATTGTAAGATGTTTGAGAATCATAAATGGACATTTTGATCTGTCGAATTCCTACAATTCAAATTGCTCCCACTTCGCATGACTTGGCAATTCTGAACATGTAGTATTGAATCTTGTCTATATAGGCTATATGCCTTTCGGCCATATAGACTATGTGCCTTTATGCCGTCGGAGGAATTGATGGTATTTCAAGGGAAAGATCGAACTGCCTAACATCTCTTTATAGGAACATGTCTGTACGTTTCCTCGTACAAGTTATGAAAAACTTCACATCAGATATGCCAAACAAAACGCCATGCAAATGACATTTAAAATGCACATTTCTCGATTTCTGACGGCTTATTTCACTGAGCCATGTACATTGTCCTAGTGCTTAGCGAATCCATTGAATTTAAACGACCAATCGATAACCTTGCGTTGAAGTTTGGAGAAGAAGTGCTGGCTAATTTTTAGTTCTCGGTATTCAACAACAGAAAAGATATGGATTTTGAATAACTGATTTTGTACGTTATTAACACTACAGTGTAATTGTATTTGGGTTTTACTTCTATAATCTGCAATGCCTTCATGAATTCATTTCAGGAGCTCACATTATAAAACAAAAATGACATTTACTCATCATTAGAACAGCATAAAAGGAAAAAAATAGGACTTCTGAACATTATCTTCACTTACTAAACTCACTGAATGAAACATTTCTTGCGAGAATTCATGTCAAGATATTGTAAGATGATATCTTTATAAAATCAGGATCAGGATTACTATATTCGTATCAAATATTAAAGGAAATAATTAGTACTAAAGTATTCCAAGTGAAATATTGCAAAATGAATAGCAATTAACAGCAACATCATGTCTTGAAGTTTTAAATAATCATCATTGGGTGTTTATATATTCATTAGCAGCAGGGTACTTAATTTCTGGCCGTGACATGAGTCCTAGATACCTTCCCACACTTGAAAGCTAGCGTACAGAACGCGACTGAAGAATTTCATAATGGTTAATTCTATAAAATTCGAAGTTAGAACGAATGAAAATGCTCAGTGAGGCTATTTTGTTTCAACAAAGATTTCTTGAGGATAATTAATTCCGCTTAGCTGTCAAAGGAACAATCGCAACTCTAACTAAGTCTTCATAAAACAAAATAACGTGGAAATGCGCCCTCGTAATTGTTAATTAATATCGATAAAGGGATTTACGTTTGACAACATTATACAAGAGCTTTACGTTAATCTTTCTTAGTCTACCTTAGAAACAACTATTATTCTGGTAGTAGGAAAGATAAAAAGCATCGAGAATATATAGATGAGCAAATGTTGAATCAAAATAATATGGACTTTATAAAACTGTTTCAGAATTTCAAACTTTTAAAGTGTTAAATTACATCAAATTACAGTATTGTGTTTTTTAATGATTATTATCATATCTTAACTTAAAATTATTCAACTAATAGTCTAATTATGAAACCTGCTGTTTCGAAAAATGGGAATTCATCACGGCTTCGAATGATCTGACTGCTTATCACAACCTCATATGATAAATATATATTTATCAATCGAGGTATTATCTCATTCATATTGCTAGAATAATCAAATATTGATATATAAAAATATTAAAATATGATACATTTAGTCCTCAGGTTAACAGCATTAATATTAACACTAGAACTACCAGAAATCGACGTAGATATTAATTCTTCCGAAAATCGACATAGATTTTGATTCTACCAGAGATCCACATAGATATTGATTCTACCAGAAATCGGCCAGTCATTTTGACTGGTCCGGTAATTCTAATGTTAAGTAGGGAAAATATTAACTGTATTTATGCAAGTTTATATCAAATACAGTAGTTTAACATAATGTCGCTTCTGGGTTATGCGGTTTGGGATGATCAAATTTTTACCATTTAACAACAAAAACTGAAAGTCATATCTTTGTTAAAGAGTTTATACAAATATACGAAATAATTAGAAGCTCATTTTTGAATTCCTATACAAATTTATTACATAAATAAAAATTCCATAGAGAAATAATTTTGCATCATATGAAAGAGTTTGACGTTTTGATATAATTCTGAATACATCTTCCATTCGTTCATTTTCACCAAACAGCTTTGAATCTTTCAAACTTTATTTGAAAAAAAACAATAATACTGAAGGAGATATTAAATGAATCGAGTTTTAATTTAGAAATGTATTCAAATAAGATATTTCTTCTGGAATTAAAATCGAAAAATACTGTCAAGAATTCCCTTTTAAAAGTTCATTATTAACTATTAACAAAAAATTAATGAATAATCCATGCACATAAAATTCTTTTAGAAGTTGCAAATATTTACTCTAGATTGTATCTAGTAACCGGCATTATTAGAAATAAAAATTATAGAGATATGTTGAAGTTTCTTTCATATTTTTCAATCTGTCTTATCCAAAAGTGTTTCTATTTATCATTTTACAAAATCGGCACAAAAGGATTCCAATAATTTCTCTTCTCATGAATATTAATAATTTTAATTGAATATAAAATGAAAAAAGAAAGAAGTTAAAATTGAATGAACGTATCATGAGTCTAGAAAAACAATTAACAAATGAAATCTTAATAACGAATATAATTTTTGCAAATTTATTTTTAATTATATTTCTTTACAAAGCTTGCATTTATTTTATCACAAGACGTAATGACAGCTTAATTGTGTAAGCTGACTTTTAAAAATTCAGATGAAATATATTCTTTTTATGTCTTACAAATTTTAAAGAATTGAATTATACCACTAATTAATGAGATTAACTAATTATTAAATATTTGATAAAATAACAGATTAACATATTGCTAATTAACTTTAAAAATATTTCATTAAAATCGCAAATGAAACATCGAATATAAATATAATGAATTGTTGATTCAATTAATATATTCTTAAAATGTCATAAATTCTTAAACTTTGAGGTAAAATCTTCTCTTATATTACATATAGTTCTAGTTTGAAAGTTAAAATTATTATTAATACAATTTATATGCAGAGATGGTAGGTATTAAATCTAGCATCGAGGGTCAAATGCCATCCCATTATGTCGTCATCTGTTTTTATAAGGTGATCTCAAAATAGTCTTAACAGGATTTTAATGCATTTAAATTAAATCTGTTCATATAAGTTTAACTTAAATCACAGCTTTTAATTATATTTCTACTATTGTTATAGAAATAAAGCATAAATATATTTGATTCAAAATATTTTGATTTTTAGAACACATAATCAAAGTCACAATTGAACAAACGAAAATTGTGCATCTTCCAGCAGCTGAATAAACAAGCATGCATGACTCAAACTATCGCATGTGGCAGCTGTTTCTCAAATTACTGTCATCCCATTTGAGATAATACAAATTTGTCAAAACTGCGCTGTGTGGACAAATTCCAGAGTTTGTGTGGTGTTGAACATGAAATCTGACTACTCATTACTTTAGAACAACGATGTAATGAGCCAATTCTGGTAAATTTAAAAGGACCTTTAAAATTCGACTGCAACTGTCCTTTAATTTGAAGCGTTACTGAAATATTCTCCTTGAAATATGAGGCCATCATTCCCGTGGAATGATTGCGACCATCGCAGCAGTTTTCAGACGTATTAGAATTCCTAAGAGTAGAGACTATTCAGTGGTTTAATCGAAATGGGTGCATCTCACGAAGAGGGTAATCAATGCATAATAATGTGCTAAAATGCTTGCCTTTCAGCAAATTTGAGAATGTTAAAATCAAACAGAGGAAAATTCCATATTTCTCTCCAGCTTCGCCAATTGTAACGCAACCTTAATAGTTTCAAATAACACCATAATGTTGATTAGAAGTTCGGTAATGCGAGAAACTAATACGTTTAATACTCATTGTGGTCGTTTTAAACCATTTTCATCAATCATATGGGTTACACAGATTGAAAAGAAAATTATTGAGGTGATATAATTGCATTCAATAATATAATTGTGTGCAATGTTAAAATAGCTATATATAGTCATGTCGTTATATATAATGTTAATGCGTTTATAAATTCATAAGAAAACTAGATCTGCCCCTGTTTCCTTCAAAAGATACTAAAATACATTTTTTCTAAAAAAAATAATCAAAAGATTACCACCTGGTTAGAAAAAAAAAACTCTAAAAAAAGATGGCTTGAGAAGGAATCCACCTCTCTTGAAACAGCTCTAATTAATTAGCATATCTGACAATATTTTTCTTATTATATTCCGAACTCATCATTAGATTTGAAAAATATCCATAATATGCTCATCATGTTGAAAACAGCTCTCCAGTCCACTATTGATTTTAAACAGTGCATTTTGGAGAAACATAAGCTGTAAGAAAGTTATGTTCCCTCTATCTCTATGTATTATTAAACATAAGCATTTAGAAAATGATAGGATGATATGTAGATCAGCATCTAATTGTGAGCTGATGTCATATTAACTGCTGAAGGCTTTTCTAGTTATTATCCACAATAAACAAAAATGCTGTCCATTTTCCTATAAAAGTTCCTTTGGAAGCCAAATTATCTCTATTTATGCGGAGATATGCATATATAACTAGCACTGGAGTTGAAGGCAGGCAACATGAGTAAACATTATAAACTCATTTGTTTGAATTCTGTTCCTAGGATTTTAAATTTAAAAAAATATTTTAGAATTATATTTATCACTTTCACGGCTCCTTCAATCAAGTAATGCTTTATTTCGATTGATTTATGGTACAATTTTCTCATACACGCTACATATTTCTCTAAAGATCGCCACTGTCAATTCTCATATGTCTTGTTTTGATTTTTACTATTTTGGCTAATGAGAAAAATTTATTTAAGTCATCTTCTATCCTTTCTTACTATGCACTCAATTTAAAAGGTACAGGTATATAGTTTTTATGGTGATCAAGTTACAGCAAAAAGAAATAGTCACTAGTTGACTCATTTTGTCTAAAAGTTTTGTATAAAATTTAAAAAAAAGAGTAATTCTTTGCAAGTTAAGAATATGGTTTTTCAAAACATAACTACTTGCTTTCCTTATTTTGAGTATTCTTACAATTTACAGTGCCTACTTCTCACTATCATCCAAAAAGTTAAGATGTATTTTAACTTTTTTGAGACACTTTGCTATAACATCAAACAACGTGTATGATATTTAGGAAGGAATATTATATTCAAATTATAATTTGAAAATTACGCTTTAATTAGCAAATGACACTTTCAATGAGCAGCTTTTAATTCTTCAAATACAATTTTATGTGATTCTTTATAGTGTTTGAAATTAAAAATGGCAGTGAAATATAAAGATTCTCTATAAAAAGTTTAAAAAGGATCAAATCATAAGTCACAAAGGATCTGAACTATTTTTAAAGAAACTAAGCTTAATGAAAGTATTTTTCATACAGTTTAAACAAAATAAAGCTTTTAAATATGCCCCATAATAATGAAGGGAGTTTTTCCAATCAAGCAATTTAGAAATAAGAAAGCTACACACTGAAAATTCTTTTACCGGCTGTTTAAGCATTTGATATAAATAATAATTGGATTTCAATGTTGCACTAAATACCTTAAGCAAAGAATATTAGTAAAATATTTAAAATATTGCAAAGAATATTTGTTTCATGTGTCTCAAAAGATTTTAAAAGCAGAATGTTAAATTTTTTTAAGTGTATTAGCGCATTCGGTTTCATAGGATAAAAACTGAATGAAGTACTTAAAATAACCTGTCTTTAGTCTGTGTTATGTAATGCTAAAAATAAAGATTCTAACTGAATATATATATATTATTTAAAATGAAACAAACTTTGAAAAGTATAAACTGCATATAGTTATCTCAAAGGATTTATTTTAAATTACTAAACATCAGAGGTAATCTACGAAATGAGTCTAGACTAGAGCGAATTCTTTTTGTTGCGGTTATTGCTTTTCGGTATATATTCAAATCGTTCTCGCATGAAACGAAAGACATTATTTAAAAATATTTAAATTTTAAACATTTTAAGCCATTTAAATCAGCATGATTCGATTTTAAAATGTTATTTAGGTAGCACACGCTCTATCTATGAGCAATATTGCCGAATGTAAAGTCTGAAAATAAGGATTTTGGTAATATAACATCAAATCTTGGTTCATGCATTAACTTCTTTTAT
This sequence comes from Argiope bruennichi, assembly GCF_947563725.1. Lineage (NCBI taxonomy): Eukaryota > Metazoa > Arthropoda > Arachnida > Araneae > Araneidae > Argiope > Argiope bruennichi. The sequence goes on from NC_079162.1 coordinate 112,450,975, forward strand.
ATAAAATGATAGTATAACCTAAATTCCTTAAAAATGTATGCCCATATTGGGATCATGATGGCTTTAGCATAGCGAATCGAATCCAAAACAGCAAAAATCTTATCACGTGCTTCAGTAACAGTTAAGAATTATTCAGTGAATTGCTAAAATGTGCTTTGAATAATGCAAACTCTAGCGTCTTTGCAAAAGAATATTTTGATCTATAATGCCATGTAGCGAAATGATTATGCTCTAAAGGCTTTTGATGGTTTTAGGATTTTTTAGATAAGAATATCATCATCTGCCTTTGTAATATACTGGAATCCAGCTGTAATTTTAAGTGTTAGCACTCTATCGTCGACTTGCGACCCTCCCAAGTTATGATAATACCCATTTGCCATCACAAAAAAAAATCAAATTTATTTTTGCAATTTATTTTCGTAAACAAAACGCGCAAAAGAGTACACATTATGCATTTTTCATGTTATGTACAATAATTTTACACACATGTATTGAAATTTTGTCTTTTATGTATAATTTTTATAATTCATTTGAATGAAAATAGTTTTGAAATATATAAATTCGATGTAAGATCTGTCAGTTGGTGTGAAACTCAGTTGAAATCGAACTTTCATTTATTAGACCAGCAATTTTATTCATTAATAATTATTTGTAAATTCATGGGCAACAAATCAAAGGCACCAAAGCATCTGGAGTCAATAAAAGGACAGTCTTCATGTTTCATGTTTTAACTTGGTAAATGAGAGTGTTATTGTAAGAGCCAGCAACGGCCACGGCCCACCTCTTCCATCAGGGATCCTTCGCGTTGAATCAAAACTATTTCTGCAGCCGAACCAAAGGAAAAAGGAGAATTCATTTACTTATGTGACGACTTTTCATCCAAGTGTATTTAGGTGTTAAAAATTAAGTATTTAACAAATTAATGAGTATATTTCTTTTTGGATCAAACTATGTATTAATTTAACTATAGCTAAACACTATCTAAAAATATAATATGACTTAATGACTTTTAAGTCGAATTAACCAGATCATCAGTCTAAAAGTGTTTGAATCAATGAGAATTCGTTTAAGATCCAAATGAACAAAACGACATACGAATTTCACCATCCAATCTGCTTTTTTTTTAGTGAAAAACTTTTCTACCAGAAATAGTCAGTTTTTTTTTTTTTTTACATCAATCCTTAAATACATTATAATATTATCTAAATTCCTATCATAACAATTGCAGACAGTTATAAAAAAAAAGTCCTCTTTCATAATATAAATGGACACATAACGACTATTATGGAAAATTGTTCATCCAAATCCATTTTACTCATACAGGCTTAAGAAGCTGGAGAAAAAATGGAAGTAATAACTTATCTGGAGGGAAATTTCTTCATTTAACAAGAACAAATTGTTTAATGAAAACGAAAAGTTTTTATCATCGTACCTCCATTATTCATTTAATTCATACACCCGGAATGTTCATAATAAGTCATGTCACGGTGAATGCTCTTTAAAAGCGTTAAATGGTTGTTCTTTGTGAAAGGGGGAAAATGGAAACAAATTAGAGAGAGAAAGCATTACGTTACTGAACATCAATTACTTGTAACAAAAAAAAATGGCGGTGACGACAACAAAACATAGTAAATACAAAAGAGACAGACCATTACATTCTTTCATTCTGATGAAAGATCTTTGCTTAATAACTGTTTAATGATTTTTTGTAGTTTAACAAATTAATGATTTATTTTGCTAATAAAGCAGTAAAACTGATAGTCAAAAAGTATCTGTGTGAGTAAAACAAAATATTGAATGTGTGTATAGAATTTTTTAGTAACAGATTTTAAAAAGAATTGAAACTTCTTTAAAAATTACATAATTTTATTAATTCAGACATGGATTTTCATGCTATATATGCTACATTATTTATATGAGTATCAACTAAATAAACGTCATATATCCTTTTTAAATGTAAGATCGGATAACTTTTCTTCAAGAACTATTCAGTAGACAATAATTTATTTTTTAAGAATTTATGTCTAGGAAAAATATCCAAGTCTTGATGTCAGTTGAATTGAAGATGAATTAAATAAAGCTTTTCATATGCCAGTTTCAAATAAACAACAATAATAAAACATCTATATTATGCTTACTTATTATATATTTAATGTCTAACAAATTCATCTCGTTCTCATAATCTTTTTTTGAACTTGAATGTATTAAATTTATTTCATAATACGCATCCTGATTTGAAAGATAATCTAATTCCCCTTTGACTGGAATATGTAGCTAAGCCAAAAACTAATCATAAAAGAAAAAAGTATTATAATTTATTGGTCAAACGATTTTGGAGTTGTAGATTAAAATTGGAACATAGTTGATGCATATAGAGAAAAGTTGCCTTTCTGGAAAATTTCAGAAAAAAAAAAACCTGGCCCACATTTTTGTTTCGTTTACGAAAAAAAAATTCCAGCAGCTAATATTGAGTGCTAAAGTTTACAACTTCAGCCAGTTTTTTGATAGAACTGATTAAAAACATGTCAGATAATAGAATCTATAATTCAATTCTTCTAAAAGGATGGTTTTATTTACATCGGTTCTTCATCATAAATGCTTTTTCTTAGTCTGAAACGATTCAAACTATTGCTACGTCGTTAAGATATAAGCCAATAACATAGATATAATAACGAAACCTATACACATTAAACACCTGGTTATTGTTTAAATTTATAATTTTCTAAGCAAAACAATGTCATCTGATTTCATAATACTTCAACATTGTTGACTTTGTGCAGGTGTTATATCTACCATCACAAGGGAATCTATTTGAGCAGATGATATCTCTCTTAATAAAACTGAATCTATTTGAGTACAACCACATTACATGATAATATTACGTATTTCACGTTGTTTTAAGTTGTATAGTAAATTTGGGCCCTTTTTCCTACTTTAAGATGGTCAATGAATTTCAAAAATAAAGTGATTCGCCACATTTTAGAAGTATCACGGGGTCTTAAAAAGATTCCATAAATTCCTATTTTCACTTTTTTTAAGGGAATTTAAAGATATTTCTAATCACTTTCCCATATGCAAAATTTATGAATAATATTGAATGTATTTACAAAAAAGTAGAAGAAAAAGACACAAATACTTAAGAAATAATTGAGACCCAATTTCTATGCTGCCTAAGACAGGAGAATTTAAAACAACGAACTATTTGAAATTTCTTTAACTTCAAATGACTGAAGATTTAAATTTAAAAACAAATCAACAGATTTTGAGTAAAGTATCATTTGCAGGAAATTTTAAAATTATATTTTCTAAACTATAATATAATTAGTGCTCCATGTCAAACTTTTAAATTAAAAATCATATCAATTGTAAAGTAGAAAAAATCAATTTTGATTACCAAGACTCCATTGTCTTGACTGAATAATAGATACTAATGGTATTTTTGAATGAAGCATTCAGAAATATAAAAAGTCAAAGAGCAAATATTAATTTCAATTTTATATCTTCTAATTATTTTTTTATTTCAAAATGCCTGCTCGACAAATTGTGAAATTATAAGGGAAGATATAGATTTCTGACTAATTTCATTACATGCTACATTATTCAAGAATATTTTCGTTTAAAGAGGAATCTAAGTTGTGGATATAGCTTAAAGGCTGATATATTTGTTGAAGGCGACATCACTTATGGTTTTTAAAATAGAAAGACAAGCTTACTGGATTTTCAGAACTTATATTTTAAAAAGATCGTACAAAACATGAATTGCAGAAAAAAGAATATATTTACCAGAATTTTTTTTTTTGAAAATAATGAACAAAAGGATCTTATACGAAATCTATAGGAAGGCCAGGCATGCATCATTTTTTATAAGGATGCATATTTGCAAACCCAGCATACAATTGTTGTAGGAGTCTGTCGTTTGTGGTTCGTTACAAAGATGAAATTACATTTTAAAATAATGGCATTGTCTTTGTTCTTAAATGGCATCAGCAGAGTTTTAAAAATCCATAAGAATTAAGAAATCATGCTGCACGGCAGCATTTAAATGTCAATATTCCAACTGGCATTGGAGGATATTGTTTGCTCGGCTTATAACAATAACTCACGAATTGACAAAAAAAAGCTATAGGTTATTCATGAAGGAATTGTTTTCAAAACTATGTCTCGACAAGTATTTGCTGTAACATTGCTTTTTGTAACACCTTTCATTCTGTTCTCTTTGTTATTATTATCACAGCAACGCCTCTAATACTTGTATGTTGTGTTTGTGATCAAACTTCCCTATGTTTAAATGCCTGATCTGTGTATAGTGATCATTTAAGTTTATTTAATACCTTTTAGCTCATCTTGTATTGCATCGAATCTAAATATGTGTGAAGACAAATTAAAAATCTGTATCAACAGCAAGTATATTGTACAATCCCATCAATAATTCATCATATGATTCATATTACTTAAATATTTTATCTGAAGGCATATTATTTGAAGTATAAAGTAAAAGAGAAGTACTAGTGTTTTGTTCGGTAACATTGTGACAAGAAAAGTTATGTTCTCTCTGTGACAAATCGAACATAATTTCGAAAGACAAGGTTCCTAAGATATAAATGGTTCTCATTACATTGGCTGAATTCAAATCAGAAATCCAATATGTTTTCTCAAAACTGCATGTTATAATTTTAAACTCAAAAGAGAAGTTATTCATTTAATTTCTTAATCAAATACTTTGGGCTTCTAACGTTATATGCCAATCTTTAAAATATGAATGTAGAGCTTTTTCCATTCGAAAAGTCTGATACATAAGGTTTATATTAAGTTTTAATGTAGCTTCAAATATTATTTATCCTCAGATATTTCCTTAATTTCTAAATATATCAAAAGCAAATAGTAAATTTTATAATCCCAGAAAATATTTCGAATTCCAGATGGTTTGTACTAAATTCAGTCGCATCTGTTTGTCAGAATTTAGGTACCAGGAAGTCCGCTTATTTATCTACTGAAGGCTTTCCATATGTAAACATCTTAGTTTTCAATTTTCTTTTGGACAGCTTTGCTACATTTCCTTAACATAATCTAATCATATGCAGAGATTTACAGGTAAACTATAGTTTAACATTTAAAAAATAATATATTTCAATACCACTAAATATTCGAAACTCCATCAAAATTTCTTCAAACTTTTTTTAATCAGATTTGAATTGACGTATTTTATTATTCTTTGAATATGAAATTAATTTGCTATATCACAATGAGCGAATACTCGCTGATTTTATATTTCTTATACAAAAAAATTTATTATTAGAAATTATGTTAATAATTAGTGAATATATTCTCGACTTTCGATAACCACACTGTTGGATACTTTAGCCATAGCATAAATTCATTGTCTAAGGGTGGTAATTTTACTCCTCTTCAGTTTCTTAGATGTTTCACAAAATGATTTCGAATTTCTAAGTAGCTTTTCTTGGGGACTTTATATGTTTTTAAAATCCAAAGCATAACTGGAAAATTATGATTCATATATCATCCATAAAATTTCTATTAGATGGTTTTTAGCCTTTTTTCTGTTTCTATTTTTTCTTTTAAAAATAAGAAAGGAGATATTTCATTTTGTAACATTTCTTCATGTATATGGGAACACCCATAATAGTAAAATGATCACTTCTATTTCAAGCTGGAATTATGTTGACGAAGATATTATTAAAAAAGTATAAAAAATGTTGTTATTAGTACTATCTTTCATCTTTAAATTTTTTAGGAATATTTTTATTTAAGTTTTAAGTTTTTTTCCAAATTTAAAATTTCTTAGGGCACTTTTTTTGTATACAATATGACTAATGAAGGCAATTAGGTCACTTTCATAATTTTCTCAGCAAATATACTTCTGCAGCGTTCAATTTTAACAAAACAAAACCACGATGATGAAAAGACACAACGTCTTTATTGTTACGAATAAAAATCAATTGTTCTTGTTTGTAATAATTCGAATGTAAATGAAAATATTTTTTTTAAAAAATCAAAAAAGTTTTCAAATGCTATCAAAAATTTAAATAGAGAAAAAGTTTGGAGCCATTATCAAATAAACAAAAGGAATTATAATTAAAAAATAAATAAATAAAATTTAAAAGGTGTAACAACATACAGATACTACAGCTAGCTGCTTCTCGCCTTTTTATCTCTGCAATTAGCTTTGTGAAATCTCACGTGATTCACATAAAAACAATAATTTTTTTTTGAGAAAATTCATTAAAACCCTATCAATTCATTAATAAACTACATTTCTTCAATTCAATAATTTCCAAAAAAGGTGAAACATGAGATCAACGTCAAAACAATCGCTTTGGCAAGCAAAAAAAAAAACACATATTTCTTCATTCACAAAAAAGATTATTTAAATAATTCAACTGAGTGAATTTCTCTAGAATATTTTCGTCTTTTGTTAGGTTAATAAGGAAATTGAGGTAAAAATTTAAATTAACGGCGACGTTTTATCCTCATTGGCCGCATTATTCTCAGAAACCTTAGGTTTTGATCCGTTTTGAATGGAGATTATCAAACTCGAACATGGATTAAATTTGCGGGTTTGAAGTCTCACTTAAGGTTTATATTTGCCCTTCTACGGAAACTTTCTAAATTGAAAATTTTCGTCTCGCTTACAGTTTTCAGAGCAATTTAGAATTACCCCTTAAGCTTAAATAGTCATGAGAGTTGAAGCTCCATCCATAGCATGAAGCATCGCTTGCAAAGGTGTAAAAATACCATCCCTAGCCAACATCTTCAATGCACCCCAAACTGATTCTGATTCCTTCATTTGAATCCGCTTATTTTAGTGTTCTAATTAAGGGAATTAGAGTTAATCTGCTTGGAGGGATGCCGCAGTTAATGGGACTCTTGGATTAGTTTGATGAACGCGAAGTTCCCAGCAGGTCGACTCCCTCAACAACGGACATAAGACGCTTCCTTTAGGATGGAATGTATTATCTAATTATGCATAATATTCAGTCTTGGTGATATGCTTATGAGCACCGATGAGAATGTTTACTTAATGAAATGAGTACTCACTTTGCCATACGATGAAAGGCTTTGATGATGAAAGGCCACTACGTGGGACGTTCCCTCATTTACATACAGATGTGGGAACGAATTGGGTATCGTCGTTTAGGAACAGAAGGCTCTAAAAATACATCCATCGAAAAGGAAATGCAGATCATTAATTTTGCTCAAGGAAAATTATTTCCGGAATATCGGCACATGGGCTAATTTTCCAGGATAACAGGGTTCTTCTGCTCTCTCCATTCGCAACCATTTTTTTGCGGAAGAACTTTTTCGGTTCTTCCATTTCATTCTTATTATTTTTTCCCTCAAAGTATTTATTCCACAGAATGCAAATAATTCAATAATTCAGCTTTCATTTCATGTATCAGATTCAAATGCTTGTTATTTTATGACTCGTTAATGCTCTATAAGAATGAAGATCTTCATAGTTATAAGATTAGATAATGATGCATGTTTACATGAAGAGTAAATTCGAAATACTGCGCATATTCATGATATCGTAGTTCATAAATTTTATTTTAAAAGCAAGAAATCTTGTCAAGTGGAAAATCAATTCTTGTGGTAAAAATATCACCTTCAATCATCTACACTTAGCAATATTAACCAGTGCTTAAGTTCGTTAACAAATTCCGCTTAGTTTTCTCATGATCATATGCAAGTATATTATTAATAATAAAAATACTCCGGCATTTTTTATTAAAATAACTAAGAAGTTCCAATCCATAAACAAATTAGATAATAGGAATTTTAAAGATATTTTCGCGATGCAAAATTCAATTACAATTGAACAGAATTGCAAAATAAAGAATACTTTTGAGGAATATTAATTATAACATTCTTTAAAATATGTAATTATAATATGATTAAAGAATAGAAAAGAAACTAAAGACCTTCAAATTGTAGTAATTAAATTAGGCTAGTTAAAGTATTTAGGTCTTTGTGCTCTATGCTCTACTAAATGGTTTTGCTGCGCTCTATACATGTGTTCTGATGAATGAATTTACAAATGTACAGTATTTCATTACTTAATAATCCTATTTATTGTTAAGAAATTTGCAGATCTTTGCTAAGAATATTCCATTCCATTTATCCTAATATCGTTTTTTTTTAGACTTTGATATTATTTATTCAAAATCAGCACCCATTTTCATAGCTAATTTATATTATTTTGGCTTTTACTCTGAAAAACTGATGGTGTGCACTTAAAGACATCTTAAGATGGTAGAAAACGACGAATTTTAGCAAATGCAAATTTTAGTAATACTAAACAGTGACGACAGAAAACAGCTATTAAGTGAATTTTCTTGATTTTTATTAAATAATAAATGAAGAAATTTAAGCAATGAGCGAAACTAAAATAAAAAGGCAGCTATGAGTAAATCTTGGTTCGGTTGTTCTGCAAGCCAATAGCTCTATTTGTTTTACTTTTATTTACCAGTTATAGCAGCAATTTCTAGTCTCACTAACGATTAATGGTAATTTTAGGTTTTGTATTTACACTACAATAAGTTTCAGTTATTTATATATTTATTTAGAATTGGCTGACGTATTTGTTCATTTAGTAAATTGACGTTTTCAATTTTGTTCAACTTGAACATGAATTCGGATTTATCCATTTCTGATGGGATTATTTTTTGTAGTTGTTACTACTTTCATTGCAAATCAAAGAACTCCCGAAAGAAATATTTCGGTAATAAATAAGATTACTTGAGTATGTATATTTACTCTCATAGGTGTCTGAATTTTTATATGTTTGTGCATATATTTACACTGATTAATATTTTACACCATTAAAGAATTTGTTATTATATCAAGCAAAGTTTAATACATCATATATATTAACAAATATAAATATACTAATCATAAATGTATGTTCCCGTGTATGAATTAACACTTATTGCTATACACACCAAAAGCCAACATATACATGTTTAATATTTTCAATACAGATTGTCCTATCCTAAAGTTTGCGGCAATCTGATCCTGAACAATGATTAGGCTGAGCTTCGTTTGATGCTTTTCGAAGAATTTTGAGGCAGATTAGGTGGCATTTCGCTACGATATATGCAATAACAGATTAAATCTAATCGTTGCCCTTTCAGCAAAATTATCGTGTCGCGTTTACTGAACAGAAATCCCATTACTCCATCCTATTTCCGAGATGGCTGTAAGCTGCTTCCAAGGTAAATATTAATCTAGCGAAGAATTTCACTCTTAACCTTTTGTCACGGAAGATTATTGGAAAATTATAATGCTAGGGAAACTTTCGGTATCAAAGTGTTAAGAGTAGGTCGAAAGAAATTTAATAAAAATGCATTTTTATTAGCAATCAAAAAACCTAAGTTTTTAAAAACAATTATTAGATTTTATTATTTTGTTTTCTTAGTTGCAATTCTCTGTTATAAGTATTATGGGCGCTGTCGAGAAGATATCTTCTAAAATTCCCCACGAGGTGGCGCCACAGTATAATTAAAAAAACACTTAATATGGCTAGTTCAACAATAATTGAGTTCTGAAAGTATTAAATTAGTAAATCATCATCGAATGTAAATGTATAACATTTTTAAATTTTAGGGCATTAATGAGAGAAAAATCAATTACAAAATACCATCTTTACAAACATGAAACAAATCAATTTAAGTTAAGTGTTAAAATTGTCAATTCACTGGATTTACAAAAAAAGTAAGAAAAAAAATATGCATTCAATTTCAAAAAATGAGTGTTTGAAAATAATTTTGCTTGAAGTTCCATTTCTTATGTGAAACAATTTCATTATAAATTATTTTTAGTTCTTAATAAACAAAAGTTATAAAATTAGGTCTACTAGTAAAATGGTTTAGATGAAGAGAAAATTTGGAAATTTCCCAATTGAGTTTACTTAAAAAATTTCGAAAGAGTATTTCAATAAGTTCTTAATTGCTCTGGAGGGGCTTAAATATTTTATTCTCTGCCCCTTTTCATTCAAACACATTTTTTATGTGAAAAATTCTTCAATTCCCCAAAATGTATGTGACTCAAAAAAATAAAAATTTCCGACTAAGATAAAGAAAAATATACAAAACAAGAGATTATCTATAGGAAAGAATTAATTTAACATATTCATTTGCAAATATGATTGAAATTCAGTATGAAAGATAATTAAAATCAAATTTATTTTGAGAAATTTGGTGACTGATGATAATAAAACATCTTCTAAAATTATATGAAGTTGAAATTTTTGCCATCTCCATAATTTTGGATGCAATCTTTATTCAATACGAAAAATTCAATATGTGTCTTTCATTAAAATAATATATGAAAGAAATAATTTAAAATCATTTATTTGCATATGGTACCAGGAAATTACCGGAAATTATATATGAATCTGACTTTTGACGTGATGTTTTGTTAATATGTGTGATATATAAACTTGTAAAATTTTCTTTTAGTTTGCTATAAAATACTGTTATATATGGAAAGGTTGAAATTTTTTATCGGGTATGTCCACTGTAGTTAAAAGAAGTTTTTTTTTTGTTTGTTTGTTTGTTACATCTGCTTTATTAAATTTAAAGATGAGTAGCAAAGACAATGTATCTTTCAACTGTATAAAATAAATAGTTTGAAAAAACTTAGTAAACTGAAATAATACAGTTCTTAAAAGCAGCACAGGTTATGTGTATCCTCAATTCTCTTACTGAATTTTCTTAACTTTGTAAACAAATATATTATTTTTATTGCATGATTATTATTGTTTTTGTCATTTCAGATTTTGCGTAACTTATTTCAGAAATACATTTTACGCTCACTTGTTTCATCCGATATATTTTCATTTTGCATTTAGAGATTATAAAACACTCTAGACATCAATAAGCACTCGAAGTATATTAAAAGCAAAAAATAGTAATAATAACTTTCTCCAATAAATCTATTTTTTATTTTAAAATATCATGTATTGAGGCATTTGTTATCAAATTTCTTACTTATTTATATGCAAAACGAAAATCATATTCTTTTATATCTTGTTAACTAGAACTTAAACTTCGTGAAAGGAAGTTACAATCTCATTGTAAGTTCCTTGCACGTCATTGCAATTCTATCGCATATACTTCGATCCGATTTTCCCAAACTCATCCAGAATGAAACATTTATTTTATGGAATTTAAAATCTTCGAAAGCTTAGATGCGAAGCTCTATTTTTCAGAAACAATTGAATGAAGAAGAATTTAAGGATTTTCCATTTTTAGATAGCATTTTCAATTTTTTCTTTTCACAGCAGATTAAACTGTTTTTTATTGCTCCAGTTACGAATTATATAATATCCTACTCAGACGAGTTAAAATAAATACTTTATCTTTTATTTTGTTAAAAGAGTAAATTTAGAGAATCATCACTAATGTACAAAAATGGAAGTTCTTATTTTCAGTTTTGATTCAATCACTAAAAATTGCTATGAAACTGGAGTTATTTCTTTTCCATATTTACGAAATAACTTTCACTGACCTTTCGCATATTCTATTTTTACATAAAATTCAAATACCTAATCAAAGGCAAAAGGACTTCTCTCTTTATTTTTCACTTGAAGAATCATTTATGCATCAAAGTATTAAATATGTACTTTTAAAAATAATATACGGTTTCTAAAATAATTTATAAAATAACTTTTTTGGAATCGCTCAAAAAATATGTCGACAGTCTTATGAAAGATTACAAAATTAAATGCTATTGGTTAATGCAATTGCTTCTAAAAGTCACCGACAAATTAGGTCACTTGTAACAATTTCTCCATTGGCTTTTTTTTTTTTTTTTTTTTTACTTACACTACGTAATGCCATATGTCAAAATATAAAGAAAAGTGTTTGTTGATTCAAAACACCTGTATTGATAAGCAACATCTGCTCTCAGTTTGTCGTATGTGTTCAGTTGACTGAACTCAAGCTGCAGATCAAAGCAAAGATCTATATATTGCTAATGCTTTCAGATGCCATATAAAAATGTTGTAAGTGGAGTAAGCTTGGTTTCATTCTAATGACATTTTCTTATTACAGTGACGTTACGTTTTCCCTTTACAATGATAATTACCATTGCATAAGAAAAAAACTGCTTGTGATGTATCATCTTTTGCCAATATTTCGCAGTAGAAATTCGTTTAAGTATTAAATCAATATTTCAGAGATTTATTTACGATTTTAATAAGACAAAATGACATATGAATTATTTTAATATTTGATCTTCGCTTTTCACAATATACTTAAACGAATAAGGTCAAAACGCAGTCATCATTCCTTCTTACGAAAACTGCAAACATATTAAAGTAATTTATGAAGAACTCCATTACATTTATCAGTTTCAAAATAACTTATTTCTGTATTACGCATAGTTCCATTTTGCTCAAAAATTAAAAAGTAATTTAAATAGATAGAAACAGAATTTTTGCTTGAACACGTGTCCCTTTATATGCCCAATTATCTTGTAATGCATTATAATAATAAATTTTTATTGCATGGAATTACTTTATCTATACAATAAAGCCATTCTCAGAAATTCTTCATTATCGTTATGAATTACTTACTGTTAATGTTGTACAAAATTAGAAAGAATACCTTCATAGTTATCACCCACTCTCAGAAACTAATGGTAAACAGAAATCATTTGTAATGACATCTTCTTTGTATATCTTGTTTGTTAAGCAAGATAATACTAATACTAATAATAAAAGGTAATATAATAATACTGATAAAATTACTGTGCTCGTTTTTCCTTTACTTCAACACTGAAGTAAAAGAAAAATGTACACATTAATTTTATCAGTATTATATGTACTAAGATACTAATTCAGATTGTCAGTATTATGATACTAATGCAGATGCCAAAATATCGCTTTTCGTTGGTTTGTCTTACTGTTTCTTAAGCATTTTTCTTTCTAGTATTTCATCAAAATATTAAATAAGACCTTCTCGGAATCTAAATAATTATTATTTAAAATCTTATACAGCAAATCTTTAAACAATGTTTTATCTAAATGAAAACATCTTCTAAAAGCATATAAAAACCGAAAAAGTCTGATTCAGCTGGTGGCCCGGCTTCCAGAAATCATCCATAAACTGAAGTCACTCGTATAGGCGTCTCCGTTGTCTTTCTTGTTTGCAAAATAACTTATACCAATATTGTGTGTGTTTTTCCTTTTACTGTGCAGACAGATATTAATTCAAAGGGGAAAAGATAACCGCTTCTCTTCCCTTGAGCTTACTGCTAAGTTAGCAGTCAGAGGCTGTCCATAATAAAACGGACCTCGTATGTACATCAAACAGACGAAAGCTTCTACTATTATTGGTTTGCCTTCTTTGCTGACGCAGATTAAGGGATTACCTGAATGGAATAAACTTCCATTTTGTGCCGAATATTTGACTTAGTCCGCTTGATGAACGAATCCGGGGGTTTCGACTGTGGATATAAATGCTCATCATCTGCTGATCTAAGATACCTTGGCAAGTGAGGATGAAAGAAATTGAGAGTGGCTTGCTTAAGATTTTTTTTTCCTTTTCTTTTCTATTAAAAAAAGCCTTTGAAAACAAATGAGGATGAAACAAATTGAGGATAACTTGGTTTAGATTTCTTTTTCTATTTGCCTTAAGATATTTATAAAGACATATTTCAAAATGAATTCCTACTCTTTATCTTTTCGAAAATAAAATAGAACAAAATATAATTCATAAAATAAGATGCTCAACAATATATATCAATGATATTATAAAATATGCAATCTAGAGGTTACATATTTTACTAGATACTGGAATTATCCGGGGTTTTGACTGTTAATATAAATGCTCATTACCTACTAATCTATCTTGACAAGTGACGATGAAAAAAATTGAGGCTTGATTAAGATTTTGTTTTTCTTATCTTTTCTATCAAAAGAAGCCTTTGAAAATAAATGAGGATAAAAGGAATTGAGGATAGTTTGATTTAGATTTTTTTTAATTGCCTTAGGTCACTTATAAAGAAATATTTCAAAAGGAATTCCAACTCTTTACCTTTTCGGAAATAAAAGAGAAAAAATATAATTCATAAAATATGACGCTCAAGCAATATATTCATGATACTAGAAAATATGTAACCAAGAGCAAGCCATTAGCAATTGACCCACTTTGTATCAAAGAATTTATTGGAACAAGTTTAAAATAATCGTTTGCAGAAGTATTTTACAGAGAAAATCTTTTTAGAAATTAGCAGTTTGTATTTTGTATAATTTAGCAATTGACCCATTTAGTATCAAAGCATTGATTGGAATAATTATTTATAATAATTGTTTGCAGAAGTATCTTTAAGAGCAAATCCTTTTGGTATTCTTTTCTGTGACATCAATGAATGTTTAATTTCATTCAACTATTTAATAAATTTTGTTTCTACTATATAATTAGATAACTTTTTAGAGAATACATTTTCATTTTGACTCAACTGAGAATCTACATCACAAATGATTAATTTTACAGATTTGCTCATATTTTTTTAATTGAATTATACCGTATATTATTGACTTAATTTAATAGTATCAAAATACAATATTCTGATACACATACAATACAAAGACAAATCAGTTAAGTATTTAAGAAGAATAGAAGTTAAAAAATTGGGGGGGGGGGGGGAGCTAAGACATTTAGTTTACCAGGTATTTACATTACCAAGAGTCATTTATATGCATGGGAAAACTTATATATAAAATTTCTCAGAAAGATTTTAGATTAAAATAATTAAGCGACATGCATAAAGTTAGAAAATGCAAACTTTAAAATCTACTATCTGAATTATTGATATTTCATCTACAATTCGGTAGAAGTCATGGCATTATACAATAAAAATAAAATTCCTGTAGGCAAGTAAAAAGAAGATATATTGCATTTTTCTGTAGATACAAAGAAAAGAAAATTTAACTCTCTCCACTTTTTCCATCTTTAATCTTGTATATTTTGGTACTATGTGGGTGAAGGACTTCCAAAAATAATGCAACCTAATGAGAGCTTTTAAATGAGGTGCCATGTTTAGGTTAAAAAACAGTCGACGGTAAGGGGTGAACTCATTTTTCAGTCTGTGGCTTCGCAGAAATCGATGTTATCTAGAAACTTATTTTCAATGCCAAATTATGATTAAGCAATAACCCGCATAATTTGAATTATTTTTCCCTTTTCAATAGTAAGAGAGTTATAGAGAAATTAAAATTTCATATCTATCATAATTCCCAACCTCTTTAAGCTGAATGGCGAACTTTACAAGGACTTTCAGTTTTTTGAGAACATATATCTTGCTGTCCAGAACTCGGGTCATAAGATTTGCTACAATTGGCGGTATCACTATAAAGAATTTATTTAATCAACATTCCGTAAAAAGCTTTAAAGATTATATAACTAATTACATGGTAATAAATCCCTAAAAGTTCAAAGTACAGTGTGGAATTTCAATTATTGAATAAATTTATTCACTATAAGAAATGTAAACAAAGGATGTTTGTCTTTCTATGCTCGTATTTTGACATGAATATTTTAGAAGAATTATCAATCCTCCTAGATTTCAAATACAAACGAGATGCAGTTAAAATGCCATTCAAAATCGCAACACATTTTTCGATTAAGTTTAGAATGGAGCTTCTATTGAATCAAAGAGACAATAGTTTAAAGTTATTTGATTACTAAATAACAGAAAGCAGAACAGTTTATCGCGTTTACAGATAATTTATCTTAAATGAAGTTTACACCCGATAACGAGAACCAATAATTCAATATTAAGTTTGCTAAATCCCCGTAAAGAGATTAGAGGACGGCTTGGAACTGCAATTGAATTTCATTGCCATCTGAAATCTAAAAGATTTATTCCCCGATCGTAGTTTCGAAAGGAAGTTTGTAGCTTTTCACAACAAAATGCCACTGTTAAATGTCTGGACGAGTGAAAGAGTTAGAAACTGAAGTATTTTCTTGACAAATTAAATTTACATTTACTTCGAGGAATAATAATTTGAATTGTGGAATAAGGTTTGTATGTAAAATTGGATGAATATGTATGAAATGTATATAAAATTTGAATTAGAGTTTTTTTTATATAATTAAACTAATTCGTTCTCAGTTATAAATGCTATATTTTTTTATTCGGATTTCTTATTTTTATCAATATTTTGAAGCATTTAATTAGTTTCATTTTTAAACCCTTTAGTGAAATTTAAATATTAACATCATCGCAATTATTTACCATCAAATATAAATAATAAAAATATAATTTATTTGAATCAATTTCAATCCTTTCGTAGCATATTAAATCAAGTAAAAAAATAAGGACTCTTCATAAATGCTCATATTGATTTTCTAGATTGAAATCGGTGTTTTAAAGTAGACGATACAAAATAAATCCAATTTTCAATTTTTATATCTCTCCTTTTCAAAGATGCCATGCATTTTTGCTACTTTTAATGATTCCTTTTCATATAATGAATAAAGGACACATCAATGAATATATGAGATTTTTAAGAACTTATATTACAAAACACATGATTTGAAATGAGTTAACGCAAATAATATCTAAAGGAAGAAATGCACAAGTTATCAGACAGATAAATAACAATATTTAGTTGAATTGCAACTAATAAGAATAGAAACAAGAGTAAATGATGTTTGAGTATAATCAACAAAAAAAATTGTTCTTCAGATCAGCGCAGTGATGTTGGGGCTCATAAAACACATGAAAAAAAATGTGAGAAGTATGAAAGAATTCAATCAAATGTATGATAGCTCAAAGGATGAAATCATCAAACCTTATACCACCAATTCACAGCAGAAACTGGACATATTTCTACACTAATTAGTCAGAAACAGGAAAAATCCAACAGCGAAATTTGCAATTGCTGAGCAACGCAGATGTAAAAGAAATCCTGTTTAGAAATATTCGTAAGTAACCCTAAAGAATAACTTAACTACTATCGACCAAGATTTAGATTTGCCAAAAGGCTTAAGAAAGATTCAATACTTGAGTTCCAAAAGACGTGATTTGTTATAGACTGGAAGAGGCTAATTTGCAGAAAAATCGCCCCCTAAAAAAGCAGTATCCATGCATGTACATTGTATTGTCCATTCCACCAGTGTCCTGCATGCGATATTACACATTTTAAATTACACTTTGGTTTTACAGATGAATTGCACTTCTATGTATGAAAAAATAAGTGCAGAAACTGGGTTTAAATATTCCATAGCCTTAATGATCTCTTCACCGTTTTAAGCGTCGTATTGCTTTTTAATTTTGTGTTGAAATTTTTCCTGTAACCAATTTCATGCCATTCACATGAAGTTTTTCACCCACAAGTTTCCTCATAGTGTAATAAAACTATTAATATGCATAAGTTTCCTCATAGCATAAGTCTCTGTCACGCACAAGTTTCATCATAGTGTAATAAAACTAATTAATGCATTATTATTCTGCAACTCATAGTGTAGATGCAGAATAATAAAGCATTAATTACCAGTTACACACTCAAAAGTAATCTTTAGACATCTAAAGTAATCTTTAGACATCTAGTAATCATAATTTAGAAACTGAAGTGGCTTACAAAGAATATATAATGTAATGCTGATCATTATTCTTCAGAATGCTGGAAGATTCTAATCCCACTTCGTCCACCATGTCTTGCCAAGTTAATTTTCAAGAATTCATAGTAAAAGTGAAGAGTGTAATCTTTTATTAATCAAAGCAAACTTGGAACAACACCTAATAAATACTTAAGAAAGAAGATTTTTGCACTTAATCACACCATAGTACGTTGGTTTGAATGATGTATCATTCGACAAGATTATACATTATTTTACAGAGCACCCATATCCCAAAAGATACCCATTCCTTTTACAGAGCATTTTATGCACAATCGCTGACCAAGATAAAAATTTAGTAAATTATATGACATACCAATGTCTGCTTGTGGGACAAGTTTGATAATATTTGCATATGTTCAACTGGAATATAAATTAGTGCTAAAATTTGCTTAAATTCTCGTTCAAAAATGAGTAATTCCATAGTATATTCAAATAAACACAGAATGTTTTGAGGTTTTATAACAAGTAAGTTAATTATTTAAGAAAAATGAAAAATTTCAATAGTTGATATTCAGCAGATGCATCCAAAAATTTTCTTAATATATTCAATGAAATGTAGTAGATGATTTATCCTCAGGAAAATTCTTTTAATGTAGAGTAAACAATTATTCTTTTTACCATTACTTAAGTTTTAGCTCTAAGTGAAAAACTTGAATTTTTTCAGCTTCTAGTGCAAAACATTTTATGATTAAATCTCGAAAACTTTTCCTGAGTTTTTCTCTTCCTTCCGCTAAAAGCCCTTAACGAGAAAAAAAAATGTAGTAATTTTTGTGCATATAGCAGAACTACGTAAACTAATTTCCTTATCATAGAAACCCAAACAAGGAACTTTTTATTCAATAGAACGAAGAATAAACAAAATCTTGGGAAGTTTTTTCCCCTTATAAAAGATATTAAAAGAATTAAGCGCATTAAGTAGAAATAATAGAAATTAAGCTCAAATTAGGCGTCCACTAAATTGCTCTTTAACCTTCCTCTGGGATAATTCATTAGTTGTTTTTTCCCCCTTGCTTTTCTATGCGAACTCGGAACGTTAAGTGTTCTGGTCCAAGAAATGAAAATCCTAAATACAAGTGACAAGCAAATAAATAAACATCAGAATCTATTAAATTATAGAAGAAACAAAAAAAAATTGCTGAGTAAAAAAAATATTTGCAGACTAAACCTTGATGAATCATTAAAAGGACGGAAGGAAGGTGTTGCCTCTATCCTATAAAAGTGGAATTATTCGCCGCTAAAACTTCAAGTTATTTAAGCAACATGTATTGTTAAATCCTTTATTTTATTGAACGAATTACCTTTTCTGCATTGTCTAGAATAACTCTGGTTTGCAGTAAAAATTACCAATGGAAAAATTAACTATTCGCCAATAGTTTAGAGAACTCGAAATAATTAGTTTCGATTTTCCAGGCACAAAATAGGTATTTTAAAACCTTCAAATGAGCCTTCGAGTACCTGCAGAAAATAAAAAAATACAGAATTTGCTTTGTTGTTTATTGGTTTTTAGGTAGAAAGTTTTTGACAAATATAATTTCTTTCCAAAATTGGTTTTTAAATTAGAGTAGAGACAAAAAGTATCAGATACCATTCCAAAATTGCAGCACCCCATTTAATATCAAGAAGATAAACGTACATAGTAATGAGTAACATATAAATAATGAACTACGAACTTTTTTACAAATATTGATCTTGAATTTGGAGACGAGTTTCTTTCTTGATCTTGATCTTGAATTTGGAGACGAAACATCTTCAGATGAAAAAATGATGCATGAACCCATAATCTCTTTAATCTTTGCACACTGCAGTAAAATAAAGAAGCTCCAATCTCGCTTAGATTTAAAATTCGTATAGTTCTCAGGTTTGAATGTCGGAATCGAGGCTTTCAATGGCATTCAATGATGGACGTCTCCAAACTTCTGCACTGAAATTTTTATAGTGTTTTTTTATAATCACTACCTATATCATCATTATAAGATATCTATCAGCACGTTTCTGAAAGCATTTCTGCAGTTCAATTTCTTCATATGATTCTAATATCTTTTAACTTAATTTAACAATTATCTCGTGTGTGCGTGCGTGTGTGTGTGTGTGTGTGTGTGTGTGTGTGTGTGTGTGTGTGTGTGTGTGTGTGTGTGTGTGTGTGTGTGTGTGTGTGTGTGTGTGTGTGTGCACAAAAAAAGTGGAAACGTATTTTGAAATAAGAGGTGATTCCAAGAGCATACAATAAGAAAATAAATATAAAAATAAAATTTTAAATTAGACAGAAAGGAAACTACCCTAGAGTAGCGAATACGCTAATACAGCAAATCGTTTGTGCAGAAAAAAAAATTAAGTGAAGGAAATAATAGCCCAAAGTTGCTTTATCGGCGAAAGAGACAATTGGAAATCACTTTTTATACGAAGGTTTCTTTTCGAGTTTAACCTGTAACGAAGAAACACCGACTTTTCAGCAACACTGCATGATCAAAAGTTTAAAAAAAATCTTTTTTCTAGGATTAAAAATTATAAATTCAAATTTTTAAATCAAATTATTGAAAAACCCTGAAGTTAATAAAAATGTGAGATACCACTATGTCTCTCTCTCTATCTATCTATCATCTATCTTATATATATATACAAAAACCATAAAATGAAAAAAGTAATATATTTAGGAAGAAAAATTTTAGAAAATTGCTCGTCAGTAGGAGAAAGGTTTTTTTTTCTTTCTATTTTTCTGCATAACAACCGAAGAATAAACGTTAAAAATTAGGGCATTCCCTTTTTTTAACGTCTATTCTAATAATTTATAACTTTTATTCCTCCCTTCTAATAACTTATAACTTTTATTTATATCTTTTATTAATAATTTATCATGAGTTATATTATTTATCATTTATTCACCTTAGGAAGTTTTTAATCATAATATGAATAATAGTACCATAAATTGAATAAGTAGTAGAAGGGTTTCAAAAACAGTTCATTCTAATAAAATACAAGTGATTTCCAAATTGAGTTACGCATAACAGACTTTGCAGACTACATGTAGAGAATCGTTCAAATTGTATTTTAATTCAGAACTCGTATCCCTAAATAAAAAGTCAGATTTTTTCTATGCTCAAATTTCGTATCACCTTAGGCAAGAGGTGGTGAAGTAATTAAGATTCTAATTATTATATGCGGTTAATGCTACAATTAACTAATATTTCCTTTATATCTAAAATTAGATTCATGCGCAATTATCGGCCCGCACTTTTAATGGAAACATGAAAGAACTTATGTGCATCATCATCATTTAATTAGGAAATAGCTGATAAAAGATAAAAGTGTTGAAGCAGCTACCTACTTCATTAATCATATCTTGATAGTTATTTATATCATAATTATATAATTTACTACTCGTCAGTTCTTTATGTACGTTATTGAATTAGTTTCATATATAAAGTTAATTTATTGTTATGGAAAAGTTTCAAAGGCAAAATGTTTTTTATTGCAATAATTTATTTGGTTAATTGCTTCTGCATTAACATCTCTTTCCGTAATTCTAATAATTATTACGGAAAGGCATATGATAATTCGCTCTTTATGTCTACAGCTACAGTTTTTTTATTCAATTACTGAAAGATGCATTGGAAATATTTTCCTTTGTAGTACAGCTTTAGGGAAATTATTATTTTGATTTACATTAAAGTACCGCATTTTTATTAACGTTAAATAATAATGCTAAATATAAATTTTCGATTTTTTTCAAGTATTTTGTGTGAAGTCATTTTATTCGAAATTTTTATTATCATTTTCTTTCATAGCACAAAGATTCTTTTTTTAGAAATTGAATATTTTGATTCATAATAAAGCATATCATTTATGCTGGATACTAATAGAAAATATATATCGAAATAATCTAGTGACTTCTATTAAACACTAGGAAATTGCTTCAATATATTAAACTTAATTGCTATTTTTAGATTGATGCAACCTATAATTATTCTCCTAGGCAGAGCAGCCTATAATTATTCTCCCACATAAGCTTAAATGACACTAATTTTAGGATAAGGTTCGGAAGACGATAACCATAAGCATTTCATCGCAAGCGAGGCTCTGGAAAGTGTACAGTAAAGGCTTATCATCATTTAAGATACGAAATTGATTTCCTACAAGCTCCTACTTTTCCTTTATTTATTTCAGTAACTCATTTATCAATTTGTTTATATGTTAAATGCCCATATAAAATTATTTCTTTTAATTTGAATCTGCTAAGATGTTTTTCTCAAATATTGCTTCTGGTTTAAAATGTGTTAGGCTGCTATAAATCAAGTCGATTCCGGCAATATATTTAAATTATTAAATATAAATTATGTGTTTCGTAATTTGTAACAGAGAATAATAACAGATTTTAGGATAATTCTCGAAATTTAAATTGGATCATACTGGCTTTTTGATTTATGTATTCGGAGGGTTAATTATAACAATATTGGCTTTGATTTATGAGAAAATTTCTCATAGAAAGTAACTCATCGGTTTTAAATTTACTAAAAAACGCATAGCAAACTAATTGCTGTCGTTCCAGCCGTTGTCAATGTTTAGCTTTGATTTAAAAACAAAGGCGACATCTGGAAACGAATTTCAGAAAAAATTGAATGCAGGATTCCATTATAAATATAATGAAAATTTTCCAAATTATTAAGAACTAAAAGGGAAAAAATATATAGCAAAATTAAAGTTCTTCAAAAACGCTCATTCGTTACTGTGCTTAAATGTAGAAAAAGTTTTTATCAAAAATTTGGAGGCTTAACCAAAGAGTGGGTATTCTAAATATAACATTTTAAAAAATTACGCCTCAATGACCATTAAAAAATATCTTTTGAATTTTCATTAAAAATGAAAATATGTTTTGAAAACTATCGAAATGTCAACTAAATTAGATTAACAATATCAATACCTAACTCTTTTGTGATTCCCATTTTGATCTCTAATATGGATAACATATCTTCTACGATAAAAAAAATTTACTTTATACATAAAAAATTAGTTTATTTATATTTATTTCATACTTAAAACTAGATTCATTTTCATTATTTTTAAGTTTATTCATAAATTTATGGAAATACTTGGGTATTTTGTTTTAGAATGTTAAGTCGCAGAAGGCTGCCGAGTTTAATAATAGAAACAGTAATTTTCACAGCACAAATTTGTTTACGTGATAACCATCATTTTGCCTGACTTCTAAGAATTACTTATTCGCACCTCTTTCCTTATAAGCCCACGCTCTCAACGTCTTATTCAAAATATTCCAAGTTCTCTCACAGCAGCAAATTATGTGAGTGCAATTTCTTTCCTGCAAAATTTTGTTTCTGTTCACTAACTTGCACCATTTATCATTAAGAAATCTTGGTTACGTGTCCCGCTTGTGAATTAACTGTAATAGTTGCGTTCAGCGAAAATTTTTCCCGGGGAGTTTTGATGTTTTGACATGATGTAGAATTTTATAATAGCACCCTTTCTTCATTCTGACATTTTGTAATTCGTTACTTAAATTATACTGTTATTTCAAATTAAATCGATGGAAGTTTGCATTTCCCTTAAAAAGAATGACATTCAAATATGTCTTCCTAATACATTCTAGATTAAGAAAAACATATTTAAAAAATAAACAATATTAAAAAAGTTAATAAAGAAAAACATCTTTATAAAAAGAACACACGTTAACACAGTAAGCTACTAAAGGTGAAAGCTACTAAAAGCTACTAAATGTGAAAGCTACTAAAAGCTACTAAATGTGAAAGCTACTAAAAGCTACTAAATGTGAAAGCTACTAAATGTGAAAGCTACTAAACGTGAAGCTACTAAAATTAAAATTTATGACGCTTATCCGGATCAAAATTCAATGTCTTTTTTTGATTGCCGAGATTTTGTGTGTTTATATACTTTTAAAAGGAATTTTTTTTTAAGAATTTTTGTAGATAAATAAACAATATGACATATCAAAATAGTTATAGCAAACCTTAAAAAAGGATTAAATATTGCATGAAATGTATTGTCAATTATTTGAAAACTTATATTGAAAAGGTTAATTCTCCTACTGTAAAAAAATACAATAAAAGTAATTGGAAATAATTGTTAGGTAATTCATCAGTAAAACATTTTTCGAGCAGACAGCAATTTTAAAATATCACATTTTTTTTTAAATGGAGTAGTTTTTTATCAAATCTAAATCGTGCAAAAAATTCAAAAAAATTCTAATGCATTTTTCAATAATAAATTAAATTGTTGAAAGTCTGTATTTTCTTAAAAAGGAATGACATTCAAATATTTCTTCTTAATACATTCTAGATGAAGAAAAACATATATATTCCTTTATAAAAGGCCAATTCAGATATAACACAGAAAGGATGAAGCTAGTAAAACCAAGTTTTATGAAACATGCGACAATTATCCGGATCAAAACCCAATTTTTTTTTTCTTGAGCAGATTTTGTATGTTTATATACTTTCTGAATAAAATATTTTTTTAAGGAAATTGCGTAGATCAAAAAACAATAAGACATATCAAAATAGTTATAAAAACTTGATCGCTTGAAAAAAGGGATTTAAATATTGTCTGAAATGCATAGTCAATTTTTTGAAAATTTATATTTAAAAGGTTAATTCTCCTACTGTAAGAAATACAGTAAAATTAATTAGGAATAATTGTTAGGAAATTCATTATTAAAACATTTTACGAACAAACAGCAAATTAAAAATGTCTCAATTTTTTAAATGGAGTAGTTTTTTCATTAAATCTAAATAGTGCTATTCAAAAAAAGATTCTAATGCATCTTTCAATAATAAACTAAATAGTTGTAAGTCTTATTTTCTTAAAAAGGAATGACATTAAAATATTTCTAATCATTCTAAATGAAGAAAAACATATGCATTTCTTTATAAAAAGCTAGTTCAGACATAACACAGAAAGCAAGAAGCTACTAAAATAAGATTTATAACACAACAATTATCCGGATGCAATTACAATTTCTTTTTCCTTGCGGAGATTTAGTAAGTTTATATACTTTCAAAAAAAATATTTTCTTTAAAGAAATTTCGTAGATAAAAAAACAATAAGTCATATCAAAACAATTAAAGAATACCTTAAAGAAAGGGATTTAAATATTACATGAAATGTATTGCCAATTATTTGAAAACTTATATTTAAAGGATTAATTCTTCTACAGTAAAAAAATATAATAAAAATAATTAGAAGTAGTTACTAGGAAATTCATCATTAAAAAATTTTACGGAAGACAGCAGCTTTAAAATTTCTCATTTTTTTAATAAACAGTTTTTTATTAAATCCAAATCTTCCTATTCAAAAAAATTCTAATACACCTTTCAATAATATTTACAAAACAGAGATAATTATAGAAATGTGAATAATCCCATGAGCTGAAAAAATGAAATGAAAAAAAATATAAATAAGAAGTGGCGATAAACAAAATAAAAAAATTAATAATTAGTTATAAAGGTTGAATTGGCTAAGTCAGATAAAAAAAATACAAATAGCTTAAGTTAAGAGATTATAATCCGTTAAATGAAATAGCTCATGAAAAAAGAAGCAGTTTTCTTTTAATTGATTAGCTAACGCAAGTTAAGCGAAAATAAGCCTCTAATCCTCCAACAAGATTTTTCTAAGCGTCATCTGGTGAAAAGTATAACATCGAAAAAAGCGTTGATCCATTTTCAAATTAAAATTTGAAAATATTAAAAATGGAATTCTGAAATGCAGATAAAATATTTTACGTACTATTCCATGAAGTGCTAGGTGCTGAAATTAATCATGCTAATTTAGAATAAGCTAAAAGTTGCTGTAAATAATTTAGTTTCTAGTTTCTGCTAAGGTTAATTCTGACAGTAAAGTTTAAAATCTGTAAAAATTATGTCGGGAAGATAATACTTCCAGAATCTATCCTAAATGGCATGTTTGCATCCATCAAGAATTTGAATTCCATAGGTTTGTAAAAAATTCTCCAAAAAAATTCCCAAAAATCAGAAAAGTCTTGTTCTAGAATCAAAAATATATTCAGATGTTGCATAATGTAATTATTTCTATTGAAGGAATAATCTGACTAGTATTTTCTACCAAACGGTGTCTTCTTTTAGTTTCTTAATATCTGTTTGACAAACAGATTTCTAAAAAAATGTTTGCATTCTGAATTACCATAAGCAAAAGCCTACACTATAGCCTAATCAAATGGGTTTGTAAAATTGATTGAAAAATGCCTCTAAACTTAAGTAAAACGTTAAAAATTTAAGAAACATCAAAACTGATTCCTAAAAGTGGTGATATCTCGTATTAAGTTTTTATTTCAAACATCATTTTTACTGTAAATAAACAAACAAGCAGATAAAGATTTTAATGTTTGTAGTGGTTTATGATCAAGTTGAATATTTGGGCTTTTCATCCCTTGATTGGCAAGAAAAAATTATCCAACTTTGAAGAATCTCGAAAGCTTTTTAAAATGCTCTACTGACATACATTGTTAACCAGTCATGACAAAATTTTAAAGCAACAAACTCTAAAATACTTTTTAATAAAGAAAATTATTCATAAAATTAAGTACAAAATCTTAAAACCATCATATTTTTAAAAGGGCATCTTGATTTTAATGATATTGGTAGAATGATATCATAATTAATTTCTGTTTTGACTAATTTTTCATCAAGACTTTCTTTCAAATTTATGCAAATTTAGTTAACCTTTCTTGAAAAACAAAAATGCCAGCTTTTCCTGAATTGGTATGCGCAGAAAATTTCATATATCTCTCATTGGTATCTACAAAAAAGTAAATAAAAGGCATTCAAATCCATTTTAATTATTCGAGATTTGTTGTAATATTAAAATGATAATTCATCATGACATTAAGAAATTCATACTTTGCGAGAAATAATCTCTTAAATAACTGACTATTTGGCAGATAAAATGAAGCAAAGTTTTCAGTAGGTTGCAAACTATAACTGTTTTGTCATTTCAATTAAAATAATATTTGAACGCTTAATAAAAGGAGACAAAACATTTCATAAATGGGTATCCATATTCAAAAACTCAAAAACATGTCTTCAAGAAATATTTCTTTCAAATGAATTTAATGGGAAAATTGAGATTTATATTAAAAAACATCTAAGAGGTTATGTATAAAAGTGATCATATTTAATGAGTTAAAGTTTAGTAATAAATCGAGGAATAAAAAAAATATGCTCAAATAAATATGGCTTTTAATTTAAATCATTAAACCAGTACATTTTTCATGGTCTGTTTGAAATTTTAAATCTTCATCTGATATGTAGGAAATTTTTAACATTTCGGGAAAAAGTCATAAAATATCTCGTATCGAGCTCTCTATCGATTGTTAACCTCATTTCAACTGCAGCAGTCAAAATTTGGACATGGAAGATTTTTCTTTATTTTTTTTACGAATAAAAGATCTGCAGTCTCTCTTGAATTAATTCAAAGATTTAGCATTTTTTTTTTAACATTTGTGATCTTGTTATCGATTCATCAATAAACATGGCTTTTAATTGAAATTATACAATTTTTCAAAATCTGTTTGAAATTCTAAATCTTCATCTGATTATTCAAAAAAATCTGATATTTAAGAAATTTTTAACATTTGGGCAAACGTTATAAAATATCTCGTACTGAGCTCTCTATCAACTGTTAACCTCATTTTCAAGTGCAGCAGTAAAAATTTGGACATGGTGGACCTGCCTTCATTGTTATTACGGATAACAGATCTGCAATCTCTCTTGAATTAATTCAAAGTTTTAGCATTTTTTTTAACATTTGTGATCTTGTTATCGATTCATCAATAAGCATGGCTTATAATTGAAATCATTAAAACCAGTACAATTTTTCATTATCTATTTGAAATTTTAAATCTTCATCTGAATCATTCAGAAAGACCTGATATTTAAGAATTTTTTAACATTTCGGGCAAACTTCATAAAATATCTCGATCTGGGCTCTCTACCTATTGTTAACCTCATTTCAAGTGCAGTAGTCAAAATTTGGACATGGAGGACTTGTCTTTATCGTCATTATGAATAATAGATCTGCAGTTGATCTTTAATTATTTCAAAGTTTTAACATTTGAGATCTTGATATCGATTCTTTAGTGATCTGATAAAAATATATAATATATAATTTTAGCCATGTTGTACAGCAGGAAATGACTGAAAATTCTGGCAATTGAACATTATTAGAAGGAAGCACAATGCAAAAAAATCCAGATTAAAAACTTCAAAATTATTTTAAGATGGTGTCGAAAATCATTTAAGTTGCATGCCCAAATGGAATGTTGACGTAATCCTGTACGCTCCTGATTGAAATTCTATAACGTTATGCAAAGAAATCAAATCACTAGCTCTTGTTCCAATAATTT
Source organism: Argiope bruennichi (assembly GCF_947563725.1). Taxonomy (NCBI): domain Eukaryota; kingdom Metazoa; phylum Arthropoda; class Arachnida; order Araneae; family Araneidae; genus Argiope; species Argiope bruennichi. The sequence continues at coordinate 112,479,013 of NC_079162.1, forward strand.
TCTATTTCCATTTTTTACTACGTTTTCCATTCCGAAGTTGATTCTCTTCCATTTATTATTTTTAATACTTTTGTTTAAATATTTTGCAAAAATGAAAAATAAGCTAAACCTCTTGGTTTAATAAATAGCAGTAAATTTTGCATTTATAACTTTTTTGTCTTGATAAATACAAATGGTTAATTATTTAACATATGGTCCTTGAATATAGTTAGAATTTTTTTTTTAAATTCATTTAAAGGCAAATATTATTCATTTGAAATTCGATACTAATTTAAATAAGTAAATTTTCTTAACAACATGCGATATTATTAAATTTTCAATTAAATAATCTCAAGTTTTAAATGTAAAGAATTAATTATTATACACAATTTATTACATATTTGTTATGTAAGTACTTTATTAGATGTTGAAATCACTAAAATTCTGCAACAACTCACATGATCGCCGAAAAATAGTTTTACAGATTATTCAATTGTCACATCATTAATATTTAAGCTTGGAAAATAGCTAAGATATTAAAAATTAATATTAAATGCTAAGGAGGATATGGATATCATTTCGGCCAAGTTATCTTCTTTCTGGTAAGGTGCAGAGGACAGCACCATCTTAAGTGTCGTCCACATTATCTGACCACGGGTTGAAATTCTGATATGATCACCAAAATAAATTTCATTCATCCTCAAAACTGAGTTCATCTGCTGATTAATCTAAATAAATTCTCGACAAAAATAAAGGATTTTTTAAAGGAAAATCAGCCGATAAGAGTTCGAAGAAAATAATATTTTAAAAACTCTGATGTCATCCTTTTCACAAAAGTTTATACTTTAATATCCTCCAATCCAGATTATATTCTGAGTAAAAATTGAAACATCATCTACCTCTTTTCCAAAGAAAATAATGTTACTTTGAAGAATTCTATTGCTTTTTCATAGAATTTTTTTAATCAATCTATACAATAACAGAAAATGAAAAGACATCAACTATAAGAAAACGAGCGTCTTAATAAAAATATATTATTGAGGGACATTTTGCGACTGAAAGGGTAATGCCAATATGCTGTAAAAGCAATCGTATAAAACAATTCCCTCGTGATGCTTTCTTCAATTCCACTCTTGGATATTTCGATGCGGAAAGCAATATCCGATTCTTATTCCTCTGAACATAATTTTAGATCAAATTACTTTGTTACAGGGTTTCTATTGGATTCTTCGGCATTCTTGATGTACATAGCATCACATTTTCAGAATCTCCACTCGTTTCTCTATTACAGTTTTCATCCAATATCCTTTCATCAGAGAGATATAAAGAAGCGTTGGATTTCCTGAATGAGAGTGGGTAACATCTTTTTATTTGAATGATTTCTGAATGAATAAAAAACAATAAATATTTCGAGTCTAGTGTCAACCGTCAAACTAGTGTACTAAATCGTCAATAAAAATCAAGCAAGGAATTCATTTCAAAACGAAAGAAAAAAAACTGATTTATTTCATTTTAAACTCATATTTAATAATAAAAGTAAAGTTATTGAATTTTATTTTATTTGATGTTTTTTTGTATTATATATTTCCTCTTAAAATACAATTTATAGAATACCTAAAAATAGAAAACAGAAAAGGACAGAACATCTTTTCCTTTTATCCCAATCATCAGTTGGTAGAAAAAGAAAGCTCTAGTAATAGGCTTTCTATATTGGTATCGGTAATGTGCTTTCTTTCTTCTCAAGTAAAAAACTACCATCTAAGCCGTGGGTAGGTAAGTCCATTTGATCAGTTCACTCCCTTGAGTTTGTAAAGGTGTCAAAAAAACCCAGAAACTAATCTAGAGGATCTACCAGTAGTTTCTTATTTAGGATGTTATCCATCAGAGTAACTGATAGACAATTAAGGTTGTTTTTTGCTTGAGTTCCCTTTTAGCAGCTGATTATCTAGGCTAATTACTCTATTCAGTCTCATGAAATCACGTTTTCTTATACACCAAAGAAAATGAAAAGAAAACTCTGTAACTGATTGACACTTATGGTTAACTTTTGCTTGAGATTCCTTCTTACTACTGATTAGTTGAGCTAGCTACTTTATTCAGTTCCATGAAATGACGTTTCCTTAAGCATCAAAGATCAGGAAAATAAAAATCTCAATTCTCAGCATTGCAAGAATATGGATACTCTATGCTACAGTTAGCCATTCAAAATGAACTTGAGCCCACATGGAAGTCGAATTCTGTTTCTGCACACTTGAGATAGAAATGTAATGCTTAGCTGATAAATATATCCATCTAAGCCACTGATTAACTCTCCTGATCATTTTCTATTTAGGCTTCATTCCATTTTATTGATTAGTTGTATAATTTACTTCTTTTAGTACCATTGAGATCATGTTTCCTGGCGCTTTAGAGAACGACGGAAAAAAGTTACAACCATCAGCTTTTTAACCTTTTGATTACTTATGACAGCAATTTAAAATGACTTAAATGATTGTCACCGCATAAATCAAACACTATGTAACCTGCAAAATAAAAGAATAATGTGCAACCGATAAGTTTACTCTGTAACAGTTAGTAAATATTTTACTCACGAAATAGATAAAAACATTTTAATACTACCACTTCTCTGTTACTACACAAGCTGAAAAGAAGGAACATAACACTATATCGCAAACATGCATGGTTAGTAACATTAATGTGACCACCTGTCAAAATCCAGAATAACTACCTTTCGCATAACGGACAGCTGCTAGACGTGCAGAAAGACAGTTCTATTAGGTTCCTAAAGGTGTTCATTGGGAGGTTGAGACATACCAACTCCAGTGCCGTGGCCAGCTGCGCTAGGTTACGAGGGTGTGGATCCATGGTGCGAACAACCCGATCGAGGTGATCCCACAGATTCTCTGTTAAGTTCAAGTCCGGGTAATTTGTTGGGCAAGAGAGTACGGTAAACTCATCCTGGTAATCTTCGAACCACGCAGGTACACTGCGAGCTTTATGACATGCCGCATTGTCCTGCTAGTAGATGCCATCATCCTGAGGAAAAACAATTCTTATGTAGTGGTGAACATGGTCTGCAAAGATAAATGCATACTTGATCCATGGTGCCTTCTGCAATGAGGAGTGCACCCAGAGAATACCACGAAAACATTCTCCAGACCATAATGCTCCCTCCTCCAGTTTGGACCCTTCCGGCAATTGTTGCTGGGTGTTTGCTTTCAGACATTTCACGCCGTATACATCCATCTGTCCGATGAAGCATAAAATGTGATTCATCGGAAAAAGCCACCTGTCTCATCTCAGTGGAAGTACAGTTTCGGTATTGGCGTGCAAATTCCAGCCTTTGTCGCCAATGAACAGGAGTCAGCATAGGTGCATTAACCAAGCGTTTGCTAAATAGGCCCATACGCAATAACGTTCGCTAAATCGTCATTGTGGAGACACTGTTGGTAGCCCCTTGGTTCATCTGGGCTGTCAGTTGCTTACGACAATTGCACGTCTATTCGCCCGAACGCATCTCCACAGCCGTCGATCACCTCTGCCATTTATCGCCAGTGGTGCATCACATTTGCCCTGTCGCTGACTTTGGATAGTGCCATTTTATTATGCACGGTATGCTTTTACCATGGCGGTTCATGAACAGTTTACAAAATTAGCCGTTTTGGAAATGCTTACACCCATGGCCCGAAAGCCAATGATTATGCCCTTTTGGGCGTCGGATAAATCGCTCCGTTTCTGCATGACTGCAAGAACTAAATTTTGTTCCGAATACCTATAACACACTTTATATATCCACCAAATTTGCTGATAGCACTTGCCTTCTGAGATTGGTTGTTTAACATTGACGTCAAAAGTAGGCGGTCATAATGTGATTGGACTGTGTAATATTCTCACCCTTGATGTTCATCTTGACGGGGATCTCAGAATAGTAGTTAAAGACTCAATTATATATACAGCTAATTCAAAAATTTTATATTGAAAAGTTATTAAGCTGGATTTCATACTAGGGGCGTTCAAAAAGTAAGTTGCACTCAAATAATTAGGACATAAATACTTTATTGACAAGTCCGCTACAATCCAGTATGACACATATACTAGCACACTATTTCTCTACATAATATCCCAATCGCTGGAGACATTTGTCGGAACGTAGCACTAATCGTTCGATGTGATGACTATAGGAAATCGCTCCTTTGTCCTGGAGTCAGCTTAGAACAACTGTCTGAATCTGGTCACTGTTGAAAAATTGGCTTCTACCCAAATGTTCTTTGAGCTTGCCGAATACTTGAAAATCACAAGGCATCAGATCGGGACTATACGGTGGTTGCTGCCAGACCTCCCATTCAAAACTGAGAAGCAAACTCTGCCCTGTGCTTGCCTTGTGCGGTCTTGCATTCTCGTGCAGAAGGACCATGCCTTTGCTTAACTTTCCACGTCTCTTATTTTTCACAGCTTTGCGCAAACCTCTTAAGGTTCCACAGAACGACTCAGCATTAATGACCGTGCCCTTCCGCATAAACTCGGTATAGACAACTCCTTCGCAATCGAAAAAACAGTAGTCATGGCTTTTTCCACTGATGGGAGAACTTTGGATATTATTCTCACAGGCGATGACGTGTGTCTCCATTCCATTGACGCTTGCTTCGTTTCTTGTGTGAAGTGATGCATCCATGTCGCATCGCCAGTAATGATACGACTTAAGAAATCATTACCTTCTGCCGAATGACGTTGAAGGAATTCCAAGGAAGCCGCTAACCTTGCTCGTTTGTGTTCTAAACTCAAAGAATAAGGAACTCATCGTGAACATAATTTGCGATAATCCAGTTGGTGATGGAGGATGGAATGAGCACTGCCAACGGATATTCCCCAGTTCTCTGCAAAGTGTGTGATACACACTCTACTATTGCTGAGAATAATGGCTTCCACTCACTGTACCATGTCTGGTGTGCTCACCTTTCTTGGCTTTCCTTGCCTTTTCACATCGGTTAAATCTGTGCGACCGTTTTCTAACTGCTGACACCATTTCACAATGGCTGGATGTGACATTGCATGTGGCCCATATACTCCCAATATTTCACAATGAATATCCGTATACTCATTAAACGTTTTGCCCTCAAAAAACGTATTGTTCAGCGTACTTCAACGTTGGAGTAAAATTGCAGCTGATGCACCATTTTTTCTCGTACTGTACAACAACGGTTTTCACTATCCGAATGAAACTGCAACCGTTTTAAGTCATGGAACTCATTTATCATCTGTGCAAGCTTAGCTCTTGTTTCGCCATGATGTCATCTGTGGGGGAACAAGCGTAGCTTACTTTTTGAACGACCTTTGTAAATTATTGAAGAGTTAAATTAATGACAACTGGTTCAAGATGAAACTAATCGTAAAAGATTGTGCTGATATGTAAAACTAATTAATTGTGTCAAAATTTTGTATTCATGTTACATTACACCTTACTATGTGATGTAATCATGTGCAGTTCACTTTCATTAAAAGTAAAATATAAAATTTTAACATCATTATTTTTAACTTTTTTTAGGGAATTTTAATTCAGATAATAAAATTATATCCAGAGCATATTAAGTGTTATAATAAATTCATTGTGAGTTCTTACGCCATCTTAAATAGGAAGTAATATAAACTTTGGATTATGAGTTGACATTATTATTCATAAAATATGTCAAAAAGTTGTCCAATTTACTTCTTTTTATTATTTTTTGTATAATAATTTGATTGCTAATTGGTATTTAAAAGTTTCCTAAAATACCTTAAAATATAAGGTTGTCTGACTAAACAAGGTGATTAGCTATAAGAAATCCACTTCGCAGCTTTTAGATATCGAGCAAATCATTTAGAAATTTTACTACAGATCTGCCCGTATTTTATTTATACTAGCCAGATATTGGCGGGTGATATTGTATGACTTTTTTTATTTTTCTTTGTTGACAAAAAATGGATAAATTCCTCTTTACCAGAATATCAGAATTTCATAATTAACCTCGAGAAATTTTTCATTTAGTTTGACATAAAAATTCAACAAATGATTTCAATAAATTGTCACTTGCCACTTTTATTAAATATAATCTGAAAATTAAATAAAGAGTTACCGTTATATGTGTTTACGTCTTATTTGTATACTAGCAACAACATATTGACTAAAATATTATAAATTGTAAGTTTGACCAAAATGTGATGACTGAATAGTAATAGTCACACATTAAAGGAAATTTATCAGTGGATGAGAAATACAAAGAATTGATTTTAATAATAATTAAGTCTGTAATAAAATTTTTATAATTAATATAATTATTAAAAAAAAGAATAAAAGTCATCAAATAAAAAAAATATGATGCTGAGTGTCAAATAAATTTGAAACTCAGCAACAAGTTTGAGTTCTTCTTTGGCAGCTTTTTTTCTGAGGAGGGGGGTGATTTTTTATTCTAAATTTTCTTAGTAATTTAATTCTTGAATAAACATTCCTAACCCCAAATGTTCATATATTAAATAATTTAAAACAATTTTTAAAAATAAACATGGAAAAAAGATTGATTATCTTATTTAAAATCCTATTTATTTCATAAAACTAACTATCCCAGCTTCTTTATGCCTTAAATCTTTCTTCATCTTGTATTCGTCATTTTCGAATCAACTTTCTGGAATTTTATGCGAAACAAACACTTCTCACTTTTTAAATAAGTAGAAATTCACGAAGTAATTCTTAACATGAACGACACCCCGTGGAAGATATAGAGTATTAAAGTTACTTCCATGAAAAATATTTTTTAATTAAATATATTGCATGGAAATACTTTTTCTATTCTTAGCAAACCTAGAAATTAATTATGAAAGTTTTGAACAACATATATCACATGGTGAGCTCATAGTTTGTAATTCAATTTAATCAGTATCTGGACCTGTAATCCGATTATATCAAATCTTGGCACAAAAAAGTTTATACAGCTTTATTTTGGATAGAATATCATAGATATGGATAGAATTTTAGGGTTTTGCTGATATTTAAGTAATATAAACAAGACGAAAACTTATTCATTTTTTTAAGATTTCGTGATTTCATTGAATGAATTTTATTGTTCATGTCATCGAACGAATATTTTTCGGAATACTCACTTCATCTATCAAAATTGAATTTTACTTGCTTTTAGAAATATTATTTTCTGATAAATATATAATTTTTCTCTCTGTTATGGATTAAAGAACTGTAAAAACCATCGAAATCTTAACTAGTAAGGATCATGATTTCAGATATAAAACTAATTAAATGTCTCAAAGAATATGAAGGCTAAACTTTTTACTGAGTTTTAGGTACTCTGTTGTCTGTATTATGTGCTTTATTTTACTGTAGCTGAGCTTCAGAAAAATAAATTAACTATATAGATATATGTGCAAGATGTCATCTGTCACTTTTGATAAATTATTCAATTACTTAATGATTTCTCTTTTACGTTGAAAATAAATGAGTTTCAATGATTTATGAATAGTTAATTAGCATTTTGTTCTTAATGATCGGCAATCAAAAATCTTTGGTTATAAATAATTTCATTCCGGACTTTTGATATAATCAAAATATTCATTTAATGTTAAATCTGATTCCTGACTAATATTCTTATAGCAATATATATTTCCTTAAATACTAAATCGGATTCTTATAGTATTTTGGAAATAAATTCCTCCATTGAATATATAACACTTTATAACAAAATCACATCGATTTTAACTCGTTCATTTTTGTCGGGAATTTACGAGCATTCTAAGCCCTTCCAAACCGCCAACTTCCAATAAATTCTACTTTCAGACTTTCTTATTCCTTCGGCATGCCTTTTGCCTCTGTTAATGTATTTCTATTGCACAGTTTCTTTCATTTTGCATTCACCATGCACTCTAAGTCACATAAAGTATTCACTCCAAAAGAGGTTCGGAACGTCCATTTCAGACATGAAGTTACGGAAATTATGTGAGATATCAAATACATCCTCACCAATCTTAACTGGTTTCCGTGCTTATGAGTGTTTTTAGCCTAGAATGTTCATATTAGTGTGCTGTAAAGTACCTGTAATCGACCAAACTTAGAAACAGAAAAAGCAGAGGAAAGAAATAACAAACCTCTCTCTCATTTTTCTGTCCTTCTCTGTGTCGGAGTCTAGTACTAGTCTATACCATTTCGTGAACTAGTCCTCTAAGAGAGAGACCTAGGGACCTTTCCTAGAGGACATAGTTTGAGAAAATTGTTAAAAACGGCACGTGATAATTACTAAAATTTGTAAAATAAATTCAACTAAATATTCTAAAGAACTTAAACTAATAGCCTTTGAAAAATAATTTTGATATTAGAATAGTGTTAAAATTATTCTTATGCCGCCATTCCTTCGAAAATTCTTGATAAAGAAACTATACAAAAGTATTAATTTAGTAAAAACATCAGTTTAATTTCTAATTAAATAAAGAATCAATTAACTTTTACTGTTTGACAGTTTGAAAAAGTTCCCGTTTTTGTTTTGAAAATCACTTATATTAAATTTCATGAAGATCAAAAAAATATTGAACATTTGTTTAAGGAACACACACTCAGATTATAGACGTAGATGACTTGACAAAGAATAACACGTCAGGTAAAATTGCTGAAAGGACAACTACTACATGATTTAAGGATTATTTAAATAAAGAATTCAAGAAAACCTCAAACCACTTAATAATATGAGAATTTATAAACAATGACCAATAAGAAGGGAGAATCCGACAAATTTGAAAATTAATTTCAAATTTCAAAATTGCAGTTGGAATTGTGAATATTTGAAATTTCCCTTGGGGGAAAAAAATAAGAAAAAATTATAAATGCCCAGTTTCTGATTTTAATCTGAATAAAATGTTTTTCATATGCCTTTTTCCGAATAAATTTTCTTAAATTGATAAATTTAATTTATGTGAAAACGGTATTAAACTTTGAAAGATTTAGTACATGAAGCTTTTACAATACTACTACGAAACGAAATTTATCATAATTTTATAATGAAATATGAGTCGTGTATTCATTGTCCCAGTAAATGAATTCAAAGCTGCAATGGCGCATCATTATTGCGTACGAATAATTGGAAGGTCGTCTTGATATATCATTCCATGTCAATATGTATTTGACGAACTCTGGTGTCACCACAGATGAAGATGAATTGTTTAACATTATCAATGTACATATATCCAATCAAACGCGTTTCGTGTATTTAGATATCATATGAGCTGCTTATTGATAAAGCGGCATTGAAAGCAACATTATCAAATGATCATTCACAAGAGGAAATTGACTATACCAAACAGAATTTGATGTGAAAAGATAACCTGGTGGTCATGGGGAAATGAAGAGAGCAAAAGATAGCGTTAGAGGTGAATAATAGGAAATATCGAAGGCACTGTATAGTTTAAAATGAATTTTGATAATGAATATTTAATTGCAAGTTCTACAAAACAAAAATTCAAACATATATTTATTTAATTTGTCCTTTAGAAGGGATGTTCTTAAACTTCGAAGTATAATAATGGGAAATATGTAATAATTATTCATTTTACTTCTAAACTTTTTGATAGAATAAAATAAAGAATAAAAGACAGAGATTTGGATAGATTAATAAATTATAATAAGACACCGTAAAGTCTTAAATAAAGTTTCATAATAAATATAGCAATGTAAGTTATACAGTACAATGCCTATATACCTAAGGTGTTCAAGGGAGGAAATGATATCCAAAATATTAATAACACATAAAGAATAAATAAAGAATGAAATAAATAAATAATAAGGAATAAAATAAATAAATAATAAATAGGGAGTAAAATAAATAAATAATAAATAGGGAGTAAAATAAATAAATAATAAAGCAGGAATAAAATAAATAAATAATAAATAGGGAGTAAAATAAATAAATAATAAAGCAGGAATAAAATAAATAAATAATAAATAAGGAGTAAAATAAATAAATAATAAATAGGGAGTAAAATAAATAAATAATAAATCAGGAATAAAATAAATAAATAATAAAGCAGGAATAAAATAAATAAATTAGATATAAAATAAATAAAGGATAAAAGCCAGAATTTTAGATAGATTAATAAATTATTGCAAAGTAAAGTTTGTAATGAGGTTTCACAAGAAATATTTCGATGTAGGTTGTACAGTACAGTGTACATGTATCTAATGGGTTCAATGGAGGGAATGATACTTAAAATACTAAATAACGAACTAAAAAGTTATATGATAGTTACTTATTTACATATGTATTTATCATTGCATAAAGTAAAAGAAGTATACCATCCCTAATATGATTGTAAGAAATGAAACAAAATCCATGTGCGATGGATTTTGTTTCATTTCTTACATACACAAGATTCTTTTTTTTACCATCTACTTTAATATTCACACTGAAATAACTATGGAAACTTTTATTTATTATCTCCCGCATATGTAGTTATGTTTTCAATTTACTTTAAGAAACAAGCGAATATAAAAATTCTTTGAACTTGCTTTCATTCCATTTTTTAAAATCTGGCTTTGAAACGAGCAATCATGTAAGATTACATATTATTAAAAATAACTCTCTTACTTTAAAATAAAAAAAAAAATAAAAAAACTCAAAACATTTAAAAAATTTCTTGAAATGCTTCAAATCGATTTCAAGAAAACAATAGATAGTGAAGCACTTTTTCCGTGGATATTAAAACTCTTTATTTTTTTATGCGTGTACTAGTTTTAAAGTACTTTTAAAAAACTCAGATTTCAGTTTTAAACGATTGAAAATTGTGAGATGCTAAAATTCATTTTCTATTTTTATAACAAACAAAAAATATTTTGCATTTACTGTTAATGTTTTTCACAGTAAAATAATGAGTTTGGTTAATTACTTTTCGAATAATAAATCTTCAAAAAAAATAATTATGTCTTTTTTATACATATAATTATATTTTCTTATCTTTAAAAAATTCTGATGGGAAGAAAGTGGTTTCTCTTTTTATAGATAATTTAAAATATTCTGTTAAACCTTAAGTCTTAACTGTATAGTTCTCATTTTGAGAATTTAAAATAACTGCAACAATCCTTTATTAAATTTTGTTGTTAAAGTTTTAAAAAATTTATGACCTAGTAAATTTTGGAATAGATTAAATTTAATACGTTTAACTTTAGAATTTCGCTCAAATTATAAAACATTTTTATAATAAATAATTTGGAGATCAGCAATTTTAAACTTCTTCACGAATTTTAAAATGTTAATATGATAAGAAGCTTAGAGTTTAGCATTATATTTTTTCTAACTCTTTAGGAATTTAATACCTGATGTAAATTAAAATTTATGTACCAGCCTTTTACTCAGGCTCATAAAAAATTTTAGAGCTTTAACTTAAACTACTTAAAATAAATTGTCGGAGGCATTTCAAAGACTTAATATGGTTAATCTTGCGTTTCCTCTAATTTCTACAAAAAAAATGAGAAAAAAATTAATACATTTTTTATGAAGTTTTTTTCCTTCCATTTAATGAAAAAAATGCTTTTATCTGCATGCTCAAAATTTCAGGACCCCTACAAAAAATTTTAATGAAAAGATAAAAAAACTTTAATCTTATTCCTGGATTATTTATAGTAAAAAAAATATTTCATTACTGTTACTGTCTAAAAATATCTTCTTTTTTTGTTAAGCTGTTAAGTCAAATAATAATATAAATTTTAATAACTTTCTTTGAGATCAAAGTATTCACATAGAAAGAGACATGCTCATTTTTATGTAGAAAATGTTTAAAGAAATGACATAACCTTTTATGAATTAATATAATGTCGCTGATATATATGAGTAAAAATATTAAAAGAAAACAAAATATTAAAAAGTGATTAGAAATAAATGAGATATCTCTCAATTTCCACTTAATACCAAATATTTTTAATTGTTCTGAATGTACAGGATGTCCCTTTTAAAGTGATCCAATATCTGAATTTTAAACCTTCAGAGATAGGCATATCCAAGATAGAGAAATTCAACCACATCAAAGCATATATGCTGGTAAGAGATAGGTATATACTTCCGATTGGAAAAATGCTCTAAATGATGAAAGATATTATATTTCGCGATGTTTAATCCAATAAATATACTAGTAAAAAAATACAAATTATGAATTCATATGTAGACTTTTAATCCCATTAGTCATAGTTAATAAAATATTCTAGCCAGATTGATAGTTTCATCAGAAAAAAAAATTCCACTCCTCAGCAGCTAAACTGTCATTGTTTTATCCAATTTGAGATAGTTTTAAATGGCGTTTCGATGTAAATCCGTCAATCAAATCCAGGTATTTCTTCGAGATGGCTATTGACTGTCTTAAATTAATAAATTCAGAAATTCTTAACTCTGTCATTATTGGCTGCAACAGAAGGAATTTTTATTTAAAAATATTAATGCATTAAGAAAATGTTACTAAGTACAATTAATAGAATAGGAAAAGCAGTATAAAATTTAGAATTCGTAATTTTTTAAAAAATACATTTATTTACTAGAATGACATAAAATATATTTTTAATATTATTTTTCAAATTACAAATTATGCCTAAATTTAATGATTTAAAAATTAGCTTTTGTACCACAATTAGAGAGGACATGTTTATAATTCTAATATAATTCATTTCTGAGCCATATGCTAATATTTGTTTTCATCAATAGGAATAGTATTGTTTTCGTCAATAGGAATAATTAAATACTATTATAATCATAATTTTTGAGCAGATTTATTTAGGTTACTAACTTTCGTAATATAATCAAAGACATATAACACTTTAAAGCACTGCTAACAAAAAACACATTCTTATATGTATGGGTGTATTAATATTTGGATTTTCTATGAGTGCAACTAAACCTATTATTTGGATTTTCTATGAGTGCAACTAAACCTATTATTTCGATTTTCTATGAGTGCAACTAAACCTATTATTTGGATTTTCTATTTCCTTGCAGCTAAACTATTATTGCGATAAAGGTGAGTTTTCTTATATATTCCAATTAAGATCCATTTCAAAATCTGATCTTAAATGCATTGTCCATTTGTATCAAAAGGAACTCGCAATGACGAAAATAATCACTAATTAAGTATTTAAATTATAATCCCTACGATTTAAGATTCCATTATAGAAATTTTAAATAATTTAGGTGTAAAGTAACGTGATTTGAACTGAAAAAACTTATGTGAATTTTTAATATTTTTCTATCTTGAAATTTTAATGAGATGCTAATGATTTAACCTAGGAAAAGTTAAAAGTGCACGAATTAAAAAAAAATTATACGTTTATAAGTAAATATTTCGAATCATTATTTTGCATATTATTAGGAATTTAAGAATTTGGAATTACTTAGAGGAGTTAAGAGGCGCTCATTCGCCTTAAATCGCTGACAGACTATCAACTATCAGCGGGCTTGTAAAGCGCCATAAGTCACAACGCACAACAACAGCTTAGAAGAATTTATAATTATAGATCAATGTAACAAATCATGATAATTTCTATTTTTTTCATGTTTAGATATTTTTTGTTTAAATATAAGATAAATGTTGTTTTCTCCTGTCCAAACAATAATTAATATTAAATGAAATAATAGAATACAAGAACTTTTGTTGTTTATTTGTTTACTGAGTGATGGGCCATGCGAAACGCCCTCTTCGTATCAGCTTCATATCGCGTACATATCTGCTTTGACGCCCAGAACTTATTAATCCGATGATATACGAAGCAAACGTTCAAGACTCATCTCCTTTTCAGAGCACATAGCAAATAATTCTGACACCTGCTATATAAGATTTTCAAAAACTACTTTATAAGAATCACTCACAAAGTGGATGTAACTGTGAGTGGTTAACCGAATGTTGTTGTCACTGTGTTGTAAGCTAAATTGTATTTGGCTTACAAATCTTACATCAAGGATTTTCATTCAAACTGAGTATCTCGTAAATATTAAGAAATGCAAATGAAATTAAAACAGTCATCTAATCTCCAAAATATTAAAGTAAATTATTAAAACAATTTTAATTTCTGCGATATTTTGGAAAAGAAAAACCAGTCTATTTCTTACGTCGTTTAAACTTACAAAGCTAATCTAGCAAAGCAACCGCTGGAACTAGCAGAAAATACGTCATTTTTTTTTCTGCTAAAAACAGTGATATCTAGATCCTTTCATGAAACATTTTAAAGCTTGTAAAAGCATGTTCTTGGAGCGCCTAACATGGATGAATAAATATACTTTTCGTGAGGAAGAAATCGCGAAGACTGACAAAAAATACTGTAACTTTGTAGTAATATTTTGCTTGCCCTCAGGGCAATCTTTGAATAACGATGCTTTTATGAGAATACGGCAGCAAATAAGATGTTAAACATGAAATGCTTAAGTAAGAAACACAAAAATACACAAATGGTACATCTTTTATCTACGGCATATCATCAAGCTTTGTTTATTATTAGGATAAGGATGGTTTCACACCAAAATGTGCCGCAAGCAATAATTTCCATAAGAATGTCAAATATGTTGAGCCTGTTGCTATGACATTTATTAAACAAATGTTATATAAGCATTAAAGAGCTTACTTTTTGTAAAATAGTAAATTCAATTTTAATGCATTTTGTAATTGCATTACTTTTTGGGCAATATCTTTTAAGATTAAAGATGAAGCTTCTCTTCTTGGAAAAGCCTCCAGTTTTCCAATTATATAATTTTATTAAAAAAATAGAAAAAGAAATCTATTTTTATTATACTGAATAATCCTAAGAAATAAGCGTTTGTACCCTATTTCTTTTTCTGGTATATACATTATGCAATATGCTTCAAACTAGGAGAAACTTACCTCCTATTATTAATATCCTTATTTCCATTATTAAGGAGTAATTGGAGAGCTATGACTTAAGAAAAACTACATTTGACTTGTCTCAGTGAGTGGAATTAATTTATCTCAAAGTATATTTTTGATGGAAACGTACCAAGGTATATCATTAAATAACGTACATAATTTTGTACACAATAATAGAAAATGCAATGCATAACAATACAAAACGGAAATATAAGAATAGCCTATGTATTACTTTTCAGCATAACTGCCAATTATGGTAAGGCATTTGTCCTATCTCTGGATTAATTTGAAAATCTTGGTCTCATGAAAAGTTATTGAATTGTATGAGATCGTCGTCAGAGCTAAATCTTTGACCTAAGAGAATCCTTTTCGTAGATCTAAGCAGATGAAAATTGGAGGGTGCGACGTTTAAGGCTGATAGTGGCTGCTCCAAAACTTCCAAACCAAATCCTTGCAGTTTGGCGCGAACAAGCCAACAACCTTCAATGAGACCAGGATTTTTAAACTGATCCAGCACTGAGACAAATGTTTCAACATGAATAGCGATTATTCCAAAAAGTAATAATTTAGTAACACTTTTATTAAATTGAAAATCCCTGACTCGTGAAGCGCTGTAGGGTTGTGTGAGGCCATCGTCAGAGTCAAATCTTTGACCTACGAAGAACTTTTCATGGATCAAAGCAGATGAAAATTGGAGAGTGAAGATGAAGCAGGTTATTCAATAAATCAAAACAGTAACTCAAATTTGTCATTTCCTGAGTGATGGTACATGAAAAAAACGAATGTCTGCAGAGGGAGCAGGTGAAAATTGCGTCAGAATCAAACCTTTGGTTGGAGGGTTCGAAATTCAAAGTTGATTGGTGGCTGCTCCAAAACTTCCCAACCGAATCCTTGTATTTGATACGAAAACGCCGACTGCATTCTATGAGACCAGGATTTTCAAACTGATGCAGAACTGGGACAAATGCCGCAACATGAATAGCAATTATGCCTAAAATTAATAAATTGGTAATACTTTCATTTCCATTTCATATTGTCATGCATTGCATTTTTTATTATTGTGTACAAAATTAAGTTCATTACTTATTGATATACCCTCGTACTATTATATGATTCCATCAAGTAAATTATTCGGAATGGCGTTTACTGATTGGAGATAAACATTTACGTGTTACCATCTTTCAAATATTTTGAAATTAGTTTCATCGAAGTAACTCTATTGTAAAGAAACAGTATTAACAGCCTTTTCTAATTTTTAATTGATATTCATACATGCGTTTAAGCAATGTCTGGATTGTTTTAAAAGGATATAGTTTGAGCTTTTAAAATAAATCATTAATTAATAATAAACTTATAACCATTCATTAAACATCTGTATAGTAAAGAATAATTACATCGATTTATAAGAGGGAATCTTCAATTATTTTTTAAAACACTATTTACTTTTTTATAATAGTCAGAATCTTTCAGTAATATCATTTATCAGAAATATTTTTTTATCTTTAGTAAATTAATTTACTAATTTACTTGACCTTTCTTGATTTACTTGATTAAGTAATTAATTACTTAGTTTAATAAAATTAATATTAATTTAGTAAAATTTATCTTTAGTAACATTCAATAAAAATTCTTCTAAGTTATGCTATTAAAAAAAAATGTATTTTCAAAAAATGTACTATTCTTCGTTATTTCAAATAATAGTCACTATATAAGCTTATGGGGAGAAAAGAATTTTAAAAAAAAAGCTTTAACTTACTAAGAAATGTAGTAGAAATATTTATTATTATATAAATGTCTCAAGCAAAATAATTTTAGAAGAATATATGTTATATGAAGCACAATTTGATAATTAACAGTTTATTTCTTTATCCATCCGTTAGAATATCTTTCGCTCATAAATCTTTACATTTTCCCAGTTATGGGTGTTTAAAACTTTTTATGGGAAAAGGAGATGTTCAGGCTCTCCAACTGTTGTTAATTAATATTAAAATATTGCACATGTTGTTATAAAAATCAAATAATAAAAAAAGTTTCTTAAATTAAATACATTCTTTCTGTCACATTCTTTTATGCGCTGAAAATATTTTTAAGTTGATTTTTAATCACGTTAACCAAGACGCAGATTAATGATTTTAAGATAGATCTCAACAGTTTAATTTTTTTTGTTGTTTGAATTATTTTAATTATTCTTTATCATATTCATCTTATTTTTATTGAAGTTGAAAAAGTAATTAAAAACATATATTAATAAATGGTTAATAAATCAGATTCGTATTCGAATTTTTTAACTATAATTTCATTCTTAGATTTTTTTTCTAGGATAAAAATATTTAGTAAATGTCCTCAAAATATAAAAATGTATGGCATTTTTATGAAGCTCCAATGCTCCTTGTCTCTTCTTTTTCTTCATGCAATTTCTAAAATTAGAGTTAGAAAAATAAAATTATTCAAATACATAGCAAAACAGTATCTTAACAAACTGAAAAAACAATTATTCAGTAAATCAAAAAAGTATATCGATTTGGTCGTTTCTTGCGTGATGGTATACGAGAAAAAAAAATAATGATTGTTCTCGATTAAGTGAAAAATTGAAAAATGTGCAGAAAGTAGAAAATAAATCTGCAAAATAAAGACATCCTTTGCCACCTGGGTTATTTTAGATTTTTCAATATCATGATTCAAAATCTAAAAAAAAAACACCAATACGCAGTAACTCATGCTGCATCATCAATATGCATCATCATTCAGCAAAAACATCTTCAATACGCAATAACTCAAAAGTCAGACATCTTCACGGTTGCGCACGCATTTTCTATACTATGGACTCATGATTTGACCCCAAAATTAGCATACACATGTTCAGAAGAATGGGAAACTTTTCCGCCAAAAATTGTTGTCTGGTATGTTAAATCAGAAAAAGAGCCTACAATAATGAACGTTACGTTAATTATTCGTTCCGAAAGATAGAAATTTGTCTTATAATTTTCTACATCACTTAATCTAGCAATTAGGTTAGATTTAGTGATCTTAACAAGCATTTTAATCCCATAGTTGCGTTTATATTATCTTCGTTTCCTTCATAGCCATTCGTTGTTCGTATCTTCGGTTCACATTGTGCAAAAAAATCCATGATTTTCTTTTACTAAATCGATCTGTATGGATTTTGCTCACGATATAAGCAGACATTAATGAATCTCGTCTGTATTCAAATTTCCTGTTTATATTCAGAAAGTGTTTATTTTTCAGGGGGGTTCATTTATCTCTTTATTAATTTCAGAGCCAACCGCTGACAGGGAATCATGGACCGCTTCCTTTTGGTTTTCATCATCAGCTGCACCATCTTGGCACATGCTTTCCTCGCTTCATCATACATGGCCACTTCAGATGCTGGTAAGTTGTTTGGTTATTACGAATTAGCATATTCATTCTCTTTAAAACTCCTTTAATTATTTCGATATTAATGGTGGTTCTTTAATTTTATGCAAAAGAGTTTTACCATCTTCACTTAAACAAGCAGTGTCCTCATTACGTTTGGAGCTCTTTGATGAAGATAGAGCTCTACAAGAAATTCATCTTTGAAGCTTGTATGAA
Organism: Argiope bruennichi; assembly: GCF_947563725.1. Taxonomy (NCBI): domain Eukaryota; kingdom Metazoa; phylum Arthropoda; class Arachnida; order Araneae; family Araneidae; genus Argiope; species Argiope bruennichi. Next base: position 112,497,460 of record NC_079162.1, read on the forward strand.
CCTGAACTCGAAAATTTAACTTTAATTGCAGTGTTAAACGAAAACGATTCGTTTCCTTTTTTTTATATTTGCTGCTTTACGGAAGTAACAAAAATTACTAAAAGTGAAATATAGTTATATTGATACAATTACTAATATAAGAAAACTTGAAATCACATCCACAGCATGTATTTCTTATGCATTTTGATGCCAGATCAGGGGAAATGAAATATTCTTTTTTTATTACCTTCATCAAGGCTGGAATAAGATAACATAAAATTTTATTTAAATGAAACTGACAACCCAAAAATTATTTCTTTCTGAAATCTGCACATGTAATCCGATGCAATTGACTACATGGAAATATTTTTATTTGATAATAATGTTGTTGTAATACTTTGCATAATAGGAATGGTGGCATTTTAATGCCATCAAATCAATAAAAAATATCTTGTTTTGGTTTTTGTTATTCTCTCTATGTTAATGTTATTGATTAGATTATTCTCTAAATAATCTAATCAATGTCATTTGGATCTTTCCTTAAAATGATCGCATTAAATTTAGAAAGCATTTTTAATTTTGATCAATCATTCATTGCAATTGCATCAATTCATTTTCCTCTTTCAAATCAGTTCATTTTGGTCTCAAATCTATTCAGTAAATAAATTTAAATAATTGCTTTTCAGTAGAAGATAACATACTCTATTTTTACCCAATGCAATTTCATCCTTATTCAATTAAGGAAAAAAACTCCACTTAATTATTGAAATGATAAAATATTTTTAAAATTTATGAGGTAATAAGGTAATTATTAATGTAGTGATAATTATTTTATTCGTTTTGTTTATCTTTATATTAAATTTTCTTCTTTTATTTTCCTCAAGACTTTTCTTAAACGTATATATAAGAACAGATTATAAATGTAATGCACGGAATGGAATAAAATAAAACGAAAAAGAGTTAAAACGTTGAAAGAATAAATTTAATGAATAAATAATAAAGGGTATTGTGAAATATCTAAATCAGTACTGGAAATTAATTGACATCAGAAGTCAATAAAACAGAAGACAAGTCTTTTCCAAAAGAAAAATATTTTTCAAGTAATGCACTTCCAGACATTTTTCTCTTTTCAAACAAAAAAGAAAAATGAAACCTTTGCTTTCTTCACCAAGTTATAGTCCGTGGTTTTCTGAAGAAAATTTCTTTCAATGTAGTTTTGTATTGACAACGGCAGATAAATGGAAGTAATTTGGAGTTTCCTTTTTTCATGTAAACCGATTACCTGAAAAGTAATCCTCTTACAAAGAGCTTTCAAATGATCAGCCTTTGATTTGTTTTTCAATGCGAGTCGTTCTTAAACTGTCGATAGGAACACATAAGCACTTTTACGACATTGGACTTTTCACAAAGATTTTAAATTTCCTCGCTTTCTATATCCACTTAACGAAAAGGAATCTTTTGCTTTCTTCCTTAAAGAATACTTTTCCTTTTAGAATGTGCTGTTTACTGATGCAAATTAGTGTCTTCACAAGTTAGAAAGTTAGCCAAACTAGCTGATTAAACAGCGCCCTTATTCTGCCTGATTTCAGTATCTCAATACTGCTGAATGTCTTCTTTCGTACTTTTCAGTTAAATAAAAGTAAAACATTGCCAAGTTTTAAATTGTTTTCGAATAACACTTAACAGTCTCCGATTTTTTATCGAGTTAGTCTCTGGCATTTACTTAGGTGAAAGAAATAAATAAACATGAGTGAATAAAACTGTTTGTAAATTAAATTGAAATAGTTAGAAGAAAAGAATTCCTAAGCATATATTTTAAATAAAGATTTTGTAAAGAATTTGATTAATCTTGAAATTAAATAATTTATTTTATATATAAATACAGCGAGATACAAGTCACAATAAACTCTTTATCTGTTCTGGCCGTTATTATGTAAAAACATTCGAAAGATCTGAGGACTAGAGTTAACTAATCTGCCAATATAGAATTTCTCCTCCACTTTCAATAAACAAATTGCTAGTAGAATTCTCATAGAAAATATTTTTAAAAAACACTGTCTAGATTACATACCGTTACTTGCTAAAAATCTAATTTTTATTTGATGTAATATAGGAAATATACAAATAACCATATTAAAATCAGACAAGAAAACCTGTCACCAATACAGATATTCATTGAAAAAGCTGTATTCGTCATGAAATGAGATTTACCAATAACTAATTTCATAACTTTAGTAATTAAACAAATGTGATCTTGGATATGTCAACAGTAATTTATTTTAATTACTCATTTTAATTATATGTCCTAAACTATAATTACCGTTCTTTTACTCCATTTATTCTTTTCCATTTGCTTATTTCTTTCTTCTTTTGTCCTCCCGCTGGTGTGATGTGGTGTGGAGAGGGGAATGCCAGCTCAGGTGTCGTCCTTGTCATCTGACGGAAGTTCGAAATTATGAGGTCCGTCCCAAAATAGCCCTAATGTTGCTTTAAAACGGGACGTTAATACAACTAAACTAAACTAAACTTCTTTCTTTTTTTCTATTCTATTATATATTTTGATTTTCACCAACTATTGGAGAAAAATATAATTCAGAATACTTTTAGAAATCGAATTAAAATTCAGAAAATATTTATTAGAAATCCCAAACTTAAAATGACGAACATCAAGGATCTGTCTGTTCTCTTTTCTAACATATACCACTTAAATGAAATTCAGTTAAAAATATAAAAAATACAATGTATAAATTGGTAATGAATATTTTACGCAAAAAGATTGCTACTCAAATATGGAAAAGCATTGAAATCAAAGCTTTGAAATTTTAAATACCCAAGCTTTCAATTTGCACAAATAACATAATTACTAAAAAATTTCATTTATATCTTATGAAAACAATTTGCAGTTTCCTTAAAACGTAAAGTTCTAGATAATTATGTTTAAAGAAGTTAAGGAGAATTTGCGTATGAAAACGCGAATAATGAGGGTGATGAGTGGTTATCTTAAAAGCCAAAATAAAATAAATTATAAAAGACATAATTGTTCTTATAACTTACTTCCTTTTTTATTTCATCTGACAGGGAAACAAAAGGGAATGTTGAAGAACAGCTAGTTTATAATCAATCTAGTTTCACATAAATTTATTTAATAATATAAAGTGCTAAAAAGCGGAAAAAATATAAACAATTTTATTAATGTGCTAAGATGATGAAGATAATCTTTTATTAAAACTCTTGAGATCCTATTAAAGCACGAGATGCTGCAATCTTTTTAGAGTAAGTGGAATTTTAACAACACATTTAATACATTTTTAATTTTTAATTAATTTTAGAGATTTTCTTTCCTATTATGACATTCATTGTGATTTAATATGAAAATGGTATTGTTATCGGCGCCTCACGAATTCTTTCATGAAAAAATATTTTTGCTTTTTAGAAAGTTAATTAAAAGGTGTTCAAAAAGTTTTTAATCTAATTATTTTTTTTCACATTTTTTTATAACTCATTTCACATTTTTATATGCATAATAAAATCTTCAGGCCAATTCTTTTTCTTATATTCTCTAGTAGATGGCATCACTTATACGGACTCAAAATAGAATTGAAATTAATCTATCAATTAATTATTCTCTGAAAATATACAGTATTTTCAACGAGAGCATCTAACAGACCTTAAATAAAGAAGAGGTTAATTACTCATTACGAAAATTCTGCTTTACAAATATGAAAGACTCTAAGTAAAGTAAAATCGTGTAAAATCAGCAAGCAAATATGAGAGATAAATATCTTTTAAACTTTTAAATAAAATTGAAAAATTTAGTAGAAGGAAGAATGTCAAATTTTTCAATAAATGCAAAGATATCGACATCAGTATTACAACATTAATTCACTTGGATATTTCTGTATCTCATATCTCCTTTTTCTTAAGTTAAGGAAGAAGTATGCTAGAGAGTTTTAATTATCTCGAAGGAAACAGAGCTGCATTTGCGAGCAACACTCAAGCTTAAGAGCTCGACAATGAAATTATCATTTATTTTTTTTATTTCTTATTCTAAAATGCTGCAAACAAATGTTCTTTTTCTATTTATTAGAAAACTGCAACGAGAAAGAAATACTAAAAAATTTTCCTGAATTTGTATTCAAATCTATTTCTTTCATTTTCTCTATAAATACGCTTTTTCTTTCTGTAAAACACAAAATCCACGTTACTCTGAGAAAGTCCGCCTAATTTTAGAGAATTCATTTTCTGCAACGGTATTTGAATTGAAATCGACATTCACGCATAAGTTGTTTATTTAAAAAATAAATTGCTCCTTCAAAACAATAAGTAGAACCTCACACTAAACAGACAATGTTTGTATGAACTAATAAACATTTTTTATGTTCATTTTTTTCTTCGATTTTCAATAACAAGTTCTCCATTCACTCAAATTGCTGAGCATTTCTTAAAAAAATTCAAAGCAGAATTTTTTTCATTTATGCATTCAGAAATATTTATTTTGTGAATTTGGAGGGAAAAAAGACTCTCTGTTTTTTGTTGTTTCTTTTCCAATTGCTATCGGCTATTTATTTTCGTTATATTTCTTTCGTTTTCTTTACTGTTTATTTTTTGCTATTGAAATATTACCCTTATAAATACTATTTGAAAATGTATATACTATTTGATAAATACTATTTGAAATTGAAAAAAATACTATTTGAAATATTACCACAAAAATACTCAACATTTTATGAGCGCAAAGTGCTATATATTTTTTATTACAATTTACTTACAGCTAAAAATTATTTTAAAACTTGAATTTATTAAATTTATCTTTTCGTGTACAAGTTCTCTTTTATAAATAAGTGTTGTATTTCTCTTTATAGCATTTGAAATAGTCAGGTAGCAACCACAAATAACTTTTAAATCCCCAACAAGATTTTTTTTTTAATGAACCATTTTTTAATATTTCAAAACTTAGTATTTAAAATACTTTTTCAGCATCACTTCAGAACTCAGGCTTCTGATGTTTCGACAAATTAATCCATATTTTTAAAAAAAAGAGTGTATGAACAAGTCTAAATGGTGTTCCTAACCTTTTGTTTTATTTCTAAAATATTTATTACTCACTCTATCTTCCAATAATCTTTTATAAGAAAATGCATTTTAATATCAAATTTTCATAAAATACAGTTTCAAATGCAATTTTATTAAGATTTATGCGTATACCACTGTTATTCACATTAAGAACAAAATTCCAACATTAAGAAGATTACAAAAATAACTGCATTTAGCGTACACAATATGCATAATTATTTCATAATTACTTTCATTATATTTTCTAAAAATAAACAAAAAGCAGCAAGTAATTGTGTTTTTTGCATTCATAAGCACAAAATGGTTGTTTAATGGTAAATGAACATTGTTGTGTAATGAGCATTTTTAAATAATGAGCCACATTCCTTTTTTTTTTTTCTTAATTATTGATATGTATTTGCTTTTGTTTTGTTTCGAAGTAAGATTAACAATAAGTAGTAAAACATCTGTACAATGTGCACTCTATACTGCATTAATATATTTCAAAACTCATTATTATAAATATTATAGAACCTCTTAATCATTACTTTTAAACTCACGCCTAAATGGCGCCCCTAGTTTAAAACCATAATTTAAGTGGAGTTGATCAATTAGCTTATAGTTGAGTAAAAAAACTGTATTATCATCGGGAACACAGAACTGTACCAAAATTTTAAAATTCTTGTGTATTTGTAAAAGCAATTTTAAAATTCCATTCTTCTTATATATACATTATTTCATGCTGTTATTATTTTATTTACATGCTGCTGTTATTTTGATTGAAATACACAAACAGGAATTTTTATAAATGAATAAAATAAATTTATTCGCAAGAACTGTTAATTATGAACAGAAAAATATTCCTAAAAGTCAATAAAGCATTATGAGGATGAATTTTTTAAAAAATAATTTTTCGTTTTTTTTTCCCTTGAATAAATATAATATACAATTGCAATGAAGTAATTGTAATTAAAATATTTGGAACAATCTTAAATATTGTCCTTTATTCTGTATCAGCTACATTATTTCTTAACTTTTTGAAACTTGAAGCTGACATTATACCAAAAAGAAGAAATATAAAATAGACAGATTTATTTCTTTCCCTTGAGATGGCTGGCAAGAATATCAGAGTCATGATCTCGAAATACCTGCATTTGGATTCATCAGTTTCCGAAATTGCTTGTTTCCTTCCGAAATGTGGGAAATGGAAAAGGAAACAAATGGAAAGAAAACCCATCCACGACACTAATAGGAAGGAAGGTTTCATTCCTGAAGTAGTATCAAGTGGAAATACGAGGTTGATACAAATGGTCTGAGACTGCAAAAAAATATTATGTTCTTTTGACAAAAACCTTGCAATCCATTTTTTTTTTTTGTCGTTTTAACGAAGAAATATTAAAAGTTTGAAACACAGTAAATGACAAAAAAAATTATAAAAAATATTCCTCATATGTTACATGTTTCTGTACAAAGAATGCATATGCTTCGTGGGTAGTATTTTTATCTTTCGCTTAGTACAAATTGGCATAACTAATAATAAAAATGCACTTATATTCCGCATAAGTTACCTGTTTCTGTACAAGTGCATATGCTTCGTGGATAATGTATTTTCTTTCGCTTAGTACAAATTGGTACAACTAAGAAAAACACTTATGTTCTGCATATGTTACCTGTTTCTGTACAATGGAGTGTATATGCTTCGTGGGTAATTTTGTTCTTTCACTGAATACAAATTGGTACAAGTAAGAATTAAAAAAACTTTTGAACTTCCTCTCCCCTATCTATGAGGGATCCAATCACGCTCGTGAAACTTTTACTCCTTCATATTTTAGAATCAGAAAAAGCAACCCCACAAATGTTAGAAAGAGACAATGAATCTTGCCTTCCAAAGACTTGAAAAGAAGAGAAACCTTACCAGAAAATCATTACAATTTATTCTCCTTTGAGCAAATAATCTATGAAAACTCTAATAACCTTGTACACAGTTTTATTCTCATGTTCTGTTGCATCATGACAGAGCGATCTCCTTCTTTATTTCTAAGGAAGATAACAAGAATAAGTAACCCTATGTATATTATAAAAGTAAGATAGATCTTACTTTCCAGTGATGAAAAAAAAGAGAAAGTATACTAAAGAGACACTACCCTAGCGTATCTCGTCAATGAAATCTCTAATTACTAAATAAAAAGTTTTTTTTTCACTTGTTCAGTTGAGTTAATCACATGCGTGGCTTCTAAGTAATTCTTATGAGCAAACACAGAAATAGTTAGCCCAATGTATATTAGAAAAGTATAAAAAATCGTGTTGCCCTTAAAACTTAAATTTCCGTTTAAAAAAGATATTTGAGATTTGTTATAGCCGTAATCTAAAAATTATCTTAAGATAATACCAACAGTCACGAAGCAATTTCAACATAGAAATACTTCTATTTCGAATACTAAATTTTATTTTTATAAACAAAAAGAAATGGGGAATGTCTTCAGTTTTTCGTTTAAAATAAGAAATAAACTGTAATGAGTTGTTAGGAAACCGTAGTTGTTCAGTTACTGATTAGAACCTTCGCACTGGATGATGGGATTGATATTTGATTCTACCAAAACTGGTCGTGCCTGTGGTTATAGCTTTCTCAAATGGGTGTATTCCAAAGAAAGCCAGGGGGAAAGGGTGCTAAGTCAATCATCGTTCACTTCCTTTGATCATTTTCTAACCTTTTAATAAGCCATTTTATACTTACAAACTAAACAAAACGAGTATTAAATTATAAGATGCCACGAAAAGGATTGCTTTTGTTTGTTTGAACAACTAGTAAAAGCAGAATTTTTTTATTTTATTTCCAAGAATATTTTTATATTCACCAATATTTATTGTTAAAAGAAATAACAAAGGGATAAAACAAATGTTATTTGGTATCATGGGAAAATAATCTGAGGATTATTGCAATGTTAATTAAGGTACATCCAGTGTAATAAAAAATAATAATATATTAAATAAATACGATACTAAAAGCCATCATTAATTAATACAAAATGACCAAGTTTTTTTTTTTTTTTTGCTAGATTAAATAATTTTGCACAAGTTATAATTAAATCTGGTAAATCAATTTTTTTAAATTTCGTAATGTGGATAATTTATTTATAAATTAAAAGATTGGACATTATGTGAGATCCGGGATTCAGTTTTCTCAAAGCATGTGAAATCAAAATCAGGAGTCTCCCATCGAATCTTATTGTCTAGTTATTCAGTAAAAAGAAAAAAAAATATCTATATATTTTCAGAGCTGGATAAAATAATGGTCAAAAAAGTAAGGCGAAAACACGAAATAATAATAATAATAATAAAGAAAATTGATTTCAAATACAAAAGTAACTTAAAAATTGCTGCTTTTTATTCATTGCTTTCCCTCTTCCTCCCTTGTTGAGAATCGAACATTCTTGGCCAAGTGCCATACAGCCTGGAAGAAACAAACCTCCCCAGAATTCACTCCTGTCTAAAGCAATTCACTTCATTGGTTTAAATTACGGTTAAATCCAAATGAAACAAACTTTGTGCAGCTAGAATCTTTTTAGTTTGGCTTTATTCCCTTTGCATCTACAAAAAGAAATAACTGAAAACAAGAAAATACCGAGAGAAACACTAATAAGTATAAGTGTAAATAATTTGAACTTTTTTTATTATTAAGGCAAAAGAAAACTGAAAAGAATTCGTCTCAGATGAAAATCTAGTAAAATTTAATGTGTTTCGATCCAAAAAAAATGCAACACATAATTAAGAAAAAAAGTAATTAATAAGATTAAGTCTAAGTGTCTTTTATTTTTTAGATATTCGAGTATTTGAATAGAAATCTCTCTTTAAATGATAATATAAATCAGCATTTGAAATAAATATAATTTTCAATAGTTTGAAAAAAATGGAAAAAAATAAACCAGCTTTGTGAAATTTTTATTTAATTATTTTAAAATACAAACTGCAATAAAAAAATTACTAAAACTATTCTTAACTATTATTAGAACTATTGTTAAAACAAAATTCGCGTTTTTTAACTATTTTAAGTACAGTATGTACATATGGCAAAAACTGACACATAAACACGAGGCACATCGTATTTCTTATGATAGTAACATGTTTAAGTACAAATAATGAATTTCCTTTACGATTAATAACCTGATTATCCTTAGTAAATTATTATTATACTGGAAACCCACTTCAATCTTGACCCAGGAGCTAATTTAAAAACTGTTAGACATAGGTATATAAATACCTTAAATGATATAAAGAATTATATTTTATATTGTTCAAATACAATGTTCGTGCTGCCGGACGATTATTATTACGATTATTAAAAGATTTTATACCATCTACTGGCTCTATTAGTTGTATTTAAAAGTTATCATTGACACACTAACATGTTAAATAAAAAAAGAATTCCACACTTCTGAAGAAATTTAGAAAATTTTGAATATCCCTATTTTAGATAATTATAAACTATTTAAATGGTCACCTTGAAAAAATGTCACGATTAAATGGGCAGTGCAGAATTGAATTTTTTTAAATTGTTTTAAATCTTAACAAATATTTATAAATAATATTATAAATATTTGTTAATAATTTGTATCAGTACCAAATATTCATATTAATAAAATATTGTTAAGAATATTTCATTAAATATGACTAATAATACCTAAAAACTGTATAAAACTCTAGACTTCGCAATTTTCCCAGCAGTACTTTTATTGATTCAAACAACATAAAATATTGTTTTTAACGTTATTTAGTGCAGATGGTTACGAAAACAATTCTTAACTAATTCAAATTATTCTGTTTAATTATATTTTAATTTTAATATATGCATCTTATAATTGACTTAAAAATCAAAATGAGTAAGGAGTCGTTGTTTTCTTTTTTGCCACAGATTCTTATTTGGGCAGTAGTGATTCATGCTCAAAGTGGCATAACTAGAACTGCATAATGAATTAAGTAAGCCTTGTCGATTACATGAAAACTAATTTCGATTGTATTAGTAATTAGATCTCATTTTTAAAACAGTTCTCAAAGTTTGTGCGGAAATTAGGGCACTAATTATGTTAATCACCATGTTCTCCATAGACAGACAATTACTTTATCATTAATCATTTTATTCTTTTTACAGATAGTGCAATACTGAATGACTATCCAGATGTTGCACGCTTGATGTATTATGCTCGAAAGTAAGTAGACGATATTTTGCTTTGTTTATCATTAGTGTTATATTACTACAACACTTCACTACAGTAACTTCATTTACAGTAAATCTTGAACTTCCGACAAAAAAAATAACTAATTTAAAAGAAATTCATAACCATTAACATTTATTGTTTTGAATTAGTTTAGAACAGCTGCTTTTTCAACGTTTGTTGATAAAAATCGCCTTTAAACTTTAACATTTTCAGCTGCTGTTCTTTAAACATCGCTTCATTAGCATTGTTGCTAATACCAAGCTCTGGAATATTCAATGTATAAAATTTTCTATATGGCAGCTGTTTCTTATGAAAAGTAAATTTTGAATAGCTTATAAAGGTGATTGATAATTATGAAATCACCAGCAGGCATTATGCGGGGGTGTTGAAAAGTTTGCTCCTTTCTTCATATATATTTCATTCGAAGTGTTGATGATATCCATAGCTTCATGATTCCTGCTATTTCCAAATGAGTTTCCATAAATAGCATATCACAACGTCTGAAAAGAGAGAATGCTCAGTTAGAAATTCAAAGCATTTCACAGCTCTTCAAATTAGTTGATCCAACAAACTATTTTCACTAATAAAAGACGGGTGTTTCAAATGCTATATTTTTAGAGAAAACATTTTCGAGTCAAGCTGAAATTAAAGCATGAATTCCCGCCCACCAAACAGGTATTTAAGCAATTAAGTTAAATAGTCATTTAACTGAAAACAAACAACATTCCTCGAATTGTTTTTTAAATGAAACGTTATATATACTTCATGGCTAGAAATTTAAATCAATAATAGTCTCTGAAAGACGACCCAGTTGTAGAATTCCAGATTCACTGAGATAAAAGACAATGCAAATGATTCCTGAAGAAATGTTATGCTAATTTTATGGCATCCATTTAAAACATTTCTAGGATATGAGACGTTGAGAATACAAACTGCGCATTTTCTTTATTCGAGATATCCACTTTGTTTAAATTTTAAAATATAAAAAGATCAATTTTTAAAAGATGAGCTTAAAATTTAAACTTTTCGATGAACGCTTATTTTTATCATTTCGGAACAAAATGAATATTTGTTCACTATTTTTCTTACGACCAGTTTAATTCAAAGAGGCTTAATATATCCAAATAAACGTTTTCTATTATTCTATTAAAACTCAAAAAAAAAAAATTCCTGATCTGAAAATTTACTGAGTTAAAAACTTCAAGAGCAAATTATATAATCTGCTTTTGAAAAATCTCTCTTTGCTTAACCATATGACAAAAGATAACTAAAAAAATTATCGTCAAGATAAATGTTAATGTTCCTTATTTTGAAATATTTTCATTATTCAAATAAAAGTTTTCTGGGAATTTCCATTAGTAATCATATTTGATATCTTATTTTTATTCAATTTTATAAAGCCGTTTTTAAATGAGAAGCATCCTCCTCATATTCATATTTAAAATATTTTGGACAGCGACAATTTTGTTGAAAGTAATTTTTTATTTTAAAGTAATTTCTAATTTGTTTTAAAATATTTTGATGATGGTTTACCAAAAGATGCAATATTTATTTTTACATTAATTCCTTTACTAATAAATAAAAAGTACCTGAAAGCATAGGAGAAGTAATTTTTAAAGAAAGAAAACTCTAAAGAAAACAGTAATTTTCTTTTCGATAAAGGTTCAATTCGAAATGGAAAATATCTTTTACACTTAACTATTTTGACAAAAAACATTGCCACAGTTATGAAGAGAAAAGTATTTTAATGTTCGCTTATATTAAAATGTAGTATGGAAAAAAAATTACTTTCATGAAATATCCAACTTACACTAAATTGTCTTTACTATTGCGTTTCAAATAAATTTTTGAAAATATTAATTAACTAAAACCTTTCATCTTTCAATGAATGCATTTGCTTTTAAAATATTTTATTATATTTTATCATTGTTTTATTAAAGAATTATTGACTATATACTATTTCTTTACTCTATTCAATTTTCTCTACTATTCTCTCAATTTCTTTCTTCTTTTTTCTACTGAATTTTCGAAACAAAATCAGCTTATTTTTTTACATTCTACAGATAAATATTATAATAGCTATGAATACGTACTACAAAAATTATTCATATGCAAAATAAATTATAAGTTGAAAACTTTGAAATGTTTTTGACTCAATTCTTTAATGTATTTGTTGAAATAAATGCAAATATGTTATGCCAAATATTTTTGTATAAATAAAAAAATTCTAAGACTTATGGTGATATTTGTTACTCTTGACATTTTGTTTCGTACTTTATACTAAAGAAAAAGTTACATATCTGTGTTAGAAACATTGTTTATTAAAACTAATGCAGTAAGTTTCAGATAATGGATGCTGATTTAGGTGCAATTTTTTTTTTTTTTTGAAAAACATAATGTATCTGAAATTTTTATTAAAATATAAATGAGCGAAAGTTATTTTAAAAAGTTTTATTGCCTGTTTTGCTATAACATGATTAAAGATTCATAGTATCGTGGATTGTATTATAAACTTTTCAGTATACTTAACTGAAATATTACATTATATAAAAAAGAGTGAAAACTCCAGTTATAATGTAATATGTCTGCATTATTAGAATATGCTGGGGGGATTTCGGAACTGTTCCTCTTTAATAACCGTCAGTTATCATACATTTACTGTCGTAGATAAAAACTTCTAAGACTTCCGAAAGGTAAGTTTTTGGATCATCACTTCAATGTTTTATTTCTCTGGTTTTGTGAAAAATTTAGGATTGCGCCGACTTAAGAGGTAAGCCGGTTTGCTTTACAGAGTCTGAAAAATCCCAAAGGTAGCTTCAGCACGAAAGGTAATTTTGATTTTGAATATATAAGCATATGGGGAGTTTTTTTATTTTCCAGAAGGTGCAAAAATTTTAGCTTATTTCAATAAGGAGGCAAACCATTCCACTGAACACAAAAGCAATTTTGAAAATGTAAGTGGGTTTTTTACGTGCTCGCGGAATTAAAATGTCTAGACAGAATTTCCAGTGCCAGTATTTCAGAATAGATTTCTTTAGCAACGCATCAATGTGATTACTCATTCACACTAAATTTCTCTATATGATAATAAAAATTCTAATGCTTTTATGTATTTTGTAAAGTATGTATTTTGTTTTCCTAAAATTAAAATTTTTTATGGAATAAAAATGCCTTTATTTTTATAAAACTGTGAGTAGGTATCCCGTTGAAGGTTAAGACATATTACTGATCACGTATTGAAAATCTAGTGTTCTTATATACTTAGTTTAATTTAATTTATTTATGTTAACATTAAACCATTTGAAGCAATGCTAAAGCTATTTTAAGACAGAACTAGTATTTTTTTGATAGTCAAGGGAAGAGGATGATGCACCATTCTCCAAATTATTGCACCACGCCAGCTGGAAAACATTTTGCTCAGACAAATTTGATATTTCTTAGCCGGAAGTACATGATTCTGGTACGCGAAGTTTCGTCGATGAAATTAGATTTTGGGTACACAAACTACCGTGGACTCCCTGTGTTTGTATATGACAAAAATACTATGAAACCTTGCTATGAGAGGAATAAAGATTAAATAACTTTACTCTGTAATAAAACTTTTCTGATCAAAGTGGCAACGTTAACAATTTGAAGCAATACTAAAACTATTTTAAGACAGAATTCGTAATTCTGTGATGATCCAGCGACGAATATGGAGCCCCATTCTCCAAACTGAACAGCCATGCCAGCAGAAGAGCATTTGGCCCAGACAAATTTGGCGTGTCCTTGGCCCGATTTACGCTATCCTGGTAAAGGAAACTTTGTCCGTGAAATTGAATTTGGGGCATAGAAATCTCCTTCTCAAAACTGAGATCAGTGTTTTTATATGGCAAAAATACTATGAAATATTGCTAATGATTAAATAGAAATATTGATTAAATATCTTTACTCTATAATACACTTTTCTGGTCAAAGGGGCAACGTGAAAGATGTTCGGATTCGTGCCTACACTGCCAGGAAATTTGTAATGTCTTTTCAGGCCCATTGGAGATTAATCTATTATATTTTCTAAAAAAATCTCAAATATAAATAATAAATGATTTTATCAGGTCCGAATTTTTTAATTTTTCTTTCCTTTTCATCTTTTGAGCTGTATCTTTTCCCCTTATTTCTTGGTGGAAAGCATTCTGTTTGTAAGAATCGGCAAATAGGGGAAAAACTTAATGCAAATTCTGCCAAAAGTAAATCGAGCTATCGCTCTTGTTGTAAAATGCTCTTCTTAATAGTTGTTTTTTTAGTAATGAAATGGAAGAAGAAGTGAGAATTTTCTGAAGCCCAAGATACTGGAGGAATTCAACTTTCTTTATGAATTCCGAGAACTTCAAAGTCAAAAATTTCTTATCTACTGAGAAATTAGAACTATTTTGATGGTGATTGTTCAGAAGGATAGTGGTTATTGGGGGAAGATCAGAGAAGAGAATAAATGCAACATTACTGGCAGAAGGACGTGAAGGTAAAACGTGAAAAAGTGAGAACTCGAATACGAAGTTCAGCATTCAGTCAGCGAATGCATGCCACATACCAAAAGCATGATAGTTGTTGGAGTCGACGGATAAGGATGCAGAAATTCGTAATATGAAGACTATCTTAAATAAGACTTAATGCATGTTGAAAAAAGTATAAGCTGTTTTTGACTTTCATTTGACCTTCTGCATTTCATTAACAAATTAATAAATAACTGATGTTGAGAAACACATTGATATGGTTCACTAAAAGAACTCTTTTCATAGATGATGAATTAATTTTTGAGTTATTTGTCATTCCTATTACGGATGAATTTAATCTGGATCATATAAAAAAAATTCTATTAGAGTCGTCTTCCTTTATTACTGTCTTTTGGTCCAATTAATTAGGGTTTTAAAACCTGAATAATAATTATATGAGGATAAAATCTGAGTTATGCTTATTCACATTAAATACATTTGTTTAAAGAATCCATTAATTTCAACACAAAAGAAATTTGATTCACTATTATATTTATTTAACTTTCAAACAAACAAATATATAAAATTCCAGAGCATCGCCTTACAAATCATTTCTATACCAGTCCTTGTTAAGATATCAGGAATGTTGGTAAGATGAGAAATGCTCAGTTACATTAACGTCCCGTTTTGAAGCAATGCTAGGACTATTTTGGAATAGTCCTTACAAGCTTGAGCCATGGTCATATAACGAGGACGGCATCTGAATTGGTCTCCCCTTTCCATAATACCACACCATGCTAGAGAGGGCCATTGGTTTCCGACGGATTTCACATGCACTATACAAGCTTGACGGTTCTCCGGTGGAATCGAGTTTCGAACCCAGAACCCTCCAACTCCTCAACCAAGATCTTATTACCAGGCCACCTCGGCTTTGCAGCAAGTTCAGAGAATCCGAGTGTTGACTCAAGAGATATCCTCGTCGAATTACATTCTCTCACAATTATTCTAAATATTCTTAGAATTCCTTGCTGCTTGAAATAGAAAATAAAAATGAAATCAGTCATCTAATAGCTTCAACATCAGCTTACACATAAAGAAGATTCGACTTGTCAGGATTATATAATAAAATAGACTAACCGAGTCTACTTGAGCATCTAGAACCAGGCAAATTCTAGACCATTAGGAGCATCTCATACTTAGAATTCTTATCAGGTGGCACGTGCCGTCATCGGCGATGGGTACATTAACAAAATGCAACACCATTAATACGCCGCTAAGGGAACGTGCCAGAATCAGAATGTGCTTTTCTATATGACGATTTTTTATACCCTTGCTCAAGATTACCCCACTAGAAGAGAAATTTCTGCGTAAGCTAGTTTCATCAAAGAATTTCTGAACAATACACTACTTATTCAGCTTTTTTGTTGCAGCAAAATACAGCAAACAAAACGTCAGAAAATCATTTTTAAATATAACTAATGCAATGATAGTTCTCAAAACCCTAAATTAAAGGTTGGATTCTAAATATAAAGTTCCGAACATCACATCCAAAAGGAACAAACTTTTATTAAATTTTTTATTCGCTCAAAAAATGAATGAATGGCAGTAACAAAGAATTTCGAGTATAAGAAACATGTCACAATTAAATCTTACATGTAGTTTTTTTTATGTAGTGCATAAAAAGTGTATGTTCATTCCGTGTTTATGTTAACGGAGAATACCTTTAAAAGAAAGAAAATCCACTGCTATTCAAGTACTTTTAAATGGTTTGAGAGCAGAATATACGCCAGTTTGATAGAAGGAAAAAAAACTCTGAAAGAATGGGAAATCTTTTTTTAGAATTTCGTTATTTCATTTCAAGCTTTAATGGTATTTTTTTTTTTGACAATCGATAAGACATTTTACATTTTTGAACCGAAATTTTGATTAAATATTGATTTCACATTTGCATATTTTCAGAATGCTTACAAATTGCGTTAGTGTCCTTCCTTATTACATAAAATGAGCATGTGGTGGTTTTTTCCTACTTGTACAAATCTCTTTCTCTAATTTTTAACTTTTTTCTTAATGTAATTCCGAAATAAGATTCCAAGCCCTTCGGGAGTTATGCCACAAATTCATTTTTGTTTAATTCTGTAGTCAGAAATATTAAGCTTTCATTTTTATTTTTAAAAAAATGAACTGGAATTTTATTTCCTTTTTCATTGACATTGTGCTTAAAATGGATAAAAATAGTTTAAAACAACCATTGAAGTGTCATCAGTTTCAAGGGGAAAAAATCATTGCCGGTGGTAAAAAAAATATTGTTTTAATAAATTAGTGTTTTATGTTTTTGATATTTTGTTCATGTTATTCATATCTATAAGGGTTGCCCAAATGTAAAATGGACAAGTTGAATAAAAAGAATATCTTTATTGTAAATGAAAAGAAATCGACATGAGCGTTCTAACACAGGTTCCATCGTTTATAGCAGGTCTATGCTTTCGCTGTAGAAAGATGGTTGTTGATTCTTGAGGAAGTCCTGCACAGCTTCCTTCAATTCATCACCCGAAGAGAAGAGTGTTATCTGTAATGTTCTCTTAAGTGGCCCAAAAAGATGTGAAAGTCACGGGGTGACAAATCCGGACTGTACGGCTGGTGTTCCAATACTTTCCAACGGATATTTTTTAAGTCGTCTGGGTTTCAAGGGAGACGTGTGGGCGGGCATTGTCTTGAGGAAGGATAAATTGTTGTGTGAGAAGACCGGGCCGTTTGCTTTTGATCGCTTTCGGTAGTTTAGTCAGAGTACTGTAGTATTGTGTTGAATTGATAGTGCTCCCTTGGAGCAGGAAATCCATCATGAGTGTTCCACGGTAATCGAAAAATCAATCAGGAGAAGTCCAATTCAATCATCATGATTGGAACAAAGTACTATCGCGCGTTGCTCCGAGCTGGGCGTATCCATCACGACTTTATTTTCGATCAATTTCCTCTATCACAAACAGCTTTCACTGTTGAATGCCGTATGCAGTGCACACCTCCTACTGTCTTTTATATCCCTGTTCGATGGCGCTGCTGTAGCTGAGGTCATTCTGATGCTATCGCAAGTGTTCACTTTTCATTTGGGCAACCCTCATATATTTAAAATATTAACATTTTTTAAAGAATTAGGTTAACTGAAATTAGTAAATTAATGTAATGAATTGACTTTTGCACATTGTTTTGCAAGGTTATTTTCAGCTATCTGCTGCGTGAAGGCTAAATACACTTGAAATAAAAATACGCGATTATTTTTGTCATTTATATTGGGCATCATATATTTTCCTAAATCTTTTCATGTTAGTATTTTTACTGTATCCGTATTTCAACAGCGTCATACATTTCTAATTATAACTTAATGTAAAAAAATGTCTTAGATTATATTAATATAAGAATATCAGTTTTTAAGCTTTCATCTGTTAGCATTTTTTATCAAATCTGTGGCACAACAATTTCAATCAATCTGTGGCACGGCAATCCAAAACAGTTTAAATCAGTCTGTGGCACAACAATCAACTACAATTTCAATCAATCTGTGGCACAACAATCAACTACAATTTCAAACAATCTGTAGCACAATTCTATCATCAATGGCACAACAATGATATCAAACCGTACTTCTAATAAAATATGGAGGAAAGGTCTCAACTAAATCACATTAGTAGGAAATATCAGTTTCTTGATACCTTTCCTGTGAACGCTTCATGCCACATCGTTGGTATAGTTACGTTGTAAGATCCCTAAACGAAAAGAAAGAAAAAATCTTTGATAAATCTCATTAGCAAGAGAATATCTATTTTCTAAGGCCTTTCCTATCAGAAATTTTTGTCACATTAATTCACAGTGGCGTCATAGAATTCTAATCTTGACTGAGAGTGGAAGAAAGATATCTTAAAGGCGAATTTCCTTCTCTTTAGATTACTGTTATTTTCCTTTGATGCTGCGATATGAAAGCATGCTAGAAGCATTATAAGATTTCATAAAATCATTACAGATTACCGAATTTGTTGTGATGTATAAAGAGATCAGAAGCAATCAATTTCACCAAACAGAAAGAAATGCTTGTTATGACACAAACTGCAGTAATGCTCTGTTTATTTTGATGCAATTAATAATGGTGAGAAGGTTACATTGCAACTGCATATACTACGATGTTTTGAAGAAAATAATATAATTCTACTTTATAACTAATATAATCGTGAACGAATTGTTTGAAACTGTAATTCCAACTTTCATGTAGTAACTACAGCAAACTAGTGGCAATCATGTGACAAAAGATTGAAACAGAATGAACACAATATATCTGACAGTTTCATAATTTAATGTGACAGAAGATATATATGACATATATGAATATAATATATATGACAAATAGTTTCAAAATTTCAGGTGATCTGAATAAAGTCCATATTTGTGTTTGTATTTAAATATATTTTTATTATTAATATTTAATGCATGTTTCAAATAGTTACCAATACATTAAAATGTACAGCCGTTTCATTATAAAAAAATGTTTTTGACACTTTAATACTCGTTGTGATTAAAAGAATTAATAAAAGTATTAAAATTCATCCATTTTTCCCAAAACAAAAGCGTAACAACTTTTGTTTTTTAGACAGAAAAATTCAAAAAGTAGTTCAAGCCTCGAAATTCTTGCTTTGAAAGCAAATGATAATTTTCCACTAGCGGAAGGTGGCTACATAAGATTACGTTTTGAATATTTTGGGTAAAAAATGGATTAAATAATTCCGATGTTCTTATTCAACTTCATTAAAGAAATACATCGAAATGGATTCTTTAACAGGAGATGCAGTTCATCATTTAAAATTCTTCAAAACAGTTAACAGTAATATTTCTAATTTCCCTTGAAAACACAACATATTGGCTGTTTTGTATGCCATAATTTTTTTAAATAACGATTATATCGTAGCTGATTTTGAAACAACCACAATTCTTCTTGGAAGGTCAAAAATGTATAGTCAAAGTCAAAAGATTGCATTCAAGAGTGATTTTGACTAAAAATTAGAGCTCTGAAAAACGTTAAGGGTTTATCAGGTGTCATAAAATAAATCAGTTTACTAGGAACATCAAGTTGAAATAGCATGATTGTGCTAGAACGTTGATTGGCCTTGAGTGAATGAAAAATTCCAGCTATTTTATTTCAAGAAAGCACTTATAGCTATATATATTTCATGGTGAAATATATATAACTATTTCGAAATGAGTATATTCAGCGTAAGGGATTATTAATGAAAATTAGCGAACAGAATTTTTCTAGGCTTGTTAATGGTGAAAGATTTAGTTTATGGAACTTGAGCAATTATGTCATCTCACAGTAGATACCATCTTAGAATATTCATACTATTTTCGCAACGACTTTGGTTTGAATAATATAGCTGACATTTCCTAATTCATTCGTAGTCAAACAAAGTCCTCTAGCATGCACTTATGCGTTTCCCTCAGTGTGTTCCAATAAAAAAAGGCTTACCTTTATATAACTGACTAACGCTTGTGGTTCACCAGGATTCTTTTGAATCTCCCTGCGTACTAAAAAATATCAGGTAAAGAATAAAGAGACAAACAAGTGATTTTGATTAAAAAATAGGTGTATTACGTGATAGTTCTGCAAATTAATTCTATAAAAACTTTAATTTTATTTCACATATCACAATATGATATTCTTATTTAGATATCCTCTGTAAGAAAGAAGATGCAACCAGACAGACGTTCCATACCTTAAGGTTTAACCCATTAATTTCAAGAAAGATAGTAGTTATTGATTAGTGATTTATAGAACGGCAATATTATACAGTGAATTATATTAATAATGCATTATATAACGTTTCTTTAACGAATTTCTAAAGATGGAGCTTTCGCAGCCAATACTCACGTTACTGTCTGTATAGCGGAAAATATATTTCATGTGAAGATGCATTGTTTTTCAGAAAGAAAATTCCTTTTGAAATATTTATAAGCATTTATTTCAATGACTGTATTAAAGCAACTCATTAGACATTTGATAAAATGCAATAGACTCATGTTATATTAAATACTGTATTGAAGCCGGAAAAGCCGGCATCCATAAACATTCGTTTGAAAATGGGAAAATGCTATTATTGTAATAAAGAATTGCTAATAAATCCTCATGAGCTAAAACAGTTCACAATAAAATATAGTTTTTTAATATATAATTGATTAAATAAGTCTGAAACAAAAAAAATTGGTTTGGTAGCACTAATAAGACCCTAATGGCCTTGTGGCAGATTCTCGGCTTCCAGATTGAAATGTGAGGTTTGAAATGGTTTAAGACCAAATTCCGCCATGCATGCGAGACTGAAACTGTCGAAAGTTAAACATCCTTCCCTTAGTGTAGTATGAAAGGAAACATACTTGCTCTCAATGTCGTCCTCACCATCTACCCCAATTCGAAGTACATGGTTCGATCCAAAATTGTCCTTCTTCATAAGAAGAAGGCCCTTCATAAGAAGATAGCCCTTCTTCGTTGTAGCTTCAAAACGTAGATTTAATTCTTCTAAAGTTATGTCTTTAAACATTGGTTTGACGACGCTTTTAATCTTTATCATGTATATTGTATTAAAGCACTTAATGTTGTGAGAGGTACCTATAGACCTATACACGTACTTACCAAAGGAAAATGGAAACGTTGGAAGTGAATCATATTTAGGAGTTCCTATATATCCTTAAAACCTATAAGGCAATGAAAAATAAAATGAGAGCACTTTCAGGACATGCTTAATAAATATGGAGCTATCACATGAATCATTATGAGACTAGCAATGTCCCAAAACTGATATTGGTACTTTTCTATCCTCTCAAAAGAAGTTTTCATCAAGTTTGATTTTTGAGAGAAATGTCACTTCTCTGTCAAAGAAGCAGCCATCTACAAGATCATAAAGTGGGCAATTAAAGAAATCTTTTACCGCCAATTTAGGGTGCAATTTCTTACAAAGTACCATGATTCTTTCAAAACACCAAGTGAATTCAGGTGTCTTCCTCATTTACTGCCATTATTAAAAATTATTTATTTTTCGCGAATCTAATTACTCCCGTTCGCAATAGTGTTAGGATCCCTTTGGTTAGCAAAACTTTGCTTGTGGCAACTCTAAATGGAAATAAATTGAGCAACCAAAATAAAATTATGTATGATCTTTCGAAACCTGTTTGTACTCTCTTCTTTGCTAAAATTGAAGGCTGCAGTTCCCTACTTGTGTTTTCTTTGCATAAAAGTAGCAATTCACCTGATACTTATTGTCCGTAAGCATTATTTAAATACCTAAATAGAATTTGATTGCATCCTCTTTATTATGTGGCAAATGTCACATCTTAAAATTCATTCAGGTTCAATCCTTAAGAAGCATAAATAAGTATGCATCATTCCTCTGTTATAAAATCAATGCAAATAACGAATCAAGACATGCTTTTTCATTCACATAACAACATATCATAAAATGGATTCGTATTGTCTTTACACTGTTATACTTGAAGATTTTGGCATGCATCTTAATTACTGAAGATCAAAGATTCCAAACGGGGTTTGTGCCTCCCCATACAGTGAGTGATAGTGATTCCAGAGATAAATGGGGAGTTTAAATTAGTCAAAGGGGGCGATCATGGCGTGTCTAGCAATTTAGGATGTAATTTAAATAACACTACTACAATAATAGATTTATATGTTAGCTGCGGTTACATGAATTTACCTTAGGTTTTTAGATCCTTTTACGATACAAATGCAGCAGAATCATCAAATTTAAAAGAGAATCTCGTAGAACTCACAGTCAATGAAAAACGAAAAGTAAAGTTCAGAAATGTTCACCAACAGTTCTGTTTCCGAAATCAATATCAGCTGTGGGGCAATATTAATGACAAGAATACCAAAGTTTTTAATTGCTTTCTTTCACCGAATTTGGCTGAGCGTTTATCCAGTTCAAACGCTTATTTTCTCTCTAGAAAAGGAAAAGATTGCACATCGCTGACCATGGCCATTTGCGAGTGATATTAACAAATTGTTACAATTTTACCAGTCTCAACAATCTCATTCATTTTTTATTACTAATTGGTTTTCCTTTTATTTTTAAATTTTAATAAACAATTTGTGCCTTTGATGGTAAATGGCGCATTTTAGGCGAGGTTGGCTCTTGCGCCAATAAACTTCATAAACCACAAAAACCTTTTGAAGGTAAAATCATTTTATTTCTAACAGGAATTCTTAATAGACAGATAAAATAGTTGTAGATAAGTTACAACAATATTTTAATATTTAATATAATTAACTTTATGAAAGAGGGGGACATTGAAATTTTTTTTCTGTTAAAGGGGGTAATGGTCCACAAAAGGTTGGGAACCTTTGCTGTAGAGCAAATAGAAAAAGGCTCTAATGACTATGTATATTACAAGCATAGTCTACATATGTAGCTGAGATTCTAAGCATTATTTTATTTTATTTTGGCATACAAAGGCAGGAATAAATTAGAAGTTCGATATCATGGATTCGAACTTACTGTTAAATTATATGAAATCTGCTCAAACAGCAATAAAGACAAATGAACAATCTAATGCATCTAAGAAATTTCCAAAATGTAATTTTCAGTGACTGATATTGTATTTTATAAATTATTAATATAAACAATTATTATTTCAATATCATATTTTACGTGTCATGACAAAATTGATTTTGCTTTAATCAAATCTTTAATAATCACATTGTAAATGACTGTTTTTCGATTCGTATATGATATGATCCTACAACATCTGAAATGCTGCAGTTTGTTCCTTTTTCGATTTAAAATGCTTCGCTTCTGTCAAGTAAAATGTTAAATATTCATTAACAGTAAAGTATTTTAAACATAAATGTCTAATTGAATGTTTAATTTCTCAATAATCTGGACATTTAACGTCTTAAGTTCAGCAATCTTTAAACTATTTTTAGGTTTATATATTTCACAGGCTGTTTGTATTCAATACGACTCATGTTAAAATCAATTTTTATTGCATTAGCAAAAAATTGGATCTCCAAAGGCCTTTGCATTTTAACGATTATCAATGAACTTTTATGCTGTGAAAGATCTTATCAGACTCTAGCACAGAATTGAGAAACCGATACATTTGAATTATCCACCGAGCTATCATCCTAGAAATCAGCGACGTTTATTGGTTTCCTCTTGAAAGAAATTTAATTGAAATCTCGTAATGATTTTGAGGGTTGTTGTTTTTTTTTTACTTGGAAGCAAAATGCAACTATAATGAGATTCTTTGATTAACTCTTTCGTCATTATATCCTTAATTTTTTGGATATTTATCGAAAATTTAATATTTTATAAAAAGTACTTTACTTTTAACACTAAACACAATCTGTAAATCCAAGAATCAGGCGAAGACTCATTCAGTTCTTTAACCCTTTAAAGGGCCATTTTTTTCTAGTTTCTTTAACATATTATGTTAAAATATTTTTAGGCTTGAAATTATAATAAGAAAAGGGATTCATTTAGCTTATTAAATAAATTTAATTTGAATAATTAATTAATTTGGTTAATTAATAATTAAGTAACTAATCAAGACACATCATTTTGTCTGAGATAAGGAACTGAAGCATCTAAGTTTCTGACTTAATAAAAAAAAATTTCAGAACTTATGCCAACCTACAAAATTTCATACAAAGATTGATAAATTTGGTGGGAAGCATACTTCCCACGGCCCTAGAAAGGGTTAATCTTAACTGACAACAACGGAGATATCAAGCATCTACGTTTATCTTCTGTAATGGTCATTCGCTGCGTTTTAGATCATTGCAGTAGATAATTACAGTCATAAAAGTAGAATTTCATGCAAATGAGTGAATAATACTGCTTAAAAGATTTTGAAATGATACTAATTAAGTATTACAAAGTTATTGTCATATTTAAAATATTTTTTGACATGAAACTTAGATCTTTTTCAAGTGTTAAATATTTTTAAAGTGTATATTAACGGTTGATAAGCAGCTGCTTACTTGTTAAATAAAACTAAGGACTAATTCACATATTAAATATTTTGATAGTTTTGATATTCGCATCTGGAGTCACGTGGGTGAGAAGCCGCGGATTGATTGACATTGTTCTCGCTTTCCTGTTGCGCATAATAATGGTGTGGTTATATACTAATGAGAGGAAATTCTCAACCTCAGCTTCCTACCTCCTTCTGTTGCGACAGCGGTGATTCAATACTCCGGTTGATACGGCAGGGCGAGGATAACTGCTTTATTGTAATCGTTTATCTATATATTCAATATTTTAATTTTTTGCTTCATTTATTTTATTATAAAAATGGTATCTAACCAGGATGCTCCACGAAGGCTGTAAAAATATTTTTGAAAACACATTGAAAACTTGAATTCTACAAATATATAGAGTAATTCATAGATTCAATAAAAAATTTAAAAGACGATTGATGATGAAATTTTATCGTCCACGTAGGGAACATTTTAAAATTTCATATTACTCCTTATTCTGTGCGAATTTCTCTATTACTACAGAAATAAAAATAATAAAAAAAAAATCTTTATTTATGTGTCAAAAGATCAGCGATTGGAGTGAAATTGACTAATTATTAAACTGGGAAAAAAAGCATTAACTACATTGATCTTCCCACCCTATTCATTGGGAAATGTGCCCATAATTTATTACTTAATTGCTAATTAAATTATTTCTCAAAAACAGATTTCATTTTCTGGAAACAATTCCTACTTGAATTGTGATTTTCTGGTATACGTATGTCTAAACACTTGAGGAATTATTGTCATAGGCTACATTGGAAGCAGAAACTATGTATGCGAAATTAAAATTTGAAAATAAGTCACTGAAACCTAAATTAATTTCAGGCATCTGGTTTCTTAGTATTAATACGAGAGTCTCTTCGCCGTTTTTTCTCTGTGTAGCAGGATTTTGAGAAATCAGTAAAAGAAAAAGCATATTATAAATGTATAATGTTTGCAGACTAACAAAATGTATTTTACTATTTATAAAGTACACCGTGAAAAATGTCAATCTTTTTCAAATTTAAACTCCTCTTGTACTTCATCGTCATATGTTTTATACCGTGATCCTGTTTAACCACCATAAGCGTGGCTCGGCAGATCCAAACATGGTGCTTACGCCAAAAAACCCAACCAACCATGAATGTATAATGACTAATTGTTCTTTTTCAATTTCAGGAGGAGCTGCCTCAAACGTGGAATGAGCTGCGATCATCGTCCCAATGACTGCTGTTACAATTCCTCATGCCGATGCAACTTGTGGGGCACCAATTGCCGATGCCAGAGAATGGGTCTTTTCCAGAAATGGGGCAAATAAATGCTATCTTCTCACCCGGATCGATGTTTGTCTACCCCTTAGCCTACCATTAAGTAAGGAGATGAGATCAGAACGTATTCTCAGAACCCCCTGCAACCCCTTATTCATGTAATAATGCACTATTTTGAAAGAGGCTGTAAAATAAAACTTTATCGTAATGAAACAACTGCGATTTTTTTAATTACTAAAGGACACTTTTTTCTTACTTATTTTACTTGGTAATGTTGAAAAGTACCAGTATAATTATATTATTTTTAAAGCAAATTTTCTTTATGATTAAACCGAAGTATGGAATAAAGATCAATTTAAAATCTAATTCATAATGAATTATTTTAACAAATTTTAGTTAATTCAGAAAAATAAACGATCGCTCAAATTCCTACCATTCTAAAACTCAAAAATGTATGACATTACGTATCTGCATTTAAAAAATGTATTTTTAATTAATGCTTCTGAAGTCTTTTGTTTTCTTTTCCTTTTAAGCAAAATATTTGGAAACTTCATTCGTCAAAATAATGAGTTAATTAAATATTGTTCCATATCCTTACATTTTGATATAATTTCATTTTCAACTAATAAATTAATATGGTTTTATTTTAGAGGTATGAGTTTAGTTGTAAATATATGACTTAAAAATCTGACTCTAAAAAGCGCATACAAATTCGTACCTGATGCTGCTTTACCATTTTGCTTAAACCTCATTTTATTTATCAGTTTTCTTACACACCGCTTATGCACTGTTGTTTCGTTAAACCCTTATAACCTGACAATTTCTTGAGCAAGAAATAATTCCTAAGATGTTTGAGTGCCAACTGTTTCTGTGGAACCGTTCCAATCTCTTCTCCAAACAAAAAAGCTCCATTCTTGGTGTTGCAAAAATTTTTTCACAGGACTTCATTAGCAAGCTTTCTGTTCTGATAAGTGTCAACAACACCTTTCTGAAATTAGCAACTTCAGTTCTTGCAGACAATAAAAACAGAAAATTTCTGAAAATGTATCTATATATTCTTTTCTTAATAACATTATTAGCATAATTTAAATTACATATGAAACAAGATTTTTTTTAAATTACATATGAAACAAGATTTTTTTAAAATTACATATGAAACAAGATTTTTTAAATTACATATGAAACAAGATCTAATAAGTCATAAGACTTATTAGAAATTCTTTTTTAAATAATTTAAGTCTTAATTATAGAGCTCATTGGCGTTTTGCCATCACAAAGAAAGGAATTGAAGGTTTTGAAAGCAAAAACAATTATCTACCTCATTGAAAATCAGTATATTTTTTAATCCGAACTTTGTGTAGAAAAATTGAATTTTTTCAACAAATAATTTGTAAAGAGAATAAATCCATTTTTTAAAATCTTTAATACTTTTTTCATAGTTACATGACTCTATTGGCTTCAAGATCTATAATACAAAAATAAACATTTTTTTTTTCTTTTCTTTTTGTTGAAGCTTGTAATGAAATCCTCTCATTAGTGTTGTCCTTAAATTTCACACGCAGTAGTTCTGACAAAAAGTTCAATTTTAATAAAAAATCATTTTCATTTTCTGTTTTTATTTTATTTATTTTCATTGGTATTTTTAACTAAGAAGATAAAAAAATATTTCAAAATATTAGAATTAATTCTTTAGAAATTAAATCATTTTTACTCCCATTACCAAAAAATTAAAAATCTTTGCTGCTTGGCAGTTTAAAAAAAATTAGTCTTAGTTTGAAAAGGCACGATTCAAAAACGAGTTTTGTGGTGTCGCCATCTTGTGAGTAAAAACGTAACTTTTATAAGCATTCTTTTATAATCAGCAGAATTTTTATCTTTTCAGTGGCTACGGTTTAGGAAAAAAATAATCCATTATTTACACAAAAATCACTTCCTTTTCTGTTACAAGAAATTGCACGAATTCATTTCTGTTGCCTTTCTCTCTTGTTAGTATTCTCTGAACAGACTGCTTGTGAACTAAAATTAAATATCACATTAAGCATATTGTGACAAAATATTAAGTGTTATGCAATGTAGTGAAAAATATTGTTGTGAAAATAAATTAGTTTCCAATAAACGTTTGCACTTTGAATGTACTTTTCCTTATTTAATCTATTCATTCTTCGAACAATTTAAAACAAGATATTCCATTAAAAAATTTTAACATGTTGGAAAAAGTAATCTCTTTTAATCATTAATTATTGAAATTATATATTATACTATTACATCCCCAAATATCCTTTAAACGCAGAAATCTAAAAAAGGTATCAGGAAAAATAGTTTCTTCTATAAAGATCTGAACTTCAATCCAGGATAACGGATGATAATGAAAGATCTTTGATTACAAATAAAAAAATTAATTAAAAAAAGAAGAAAGAGAAATTTTTGATTATTAAACTTTTCTATTAACGGATAGAAAGGAATAAATAAGGACGTAAAAATAAAACATATTATTTTTAATATTTTATCTCCAGTCTGATTCACTCACACTGGTCACATTAATGAGACACTCTTTCTGTGGCCAGTAAAAAATGAAAAGGAGAATTCCTGAGAAACTAATTAAATAAAAAAAAATAATTAAATTTATCTTATATATTTTTTTAATATTGATTATTTACTAATAAATATAAAACGAGCAATCCAAGTCGTTTAATTCAAACACAGGAATATTTTTCAATCCGAGTCTGTCTATCAAAAAGGTGCAAAAGAATCAAAAATGGGGACTGTCAGTCTTATCCATCACCTTTTTTTTCTTTGTGCACGTGTAGAAAAAATTGGAAAGGATAATTCACGTTTAATTCGTTTTTGTTTAAAATTAATTAATTCAACTTTTTCAAAACGAACCCTAATAATAATGTACACAATATCTATGATATTTTCAAGAGATTATACAGCTATCAGAATGCTGAATATATCATTCAAAAAAAACTGTACAGTATCTTTTTAAATGGGAAATGTAGCAAATCATTTTTAATATAATTTATTAACTTATTTATCAAATCCAAGGGATAATTTATAACATTTAATTATATTTCGAGATACATATGGGACAAACAGTAGCAATTTGGGACTATCCCGAATGACATGGAACATCTGATCACCTTGTTTCTTTGCTGGGCATTCATAGATTAGATCTGTAGTTCCTTTAAAACTTGTGGAACCAGAGGGGAAAATGAAATTAGAATTGTCTGTTGGAAATACATTTTTGTCAATACATATACAAAAGAACATTTCTGATTTTATATAATTTGTATCGTCATAAGTTCATAGCAAAGTCATAAAAAAATCCAATGTGTATTTTGCTTTCTTTATAACCACAAATTTATTTTTAAGATCGCATACTAAATTTCATTTATGTAGAGTGTTGAGTTGTGCATTGTCGCATTCACATACACGCAAATAAATAGATCAACAGGTAGTCAAGCGTTTCGTGGATTATTTCAAATTTTGATTCTTATATAAGATGCTAATAATAAAATTATATGTAGAGTGTCGTCGATCTAATTATTTGCAGTTTTGAGTTACAGTGTTCACATGAACATGAACAGATAGATAAACCTGCGTTATATACTTCATTCTAGAGTGGATAGATAGGTACAATTTCAATTTAGAGATAGCATATCAAATTTCCTTTAACTAGTTTGTTGCGTTTTTTATTTATCATGTTAATAGAAAGATTTCCAAATATTTCCATTTTCTTGCTGAAGAATGTTTAAACAGGACATTCATTAAACTAGCCGATTTTGGCGATCAGCTTGTTCGCTCAGAGATTATTGAACTACTACTACCCAGAGATTATTAAGATATTTAGACCTTTAAGCTACTAATATGGAATGAATTTTTTTTAATTTCACTTTTTCTGATAAGATTGTAAAACACGAATTTAATTGAATCAATTAAAAAGAGAAACTACCACGCGAGTGAATTAAAAAGGATATATTCTACGAAGTAAAGGGAAAGTGACAATCCGATTTTGGAGTTAATATCCAAAGAAGTTAATTATTTTAAAGCACGCGATTGAATTTTTCGAAGGATAAGTTTGCGTTTCAGGATACCATTACAGATTTTGTATTAAATTCAATTAAAAAAATTATTAAAAATTAAAAAAAATTGTACAGAAATCCAACTGATATCATTAAAAAGATTTTTTAAATTGTAAGATAAAGCAAAAACTCTTTTTTAAAGGAAATAGTTTTGCTGGATATGTCCAACAATTTCCATGGATAAGCCATAGCAACTACTCATCTGGCCAAGCTTAAGCCCAATTTTGGGTCCGATTAAACTTTTTTTTGGCGTCAATTTCTTGATTTATTTTACATCTTCTTTCCTCTGACTCAATGGAGTTTTTGGTGGCATGGCGACCCTCTCTATAGCATTTCTTATAATATTTTGCAACTCTATTAATTAGAGAAGTGTTAAATTAAAGGAAACTGTAAAAATATTTGAAAGTTCTTATAGCTTTTTTTTATATTTGACAGTTGCCATTTGACAATAAGTAATACAAGAGATTTCTTTGCTACGTGGATTAGCGTTTTATATAGAGATTCTTAGGGGATAATTTTTTTTACCCATATCTACAATATAAAGACCGTGTCCTACAATCAATTATTCTAATTTTTGCATTTCTTATTGTTTGAAATGCACGCGAATCAGCCAAATTACACAATTTATCCGAAATGCTATATATATCTGCAATTCTGATCATAAAATCAGATGCCAAATTTTCGTTTATTTAACTCTTTAATATATTTAAGTTATTCAGTTCATATGAATATGGACAGAGAAGCTCACGAATCTCCCTTTAAAAGATTTCATTTAGAATGTTTATACAGGTCTATTATTCGAAAAATAAAAACTGTATGCTAAATTTGATCAATCCATCTCATAGCCTTTTTGATTATGGTGTTCTCAAGAAGATATACATAGTTTTTGTTTACATTTAACTGTTGCAAATAGGCAATAATACGAGTTTTCTGTGCCAAATACATTAGCTTTTTATATAAAGAGATTCTTGGAGACGAATTTTTTGGCACAAATCTATAATATAAAGATCACTTATTGCAATAATTTATTCTAGCTTTTGCATTTCTGAGTTATTGTTTTGAAATGCACGTGAAAAGGCACATCAGCAGATAATTAGCCATACTGCAGAAATTATTTGAAATTTGATATAGATCTGGAATTCTGATCATAAAATCAGGTGCTCAATTTCATCTATTTAACCCTTTATGTATTTGAATTATTCATCTCATATGCGTGCGGGCATAGAGACTCACGAATCTCCCTTTAAAGGATGCATCCAAAAAGTTTATACGAGTCTACTATTCTATAACTCTATGCCATATTTCATCTATCCATCTCGTAGAAATTTTGATAGTTCTCACGCAGATAGACATAAATCCGAAATCAAAATTTTCGAATTCATGGAGATCTAAAACATGAAAATTCATCAAAATCCCAAGATCGGATTTTTTGACAACTACAGAG